>NC_066581.1:515515445-516139731 GCF_024323335.1 Lathyrus oleraceus
ATAGGACTTACAACTGCCGGTTATTGGGTAGAAGGCCACAACATCCGCTGGGGAGAGAATGAACAATTACTGTTTACTGAGCAATTGGTCATCTGAACCTCAGGGAAGCTGCAGGGGAAAAATAACAAGAGGAGTCAATCTAGGGACAAACTAGAGAGACACAATGAAGCAAGACTCAACCCAATGAGGATATAACTCAAAGGAGTAATTCCATCCCAATACATATTTAGGGAGGAGACTGAAACAAAAATCATCCACGAGGACATAACTCAGTGGGGAATATGGGAGAAAGGGTAAACACTTTCTGCCTATGCGTCTGACTCTATATGGGGAGATCAGACACCAACATCTGCTAGGGGAAATATTTCACCACTAGCAGGAGATAACAAGCAAAGATATATAGCAAAGATTGTAACATGAATATTTGAATGCTATAACTATGCATGTATATGCATGGTTTATGTATGATTAATGCTGACAAACAGACATATCTAACACAAACGGGTCCAAGGATTAATGGACAGACATCCAGTACAATATCTCAAAAGAGAAAGCCAAGCCCACAGGAGAGATCCAATATGGTGGGGGCAACAAATACCATGAAACCAATCACACCTGAGGATTGAGCAAAGTCGCTGCCAGGGACAAAGACCACTGCTAAGGGAACAAGTAGGATTACCGGAGATCAAAGACCGTTGTTGGTAATAAGCAAAGGGTCACAACCACCAAAGCTAGGGATCTTCCAATAGTACACAAAGACATGGATAAGATCAGTCATAGAAGAACTCTATTGGGGATCTTATCAGGGGGTGATGTGGAATTTTGTGGGGAACAACCACCAAACAGAAGTACATCAAATCAACATTCACTTCTATCCACCGAGGGAAACATCTCTGCTATGGAGAAGGAGAACCAGTCACTCCACTGAGGAAGGAATCAGCACATCTTCCTCGAAGTTCCAAAGACAAACTAAGATCAGGTAGGGCCTTAGCTAGGAAAGCTACTCAAGGATAAGATCCACCGTAGAGGTAACTCTACTGGGGAAAAACCAAGGAAGGATATGAAACTCTGTGGGGAATAACCACCAAACAAAAGTTCCAATAACTCTGTGAGGATAGAAAATAAACATTTTCATCACCCGCTCTTGCTAGGAGGAAACTATCTGAGAAGAAGGAGGAAGTAAATAAATCAGGCTCCGATCAAGCGACTCCACTGGGGGAACAACTGCTGATGACTGAACCGGGGATAACCTGTAGGCGATCAGTTGAAATAACCTGCTGATGACCAAACTAGGGAAGTCTAACATGAGCAACCCTGTTGAGGATGAACGGTAGGCAAACCTGCTGGAAACGAATGTATTTGAATCCATTGGGGATAGGCTACAATCCAACTTGTTGAAAATTCCACTAATGTTGGGATTTCCTGCTCATTCTGCGGGAGATTTCCAATTTGAATGAGGGAAGACCAACTTCCTCGAAGAAGATAGCATATCAATTTATCAATCTATAAGGGATTTTAGGTTAATCCACACAAGGGATGACAACCATATAATTGATAAAACACATATGCTAGATCCAGAATCACTGAGGGCTAGAAGATTGAGACCAAACTCCAGACACTCTGGGGATTTTGGTGGTGTATTACCTTTCTGTGCTCACTGAGGAGACAAACCTGAAAGATGATGAAGAGGATAACATATATGCTAGGAACATGAACAAATTCCTTACCCTTTTGGAGGTCATACTATCCTTGGGAGAGCACTAAAGACATTTCAATTATCCTTTGAGTCATTGTGAATGTTCACTTTGTTTAGAAAGCAGTTTATAAAATAAAACTTTATTTATTTAAAACAATGATATCTATCAATTACAACATGCAAATATTTGTTAAACAGAAACAAATAAGAGTGCAAATAATTGGATAAAGGCTCAAATTATTTGATGGAGTGGTAGTCTGCAAATGGCAAGACTCCATGGATCTTTACAAATTTGAAATTGGTGATGTATATTGGAAAAAGGCTACATTGAACATAATGACCATTTCTCCACCAACTCTGAATCCAATGTATTTGAAGCTTCAATTGACGATGACTGAGCGAGAATCTTTGACAGAAGACGGTTGAAAAAACAAAGTCTTGTCAGGATACAGTTACTTGCCAAATCCCTAATTTTTGCCTAGATTGCCCCAGGGTGAGGTACTCAATCTAGCGGGATATATTTTCATTTTTTATGTCTCTAACTTTTGCCTGGAATGCCCTTTCGGGTTTTCAATTCACCGAGACGCTCATTTTTGCCTAAGTCGCCCTTTTGGGTTTTCAACTTAGCGAGCTATTCTGTTTTTATTTTAGGCAAAGTATTTCTGGACTGCATCTGAATTCACAGGACGAGTGAAATCCTCCCCATCCATAGTTGTAAGTATCAAAGCACCGCCCGAAAGGCTCTCTTAACAACATATGAACCTTTTGGAGTCCACTTGCCCCTGGAATCGGGCGCGAAAGACAAAACTTTCTTGAGCACAAGGTCACCTTCTCGGAACAACACGAGGCTTGACCTTCTTATCAAAGGCTTTCTTCATCCTCTGCTGATATAACTGACCATGGCACATGGCAGTCAATCTCTTCTCTTAAATCAAATTCAGTTGGTCATAACGACTCTGGACCCATTCAGCATCAGTCAACTTGGCTTCCATCAAGACTCTCATTGATGGGATCTCGACCTCCACGGGGAGCACAACCTCCATGCCGTAAACAAGAGAGAAAGGGGTTGCCCCTGTTGAAGTGCGGACAGATGTACGATATCCATGCAAAGAAAATGGCAGCATCTCATGCCAATCTTTGTACGTAACAACCATCTTCTAGATAATCTTCTTGATGTTCTTATTAGCAGTTTCAACAACCCCATTCATCTTAGGTCTATAAGGAGAAGAATTATGGTGCGCAATCTTGAACTCGCTACACAGCTCTTTCATCATTTTGTTGTTCAAGTTAGATCCATTATTAGTAATGATCTTGTCTGGCACACCATAACGGCATATGAGTTGATTCTTGATAAACTTCACAACCACATGCCTGGTCACGTTTGCATACGATGCCGCTTCAACCCATTTGGTGAAGTAATCTATTGCTACGAGAATAAAACGGTGACCGTTAGACGCTTTTGGCTCTATCATGCCAATCATGTCAATTCCCCACATAGAGAAAGGCCATGGTGAGTAAATAACATTGAGAAGTGTCGGGGGAATATGAATCTTATCCGCATAAATCTGACACTTATGGCAATTCTTTACATATTTGCAGCAGTCAGACTCTATCGTCAGCCAATGGTAGCCTGCTCTCAACATCTTCTTTGCCATGCCATGTCCATTGGAATGAGTACCAAATGAACCCTCATGGACTTCAGTCATCAACAGGTCTGCTTCGTGTCTATCCACGCATCTGAGCAGAACCATGTAAAAATTTCTCTTATAAAGCACATTGTCATTGAGGTAGAAACTGCCCGATAATCTCCTCAAAGTCTTCTTATCTTTAACAGATGCCCCAGGCGGGTAAATCTGACTCTGAATAAAATATTTGATATCATAATACCATGGCTTATCATCTTTTACTTCCTCTACTGCAAATACATGAGCTGGTCTATCCAAGCGCATCACAGTGATATTGGGGACTTCATTCCATAATTTCACCATAATCATCGAAGCAAGTGTAGCAAGAGCATCTGCCATCCGATTCTCATCTCGAGGAATATGATAGAAGTCAACCTCAGTAAAGAAGGTTGAAATCCTCCTCGCATAATCTCTATATGGGATGAGGCCAGGATGATTCGTCTCCCATTCACCCTTAATCTGATTAACAATAAGGGCCGAATCACCATAAATATCAAGATGCTTGATCCTAAGATCAATACACTCTTCCAAACCCATAATACAGGCCTCATACTCCGCCACATTATTCGTGCATTTGAAAGTTAGCCTTGTTGTAAAAGGAAAATGTGTGCCCTGAAGAGTAATAATCACTGCCCCAATACCATTTCCATATTGATTTACAGCGCCATCAAACACCATGCCCCATCGGGAACCAGGTTCTGGCCCTTCATCGAGCGTAGGCTCATCGCAATCTTTCATCTTCAAATACAGAATCTCCTCATCAGGGAAGTCATACTGAATTGACTGATAATCCTCAATTGGTTGATGTGCCAAGTGGTCAGCCAAGATACTACCCTTAATAGCTTTCTGAGCTCGATACTCAATATCATACTTAGACAACAACATCCGCCAATGGGCAATCCTCCTAGTTAAAGCAGGCTTCTCAAAGATATACTTGATTGGATCCATTTTGGATATCAACCAAGTTGTATGATTCAACATATACTGGCGTAAGTGCTTAGCAGGCCAAGCCAAAGCACAACATGTTTTCTCAAGCATTGAGTATCGAGACTCACAATCAGTGAACTTCTTACTCAGGTAGTATATATCATACTCTTTATTCCCTGATTCATCTTGCTGACCTAATACACAACCCATAGAGTCTTCAAGAACAGTCAAGTACATAATCAAGGGTCTCCCTTCCACAGGCGGAGACAGAATCAGAGGCTCAGACAGATACTCTTTGATACTGTCAAAGGCTTTCTGGAAATCCTCGGTCCAATCATGGCGCTGATCTTTCCGGAGGAGCTTGAATATTGGCGCACATGTGGCAGTCATGTGGGATATAAATCTGGAAATATAATTTAAGCGGCCAAGAAAACCTCGGACTTGCTTCTCAGTTTTGGGTGCATGCATCTCTTGTATTGCTTTGACCTTGGCAGGATCAACCTCAATACCTCTTTCACTGACAATAAAGCCCAATAACTTGCCGGAACGGACTCCAAATATACACTTGTTCGGATTCAGACGGAATTTGTACTTCCTCAGACGTTGAAAAAGCTTCAACAAGTGCTCTACATGTTCAACTTCTGTTCTCGACTTAGCAATCATATCATCAACATACACCTCGATCTCCTTGTGCATCATATCATGAAACAAGGTAGTCAGATCTCGTTGATACGTGGCTTCGGCGTTCTTCAAACCGAAGGGCATCACTCGATAACAGAATGTTCCCTAAGGTGTGATGAATGTTGTCTTCTCCATATCCTCGAGTGCCATTTTGATCTGATTATATCCGGAAAATTCGTCCATAAATGAGAAGACATTGGATTTAGCTGTATTATCTACCAACATATCAATATGTGGTAGAGGGAAATCATCTTTTGGACTAGCTTTATTCAAGTCTCTATAGTCCACACAAATTCAGACTTTTCCATCTGTCTTAGGCACGGGCACAATATTAGCCACCCATCGAGGATATGTAGAAGTCACCAGAAACCCCGCATCAATTTGCTTTTGAACTTCTTCTTTAATCTTCACTGCCATATCAGGATGAGTTCTTCTGAGCTTTTGCTTCACAGACACACACTCAGGCTTCAAAGGCAGGAAATGTTGCACGATGTCAGTATCCAGACCAGGCATGTCTTCGTATGACCAGACAAAGACGTCGACATATTCTCGTTGCAACTCAATCAACCCCTTCTTCACAGACTCTTCTAGGAGTGCCCCAATCTTCACTTCATGAACACAATCTTCAGACCCCAAGTTGAGTGTTTCCAGATTCTCAAGATGCGGCTGAATGATCTTCTCTTCGTGCTCAAGCAGACGGGTAATCTCGTCAGGAATCTCTTCAACATCCTCTTCTTCGGCCTCAAATACAGGGAACTCAAAGTTGGGAGATGGTGTTGGATCATTATGTTCAATGGGTTTGATCAACCTGCATAATGATTTTGGATATGAAAGAGATTTTAGAATTCAAACAAGGCAAATCATTATGCAGATGAAAAGATTGATTTTATTCTCTTTTTTAGGGTTTTTTGTGATCACCAATTTCATGCAAAAAGCAAAAACTAAAAATAATTTGGAAAAACAAACATTTAACATGTAATTATTGAATGAATATCATTGTATTTATGGGCCAACAATGTCATCACTTCTCCTTTTGGCATGGGAGAAGGGTTTTTAAACAAAAATGAACATTACGTGGACTTATGGACAACTGTTGGAACATCAACAACGACCCAATTATTGAAAACTCCTCCAGGGATGACAAAGTTACCAGAATCTTCCTTTGCATCATCTTCAACTATAGCAGCAGCCTCCTGGTCTTCAACCGTGTGGATGAAACCACCACTCTGAAGCAAACCATGCTTGTTGAAAGTGCCTGAAGAGTACCCTATGCCAGCCCAGGATTTATTGTCTTCCAGCTTAATCATTTGTCCTAAACCAGTAGTTGCGCCATGCTCAATGGCCAACTTTGCATCATTGTAGGATGCAAATGAAGAAGTTCCTTTCTTAGAAGGTTCAACAATAGATAAGGCTTGGAACGGCGTCCCAACCTTATCCTCAGCGTCAATGTAAGAAAATGAGGACAAATGGCTTACCAAGAGAGCCTTCTCTCCCCCTACCACCACCAACTTCTTGTTCTTTACGAACTTCAACTTTTGGTGTAGGGTGGATGTCACAGCGCCTGCCTCGTGAATCCATGGTCTGCCTAACAAACAACTATATGATGGGTGGATATCCATGATCTGGAAAGTGATCTGGAAATCACTAGGTCGTATCTTGATTGGGAGCTCAACCTCGCCAATCGCAGTCTTTCTGGATCCATCAAAAGCTTTCACAACCACTTCACTCTGCCTCATGGGAGGCCCCTGATATGAAAGTTTCGCCAGAGTGGATTTTGGCAACACATTCAGCGATGATCATGTGTCTACCAGCACATTAGACAGGGCATCATCCTTGCAGTTCATTGAAATGTGGAGTGCCAAATTGTGGTCTTTTCCCTCCTCGGGAAGATCAATATCGCAGAAGCTCAAATTGTTACAAGTTATGTTTGCAACAATGCTATCAAACTGTTCTATTGTGACATCGTGATCCACGTATGCCACATCCAACACCATTTACAAAGCTTCGCGGTGTGGCTCAGAGTTCATCAACAAAGACAACACATATATCTTCGAAGGCGTTTGTAGCAGCTGATCTACAACATTATACTCGCTCCTCTTGATGAGCCTTAACATCTCATCACGGTCCTCTCTTAACATGTCATTCTAACCAGCAGGGACAAGAGCTCTAGCAGTCACGGCAGGTCTGTCAACAGCAAGTGCTGGATTCCGAGAAGAAGAAGAATTCCCCACAGGACGGGCAGCACTATCAACAACATCAGTTCTATTGGTGTCGACCTGAGGTTTCGGTGGCACCGAAAAAACACGACCACTGCGGGTCAAACGACTGACATTAGAGATACTGGTAACAGAAGTGAGGGGTAAAGGAACCTCCTTCCCATCTTCTAATGCAAGAACATTATATCGATAGGGAATAGCCTTGTCCGAAGAGTAAGGAGCAGGGCCAGCTGGGAGAGGCCTTGTGCTTGCTGCCATCATATCTGACAACAATAGGCTCAGGTATTCTAAAGACAGGTGATATAACATTAACTTCATCCTCATCACGATTCTGAAGTATCTCGATCACACCCTGATCCAGCATTTCTTGGATGTCTTTCCTGACTTGATGACATCCCCTCTCATTGACAGTGCATACACGGCACCTGTCACGATCATGCTCGTAATGACTGTATGCATATAACAGTCTATGCATCTCGACCAAAGATTGTCTGATATGGCTGACATATCTGACCTTGTATTTACCAGGGCAACCCTGAACCATATTAACAGCAGATTTCTCATGCTCGAGCAATGGGCTCTTCATCACATTAGGACCTACTTCCTCAAAAAACAAAATACCGCTTCTAACAAGGTCCTGAACCTTGGTCTTGAGAGGGTAACAGTTCTCCACATCATGTCCGGGAGCACCAGAATGATAAACACAGTGAAGCTCGAGCTTATACCACCACTGAGGGTTGGTTGGTATAGCAGGTGGGTCACGTGGAGTAATCAATTTCCTTTCAATCAATGAAGGATATAGCTCTACATAAGTCATTGGAATAGGATCAAAAGTGACCCTCTTCCTATCATAGCTAGTGCTGGTTTGATTGTTGTTTCGAGGCTGGTAGGCCTGCTGTTGCGGACGATGTTGTTGTTGTTGATACTGCTGATGTTGTTGTTGCTAGTTCTGATGCTGATAATGTTGGTTTTCTCTGAATGCAGGTGCTATATGAGCCACCTGGTGCTGGTTACTGGCGGGACACACAGTCTTCCTCTTCACAGAGGGTCTTCTTGGTTTAACATGGGAGGATACATCATGTGCCTCTCCATCTTTCTTCTTGGCAAACTCCCTATAATGTTTGGCAGAAGAGCCTTCTTCTCTGGTTAGGTGGCCTTCCCTGACTCCCTCTTCTAGTCGCATCCCCATATTCACCATCTCGGTGAAGTCAGAAGGAGCGCTAGAGATCATCTGCTCGTAGTAGAAAGAGCTTAAAGTCTTGAGAAAGATCTTCGTCATTTCTTTCTCTTCGAGCGGGGGCACAATCTATGCAGCCAATTCACGCCACCTCTGGGCGTACTCCTTGAATGTTTCTTTCTCCTTCTGGGACATATCCCTTAGTTGGTCCCTATCGGGAGCCATATCAACTTTGTACTTGTACTGCTTGACGAAAGCTTCGCCAAGGTCGTTGAAGGAGCGGATGTTCACACTATCCAGACCCATATACCATCTCAATGCGGCACCGAACAGGCTATCCTGGAAGTATTGGATCATGAATTGATCGTTGTCAGTCTGAGTTGACATCTTGCGTGCGTACATCACAAGATGGCTGAGCGGGCAACTGTTTCCTTTGTACTTTTCAAAGTCAGGTACTTTGAATTTGATAGGAATCTTGACATTAGGCACGAGGCATAGCTCAGCAGCAGATTTGCCGAAGAGGTCCTTCCCTCTAAGAGTTTTAAGTTCCTTGTGCAGCTCAAGGAATTGATCATTCATAGCGTCCATTTTCTCGTACAGATTTGGGTCCTCAGATGGCTCAGAGTGGTAAATGGTGTCATCAACTCTCGGTAAAGTATGCACGACTGGAGGTGGCACAGCGAGGACCGGGCTAGATGCCGACAGAGAAGCAAATGTAGGGGCGAGACCCTCTAGAACAAAATTAGAGGGCATCCCCCCAGGGAACCCGGTTGGCATAGAAGGCGGAGAAAAGTGAGCACTGGTAGTAGGCACGGTAGAGGAAGAAACCTCTGAAATGACCATCCTCTAGGGAGGAGTTGAAGGCGTTGGAGAAGACTGGCTTTGGGCGGCAAAGAATGACTCCATCAGGGCAGTCAATCTTGCCACTTCCTCCTTGAGTTCTCTGTTTTCTTGCTCGAGATGATCGATTAGCTTTGATGAGTTGGCTCTGGTATAGTACCGGTGCGTCAACTTGTCTTCAAAATAAATGAAGAACACAGAGTTAGACTACTGAACAAGAAGCCCTGAACAAAACCTGCTTATGCATATGATGCATGCAATGCTTGTGCATATGATTTTATTTTTTTTAATCAGAGGAACTTTTAGAGTTCTATTTGCAAATATTTGGAAAATATTAATCTTTTAGGCATATATGGAATAATCATATCAATAATATCTGGAAAAATTTTACACCAAAGAAGTACAGTCTTGGTAACCAAAATACAATACAAGAGAGAAGGAAAATGAACATCCTATGGAACCCTAGAAACAATCGTCCAAAGCTCTCGATACCGGAAGGTAAGCTGCACGAAGCCTCTTCACCTCTCTCTCAGAGGCTGCCTCCATATTTGCCTTCTCCTTGGCAAGTCGGTCGTACTTCCTCTTCCAAAACCTAGAAGACTGAGGAAGAAGAGAAGCAACCACATCATCAGGCTCGTCGATAACCTGATGCTCTAGAAACTCGATCAAAGCATCCTTATCTCTAAGTTGTTGAAGTAGCTCCTCTCACTCATGGACCCAAGCACGCGAACGGTCTTCATCTCTCAACTCCTCTACTCCTTGGTTAGGGAGGGTTGAAGGCCCAACCATAACCATAGGTGTAGGTCTCGAGTAGTCATAGGGCATGCGATACTCAGAAGCTCTCTTCCTCACCCACGAGGTATAGGGTTCCAAAGCAATACAATTCTTCGGACCGAGCTCTTTCCTTCCCTTCCTATGAATCTTGCGCCAAGCGCGGACCATCCTGCCCTTCAAGTTTTGGGGATCTTTACCCTCTTGAAAGAACACACCTTCTAACAAAATGTTATTACGTTTGTCCTTTAAGGGGAACCCAAGCTGACGACGTGCCAAAACAGGGTTGTAGTTAATCCCACCACATGTACCAAGAAGAGGCACATTGGAGAATTTGATGCGTGCTTTTTGCAAGTATATAAACGCGTCAGAGTAATATAAAAGATTGTCGAATCCACAGAGACCAAGTGTCAATCTATCGTTATCTATTGTTATGGTGTTTATCAAAGGCAATCAAAATAGGTGTTTTTAGAGTGTGCAATGAAAGTTAAAGTATTGAATAAAGTTCAATTAATAAAGACAGGGTCGAATGTAATTCACATAATCAATTAATAATCCAAGTACTTGCTAATAGAGCTACTTATGGGCAATGTTTCCTACTTTGAAAAGAACTAATTTAATAGGAACTGTCGCTTTCGCGTATTCAGAACCGAGTTGTACTCCCTAATCAAACCCTCTTATTGTCACTTATAAAAAGGCGCGCATTGCGTTAGAGTAGTAAACCTATTTTTAAGAAATATAGTATCTTGACTAAGTTGAAAAGTATTTTAACCTGGATTTCTTAACCAAAAGAGGTTCTCATGAACCAGACTCTAAACTTATAAACGCGTCCGAAAATAGTTTTAAAATCTCTTTTCTTCTTAAATTAAAAACTCCTAATGAACTAAACAAAGCGCTTTCGCTGTTTTTGAAATAGTTAAAAACAATTAAGTTTAGATAGACGTTGGACGGATTTCGATCTTACCCAAAGGAAATTGAAGTGCGGGAAAACTTAAGTTGAAAGTTAAAATAGCCCTTAAGTGTTTCTACGAACAATTGTACGGATTATCGGTTCAATTACGATCCTTACATTCTAACCTTATAGATTTAGTTAGACATGGTAAAGTAAAAGTGCATTAATTTAAATAAAATTAAAGCGAGTGCGGAAAGTAAATAAAAGTAAAGCGAGTGCGAGAAATAAATAAACTAAAGTGTGAGTGCGAGAAATAAATAAAAGTAAAGTGCGAGTGCGAGAAATAAATAAAGTAAAGAGAGTGCGGGAAATAAATAAAGTAAAGCGAGTGCGGGAAATAAATAAAGTAAAGCGAGTGCGGGAAATAAATAAAGTAAAGGCAAAGTAATAAAAACCTGCTCCAATCGGAGGGTTAAATAAAATGCAAAGCGGAAATGAAAATGGCGGCAGGATTAAATTTCTTCCAAAATGCTCCAAACTCGATTACAGACTCGATCACAAAACTCGATTACACAGTTGTAGTAACACCCCAATATGAAGCGATTACCACTTTAAAATACTGAATATATGCCTAAGTGAAACAAAGTTTGCTCTAAGTTTGCCTCTGCTCTAAGTTTGGATGATTGAAAAGGTGATTTCGAGTCTCTATTTATAGGAGAGTAAAATGATGGAAATGACAAGGATGCCCTTCAACTTGAAAATGGGAGGGAAAACCTTTCCTCTTGTGGCGCCCGCCACAAGGCCATGGCGCCCGCCACAAGGCCAATTTGAGGTGCCTTAGTGGAAGTAGTGGGGAACGTGGCAGTTGATGAAAGTTGAGCTGGGACACGTCATGACAGGGTCTATGGCGCCAGCCACAGTGGAGCCACAAGTACAAAATGCTGAATTTTAGGGTTTTTAGCTCTTTTTCACTCCTTTTCTCGATCGGGGCTCCGATTAAAGTAAAAACCTGAAAACAAAGAGGAACATAGTAATAACACAATAAAATGACAATAAAACTACTAAAATGCATGCGAAATCGGAGTCAAAAATACGGTGAATTCCAGTGTTATCAAACTCTCCCACACTTAAACCTTTGTTTGTCCTCAAGCAAAACATTAAAAAGCTCATAAAAGAAAAACTGGTGTAAACAAGTGCTTCAGGTTAAAAAGGTTCTAAGTTCAAGTCGGGATGCAGTGATAGGTACTAACTGAGTGAACTAAGGGTATCATGATGACATTAATCCGCAAATACGGACATAAACTTCATTCCTATATTAACCAATCCATATTATCCCACAATACCTAGGCCTACCTCTTCATCTCTTTTTGTGTCCTTTTCATTCAGGCGCAATCACATTAAGCCCGTTATCCATACATGCTTCATAGTAGAGTGACCTGTTAGTGATTATGACCTAAACATGGGGTTTCTGGCACATAAATCTGTGTAAACCCTTTTATTTGACCCAACTGTAGTTGTGGGGGATCAGATTGTAATCCGTCCTAACGAGTTCAGTGCCAGATACCTCTGAACCAACTAACAACGGGTAAGTTTTTCTTTTTCTTTTTCTTTTTGTAGCAATTTTTTACAATTCTTTGGTTTAAATGACTTTGTGAGGGTCACCTATACCGGAGTTGCCTTTTTGCTTTCTTTTATTTTCTTGTTTTGCTGGATCATTCACTTATTTGCATCGGTCCCCTACGTAGAGGATGCGTAGGCCGGAGCAGACTGCTGAGATAAACTACTGAGGACTTATACTGAAATGATGATTGAGGCCATGGTATATGGGGTTTCGGGAATGATTCCTATATTTACGAAGTCTATGGTGCTAAAATAATACTGATGTTTCACAAAGTTCTCCCAAGTCACCGCATCCTTACTCAAAACCCGTCTTTAAAACCCGAAAACTTTCGGAATAACATTGTTTTCTTTTGCAAAAAAGTTTCGGTGGGGCTAAAGGTATGGGGAGATTAGATTGTACTAAAGATACACTATATTTGGTGACTCGTCAGACTCATGCATTATCTAAGACACTTAAACTGAAAGCAAAATAAACAACTAAAAGGCAATAAAAAATAAACAAACTATCTAAAAACAGCAAAGAAAAGCGATAAAGAAAGAAAAGCGATAAAGTCTCCTTCCACACTTAAATCGAACATTGTCCCCAATGTTTCGAAATAAGATAAGGGAAGAGTTACCTGACAGCTTACTGCTGACCACTAGTGCCCTCGCCATCCTGAGGTGGACGACGGGATCGGGTACGACGATGGTCTCTCTGATCCATCCTCGCCCGTAAGGCATCCAGAGCAGTCCTCACTTCTTGAAGGTTACCCAAAACGGAACCCTGAGTGTTTTCTATGAGTGCAATATGCTGACGGTGGTAGTGTTGCTGGCGGGCTTGCGTATTTGTAATCGTAAGCAGGGACTGTAAAGCAGTGTCATATGACCTGTCTGTCCTCCGCTGCGATTCTTGCATGAAGCTCATGTTATTCGCCAGTTGTTGTTGGATGGTAGAGAGTAGGTCGTCACTCCTTTGCTCTCTAGCCATATGGTCACGCCACATCTCCTCTGTAATATAAAAGCCAGGAGTGGTACCTGCAGAAGAAGAAGATGGTGCGGTGTATGGTGGTGAAGCGTGATGGGGGGACACATCAGGTACGAGAGATCTCTCTCTCCGATCATATTCGTCATCAATGTCATGTCCCGCCTTATCAGGAATATTAGGAGGAAGAGGACCCAGAACGGGTGGAGCATCTAAAGCGTAGGTCCAATTCCTTTCATCTCGTACATCTGTATGTCTAGTGCATGATAAAACAACAGATGGGATAGCTACACTATGAACCATAAGCACATAGCCTCCTTCTCTCCTCAATCGGCACAATTTCATGTCTCTCATAAATTTTAGGTTAATTGTGCGAGGAGGTAGGGGGTCTAGGGTAGCTATCTCATTGGTCAGATTAAGCGCCCGAGCAATAGACGTAATCAATCCTCCAAAAGAAATCGGTCCCTCTTTATTTAAAGTTAAAGTCATATGAGCGAGCATGAACGGGACCGAGTTAATTCGTCTATTTGTGAGGCTTCCTTGCAAAAATAGAAGCTCTCTAGCATTAACCTTATTTGGCTTCTCCCGACCAAAAATAGTACATGCCAACAGATATCTAAAAACTCTGATGGTCGGGTTATGGATAGTCGAGGCAAGAACTCCTTCAAAAGAATTTATGGAAGTGTTTGACAATCTCTGCCAGAAGGAGAACACCTCGACTGACCAATCCGAATCCAAAGGGGCCTCACAAATAGCACCGTCCCCATGAGGGATTCCTAACAAGTCTGCTAGTTCGTCGGTACTGAATTCGTATTCAACAGCAAACATTCTAAATCTGACAGTACCAACTGTGCTAGCAGTGTTAGGATTGACAATATAGATTAAATAACTCAAAAATTCGATTGTCAATCGCTCATAGGTAGGTTCTTTGTTTGAAAAGAAATTATGCAAACCTAAATTATCTAATAAATGAAATATGCTATGATAGATACCTAAAGTGTAGAGACAATTTTCGTCAACATACCTTGTCGAAAGGATCTCCCGATTTTGCAACCGTTCGATAATCTTCCTTTGCCTATCTCCCGGTTTCCCTCCTCGAAGAATGAATCCATTAAACTCCATTCCGTAGATCTTGAAACGTGACGAAGAAGATGAAGTGGAATGTGAAAAGGTTGGATTTTTATGAAATCCGACGGATGAAAATAAAAATGGAAATCGGGAAAATGATTTGTATGGTGTGAGGATAAGAAAGGTGTGAGCTTTTTGTGGGTTCAAGGACGTTTTTGCAAGGCGGAAAAATGGGTTTGGAAGATTGTAAGGTGTGAAAATGGTGAAGAAAGGGAGCCTGCCCCGAGCTTTTAAAGATGCTGTGACGGGCGCCACAGGGTCTATGGCGGGCGCCACAAGGCAAAATCTGGTTGGGCCGGATTTTGGTCCTATGGCTTGGGCTTCTCTTTATCTTTTGGCTTGAGGGGTCCGGATAGCGTTTGTCTTGTAATTTTCCTAGTATCATTGGCTTGCATAATTTTATAAAAGTAAAAAATAAAAATAAAACAAAATTTAAATATTAGACTAATAAATAAATAAATAACTAAAAAAAAAATGTAAATAAAACAAACATAAGACATATATATATATATATATATATATATATATATATATATATATATATATATATATATATATATATATATATATATATATATATATATATATATATATATATATATATATATATATATATATATATATATATATATATATATATATATATATATATATATATATATATATATATATATATATATATATATATATATATATATAAAAGTAGAAATATCAATGTGTAGACATAGTTGATAAAATATTCCAAATGCGATGATATAAAATGAGTTATGTAAATGCGAGAAATATAAAAAAGAGATAAAATAAGATGAAATGGTGAGATCATATAGTAGGGATGTCGTCTTCCTGAGTAGATCCACGGAGCATGGTTACCTCCTGCCTGAGCTCTGCGATCTCCTGATATAAACAGTCGGCTTCGGTAGCGTGGGTGAGATCAGATACTCCCATCTGTAAAGTGAGGTCAGCCACCTCCTGTCTAAGCTCTGCAATCTCTCTACGACACTCTGCAATCTGGGTGCGGATGTATGGGGTCTACAATGATAGATTGTTAGAGAATACAGTGATCCTGGGAGAAGGTGGTGTAGGCGTGTACTTAGCAATGGGTGGTGATCTCGGCTCCTCGATGGTCTCTCCCTGGCCCTCTAGAGCATAACTCCAATTCGCTGGGTCATGCACACTAGTCATCATAGGATCAGGTAGTGTGAAATAATTAATAGCCTCGATGTCGACTAGCAATCAGAACTGACATGGGTGGAAAGAAGCTCTCCTCATCAACCCTCTGGTCAAACAGAAGTCGATGTCCATGGTAGTGTACCCACAGTAGGTCCGGAGATGTAACAGCTTGCGAGATAAACCTAAAGCGACAACAATCTGTGTAATGATCCCGCCCACATGGATGACTCCTTCGGTCGATCTGGAGACACCGTTGAGGCTACATAACAGAAAGTTTCCACATGCTACTGGGCGAGACTGGGATGCACAAAAAAGTAGGAATTAGAAGGATAAAATTTGGTTCATTTAGTATTTAACTATCTCCCACTGTGATCATATGAAGAGTGAACTTCTTCATATTTTCTGGTTGAAGATATTTAAATTGGGGCAGCTGTCATACCCCAATTTTACCCGGACATTAAAAATTCATTTGATATATGTCCATTTGTCAAGTTTTGTATTTTTAGTCATATAATATTTTATTATCAAATAAAGTCACCATAATCATGCATATATGCATTATAGTAAAAAAAGTCAACATAAAGTCAACATTTTACATGTTGAAGAAATTGACTAAAATTGCATTTTTTCATTATGCATTTTGAAAAAATAAATTCATGATCATTTGATTTATCATCAAAATATGCATTTGAATTTTCTTAATCATTTTCATGCATCAAAAAACAAAAATCAAACTTTCTAGAACGTCCAAAATATCTCTCATTTATTACATCATTATTCCATGCATATATTACATCACTATTCCATGCATATATTACATCATTATTCACTATTTAATAAAATAAGTTTCTAGAAGGCACTCCCACTATTTACATAATTCCTAAACCATCCTCTAACCTAATTCTAGAGCCTATAAATTGAACTCATTTCATTCACAAATATGACATCACCAATCATTCAAAAAAAACTAAGTCAAAACTCTCTTCATTTTTCTTCAAGTCATTTCTTTCTTTCTTTATTAAATTTTATTTTAGGTAGACTCTTATGCTTATCATTTATTTAATTATATTGTATTTTTATTCTTGCTTTATTTATTTAGTACCTTAATCATCACCATTTTTCATGGAAACTCAATTGATTTTAAATCAAGAGTTGAAAAGTGTTATTGAACATCCATAAACAAAAGTGATTTATAGTTGTTTAATTTTAATTTTTTTATTTTATTTTTATTTTTAGCATCCATGATGATCGTGAGATCGAGTAGATGAATTTTCAATATTCATTTGCTGAATTCCATGGAAAATTGAGCAAGTTATGATCAATTTTAGATGATCATATGCTTGAACATTCATACACATCCAGATTTAATCCTGGCAATGCATCATATCTGCTCTTTTTGCAAAGTGTCACGTGGCACAAACCCTCCCACACGGATCCCATGTGTTTCATTCCACGTGAGTTCGCTCAGGCTTGCCTATTTCTGACCGCTTGATCTGATTCATCTTGATCCAATGGTTCATCTTGCTTTTCCTTTATTTTTTTATTTCTTCATGTTTCTAACTAATTTTTTACCCGATTTTAATTTTGATTTCGATTTTATCTTTTGTGCATCAATTATAATTTAATTTTCTAACATATTAAAAAATCAAAAAATATTTTTATTTTTATTTTTTATTTCAAGTAATTAAGTATTTAGTATTTCTCTTGTTTTTAATATTTCTTTTATGTTTTTGTTCTATTTTTGCGTTTGTGTATTACTAATAGCATCATTTTCATTTTATTATTTCTTTCATTCCATTTATGCTTACCTTATATATTGATAGTACATTATCTTCTCTCTTACTATTTCTTTTATGCCTTACTTACTTTATTTTTTCATATTTTTCATATTTTTCGTATTTTCTTCTTAACCGATACAAAAATATTGGATGGGGATTTAGGATTTCGATTGGAGTGTGGGTATTTGCCATGTATGTTTATTTTATTTTTGTTTATTAGTAAAAAACCAAAACAACTAAAATAAACCCTTTTCAAAAATATCAAAAATAATTTGATTAATAACTTTAATTTTCTTTTAACTTAATATGAACCATTGTATATTATCACATTTAATTGAACTTATTGTTTACTCACCTTAATTTAAACTTTTCAAATCATTTTTATTTTCAAGTTTGCAATCCTTGGTCCAACGCCAAGTCTATTTCCATAATTCAATTTTAAATGCATCATCGATCAACTTTCATTTTCTCGTCCAAGTGTGATTGTTCACTTAAAAACAATTAATCAATCAAATCTTTCTCGCCCACGTGCGATTGTCATTTTATTTTATTTTTCCACGTGCAACTTTTAAAACCAAACAAAGTCAAAACTTGATAATTATCGAGCCCATTTTCTCAAAACCTTGGTTGAACACCAAGTGATTTTTCTCAAACCATTTCCAAATCCCGTTTTGTTTCAAGTGAAAATTGAAATCTCAATCAACATCGAGTATTTTATCTAAATCAAATTAAAACACTTAATTATACATAAACATCATTTCTCTAAAGACGAAAAGAGGGATGGTCTAGAGCCTTATATTTCTCTCCTCAATTGTTTGAATACGAGATCTCTTACTCAATCATTCAAACAATTGTCATCCATAAAAAAACTTCTAACTCGATTTGTCCCAAACCTTATTTCGTAACCAAACTTGCACGAATCAATTTTTGTAATAATTTGGACAGAAAAAGAAGTGGTCTAAAGTCTTCTATTCCCTTTCCCGAATACGAGGATATGAGTTACCTTAGTCGATCATTCGAGTATTCATCGTCCATTCAAAATACCTTAACAATATCAAATCATTTTTCAATTACGGATGAAAAGGGAGATGGTCAAGAGTCTTCCATTCCTCTCCTCGATTGTTTGGATAAGAGTTGTATTACTCGACCATTTAAGAAATCGTCATCCAACAAAACACTCAACACACCAAACTTATCTTTCTCTCGCCCCCGTGCGATCAAAAACCTTTTCAGAAAGGACATTGTTTAGTCCATTCTAATGCGAATATAAACAAACACTTTAAGTCTCCAATTGAGAGCACAAGCAACGTTTAACCGTTAGAATGTGATCTAAAAATTTGTTCATTAAAACAAACAAACCAATAAACCATAGTCTTCCTCCGAACTACGAAACTTTGAGTTCCTCATTGTAGTCGAGGATATGTAGGAGCGAGACCCGCAATCTCGTCAAACATCCTAATAAAAACATTTTTGCAACCCCTTTTTTCTTTTGCATTTTTTTCTTTCGAAAAAAACAATTAACATAAGCTAACATTCAATCGCAAGCTTAACTAAAAGGTTCCCGTTGAGTACAACGGACGTGAGGGGTGGTAATACCTTCCCCTTTTGAAATCAACTTCCGAACTCGAATTTGGTTGCGACGACCATCTTCATCTTATTTTAAGGGTTTTGTCAATATTTTGTATTTTTTCTTTTGGAATAAATAATGTTCGGTGGCGATTCTGTTCGAATAATTTTTTCCGCGACTTCGTCAAGGATCATATTTTTTAAGATGCGACAATGAGCTTTGAAAGTGATGGTTGAAATGAGATTTGAGAAGAGTAACCCTATGATAGATAATTGGTTAATAATGAAGTGAAAGAGGTAGGGGTTATATAGGTGAATGCAGATGCAAAAGAGAGGGAAATCAGTAAGAATTGTTGAATCTATTCCCTCAAATTGCAATCTGTCTGGGGGACTTAAGAACGGTTAGGATTGGATCTTAATGAGATTAGTTAGAATTTACGTTTATTTAAGGCAAAAATCAGTTGGAAATGGTTTTGTTAGAATGCAAATTTGTGATGAATTTGATTTGCATTTCAATGAGTTTTGTGTTAGTAAGTGTTAGTCAAGACAGTTAGTTTAGGGCAGTTAGTTAGTTAGTTTGAAGTGAGTTTGATGGTAAGTTGTGATTGTTGTGAATTTGGTTTATGATTTTTAATGTCTCTCTGGATGTGCATTCTACTGTCAGTTACATTGATCAACGGTAGGACAAGCTCCGTTATGTTTATTATAAATAAGATACTGAAATCTGCATAAATTTGGAAGGCAATCTAATTGACCCTAAAGAAGTTCAGCATGGTCCAAAGGGGTTCTCAAGATCATCTGGTAATCCACCTCTTCAAATATGGAACAGAAGCTACCAATCTAGACCAAAACCCTAACAGGTAGTAGACACTGTTTATAGCCCACTGCCATGACTGCAAAGATTTAAGAGTGAACTTTGAACCGACAAAACTCATACTAATTGTTATGATCTACAAGTCCTTGCCATGTTTGCAGAATTACTTTGGTTCCTATCATAAAAACTTGATATGTTTTATGTAATTAGCAGGTAGTAAACTCGAGTTCTTTAATCTTTGAAGGTGTTTAAAAACCATGATGCTGCTTCCGCCCATTTGGAAGTATGAAGGACTTTTACGATTAGACCCGGAAATGTTCTATTTGTGAAATTCAACGTGAGGATCTTTCCATGAACTGGATGCTGAAAAGGTAACACTATATAGCACGCAATTATCAACTGAATGTATGTGTGGTGATTTTTCCGACCAAGGGTTTATGGTCTGAAAGTTTATCGCTCTATTTTGACATATCTTGACATTTATGTTGAAAGGGTTTGATCCAAATGATTCATACAAAGCAGGCTGCACGAAAGCTCCATTTTTATCAGCAATGCATCGATACAACTCTCCGTTGCGAAATCGATCGGTCTGCGCATCAATCCATCTAAACCGGCTCTTTAGTTGATACAACATTGTAGGAATTCTGCTGAAAAATTTCTCGAGATTAATTGGGTATTACGCTTGGAGTATTTCTGATAAAGTTCTCATTGTCTCCTTCACCCTTCCTTAAGTACTTAGCAAAGTACTTCATATGGTATCTACTATGGCTCAATGCATCAGGCATGTTATCTGCTATAGAATTTGTGCGCTTCAAAGCAGGTGGAGAAGCCATTGAATGAAATAATGGTCTTGTTTTTATTGTTGTATGGACCCATTGAAAAATATCTTTCATTTAAATTTAGCTCTAGATGTAAAAGCGGTGTGCTAGATGCTTATTTGACGCGACACTTCATTTGTTTGTCGTGCTTGTTCATTTACCACTAAGATGATTGGTACTCTCTTTTCAACAAGGTCTGGCTATAGTGATGCACAAAAACAATGAAGGTCCTGTTGTATTTGAAACAAGCACAAATGTATTTGAAAAATGCTTGTTGTACAGGTGAATTGTCGATCCACCCGTTTGGAATAACACATAAACAATATGTTTGAAGGTTTGGATGGAATTTATTAGTCAACCGTCCAAGGTATGGTCAACAGGGTCCGCTTTGTTGATCAAGAAGTCAACTATCTTCTTGTATTTTTCGATGCAACACTCTTTTTATGTATAGTCCACTTATAACTTTGTAACAACTTATGAAATAACTTGGATAATAAGAAACTTGTATGAACCTTGTTGTTTAGTTGTTTAATGAAATTCTTCCTTTGCATCAAATCAAATACTTATTTTATTTATACAGTCTAATATTTTCTTTGAATATGACTTGCCCCATAAGTAACCATGAAATGAGCACACAAAAATCTTAATGTTCTTAACCAAAAACCTAATAGGGAATAAAATGGCCACTAAACATCTACAGCAGGAACCACACCTTAAAGAATACATGCCCCTTTAATACTTATAATCTTGACTTAAATGGCGCTGATGAGGTGGATGACTGATTCACCTAAATGAACAATTAATAAGAGACTTGTACATGCAAATGGATGTAGTAATAAGGTAGGTAAAATTGAATAGAGGTAGGGAAAATTTTGGGGTGATATGAACGAGTAGTCACTAGAATTGAATCATAGTTGTGAACTAGTATGCTTTGTATGGAACACGAGTTAATGTTATAAGACTTGGTGAATGTGACCACCTAGTGATTGACAAGTA
Organism: Lathyrus oleraceus; assembly: GCF_024323335.1. NCBI lineage: Eukaryota > Viridiplantae > Streptophyta > Magnoliopsida > Fabales > Fabaceae > Lathyrus > Lathyrus oleraceus. The sequence goes on from NC_066581.1 coordinate 515,537,182, forward strand.
CAATCACGTTCTGATTGAATAACTAGTCCTATATTCGGAAACAGCCTCATTGTCGTGTCCGTCCCAAATTGTGATTCTTATGAAAAGTAAGAATTTGGATACATGAACTATTGTTTTACGTCAATCAAATGGGTTAGAGTCCCATAGTTCAACCAAATGGGTTAGAGTTTTATAAAATATGTGGAACTCAAAGTGGGTTAGAGTCTCATACGAGGAAAAAGCTCGAAACGGGTTTGAGTCCCATATGGAGTGATGATTATTAATATGGATTTGAGTCCCATTGAGAATCTGAAAATCACAAGAAAGTCAAAGCATGGTACAAGGAACTATGACCCGTGTCGATAATAATAAATGTATGTTTGGTTTGGGAAAGATACTTTCGTACGGTTTCCAGTTAGTGACTTATTTGATTTGGTGAAGTCAAGTGTACACGTTCCCATACAATGCGGAAATCCTTTAGATGCTTAAGTATTTATTCTATTTGAATGACTTAGGTTAGGAAATCGTCGTTAATCCTTGTAGAGTCGAGTGGACCCATAAGATAGAAAATCCATTAAGATTATTATATCATCACATTCTTGTTGTTGTTTCAGGAAGTTTTTTCCAAGTGAAAGGCAAGGGCAAACTTGTTTGATGATCCTTGGTGACTTAATCTTTTGGGTGACGTTTGGTAGATAGCCATTTCAGGATCTTCTCTATGATGATGTAGATCTTAGTTTTGTTTTAGGAACCTTTGCATATATTGTGTCATAGTTGCACATTATTTCGGGCATAAATATATATATATATATATATATATATATATATATATATATATATATATAGAGAGAGAGAGAGAGAGAGAGAGAGAGAGAGAGAGAGAGAGAGAGAGAGAGAGAGAGAGAGAGAGAGAGAGAGAGAGAGAGAGAGAGAGAGAGAGAGAGAGAGAGAGAGAGAGAGAGAGAGAGAGAGAGAGAGAGAGAGAGAGAGAGAGAGAGAGAGAGAGAGATTGTTGTTGAGAGGCTCTTATGTATTTTCAGTACCAATTAAATCATGTATAATATATATTTTAGGCATGTATTATATGTGGGTGTTACAATTACTATTAGAGCATGTCGAACCTCGACCCAGCCATTAAACATCATAAGTCAATCATTTACGCCTCATATGTGTATTGTTGTCATTGTTCTTGATGTCATATCTTAAGGTATTTTGCCTAATTAATGTAATTCTATTGGTATGACATTTAGGATCATGACTGGAAATACCTAGAGATCCCTGTAGGCCCAGAACTTGTAGCTGGGAATGATGGGGTTCAGAGGCCTCAGTTTCTGCAATAGACGCAGCAGGAATCGAAACCAGTTCATTAGTAGATGTTGCAGAAATGAATGGTAGTCTCCATCCACAAATCGTTCCACAAGAAGCTATGGTACTTAGTTTCTGAGACTTCTTTCGAATGAACCCTTCTAAATTTCAAGGTGGTTTGGATCCTGTCAAGGCTCACAAATGGTTTCCAACATAGAAAGAGTATTTAATATTTGCTTCTCACGTGATGGAGGGTCTTGCCACAAGATGGTTGGAGAGTGATTCGGCCCTTATGACTAAGTAATGAATACCTAATGAGTGGAAACATTTTAAGACCACTTTTCTGGATAAGTACTTTCCAAGTACTTTGAGGACTAAAAAGGAGTTTGAATTTCAGCAGCTTAGACAAGGTAACATGTCAATAATTGAATATGCTGAGAAGTTTAAGGACATGACAACTTACTCCAAAAAAAGCAAAGTATGCATCAAATGAGAACCGAAAGGTAGATCAGTTTATGTTTGGGTCAATGGGTGAAATCTCTCATAATGTTTCTCAAAGAGAATTTACTATTTTTTTCGGAATTTTTGAGATAATATAATGTTTTGAGAATAGTTTGAAGAAAGTGTGAGAGGAGAAGGATCATCATAGGGTTGGTCAAAAGGACCAAAGAATACCAAATATCACCCCGACCACCACACTTCACGGTAAGGGCTATGAAAAACCTTTAAACTTTTCATCGTGGTTCTGACTTCATCATTTGATAGAGCATTATCTTGGCTGTGGTAAGCTGTTTCAGCTTCTTGGGCTTTAGTTTGAGAGGCTCATCCCTCCCTCGTGTCTGCAATTAATCTATGGGTTAACGTGATTTATTTTTATTACTAATGCATACGTTTTGGTCAAACTGTTATTGCGTATACCATTAACTTGGTTAAATGAACCATCTGGAACAATGTAGGTGTTAATTTGATTGTAATTAGTACAATTAACCATGAGACTAAGCATGCAATAGTAGTTTGAATTAGTGGTGATACATGGCATCTTCCAAATCATTTTGGCGAGTTTAAAAACCTTGTTGATAATGGTTTTGTGAAGTTTGAGTACAACTAGAATCATAGCTTTATTATATGAATCAAGTTGAAGCATAATATATATATATATATATATATATATATATATATATATATATATATATATATATAGAGAGAGAGAGAGATAGAGATATGTTTAATAAAGGCCTATTTTTCAGGTCAAGAGTTGTGGATGTTTTCCTAATTATTCTAATAACTTGAGGTTATATGATTACACGCTTGGTTTACCACACTTACACCTATTAAAACTTTCATAGCTTTGTCATTTATGGTTTTTAAGCTTTAGTGTCTGCTAAATACTCAACCGTTCTAGCTTTTATCAGCTATACATCAATGATGGGTTCCATAACCAAATCCATTATGGCTCGGCAAGCTAACCGGCCAATGAACTTCGTGAGCTAAATGGGAAGGCAAAGACAGATCACCTCGCAACGTCTATAAACATATTGGAGAAAGAGCATTAATGCTCAAAAATAAAGGATAACAAATCGTCCACAAAAATATGAAATGTATTACACCACATCGGCAATTCTAAAATACTTTTAAAGTTATGTCGGGTAATTTATTAAAATAAATATGATGTAGGAATCCCTACTATAGAATTTATATTAGACAAATGGGTGTCATTCATTTTTTCTGCGAGTGTAGGAATCACCTTCTCTTTTCTAAACTTTTAAAATGATGTAAGATAATTTATTAAAATAGATATATGTCAATAAAAGATTGCATTACAAAAAAAATTAAAATAAGTAAATAAAATAAAAAAGGATGAGATTTTTTTTTTAAATAATCAATGTTTTTAAAAAAAATTCTAAAATAATCAAATTTTCAAAATAAATATCAAAATAACCATTTTTTTCTATTGATGTGTAAGTCAACTAACCTAGATAGGAGGTGCTTAAAGCCTTGGCGCATGCATGCAAAGTCAATGCATGTAGGCGCCACATGCATTGTGTATGCATGTGTGCATGTGTGTGTGTGACACATGCATTGGTACATGCATGTGTTATATGTGTGTGGAGTCTAGTGCATTGGTGCATGCATGCTTTGATTCTTCTATAAATATCATGCACATCTCCCATATTTTTTCATCCAACTTCTTACCCTCCTTCCATTTTTCTTCAATTTCATCAATCTCCTTCGATTTGAATACGGATACTGTTTGGGTGACCCTTTTTCTTTCCTCGCATTACTTCATTGTACCAGAGAATGTCACATTGATATCCATGTCAATAATCCTCTTTTGCTATCACTGAAAAGCTAATTTTGTAAACATTGGGCAAGCTTATGACTTTGTAAGCGTCGTATAGTAAGTAGGATGGATCCCGTCGAACCTTTGAACATGCCGCTGTGACATGGGAGCAGGGCATATGAAAGGTCTTGAACTTTCAGCAGTCACACCAACCTCTATCTAGTTCCACTCTATATTGTCCCCTTGGTATGTCTTCATTGTGACCCATGGACTCAACAACACTGTATCAACCTTTAGTACGGTCAAACACCGTGACCACATGCGTATTAGCTTTGGCATCTTTGTGTCTAATGAATTTCATTGAAGCATCACTGAACAACTCCTCAGATTGTAACACTAAAATTCATTTGGAACGTCTGATCTCAAACAACACCCGTAGCCTGAAATATGTTGCTTGAACTAAAGCGGTTATAGGTAGGTTTGGGATGTCTTCACGGTAGTGTTTGAAAGAAAGTTCTGTTAATGCATAACCTGCGTTGACAACCTTTTTCCGCAATATTTTGTCTTTGATCTTCCGCATACAATTTTGAGCGATATGTCTAATGCAATAGACATGCGTCGATGGAGGATCATGTCATCCATTATCAATGTTTTTGTAGGCACTCACTATTGAAGAGTGTCGGTCAGAGATCAAACATAAGTTAGGTTGAAGAGCAATGTGCAATCGGAGATTTTTTAGGATAAAACTCCATATATCCCTCAGCAGTCTCCCCTTCAACTAGGGAAAAGGTGATTGAAAAAATGTTGTTGTTGCCATCTTGTGTTACTGCCATCAGTAGCGTTCTTTTATATTTCCCGTACAATCATGTATCATCAATTTGTATAATAGTTTTACAGAAATAAAAATCATTGATGCATGGTTGATATGCCCAAAAGAGACGGTGGAATATTCCATTTCCAATAACACAAGTCTCGTATGGGGTATACGCCGACAACGTTTCCAACTTGACAATAGTTCCTAGAGCATACTATTTAAGAGCCACAAAGTATTTTGGAAGTTATTTGTAAGACTCTTTCCAATTGCCATACACTTTTTCAACCGCATTTGTCCTAGCTATCCAAGCCCTCCTGTATGATGGAGTATAGTTGTATTATGTTACAATATGCGAGATTATTGTACTCACCTTTAATGATGGATTGTCGCTAATGACAGACAAAGTTTCATCGCATATTAACTAAGAGCTAAGTTTGCGATGGTCTTGCATTGGGTTCGTGAGCATGCATGTGTGAATCGGACCCATGAAACCAATCTCCCAAGAATCACTCCTTTTCCGGTAAGAAGCTAACAACCGGAAAAGGTAACGCTCATTTCGATAATAAATCTTATACCCCATTGCATTAGTTCGATCAACTATGTAATCAACTAATAATTTCATGTGATATTTTTTAATGGTTTTTACACAGTCTTCTTTAGTGCGAAAATGTGTCTCCTTCTTTCAATGATCCTTGAATTTGCACATAACGATTGAAAATATATCTGATGAAGGTTCATCGACACCCAAATTCAAGCTTGTCATGTGTTGAGGTGGACAATATACATTACTAGTTTGTGGCATCAAGGCATGCATGCGTCAACGCATGTGTCGCATACATGCATTGGCTTTGCATGCATGCGCCATGGCTATGGACGCCTCCTATCTAGGTTAGTTATATGCGTCAGTTTAACTGACGCATCAGTAGAAAAAAGTGGTTTTTTTTTGAAAATTTGGTTGTTTTGGAATTTTATTTTAAAAGATTGATTATTTTAAAAGAAATTCAAAGGATGAATTATACAAAGATAAAAATTAGAGAAAAGTGGAGTGTGTAGCCCTTCACTCGTATATATTTTTGGATCTAATTTGTTTTTTTTTAATTTCTTCTATCAAGTTAGGTTTTGAGAGATGTTCTGTAACAATATTTTCACTCTCTTTCTTGTCTCTCTCTTACTTCTAAATTAAATTCTTCTAAAAGTTGAATGAACAAATCAAATCTTTGAAATTTTGTTTAGAAATAAAGAAAACTTAAAGCAACATGATCGGTGTGTATAATAATTTTAGTTCTCAATAAATAAGATCTAAATTTATCAAACGAATAAACCATTATAAAAGTTTATTTTATAATTGTGGCATATTTTAATTTTGTCGAATTTAAAACATGAATTTAAGGGTTTTTTTAAGAGAAAGTATTGAATTGACTATATTATGTTTTTGTTATGATTTTAATGGATTAGCTTCGTCCCTCCAATTTTTTTTATAACTATTTTTTATTTTAGAATTTTTCATTAAAAAAAACATTTTTAATAAATCTTAAATATTTTCCATTTAATTTTTTTTTTACTAAATAGAGTCATATTTTGGATGCATGCATGTCTATGATTTTCCTTTAAAAGTTTTCTTTTATTTTGTCGTACAAAATAAGTTTGGCCTTATTCGTAGTGACTATATAAATGTCATAATGATCTCTCAGTTTTATCAAACCACAATTATATATTTTTTTCTAGTTTTTCTTCTATTTCATTCTTAACAAGACTATCTCTCATACCACTAGATATGCATGTAATCTTTTAATCTCTCATGTTAGTTTAAACAAAACACTCAAATTTATGCATTTCTTTAATTTGAAGCAATCAAGTCGCATTCAAGAGTTAGAAATATTCATGCCAATATATTGATCCAATTATTTATATTTCAATATATTTTAATTTTTATAAACTTAAATTTATTATTTAAATATAAATCATTAGTTTTATGCTTTGTTCTTTATGTTGTATTCTTTTTTGGGTTGCTCTATTCTTCGTGGATTTACTCTGTTCTTTTTATTTTTGTTTAATATTTATTTGCAATAATCTTTTTTAATTTCTATTACATTTGTTGAGAGTTTAATGTTTGTGTTACTAGGATGTTGAACTATAACTGTTAGTTCTTTACAAATACTTTATTTCTTATTCTTTTTCTCTATTAAAATATTGTGCTTTTACCATTGTTCATTTTGTCTTTTTGTTTCTCTATATTTTGAAGTATCTTTATTCTCTTTGATTTGTTACAGTCTGTTTCTTTTCTTATTTTTCCTTCTTTGTTATGGTGTTTTTTTCATAAAAAATTATTATGGAGTGTGAAGAAAGGAATTTTGTTGTTTTTTTTTCTTGTAATAATGTACATATATATATATATATATATATATAAGAGTACAAGAATCTGTATACTAATTACCTATAATTGTCTAGTCTATAATTTCCTATAATAGAGATCCTATTTTAAAATACAATTATGATACAATTTCCTGATATACTTTGACAGCTATATGGATATGCATTGCCAGCACATGTTTGCTTGGGTTTGATCTTCTTTAATGTGAATAATATGTGTTTATCCTTAACACCCCCCCTCAAGTTGGAGGTGGGATTGAAATCTCAAGAACACCCAACTTGCCGAGTAGTCGTTTATAAGTATCGCCTCCAAGAGGTTTAGTAAATATGTCAGCTAGTTGGTCAAAAGATCGGAGATAAGAAGGGCTGATAAGACCTGATTTAATTTTCTCACGAACGAAATGACAATCAATTTCAATGTGTTTTGTGCGTTCATGAAAAACTGGGTTTTCGGCGATGTGAATAGCAGCTTGACTATCACAATGAACGGTGATCGGTTGAGGATGATCAATGCCAAGATCCGAGAGAAGATATTTTAACCATTGTAACTCGGAAGATAAGGTTGCAAGGGAACGATATTCTGCTTCAGCAGAGGAACGAGAAATTGTTGGTTGCTTCTTGGTTTTCCATGATATAGGATTAGAGCCCATCATGGTAAAATAGCCGGTAGTGGAGCGACGAGTAGTAGGACAACCAGCCCAATCAGAGTCGGCATATCCAACTAAATTGAGGGAGCTAGAAGCCGAAAGAAATAAGCCTTTGCCGACACTCCCCTTAAGATATCGGAGAACTCGTGTGGCCGCATCGAGATGAGTTGTACATGGAGATTGCATGAATTGACTGAGAGTGTTAACAGCGTATTGGATGTCGGGCCGTGTCACTGTTAAATATAATAGACGACCAATGAGGCGACGATAGATTGTCGGATCAGGAAGAGGGCTTCCTTCATTGGGCCGTAGACGGAGGTGTTGCTCCATAGGAAAATCTGATGGTCGGCAACCAGTCATACCAGAGTCGGATAAAATGTCAAGTGTATATTTCCTTTGACATAAGAATATTCCCTTTTTAGAACGGGATACTTCGATACCTAAGAAGTATGAAAGATTTCCAAGATCTTTGATGGAAAAGGCCTGGGCGAGGAATTTCTTGATGTCGGAGATAGCATCTTCGTTATTTCCAGTGATGATGATGTCATCTACATAAACGAGTACAAATATAGCCGTATGATTACTTTTGAAAGTGAATAGACTATAATCAGAGATGGATTGATGAAAACCCTTTTGAATGAGGGTGGTGGAGAATTTTGAGAACCATTGACGGGATGCCTGTTTGAGACCATAGATGGATTTGTTTAATTTGCAAACACATGGTTTCCCTTTATGAGCGAAGCCAGGTGGTAATTTCATGTAAACTTCTTCATTAAGGTCTCCTTGTAGGAAAGCATTGTTAACATCAAGTTGGTGTAACGGCCAGTTTTTAATGGCAGCAATGGAGAGAAGTAGTCGAACCGTGACAAGTTTGGCAACCGGTGCGAATGTTTCATGGTAGTCAATACCATGTACTTGATTGTAGCCTTTGGCGACTAAACGTGCCTTATATCGCTCAACGGTACCATTAGAGTGATATTTAGTTTTGTATACCCACTTATAACCTATGGCGGTTTTGCCATTCGGGAGAGGAGATAAAACCCAAGTGTTGTTGGATTCAAGGGCGTGGATTTCTTTAGCCATAGCGTCACGCCATTCAGCTGATTTGATAGCTTGAGAATAAGATGTTGGTTCTTTATTTTCAATGATATTAACAAGAAGAGCTCGATGAGAAGTGCTCAAATTGGATAAAGAGAAATAATTCTTTAATGGGAAGGCACTCTGTGATGTGACATTATTAATGTCACATACGTGGTCCGTGAGGCGAACAGAAGGAGTACGAAGACGTTGAGGATAACGACGTTCTGCAGGTTTGATCGCTGTAGGTGAATGTTGTTGGGGAGTTTCTACAGGAATGGATGGAATATTGGATGGAATATTCGATGAGTTATCATCCTGAGGAGTGAGAATGGGCACAATTGTGTCATCATGATGACTAATGCCGGGAGAGATACTTGATGCAGGTGATAAGTTGGAAGAGGAATCATCAAATTCACAATCAAGGATTTGAGTGTTGATGCTTATGTCGTTAGCGATGGAAGGAGTTTGAAGGTCGTGATATGGAAATATGGTTTCAAAAAATTGAACATCGCGAGAGACATATATTTTGCGAGTGTGCATATCGTAGATGCGGTATCCTTTTTGATTAAAAGGGTAACCGACAAAAATACCGGGTTTGGCTCGTTCATCGAATTTGTGTTGAATGTTCATATTTTTGGCAAAACAGAGACATCCAAACACACGAAGTGATGAGTATGAAGGAGGAGAACCGAGTAAAATTTGATGAGGAGATTTATATTTCAGGATGGGAGTAGGAAGTTTGTTTATGAGATAAGCGGCAGTGAGTACGCATTCACCCCAAAAGGAAAGGGGTAATTTCGCTTGGAAACGTAATGCTCTTGCGACGTCGAGAAGATGGCGATGCTTGCGCTCCACAACGCCATTTTGTTGAGGGGTTGCAACGCAGCTGCGTTGATGAATAATGCCATGATCATAAAACCATGTTTGGATTTGTTTGGACAAAAACTCCGAACCATTGTCGGAACGAATAGCTTGAAGTTGGGGAAGAAAGATGCCCCCATCGCCGGAATTAATTTTATTAATTTTAGTGTTGAATTGGCGATTGATTTGATTAAAAAAATGAATTAGCGTAGTAAATGTTTCAGATTTATGTTGCATGAGATATAACCAAGTACATCGTGAATAATCATCGACAATTGTTAAAAAATATCGTGATCCATTGTGTGATGGAGTAGAGAATGGACCCCAAATATCGACATGAATTAACTCAAAACAATGAGATGAATATGATGTTCTTGAAGAAAAAGGTAAACGTGATTGTTTTGCACGCGGACAAACGTCACAAACAAAATCTTTATTCACATTAATATTTGGAGAGTTCTTAACAATAAATTGAAAGCGGGAAATAGATGGGTGACCGAGGCGTAGGTGCCATAGGTCAGCCTTATTACATTGCTTAGAACTAAAAAAAGAACTGGATGGATGGTCAAGGCAATAGTGATCCTTGTCATCTTTATTTAATGGTGGTTCTTCATTCAGGTAGAAGAGTCCATTCCGAGCACTACCCCGACCAATCGTCTTCTTCGTTGCTCGGTCCTGAAATATGCAACCAGAGGATGAGAAAATAATATCACAATGTATTGATTTTGTTAATTGTGAAAGAGATAATAGATTATATTTGAAGGATGGAATGTGATAAACATTCGTGAGTGTAAGTGACGGCGAGCAATGAATATTGCCGATGTGTTTCACGGACGCGTGAGAGCCGTTGGGTAATTGAACAAGTATATTTTTATGAACAAGTGAATATGAAGAAAAATAAGAAAGAGATGTGCATATGTGATTTGAAGCGCCAGAATCAATAATCCAAGAAAAAGGAACACAAGTAAAGGCGGTACCTGCTAAATTCACAGATGATCCCATGGTGTCCTCTTTGGCTAAGAGAGATAGGAGTTTTTGGTATTGTGCGCTTGAGAGTTGATTAACGGAAGTAGATGAGAGTGGTTCAGATTTCTTTGGTGGCTTATTTGGAAAGCCATGAATCTGATAGCAAGTAGCAATAGTGTGACCATACTTATTGCAATGCTCACAGTATGGACGTTGCCGTTTGCCTTGAGTGCGATACTGCACTTTAGAAGCTTGAAGCGCTGCTGATTCCTCAGCAGGGAGGGGTCGAAAATTAATCTCTTGTTGTTTCTCTTCCTGGCGTACGATGTTATAAATACGCTGAATTGAAGGAAAAGGATCCATAAGGAGAATTTGGCTGCGGACGGCCGAGAATCGGTCATGGACGCCCTGAAGAAATTCCATGGCCCGGTCCTGATTTTGTTGATCAATGGTACTCTTGGCATTACCGCATATGCACGGTTTGGTAGGTGCGATGGAATGGAGTTCATCCCAGAGAGATTTCAACTGAGTAAAATACAGAGATATAGACATGCCCTCTTGTTTTAGGGCAGAGATAGATTGTTTCAATTGATAGATTTTCGGAGCGTTGGACTGAGATAAACGCTCCTTGAGATCGGTCCAGATTTGTGCCGCTGTTTCAGCATAGAGAATGCTAGGGCGAATCTCGGTTGAAACCGAGTTGAGAATCCAGCTTGCAACCATATCGTTGCAGCGGCGCCACTTAGAGATATCATCGGCCTTCTTTGGACAGGTTAGGGTTCCATCGACAAACCCGAATTTGTTTTTGGCGCGAAGTGCCATTGTTACGGCTCGGCTCCATGAACCATAGTTGTCGACTGTGAGCAAAGGTGTAACAAGGATAGTTGCAGGGTTGTCGGAATGATGAACGACGCAGGGATCAATGTTGGAGGTGGTGGCGGATTGGTCATGGATCGGAGGGTTTTGTGAAGGGGTTGGGATGCTGGGTGGTGGAACGTCGGACATGATGATGCGAGTGAGTGAGTCGATGAAGAAGGATTGAAACAGGATGATAAACACAAACTGAGGGATATTAACCAGAGAAAAACTGATACCATGTGAAGAAAGGAATTTTGTTGTTTTTTTTCTTGTAATGATGTACATATATATATAAGAGTACAAGAATCTGTATACTAATTACCTATAATTGTCTAGTCTATAATTTCCTATAATAGAGATCCTATTTTAAAATACAATTATGATACAATTTCCTGATATACTTTGACAGCTATATGGATATGCATTGCCAGCACATGTTTGCTTGGGTTTGATCTTCTTTAATGTGAATAATATGTGTTTATCCTTAACATGGAGTTCTATTATGTTTAGGTGTTTTGTTTCAAGTTGTATAAAAATAGTGTTTTACTTTCTATAGAATCTTACAATTCTATTCTACAAACCTTTCACAAGAGTATGTAGATCAGATCCTTCAAGAGATTATGTAAATAAACACCCTTACATAAAGTATCTGATAAATATTTTATGTTATTGCAAAGAGGAAAAGGAACTATGAGTGAATTACCGAAGAAACAAGGCAATCCTATATCCACTCAACTCAATGATCTTAGAACAAAGAGAAGTAATCTAGATCAACTACATATTGAAAATAACAAAAGGTCAAAGGAATCAATTTAATGCAATCAACGTTGACAAAAAATTTACTAGTGCCAATGTTGGATCTCTCTTGGTGAAAATTATACTAATTTTCCATGTGTAAGCATGTTTACCTCTGGGCAATGTACCCAAGTTGAAAAGGGTTCTTATTTTAATGTTCAATTGCTTCCCACCAATCTTCGACTTACTCAGAAGAATCACAATCAAATATGTCATCCTCATCAAATACGGGAAATCTAGAACCTTGCACTATAACAAATAAGACATTTCACGATCAAGCTTTCACCTCAAACATTTGTTCTTTTTTCCACAATAGATTTATATCACTAAAATATCTTTAGTATTGCTGAAATGACTTTAGTTTCTCTTAATTATTTATTTTTGCATTTTGATCACTGAATTGTTCTTAATCAGTATGTTTCTACGTGTTGTTTGTCACCAAAATGATTTTAGTTAGTATGTTTATTTATTTAGATAGTCATTGTCGATTCGACAACACCTCTCATACAACATCTACTGCAACCGGTGGCATGATGCAACCAAAATCTTTACATATTAGTGTTGTAACACCCCATTTCAATTTAGTCATTTAATCGATTTATCCATGAATTAATTATGAAGTAGTGTTGTAAGACCCCAATTTTGACCCTAAGATCCCTCATACTATCTCATCATATGCATTAGCATTGGGATCACATATTGGCATTCTTCTTACCCCTCATTCATTGGGTTTGTATTGGGAGAGATCACCAAGCATCATTCGATTGTATCATACTTTGTATTTTATCATTTTAACTAACCAAAATACCAAAAAAAATATGTCTTTGTATAATCTAACTCTTTTGTAGGTAGATCACATGCTCACCTTTGATCTATCAACCTCACATATAGGGTTTAAGACCCTCATTGCAAGGAGCTCAATCAAGAATTGGTTTACTATGACTCTAAGCAGCATATATGAATCCCCATGGTCTTCACATGTTATTTTGATCAAGAAATCATCAAGAGTTTGGAATTGGTTTACCTTGGAAACCCTAATTCATCTGGGTATCTTGTGTAACTTCTTCAACAAGTTTCTTCATCAATTGATCAAATACTTCAAGGGATACTACAAATTTCATCATATTATGCATATATGATACTCCATGAGTCCCAAAAGTCAAGAGAATGGCAAGCTAGCAAGTTGGTTCATGATGGTTGACCAAAGGAATTCATATGATCAAAACTGGGGTTCCCTAGACCCTATCTCCTACAATTTTTGTCATATGAAAATGATTCCAAGAAAAACGTTACTCTAAATGACATTACAAACAACTTTCATGTTGAGGTCTAGAGCTAGTTTTTCTTGTAAAGTCATTTTTAATGGTGAAAGATTATAGGTCATTTTGTCTAAACCCTAATTTGGAGGTCAACTTCCCAAGGCCATAACTTGCTCAATTTTTATGAGATGAAAGATTTCCAAGTTGCACAATTAAATAAAAGATGTCTAACTCAACTTCAATGTTTGGAGGATAAGCAAATTCAACTTTTATATGCATGTGATATGAGGAGACATTATAGGTCATTTTGGACCAATGTCATTGAACAAGTGATTTTCCTCTACTTCAAAAGTGCATAACTCCTTCATATTAAATCCAAATGAGGTCAAATTTGTGACTGTTTTGAAGGACTTTGAGAGAGATACAAATTTTATGAAGGAACATTTTTCCTTTGAAGCTCACATAAAGAGTTAGTCAAGGTGGAATAAGTGAACATATGGCTTAACACTTAGAAAAAAAATTGACATGTTTGATTTTCCCAACTTCCACCTTAAAATTCATCATGATCCAAGCTTCAAATGAAAAAGTGTTCAACACGAACGTTGTTCCTCTTGATTTAACATTTCCAAAAAGTCCAATTTCATCCCATTTGGACAAAGTATGAGTGACTTGCGCATGGCTTGGACATGGATGATCATTTGGCACAAGTGAGCTTGAAACTTTCATACACAATTGCATGGCTTACCAATGTGACTTCAACAATGTTTGTACTTGTTTTTGGACCTGAAGAGCTGATTACATGGGACTATCACACGCCCGTACACCCATGCAATGTACATTGCTATTTTTGGAGCTTTGATTTCAAATGTGCATTTAACAATCATATGGCTATAAATAGAGACCCTTGTGATTAGAATTAAAGACCCTACGCGCCAGCTTTGAATCCCAATTTCCAAAACCCTCTCATTTAAAGGATAACCTTTATAATTTCCTTTGAAAGTTGAGTTTGAATCTCCAAGAGTCCTGTACCTTTTGCTTATTCATTTCCATTCCTTTAAGTGTCCTGAGCAAGTGGAAACAAGATCGAGTCTATACAGACCTACATTAAAGGTATTTTCCATAAATTTTCATCTCTTCGATTCTCACTCAATTCTCCATAAATCTTCTTGATCTTTGGTTGTCTGAAGTCCTACCAATGTAGGCAACAAGATTGAGTTGCTTTGAGGTCAAATCAAAGCAACTCAGATCATGATCCTTAAAATTAAACTCCTTGTATCTTTCAATATACTTGGAGGTAGACAAAATTGAGGTCAGATTCGAGCTCCTGAGCATTTTTACTTTAAATTCTTGTCCTTCTTCTTAATTTTCGTGATGGTTGTGAGTGAACCAGTCCGGTGAAGCTCACCGGAGAAGAAGGCCAGATCTTTGGCTCCGGTGATGTGCTGGCGCTCATCTGAACCACATGATCCATTTGAAATGTTTTAATCTCGTGCATTGGTTTTGCATACCACCCCTGCAGCGCTTTGACTCGTGTCCATCATGGAACGCGCGTTGAGGACCACTTGATCTGCCACCTCAATTAATGAGGGAGATCAAGTGGTCCATGCTTTTTGCTATTTTCTGATTTTTGTTTTATTTGGTTTATTTTCTTTAATTCATATTAATTTTAATATTGATCCAAAAAATATTAGAGTTTCACCAAAAAAATTTAAATAAATTCCTCTTTCATTTTTTGAATTAAAATGATTTTTTATATTATTATTAATACTTTTCATGATTTAATTGTTTTTTTAATATTTTTAATTGTTTAAAAATAGTTTTAAGTTTCCAAAATTAATGAAATTTTTTCTCCAAGGTCCTTTGACCTTGTTTGACCTATGATAAATCTCATGGCCATTTATTTGGTGTTTTGATGAGGTTTTAGGATTTTGACAAACCATATTTAATTTAATGCATTATTTAATTGATTTTAATTGTTTAAATATAAAATAAATTATGTTGAGCTTTTGATATTGACTTGTTGAGTTTGACTTGTGTTGTTAGGCCTTGGTCAAGGTTGATTTGACTTTGTTGAGTTAAAATCATTGGATTTAGGGGATTGATGAAATATACATTTCATCTCCCAAAATGAATGAATGATTTTAATTTGATAAAAGTCCTCCTTTGACCAATTTGTGTTGATTCCATTTCCCCTCCCTCTTCATCTCAATCCTATTCTCTTCTCATTCATTTCATGGGCCTATGATGTCTCTATATCCTAAGGCTAGTTGATTGCAAAATCAACATAAGTGTGGATGAGATTAGGTCCACCCTTTTTGCATATTCTTTTAAGTGTGGTATGTTTTAGAAGTATGGTACAAAGATTGGCATGAGATGCTTCCATTTGCTTTACACGGGTATCGTGCATCTATCCTCACTTCAATACGGGCAACCCCTTTCTCACTTGTTTATGGCATGGAAGTAGTGCTCCCAGTAGAGGTTGAGATCCCATCATTGCGTGTCTTGATGGAAGTCAAGTTGACTGAGGCTGAATGGTGTCATACCAGGTATGACCAGCTGAATTTGATTGAAGAGAAGAGATTGACTGTCACGTGTCATGGTCAGTTATACCAGCAGAGAATGAAGAAACCTTTTGATAAGAAGGTCAGACCTTGTTTCCCTAGCAGGATTCGTTTCTACCTCTCCCAAGAAGTATATCCTTGATATGTTCATCCTAGCCGATGACGGAAATTTTCTTCCCTTGTTTAAGTTTATCCTTGATATGTTCATCCTAACCAGTGACGGATATTCTCTCCTTTTGGTATTCTACCCAGTAACCGGTAGTTGTAATCCCTATTTTTTGTTCCCCGAAGAGTTAATCATTGATATGTTCATCCTAATCGGTGATGGATTTCCTCCTCCAGTAACCGGTAGTTGTAAATCCTGCTTTTATCCCCTTTGCAAAGTTTATCCTTGATATGTTCATCCTAACCGATGACGGATACTCTCTTTTTGGTATTCTATCTAGTAACTGATAGATGTAATTCCTACTTTTTTAGGAACTTTATCCTTGATATGTTCATCCTAACCGGTGACGGATATCCTCCCTAGAAACCCCAAGCAAGTCTATCCTTGATATTTTCATCCTAACCGATGACGAATTTTTTTTCCTTTGAGTCTATCCTTGATATGTTCACTTTAACTGGTGACGGATATTCTCTCTCTTTGGTCTTCTGCCCAGTAACCGGTAGTTATAAATCCTATTTTGGATTTTCCCAACTGTTTATTCTTACCTAGTAACCGGTAATGAATACACCTCCTGGTTGCCTTCAGTGAGTCATCCTTGATATGTTTGGCCTATCCGGTAATGAATGTTCTCCCTGTCTGATTTTTGTTATCCCATTACCCAGTAATCGGTAATGGATAATAGATTTTTGCTCCTCCTGTGTTGAAGATCTTTTCTTCCCCAGTCGAGTTTGAGTGCGCGTTTCCTTTGTGAAATCGATGTTTCCTGTTTGGTTCGAGTATTTCAGCTTTGTTTTGATTTACCTGTTTCCCCTGCAGATGTTCCTCTTGTTCCCCCGCTGAGTCTTTCCATTGATTTATTTTTTTGACAGGTTTGATTTTCCCAACTTCCACCTCAAAATGCATCATGATCCAAGCTTCAAATGAAAAGTGTTCAACATGAAAGTTTTTCCTCTTGATCTAACCTTTCCAAAAAGTCCAATTTCATCCCATTTGGACAAAGTATGAGTGACTTGTGCATGGCTTGAACATGGATGACCATTTGGCATAAGTGAGCTTGAAACTTTCATACACAATTGCATGGCATACCAATGTGACTTCAGCAATGTTTGTACTTGTTTTTGGACCTGAAGAGATGATTATATGGGTCAATCACACGCCCATGCACCCATGAAATGTACATTGCTATTTTTGGAGCTTTGATTTCAAGTGTGCATTTAGCAATCATATGGCTATAAAATAGAGACCCTTGTGATCAGAATTAAGGACCATGCACCAACTTTGAATCCCAATCTCCAAAACCCTCTCATTCAAAGGATAACCTTAATAATTTCCTTTGGAAATTGAGTTTGAATCTCACTGTTTTGAGATTCAAATCTCCAAGAGTCATGTACCATTTGCTGATTCATTTTCATTCCTTCAAGTGTCCTGAGCAAGATCAAGAGCAAGTGGAAGCAAGATCAAGTCTATACAGACCTACATTAAAGGTATTTTCCAGAAATTTTCATCTCTTCGATTCTCACACAATTATCCATAATTCTTCTTTATCTTTGGTTATCTGAAGTCCTACCAATGTAGGCAACAAGATTGAGTTGCTTTGAGGTCAAATCGAAGCAACTCAGATCATGATCCTCAAAATTTAACTCCTTATATCTTTCAATATACTTGGAGTTAGACAAAATTGAGGCCAGATTCGAGCTCCTGAGCATTTTTACTTTAAATTCATGTCCTTCTTTTTAATTTTGGTGTTGGTTGTGAGTGACCCAGTCCGGTGAAGCTCACTGGAGAAGGAGACCGGAGCTTTGGCTCCGGTGATGTGTTGGCGCTCATCTGAACCACATGATCCATTTGAAATGTTTTAATCTTGTGCATTGGTTTTGCATATCACCCCTACAGCGCTTTGACTCGTGTCCATCATGGAACGCGCGTTGAGGATCACTTGATCCGCCACCTCAATTAATGAGGGAGATCAAGCGGTCCACGTTTTTTGCTATTTTCTGATTTTTGGTTTATTTAGTTTATTTTCTTTAATTCATATTAATTTTAATATTGATCCAAAAAATATGAGAGTTTCACCAAAAAAATTTAAATAAATTGCTCTTTTATTTTCTGAATTAAAATTATTTTTTGGATCATTATTGATATTTTGCATGATTTAATTGTTTTTGTGAATATTTTTAATTGTTTAAAAATAGTTTTAAGTTTCCAAAATTAATGAAATTTTTTCTCCAAGGTCCTTTGACCTTGTTTGACCTATGATAAATCTCATGGCCATTTATTTGATGTTTTGAAGATATTTTAGGATTTTGACCAACCATAATTTAATTTAATGCATTATTTAATTGATTTTAATTGTTTAAATGTAAAATAAGTTGTGTTGAGCTTTTGATATTGACTTGTTGAGTTTGACTTGTGTTGTTGGGCCTTGGTCAAAGTTGATTTGACTTTGTTGAGTTAAAATCATTGGATTAAGGGGATTGATGAAATATACATTTCATCTCCTAAAATGAATGAATGATTTTAATTTGATAAAAGCCCTCCTTTGACCAATTTGTGTTGATTCCATTTCCCCTCCCTCTTCATCTCAATCTTATTCTCTTCTCATTCATTTCATGGACCTATGATGTCTCTATATCCTAAGGTTAGTTGATTGCAAAATCGACATAAGTTTGGATGAGATTAGGTTCACCCCTTTTGCATATTCTTTTAAGTGTGATATGTTTTAGGAGTATGGTTTATAATATCATATCTCTAACATGCATTAACACTAAAATTTCTATTGCCCGACCTCCAATAGTTGTGACTTCTACATAAGTCCAATTACGATTGCTTAACATAGCGCTAAATTGTTGACACAAAAGGCATAACATTCTAGTAAGTGAGATTGTAAGTCTCCCCTCTTTCATGGTATTGTGTGGAAACTTGGCCTTTTTTTTCCTTCCTTTGGAAGATGTCTTGGTTCAAGGATCCATGCTTGTGAATAGTGGATTGAGTGTTCTCCAAAGAATGACTTAAATAAAACAAAAGCAAAAGCAATACTAACTTCTAATCAACTAACACCTAACATTTAATTTCAAGTCTTTTACTTTTATGCACTTTAGTTTTAACTCTTTATTCATTTGTCATTATTCATACCATCCAACTTGTTTACTTTAATGCTATTTTCACTTTGCTCATTTGAGTCTTATTTTGTGATTATATTGTGATTGTATATACTTGTTTGTGTTTGTGGTCTTTTGACCTTAATGTACATGATAATAATAAAAACCCTAAAAGACATTTGTGTGGACTGTTGGATTTGCTCTGAGACATTGGACTTAGAATTAGGCAACACTCCCTATGCAAAAGGACTTGGCCAATGCCAATTTTCATGAAACCAAGTGCTTGTGATTTGAAACTTCATCTGAAGCAAGTATTGTGATCCCATCCGAGTTCATCTGCTACATGGTCTTATTGAAGCTGTTACTTTGAACATGTGTCTGATGCCTATCTTTGAATTCATCTGATGCATGAGAGATTATGAAGAAGATCATGAAGTTGCTAAGCTTGGATGTGACTATCTTTATTTGATGACTTGCTATTTGTGTAATGATATTGCTTGATTCTAAAGTCCAAGGGAAATTTGGTTTTCTATATGACATTCTTGTCTATTGGATTGCAGCCCATTGGTCAGATCTTTTCAACTCTTAACTTTTATTTTTTTGCTTAGGATTAGTCTTTTCATCTCTTCCTCACTTCTTTAATTTCAAATCTCTCCGTCCTTTTAAAATCTTCTTTACTTGTGTTTTCTAAACTTAGACCATATTGCAAATTAGAAACTTTGGCCTTATGCCATTGCATTTTAAAATTCTTTTCTCGATCAAACTTGTAAATGAACCTGACTATACTTGACTTAAAATTTCAAAAGACAAAAAGAACTAACACTCATTCAAACCTTTTTAGACCTTTTTGTGCCTTTGTTAACTTTAAGTTTTTTTTATTAAAAGCAATGCATCCACTTTAAAATTGTTACCACGAACAACGAGGTTTTGATCCCTCATTTTATGTTGGTACATAGGCACAAGTCCGAAGGTCTTGTCAAACACAAAAATATAATTAATGAATTCTTTTCTCATCCCACTATTCTATTTATTGCAAACATTATTTTGTACAAAAATACATATGCACACAAAAAAGGGCTCCCTAGGAGTACCTAGAGTACTTTGGGTGCTAACACCTTCCCTCTGTGTAACTAACCCCCTTATCTGTAATCTCTGACATTTTATTAGTTTTGATTTGAAAACTTCTAAATTTTTAGTTTTGTTCGTACTTTTCCCTTTTCCCTTGGAAACAATAAAAGCGCGGTGGCGACTCTGATTTAATTGACATCTACCTTATCCATATTTTGATGGTCATGAATTTACCATTACAAGTGTATTTTATTTGTTTATGATATGTGTGATGTTGAGGTTACATGAAATACGTTAGAATTATCTATCACTATCTTGATACTTAAATAATATGAGTTTATTTGATTAAATGAGTAAATAATTATTTCTTTTAGGAAATTGGTAGCAACGATAATAATAAGACAACATTTGAGGATATTTACAATTTAAGCTGACTTGTTTTCATATTTGTTGGTGCTTGGTTTAATACATTATTATTACAATGCATGAGAAATGATCATCGCTATTTACATTAAAAGATCTAAGATTTTTTGAAATATATATATATATATATATATATATATATATATATATATATATATATATATATATATATATATATATATATATATATATATATATATATATATATATATATATATATATATATATATATATATATATATATATATATATATATATATATATATATATATATATATAAAGTAAAAAAGTTGAGGCCCTAGCCAGCAACCATGTGTCTTGGTCTACAAAGTATCCATACATGTACTCAAGTTTGAAAGAAAAAAAAACATTATAAAGGGTTTATCTAATATAAACCTCTCAAATATATTTTTAAAAGTCATTTAATTTTTTAGTAAAAAAAATACTAAAAAGAAAAATTATTTAATATTTTATTTAAATGTATTAAAAATAATAATATATTAATAACAAAATTTCATAAAAAGAAAAGGTAATAACAAAAGAAAGATTGTCGGGCGAGATTTAGTCCATCAAAAATTTAACAAAAGCTGAAATTTGTCAAGTCAAGTCTATCTCTAAAATATCCTTCAAAGGCACAATGAAGAAAGGTACTCCAACAAGCATGGTCGGCCCAATAGAAATATAAGGTTGATTTTAAAATAAAATTGTTAATATAGTTTTCTAAAATATAAAATTATTTCTTTAAAAAAATATTTATGAAAAAAATATTAAAAATAAATGAAAAAAAAAAAATTTTCCGGATATAAAATTGTTACGTGCTAAAAAGATAATGGGTTGCTTCTATTGCGGTTTCGATGTTACAATTACGATTGCAGTTTTACAAGTATTGTATTTATGAGTGTCTCTTGCTAAATCATCTGTAGTTAGAAGTGGTGCTGAAGATGGCATTATGAACATCTGGTAATTTCTTGCAATCATCATCAGAATGTCCAAAATCTGCATTCTATGCAGTAGTCATTGACCATCATTTTTGTCAAAGTGATTACTTCTAATGTACCAATGAAGGCACCTTAATTTTCTACAATGAAAAATATGGACTATCTTTCTAATGTACTTTCAGTATTGTGAAGAGAATATGATAATGATATAGGTGTTTACTTAGTGTGTAGTTTCTAATGTTCTTTTCTTTTCTTTTCAAACATTTATTTCTGGTTTTCTATTTAACTAAAAATAGTTAATCTTACAATAGTCAAGTCCAAGCCAATGCAAACAGCTAGCATCCTTGGCAAGCTTGTTGTGTTTCAAAATGTATAGAATTGAGGTTATGGAGTAATAAAACTTTTATATATATATATATATATATATATATATATATATATATATATATATATATATATATATATATATATATATATATATATATATATATATATATATATATATATATATATATATATATATATATATATATATATATATATATATATATATATATATATATATATATATATATATATATATATATATATATATATATATATATATATATATACATATATATATATATATGTGTGTGTATATATATATATATATATATATATATATATATATATATATATATATATATATATATATATATATATATATATATATATATATATATATATATATATATATATATATATATATATATATATATATATATATATATATATATATATATATATATTTATTTATTTTATTAGAAGAGGATTGATGTGTATAATTAGATAAAATAAGTTTTATCCAAATATTTTTATTATAAATGTTCAATAAATTAATCTAATATAAAATTGGATTTTGATGATTATTCAAATAATTAATATATTCAAATATTTCTGTAGTATATATATATTTGGACTAAATCATAACTTATCATTTTTCAAAATTGTAAATTAAAATAATTATTCTTATTCACAATTTTTTGTATAAATATTTGAAATTTTAAACTAAATTTCAAAATTCGATGTTTGTTTGATGTTTTGATAGCTAATTAGGAAAGTTATATTTATTTAAAACTTTAACAAATTTTATTTTTTCCTAATATGAAAATTATATGAAACAAGAGAAATCAAGTTTTTTTATCAAAATATTGAATGATAACGGGAACAATTTTATTATTGATTCAAATATTTTTATAAATATTGTCAAAATAAAAATAACATTTTAATTTAAATATTTTTATAAATGGTAACAATTTTACTATTGATTAAAATATATTTATAAATAGTGTCAAAACAAAAATAATATTTATATACGAGAAAAAATATATTATTCATTAAAATATTTTTATATACGAAAACAAATAGTATTGTTATAAACGAGATCAAGTTTACTATTGATTCAAATATTGAATAATAGAAATTTATCGATCATTCTATTCTCTCTTATAACATAATTATCTTTGTTTAAGAAAATTAAACAATTAATTTATCTAATACAAGTTTCAATAATTTTTTTAATTATATTATTATTGGTATTGTTGTTTAACTTTCATCTTCTACCAGTATTACTATTTCAACTTAAATTTATTATTATTATTAAGTTTTTTTCATTTTCAACTTTCAATTTTTATGACAGTCTACAAACAAATGCGTGTCCAAAACCATATTCCACTCAAAAACGTACTTGTGCGTAGGCACGAGTTTCTTACTAGTTTCATTTAGGGAATTGATGGCAACCGGAACATTTAAAGGTATTTAAAATTTAAGCTGACTTATTTTGATATTTGTTTGGTGCTTACTTGATTTAATATAAGTTGATTACAACGCATAATAAATGCTCATCATCGTCGATATTTACATCTTAAAAGATATGCTACTTTTTAAAAATAGACATTAGTACATATATTAAGTAAAAAAATTGAGGTCATAGGCAGCGAACTTGGTGACCTGCTACTTGAGTTAGCACGCCACCAAGTTTCTTGGTTTACAAATAAGCCTACTCGAACTAATGTTGATTATGCTTTTGATTTTAAGGTCAGTCATAGCCATATATGTACATTTATCACCATTATCAACAACAACAACAATAACATACAACAACACACCACAAAAAAAAATTCCTTAATCTCTCTAACATGAACAAAATCATATGAAAATCATGTGAAACATAACAACAACATACACGAAAACGAGATAATAAAGAACAAGAATATATTTATGTATGAAGAACAAGATTAAGGTTATATTGTAAAATAAGAAAGCTAATGACGAATAAGAAGGGAGAAAATGTGTGTTAGGGTTTTTTATGAGAGATACAACGATACGGTCTAGAAGCAAAAGTTAATTCGCTTATATATGGATAAATTATTTAACCACAATCGTTGGAGTTGGGATTCAAACTCTATCACCCATGAATGTAAAATCATGGTTAACTGTTTTGACCGTAATACAATGTCTTTTTGTAAATATAAAAAATAAAACGCATCCAAAAATGAGATATTACCATGGTTAACTATCAGACTGTTATAATTTAGTGTTACCAAAGGTATATTTTGTAGTAGTGTGATAATGCAGTGTGACTTGGTTCAAAAAAGAAGACGCGTGCACTTAAATAGGCTAAAAAAAGCATTGGCCAAAAAACACTAATGTGTCATAGGCATTGGCGCATGCCTTATATGCTATACATATGCACCATTAACAATGACATTTCACGTGTTTTGCAAAGCTACATGCATGCCATGTTGACTGCCTAGCCTCCCTAGCCTGCAAAGCTGCCATGCTGCCCCTGCATGCATGCTCCGGGATTCGCCACTTTGATTGGCGCATGAGTGTAAAAATAAGAGTATGTGACATAGGCAATGGCGAATGAGTGATATCTTGCATGTAGAAATATTTTCACGTGAATACCTAAAATCTATATAAATAGCACTTTAACTCAACATATATTTATCATAACACAATCAACAAACAATCTATTTGTAATCCTTTTTACTAGCAACAAACACACAGGAACATTTTAAAATATGGCTCTATTAACCATGTGTAAGACACATAGAGGAACCATCGACAACATTGTGGAATTTGTAAATCATTATTTCGAATATATTACTAAACTTTTTGTTACATTACTATATTTCTCGTTAATTATTTTTCTTAATAATTCATGTTAGGATCCAAAGAGATTTCATTTTCGTGTACATGAATATGTCTCACATGATGAATTGATATAACAGTATTTACGAGCAACCGATTTTGGTAATGTACTCAATATAGTCTCCTACAATGTTGATTACAAATTTATTTATATTGGTAGAAATATGAAGACTTGAGACACGCACATTTCATATGTCGTTCTGTGAATATATTGTCACACTAGAGGACGGGTACATGTTATTGGGTCTATCTGTCAAAGGTATGATTGTTAATGGTCGAGTTAACCAAGATAATGGAATATGCAAGTAACTTTTGGGTGTCACTTTATTTGAAGACACGGAAATTTGGGTCAAGGTATTAATCTAAAGTATCTTAAACAACATTATTCAAATATGATATTAACCGAAGATTCGATCGAGAATGAAAAAATAATGAAAATGTGATGTTATATTATGTTACTATTTGATAACTTTTTATTTCCTGAAACTACTGATAATACTGTAAATATTATGTATTTAGCTTTGTTAAGAGACATAAACAAAATAAGAACATATAGTTGGGGTTTGACTATTTTGTCTCATCTATATAGTATTTGTGTAAAAAAAATGTACAAAAGGGTACTTAATCATTTTATTGTTTAACTTTTTTGCTCCAAGCATGAGGTTGGTCGAGAATGCCATCACGCGTCCCTGTCAACGAGAACAACTTCACATTCCCCTTCGCAACAAATTAAGTTTATCTCATTATTTCCACTTACTTACTTTATACTACAAATAATTGTAAATGATTTATTTTAACTCTTTTCGAATTAGGTGGTCGTTCTAGGGATGAACTACAACAAATATCTCAAACAAGCTATAACGGTCTATCGAATTCTTCTAGATCACCTTGGACCAGACGATATATTACAACTAAACAACCCAACATCTCACTAATTTAGTTTTAATATTACCAATGTTCAAATCTTCTAATAATGTATTTTTCCTCTCTAGTTTATCTGGAGGCCATGTTTGGGTCTTGATCATGAGATTAACCCCGAGGATGTTGCATCTTGGACTACAAAAATAGCAAACATCAGGTTCACTAATATGGAGATGCACCAGAGTGACTGTGTCAAACTGCAGTTCGGCATCCAGAGATGCACCATGAGATTAATACGATTTTTCCACGAGAGTGGGAAATTAACTAAGGGGAGAACCGATAATCGCGAGAGCGTGAGGGTCGAACTGGATAGTAAAAACTAGGCATTGATTTTAAAAACAGCGAGAGCACTTTAAAAGCAATTAGAACTTATTTATTTTCAAAAAGTATTTTTAACTTCAAATGGGACAGCGAAAGCGTACATTCTGACTTAAATGTATAGTCTGAATCAACAATCACGAGAGTGTGAGATAAAACCTTTTAAATAAGTATTTTCTACTGAAAGATATTTGGTACTTAAACTATACGCCGGTGACTTATCGAATCCCTGACGATTAATGCATTGCATACTGATATCCTCCTATTAATATTTTCTTAAAACTTAACTTCCCTTAGATTTAATTTTCGTTAAACCAAACTTCTAAAAAAGCATTCCCTTAGCTAAACATAGTAATGTCGGTAGCATTAGTTTGACCATCGGTCCTTGTGGGTTCGATATCTTTTAAAACTAAAATGACTAGATTGTGCACTTGTAGTCAAGTACCTGATAGACTGTATTTTATATACAATCACGAGACGTATCAAGTTTTTGGCGCCGTTGTCGGGGACCTGATTTAGTCAAATAGTGTGATTCTTTCGTTGCATAGTATAAACTACGACAAAAACTAATCTCCTTTCCCTTATTTCCCCCGAATGTATGCCAAGTACTCACTCACAAGGCGACAACTTAACACCACTAATCGCAGAATTAGAGTGTTTCTTATATTTAAGACGTCGAATACTAGAATACCAACGAAGGTACAATATTCCCGATATCTTCTTTCCTAGTGATGAACCAGTTGAAAAACCAACCATGGCTACAGTGGAACCACAAAATCGTCCTCTTAAGTTCTATGCTACCTCGTCCCAACAAGAACCTCACAGCAGCATCGCTGCCCCTGCTATCAATCGAAACGATTTCGAGCTGAAACCCTTATTATTATCAGCCGTCCAACAACATCAATTTGCTGGAAATCCTACAGACGACCCTAATGAACATTTGACCAAGTTTGTGCAATACGCAGACACTGTGAAGGCGAATGGTGTATCTCAAGATGCGATAAGACTACGCCTCTTTCCTTTCTCTCTAAGAGACAGAGCTTGGGCTTGGTTGCAATCCTTGCCATCCAACTCAGTTACAACATGGGAAGAACTGAAGAAGGTTTTCTTATCCTGATATTTTCCGCCAAGCAAAACTGCTATGCTGAGAGCTCAAATCAACGGATTACGACAAAAGGGTGTAGAATATCTCTACGACGCGTGGGAGAGATACAAAGACATGATGAGGATATGTCCATATCACGGTCTCGAAGATTGGGTGATCATTCACATATTTTACAATGGGCTTATGTATAACACAATACTGACAGTAGACGCTGCCGCAGACTGTGCACTTATGGACAAGTCATACAAAAAAGCCTATCAACTCATTGAAAACATGGCCCAAAACCATTGCCAATGGGGAGGTGAAAGAACTCCAGTAGAAAAGTCCCAAACAAAAGGTGGAATGTATGAAATCAGTAGCCTTGACCACGTTCATGCAAAGGTAGATGCCCTTGTTCAAAAGTTAGACAACTTGACCATACCACCCGCAGCCGCTGTGGCTGTCGTGACTCCAAACTGTGAGTTATGTGGAACTCTTGGACACACTACACCAGAATGTTAGATATTGGCAGGAGTCCCAACCGATCAAGTGAATTACGCACAAGGAAACCCTTATTCGAATACATACAACCCAGGTTGGAAAAACCATCCCAACTTTTCGTATAAGAATAACAACGCCATGTATGCACCTGGCCAAGCACTCGCTGTTCCGCTTGGATATCAAAAGCCATCTAATAATGCTCCTAACATGCCTAGGAAGTCCAACCTTGAACTAATGATGGAAATCTTCATAGCTACCCAAGCTCAAACAAACAAAGACTTCTTGAACCAAAACATACATACTAGTGAGCAACTTAAACAATTAGCGAGCAAAGTAGACGCCTTAGCCACCCACAATAAAATGCTTGAAACACAGATTTCACAAGTGGCTCAACAACAAGCATCTACTGCTGCTCCCGCTGGCACATTTACTGGACAACCTCAACCTAATCCAAAAGGGCATGCAAATGCCGTTATATTGAGGAGTGGAAAAGAACTAGACAGACCCGTAGATCCAAGACTCCAAAATCCTGCCATGTACCAAAAACCAGACAAAACAACAACTGAGAAGGTAAGTGAACCAAAGGAGAAGGAAGATAATACCCGAGAGGCTGAAGAGAAAGAAAAACCTTATGTGCCTCCATCACCTTATAAACCACCCATTATGTATCCTCAAAGACTCGTAAATTCTAAAACTGCAGAGCAATTTAGAAAATTTGCTGAACTTCTGAAGCAATTAAACATTACAATTCCCTTTACAGAAGCCATCACACAAATTCCCTCATATGCCAAATTTCTTAAAGAGATCTTATCCAATAAAAAAAAGATCGAGGATAATGAAACAGTTACACTTACCGCTGAGTGTAGCGCAATAATCCAAAATAACATGCCTCCCAAACTAAAAGACCCATGTAGTTTCTCCATACCCTGTGTCATTAGAAAGTACGTCATAGAGAAAGCTCTATGCGACCTAGGAGCCAGCATGAGTGTAATGCCCTTAACCATCTGTAAAAGGCTCAACATGGGAGAACTAAGACCAACCAAGATGTTTGTTCAACTAGCTGACCGCTCAATCAAATATCATATAAGTATACTAGAGAATGTCCTAGTACGTGTAGGACAATTCTACATTCCTACAGACTTCATAATCATGGACATCAAAGAAGATGCCGGTACACCTATTATATTAGGAAGGCCATTCTTAGCCACCGTCGGAGCCATAATAGACGTGAAAAGAGGTAAGCTAACATTCGAAGTTGGAGAAGAAAAGGTTGAATTCATCTTGACACAATTCTTACAAGCGCTAGCTATAGACGATACTTGTTATCTACTTGATGGCATAAACGAGTGCGTAAGAGAGATGGAGATGCAAGAAACCACATATTCTGATATAATGAAAATCCAAATCCCTCCAATCTTTGAAGATGATAATTGGCGTGAACCATACCAAAATGACAGTCTAAGCGAATTCTTAGCACTTACACCCAACCACATTCCATGCCCGAAGAAACCAGACTTAGAATTAAAAATACTACCAAAGAACCTAAGATACGAATTCCTAGACATTGAACTCAAAAGACCAGTAATAGTCAACGCTGACTTGGGACAGATGGAAACTGAAAAGTTACTAGATGTCTTAAGAAAATATCCAACTGCATTAGGCTATAGCATCGCCGACCTAAAAGGAATAAGTCTTTCTATCTGTATGCATCGCATTATGCTAGAGGATGATTGTAAAACCTCTAGAGAGCACCAGAGAAGGATCAACCCAATCTTAAGTACTGTAGTTAAGGATGAAGTAAAGAAGTTATTAGATGCTGGAATCATATACCCGATCTTCGATAGTCAATGGGTTAGCCCCGTCCATGTAGTACCCAAGAAAGGGGGTGTTATAGTTGTTAAAAACGAGAAGGGTGAATCTATAGCATAAAAAGTTGTGACCGGAAGTAGAATGTGCAACGATTATAGAAAACTAAACAAAGCCACTCGAAAGGATCATTTTCCTCTGCCTTTCATTGATTAAAGGCTTGAACGATTGGCTAAGCATTCCCACTTCTGCTATCTAGACGATTATTCAGGATTCTTTCAAATTCCTATCCATCCTGACAACCAAGAGAAAACAACCTTCAGATGCTCTTATGGTACATTCGCTTACCGACGAATGCCATTAGGATTATGCAACGCTCCCGTAACATTCCAAAGATGCATGATGTCAATCTTCACTGACTTTATAGACAACATTATGGAAGTCTTTATGGAGGACTTTTCTGTTTGTGGGCATGGCTTCGAAGGATGTCTATCAAACCTTGAAATGGTACTTGAAAGATGCATAAAGGTGAATCTCGTCTTGAACTGGGAGAAATGCCATTTCATGGTCCAACAAGGAATCATGTTAGGATACATAGTATTTGATAAAGGAATTGAAGTAGATAAAGTTAAGATCGAAATCATAGAGAATCTTCAACCTCCGAAAACCGTACGAGAAATACGAAGCTTTTTAGGACACGCCGGTTTCTACCGACGCTTTATCAAAGATTTCTCGAAAATTACCAAACCACTACTGGTTTATTAATGAAAGACGTTGACTTTATCTTTGATGATAAATGTTTAACAGCGTTTGAGCAATTAAAAACATCTTTAATCACTGCACCTATCAAGCAACCACCTGATTGGAGATTACCTTTCGAAATCATGTGTGATGCGAGTGATTATGTCGTAGGTGCGATGCTAGGACAAAGAAAGGATAAAAAAAATCATGTTATCTACTACACAAGTAGAACATTAGATCCTGCCCAAATGAACTACGCCACCACTGAAAAGGAACTTCTAGCCGTTGTGTTCGCTTTAGGCAAATTTCATTCCTACTTAGTAGGAGTAAAAATTATTATCTATCCTGACCACGCCGCTATTAGATATCTGCTAAGTAAGAAGGATGCCAAACCAAGACTCTTAAGATGGATCCTACTCTTACAATAATTTGACTTAGAGATAAAAGATAAGAAGGGTACTGAAAACGTAGTAGCAGACCACTTATCATGAATCGAAGGGAATAAGCCTGAACAAATTCCAATCAATGATGATTTCCCTTACGAACGACTTATAGCCCAAATGGAAAGCGACATGTCTGAACTAACCTTAAATGATACCGAAATAGAAGAATTCGTGGAAGAAATTCATATGAATGCAACTCTGCCATGGTATGCTGATTTTTCTAACTACCTAGCTATTAGAGTACTTCCACCGGACCTATCATACCAACAAAAGAAGAAATTCTTTCATGATCTAAAACAATACTACTGGGATGAACCTCTGCTTTTCAAAAGAGGTACCGACGGTATTTTCCGTCGATGTGTTCCTAAGGATGAAATAGACGACATAATCTCTCATTGCCATTCCGCCCCCTATGGTGGGCACGCAAGCACATCAAAAACTTGTGCTAAGATCTTACAATCAGGCCTCTTTTGGCCTAATCTATGGAAAGATGTCCATAATGCGGTAATAAATTGCGATCGGTGCCAACACACTGGTAACGTTTCAAGACGCGATGAAATGCCACAAACAAGCATCTTAGAAGTGGAAGTCTTTGATGTGTGGGGGATTGACTTCATGGGACCATTCCCGTCTTATTTTGGTAATAAGTACATACTCGTAGTTGTCGATTACGTTTCGAAATGGATCGAGGCCATAGCTTCTCCGACAAATGACACACGAGTAGTGATTAAGTTGTTCAAGAACATAATCTTTCCTAGATTCGGTGTTCCAAAACTAGTCGTTAGTGACGGTGGCTCCCATTTCATATCGAATATCTTTGGAAAACTTCTTCTTAAGTATGGAGTCCAACACCGTGTAGCAACACCTTATCACCCACAAACCAGTGGGCAAGTCGAGGTTTCGAATAGAGAAATCAAACAAATTCTAGAAAAGACTGTCAGAATATCTAGAAAAGACTTGTCATCTAAACTAAACGAAGCTCTGTGGGCCTATAGGACAGCCTACAAGACCCCAATAGGGACCACACCCTTTAAATTAGTCTATGGTAAATCATGTCATCTCCCTGTGGAATTAGAGCACAAAGCTTATTGGGCAATTAAGACCTTAAATCTAAATTATACTTCCGCAGGCGAGAAGCGAATTTTGGACATTCACGAATTGGAAGAACTTCGACTAGACGCCTATGAAAATGCCAAGATATACAAAGAACGAACCAAAAGATGGCACGATAAACGTATATCTAGGAAAGAGTTTAATGTCGGCGACATAGGGCTACTATTTAATTCGAGACTTAAGCTTTTTCCGGGAAAACTTAAATCTAGGTGGTCAGGCCCTTTCGAAATCATAAAAGTCTGTAAAAGCGGTGCGATAGAAATCAAAGGTCGAATAGTCTAAGACCTTCAAATAGTCTAAGACTTATAGAGCGGGCATCGATTAAAATATTATCATAGTATCGACAACAGAGACTATTCAAATAGTCAAAGACTTATAGAGCTGCCCGCTCAACCCCAAAACTAGTATATCACAACGTTATTATTGAACTTACGACATTAAACAAAGTGCTTAGTGGGAGACAACCCGCCCTTTTTTTTATTTGTTATCTTTGTTGTTAAGCGTTTCCCTTCTTTGAATTTTACTTGTATTTTTCTCCCTTTCATTGATTCTATGCAGTAATGTACTTGTTGCTTCTAGTTACTAACTTAGAAACATTGGATACTGATTAATAGGCGAAATATAACTAGTTAGTAACTAACTTTCATCATGCAACCAGTAGATATAGTTTTAAGAGGCAGAGTTTAGAGAAGGCGCTATGATTACTTAGCTCAGAAGGATATGGCTTTATCCATATATTATGATGGACCTACCATGGATAGGTTAGGTATCCGAGATAGCATCTTGTTTATGTTTAACTAGCTAGGATGGGAGAATGCTGCTATTAAGAGAAGGTTTGTCACATACCGTGAACTCACCCTAGAATTCCTTAGCTCCCTAGTGTATAACCCCGAGCATGGTTATGGACTCAACAAAGGGTTGATTCCCTTTAGGTTGTTTAGTATGGACTTCACTTATAACCGTAGAGACCTTGCTGACCTCCTAGGATTTCCTAGTGGCCCATTTGTTTTCACTACCCACCAGGAGGAATTAATCGATGACATCGACCTATATTACTTTTGGGGTAGTTTAACTGGAGACTACCACCCTAACCCAAACAAGATGCACTCCCAAATGATACACAACCCTACTATCCGCTACTTCCACAAAATACTAGCACACACCCTATTTGGAAAAGAAGCGAACAACACCATAGTGTCACGAGATGAAATCTTCATCTTACTCTATGTCGACCAAGGTCGACATGTCAATGTTGTGACATTTATGATGGAATAATTCGTTCACCTTGCAAAGAACAATCGCACCCGAATCATAATAGGCGGCCTAGTAACCATGATAGCTGATGCCATTGGGCTTAGACGCCCGCTTTACGAGCATACACCTTTTGGACACATCCGACCCATGGATATTGAATTTTGCGTTGACGATAGAATCATAGGAAACCTTGGGCCGAATGATTTTGACTACCTAATTAATAACGAAGTTGTCCAGCTATTTACCTTACCAAACCATGAGAGAACAAGTGTTCATAACTGAAACAACTGGCCTTATGATTTAGATGAACACCACATTGTTCCACCATCACCTCCTGAGACACCGCCTATATATGAGTATTTAGATGACCCTATCTCTGTTGATGAGTCTGACCCTGAAACCCCTCCAAACTACTATAACATAGATGAACCGGAACTTCCATCCTATGCAGAAAATTTGACCATAATCCTTACCCGTCTAGATGGTTTTCACACTGACATTACCAATGTGAAATATGAAATAAAGAGCATGCGCCTTGATGTCTTAGGCTTAATGGATGTCGTCGTCGAACAATTTGATCACTTGAACCAGGTTGTAGTTCCTTTGGGACAGAACCGTGGTTGATTACATCGACCGCTGACCTCTCCTACTCAGATTAAAGCAACGAGGACACTGCTATGTTTTAGTGTGGGGAGGGAGCACTTTTATTGCTATTATTTCTTTTAATGTTACATTTAAATTTAATCTTTTAATTTAATTTAAATAACATTGTTATTTCTTTTTGTTTCTACAATAAATTTAATTTACCAGTTATTTTATTTTTTACTACTGTTAATTCCATACTTCTTTTATTTTATTGTATACTGCTACTGTACTGTGTTTCTGCTATCATTACTACTGTGTTACTGCTGTTAAAATTCTTATACTTTTTGGCCTATTTTCTAAAAATTGTGAATGTTGCATGTGACGACTGTCACATGTAGTGTTACGCCCGTCACAGAGGCGTGACGCCCGTCACAGATACTCCACGCCTGTCACACATTAAGCACATGACCGTTGCAGATGACCGTCACGCAAGACCGTTATGTGTGATGACTAAAACAACCCCGTGACGATCGTCACGGATCCAGAAGGTGCGCCTATAAAAAGAGGCGCACTTCCTTTCTTCGTCCTCATCTAATCATTCTATTTTCCTTAACCATCCCACTCACACCACTCTTTTCTCCATTAAATCTTCCTTCACATCCTTTTAAGTGAGAAACATGTGAGTACCTTATAACTCACGAAATCCATCTCTCCCACCAAAACCTACATTTTCAAATTTACACACTAAATGGCCCGTCAAGGGAGAGCTGCTCCCGACCTCTCAAATATCGTATTCAGAGAAGGAGAAGCCGGTGAGCGACAGAGAGACAACTACCTCAGGTTCTATCAATGTTCTGTCCAAGCTACGAGTTATCTTGATAACGAATGTCTGACGAAGCTAGGACTTTCAGATGGCGTAGAATGGATGCTGAACAACTCTAGTTTGACGCAGCTTTGCACCAAACCGCAACCAACTTATGAGGCGCTGACCTTGGAATTCCTGAGTTCATTCTCCTACATTACCCCTCCTGGTGCAACTCAGTTTCTCACCGGAGTCGCCACATTTAGAACGTTCGGTACCGAGTATTCCCTGAACCAAACTCAAATAGCACGAATGCTTGACTTCCGACATGGAAAGGGAGTTCACTGTTGTATCCCTGACGGATGGTCAGAAATAGAATTTGGAGTGTGGCATAGCCTTACCGACATGAATGTCACAAGCTGGGATGCGCTAAACGTAACTTTCACTCATAACCCAACTATAATATATTTCCACCGAGTCTTAGGGCACACGGTTTTCGGAAGAGTCAACAATCACAAGGTAAATTCTAAGGAGCTCTTCTTTCTTCACTGTGTGTTCACCCCGATGGCGTTCAATGCCACCCCATTCCTATTGGCCAACATACAGGCTGCATGCATGAGAGGCAGCACGGCGTTCTGTTTTGGAGGAATCATCACCTCCATAGCATTAGGCCTGAATCTGGGGGATAGGCTCGCCGACTTACCTGCCTTGCCAGCCGAGTTCCTCAACATCGACTATTGTCGTTCCTTACACCTCATCAAGGCCAGAGACGACGGGAAGTAACATCC
The DNA here is from genome assembly GCF_024323335.1 of Lathyrus oleraceus. Classification (NCBI taxonomy): domain Eukaryota; kingdom Viridiplantae; phylum Streptophyta; class Magnoliopsida; order Fabales; family Fabaceae; genus Lathyrus; species Lathyrus oleraceus. The sequence goes on from NC_066581.1 coordinate 515,572,205, forward strand.
TGTGGTTAGGAACAAGATAGTTCGAAGCATCATTATACCCAAAAGGAACCGTACAGATCCACAGAATATGGAGAATTGGATTTTTGATCTGAACGCTCCTGAGCCCAATGAAGGAGATCCTAATAATGGAGCAGATGAAGTCGAAGAGGAACTTGACCGAGAAATGCCACAACCACCTCCTGAGTATGCTGCAGAGATATTTTCCCGAGGCCAGCGAAGAAATGAGCGACGACCCGCCACCATGGAAGACATCTACGTTGAGATGTTGCGACACAACCAGAGGATGGAGGAGCTCCAGACAGAAATGATGCAAACGATCCAGTAGATACAGAGGGATCAACATGACTATGCGAACTGGCACGACCAGGGGATGGCGGAACTTTCCGAAGAGATGAGCGCCCTGACACATCGCGTTGATGCCATCCAGGAGAACACTCAACATGTGGGGTTGGATCCTACCCAACATGGAATAAGTGAGCGTGCACGAGCAAGAGCTAGAGCGCGCAGAGCCCAACTTCGTGACAACGAGTAGTGATCTTCGTGTTTCTTCCCTTTTCTTTATATTGTCGCATTGAGGGTAATGCTTTGTTTAAATGTGGGAGGAAATCTTTGTCTTTCCTTTACTTGTGTCTATTTTTAGCCATAACAAAAAAAATTGTCTTTATCTAATCGTTCACTCATTTATATCTAATTTGCCATAACAAAATTTTTGTTTTTAAGTTAAATGCATACCCTACGAGTATATAGGTTACCTTATAGAGGTTCTGTTAGGAAACTGAGAAAAATCTAACAAGATTGATACCGTCCTGACACCTTAGATATCTCACTTTTACGAGATCAGTTTGAATACCCATTATACCGATACCTAAAGTCTCCATTCTAGATTAACCCCTAGTAGTTTATACTAGCAGTCAGCACCGCCTTAAACACAAACCATGTGAAGAGCCGATGAATATAAGTGATTTATGCCTACGAATTAAGAAGATCCTTCATGCTTTTGCTATCGAGAAATTGAAAAATGCACCATACAAACGGTTGCAAGATGTATAAAAGAAAGGAACAGAAAAACCCTGCTGGTTGGTTCAGAGGTACCTGGTACTGGACTCGGTAGGGCGGACTACGGTTCGATCCCCCACAACCTTCAAATGGGACATATAAATGGGTACCACACTAGTGTACCAGACCCCGTGCTAAAAAAGGATCAAAGTCACTAACCGGCTACTTCACTAAGTACGTGTAGAGGCGGCTTAATGTGATTGCGTTAGAACGAAACCGGGTGAAATAGGAACGAGAAGCATTAGGTTAAGCTATAATGGCATGATTCAAACTGGTTTGTATCAAAGGAGAGATTTACGTTATTGCTTATTGCTTTTGTCGTCACTGTATGTCTAGTGTTTTACTTGAGTATCTGTAATCTTATCGAAGTACCTATCAACCACATACGAATTGGAAATGTCTTATGTATTCGCATTTAACTAGTGTGTTCAAATTTTATTTGCTTGAGGACAAGCAAAGATTCAATTTTAGGGGAGTTTGATAGCGTGAAAATACATCGTATATTTTCCTTGATTTACACTCAAAAACCGTACCACTTTCATTTATATTCCGATTATTCCACAAGTGTTCGAGTTATTTTTGCAGGTATTTCAATTCCCATGCTTAAATGAGAAAAGAATAGAAAAGGAAGGAAAAGAGGAAGAAACAGAAGAGAAAACAGCAGAAAAGCAGAGAATACAAATTATGTGCATGTGACGACCGTCACAAAGCCTGTCACGACCGTCACGCCTAGCCTGCCACGACCGTCACAGGCCCATCACGAACGTCGTGTGACCAAAATCAGCGCTTTGAATCTGTCAACAGAAGTGATCCACCAGGCCCTTATTTCTCGTTCCTCAGCCACTTTCTCGTGGATTCCTCACTCAACCAAGTCATCCTTATTTCTCTCATCCGCCAAGACCTAATGGGGAATATAAAAGGATGGAAGTTGGAAACCTACTGGCACGCTTAAATTTCCTCTCTGAAGCCAGCTTTCAAGACCTTTCTATGCACTTTATTATTCCACAACAATTCTGTTTTTCTTTTATTTTTCTTCAACAACATTATTTTCTTTTACCGTTCAGAGCTTTGATTTTTCCTTTTTCCTCTCCGTTTTTCATTTAGCCATAATAGTAGTTTCCTACACTGGGGAACTACTACAATTTATTTAATTTAGTTTAAGCAATTATTTCGAAGAAGCGGAATCCTACCGACTTGTGGAGGACTGCTCAAGTACTTCAAGATTCAGCGTATTCTATTAATCCAATTTCCAGGTTTTTATTCAATTACTATTGTTATTGCTTTATTATTATTATAATCATGTTTACTTTATTGTTGATCTGTTTATATTCGTCTGTGTTTACGTTATTTAACATGTTTGACTAAACTACCGGTATCGGTATGTAAATAATTTAATTAGAAGGGATTTAATAATAATCGGTGTAAAAACTTATTTCCTCAAACAATCTTTTTGGCTGTGGTTTTTAATTTAAATTTAATTAACTTTGTCACAAGAGTGAGAAGCTATTTAATACGATTTTGCCATGGGAGTCGGAAATTAACTAAGGTGAGAACCGACAATCACGGGAGCGTGAGGGTCGAACTGGACAGTAAAAACTAGGCATTGATTTTAAAAACAGCAAGAGCACTTTAAAAGCAATTAGAACTTATTTATTTTCAAAAATTATTTTTAACTTCAAATGGGACAGCGAGAGCGTACATTCTGACTTAAAGGTATAGTCTGAATCAACAATCACGAGAGTGTGAGATAAAGCCTTTTAAAGAAGTATTTTCTAATGAAAGATATTTGGTACTTAAACTATACACCGATGACTTATCGAATCCCTGACGATTAATGAGTTGCATACTGATATCCTCATATTAATATTTTCTTAAAACTTAACTTCCCTTAGATTTAATTTTCGTTAAACCAAACTTCTAAAAAAACAATTCCCTTAGCTAAACATTGTAACGTCGGTAGCATTAGTTTGACCATCGGTCCCTGTGGGTTCGATATCTTTTAAAACTAAAATGACTAGACTGTGCACTTGCAGTCAAGTACCCGATAGACTATATTTTATATACAGTCACGAGACGTATCATTGTGGAACTTCCATGTTGGTCGGAAGCTCTTCAACCATCAACGTTATCTCACACCTTTTGTAAGCTTGATTTTATCAACACATCTTTGAGTTAAACTTTCCACAAGTCAAAAAAAATCTTCCATCAATTTTCTCTAGCCCAAACTGCACAATGGAATTTTTTACTGTAGCTTAACAACTCTTTCACAATAATACCCTTCTTTTCTAATGTGGAAGATAAAACAGAACTACAACCACATAGCATACTAAGAACACTTATCCATGGATCAAACCAAAAGCTCAGATGCCAGTTGTTGGGGAGTCAGGGAGAGTCGAGAGCACCAATGGGACTAATGCTCCAGGACCACAAGACACGGAGATGCCACATCTCAATCCAAAACTGTAAGGTGTTATGTAAATGGTTCATCTATCATATAAATTAAACATTTCATCCATTCATAGGAAATATGGGACTTTAACCACTCACACTTGCACCTAACACTATGTCGCACAAGTGTGAGTCCCCCACATCCTATAATAGGATTCAACACCGGATCCAAATCTCGTTCCCCCACAAAGTCGAACCACAATTCTGATACCACTGGTGGGGAGTCCGGAGAGTCGGGAGCACCAACGGGACCAATGCTCAAAGACCACGAGAGAGGGAGATGCCACATCTCACCCCAAAACCTTAAGGTGTTAGGTAAATGGGTCATGTCTATTATAAATCTAACAATCCACCCATTCGTAGGAAATGTGGGACTTTAACCATTCACACTTTCACCCAACATTCTTCCACGCATCCTATAACAGGATCTAACACTTGATCCAGCTTCCGCTCCCCCACAAAGTCGAACCACAGTTCAGATACCATTGTTAGGAAGTGTGGCGGTGTGGAAAATATCTAGAGTGCTTGCACGTTCTAAATGACAACGAAGTCACCACCGAACTTTATTTTTTCCAAAAGGAAAGGGAAATATTGATAAAATCCTTAAAGAAATATAAAATGGTCGTCGCTGTCGCATTACGCGAAAAACCGGCGGGAAAACAAGAACAACAGAGCCGCCCCCGTGCGTTATTTATCTCAAAAGAGGGAAAGGAAACGCTCAGAGTAAACCTGGAAAAGAACATGGTCTCGCGACCAAAGAGAATGGGATCGGGAGTCGGTTATGCGAAGGGAAGGTATTAGCACCCCTACGCATCCGTCGTACTCGACGGGATCCACGCACAATAGGAAAGAGAATGGTTGCTAAAGACGCTGCTCACACACACACACACACTGGCTGAAAGAGACACAAGAAAACAGACAAGACTGACTCGGCAGGATATCGTATCCTGAGCCTACTTAGTCTATCAAGCATAGACATCAGAGTCTAAGTAGTTTGGACTGGGGAAACGACACATGCTCGCTAGGATATCGCATCCTATGCATACGTATCTCCTTGGACGAAGGAGAATCAGAGCATTCGTAGCTCGGCTGACACGCACACAAACAAACACACACAGGCAAACGTGGAGCCTGACTGCCAATCACTGGACTTACATCAGCATCCGAACCGAAACACACACAGGAAACCAACTGCCAATCGCTGGACTTACGTCGGACTCCAACCAGAAAAGGAGAAACAACTCACACAAACAAAACAAAAGGGCGAACGTGGAGCCCGAATGCCAATCACTGGACTAACATCAGCATCCGAACCAAAACACACGCAAGGGTGGTTAAGACACAAAGGGTTGAAAAAGAAAAAGGGCGCCCGGAGAGATCAGCTCATCTCCTGCCTACGTACCTCATCTGGTATGAGGATCAGGGCGACGTAGTTCCCCTACGCAGGGAAAAAGGACTAGCCTAACCAGATAACAGAGGGAGACACAACACTAGGGAGACTACGACTCGAGCCTAGATGTTGTCATGCAAATTCGTCCCTAAGTTAAGGTTTCTAGCTAACTTGCACAGGAAGCAAGCCTATCCTAATCATGACTTGCACAGGAAGCAAGCCACACCTGACTTAACTTGCACAGGAAGCAAGGGTCTCGATTGCAACTAGGGCAAGAGAAAGGGGAGGTCTCAATCGCAACGAGGGCGAGAGAAAAGAATTAGTGTTAGTTGTTAGTCAAACTCGACAAGACATCGCATCTCGTGCCTACGTATCTCATCTGAACATGAGAATCAGAGTTGCCGTAGTTCGGCTAAACTATTCCCGTTGGTTTGTGTTTTTTAAGTGGACAACGTCATTGCGCAATCTACTTGACGCTCGACCTTTGGAGACTTACTCACCTGTAGTAGAAGGAGTGGACGTATCCTTTAGAGGGGATAATGTTTGTTTGTGTTTTAGGAAAGCTCAAGCAAGAAAGGAAGTCCTATACGAAGGAACCGTGCTACCTTAATTGACATGCAAACGAGACTACACGGAGTCTAACAAACCTAGGGGATACAATCACCACACAAGCACATACAACATGAAATAAACACACCAACAAGGGGCTCAAACATCAAGGCTAGGTTTTAGTCGAGGGGTCATATCAACCTCAATAAACAAACCACTGGAACTGGGTAGTGTTAGCTCTTAACCTTGCCATTGAGGGGCTAAGGTGAAGCAGATGAAAGGTGAGTGAAGATGAGACTTCACAGCTCTTATCCCTGGCCTGGGAGAGCTTAAGACAAGAATGTGTGGGTTCAGAAAGTGGGAACCCTTCTACACATTTAAAACTGACTCAATTGTACGATTGTACAAGATCTTGGGTTTGTATCTGCAATGCATCAACGCAGTGGTGTGAGCAAAGCAGATGACACACAGAATAGCAGGGGATAGGTTGCATATCCCTTGGGTTCTGCCAATTGCCTCTTCACTTAGGAGGTCTTTGAATATGTACAGGGACAATTTTAAACAATCACAAACATTGCCTCTTAAGGAGGACTTCAGACAGTTGCCTGGCCAAGTAACAGGCCAGGTCTTCCAGACTACATGAAGTAAAGAAGTTATACCTCAATGCAAATTGCTTATCAAGCAAAGCAAAGCAAAAGTTCACAAGGAACTGAGCAACTAAAAGCACCTGAAATAGTCAAGCAGACATTAGTATGCAACTTCAAAACAAAGCAAAAGGAAACAGACATCAATAGTTAATCATAAGCAAAGGGATGTGCAAGGCACAAGGCTCAAGGCATGGGAGCCAAGCCACCTACAAAACAAACAAGTTAGTCAATGATATTCAAGCAAGTTCAATCAAAAATAATTGGTCTCATTGGTCATTTGTTGGTCAACCTGAAAACATGAGCTCAAAGGTGAGTAACAGGACCACTAGGGCAAGCCTAGGGTCAAAAAGGAATGAAAAAGTTCAAACAGCAAGTGGTAAGCATCCAAAATCATGTTCAAACAATTAAGAAACAATACCAATTGGGTTCATATTCATATCAAACATCATCATCATTTCATGAACAATTTAGGTCAAAGTATAGCATTTAGAAGCTCATAGAAGTCAACAGCAAGACTTGAATCAAAATCAATCTCAAACATTTCCAAAAATCACCAAATAAATCTTGATCAATCACAACCCACAGCAAGGTAAGCATGTCAAATTTCATCTCATTTGGACAAGTGGAAGGCAGTCAATAAAAATCAGAAAGGCAAGGAAATTTTGAACATGCTCAAAGAAGTCAACTAAACATGCATCAACTTGAAAAATTCATAAATCAGAGATGGCATAAGATAAATGCATGGGACTAAAACCATGTCAAATATTAAGATGTCTAGTAAACACATATGAAATTTCATGTCCATCTAATAAAGTATGAGCATTTCACAAAACAAATGGGCACATTCATCACACAAGGTCAACATTTTGGTCAAACAGGGGAGAAAATCTCAAACAATTAGGAAATGCCACAAATAATTCCAAGAAAAATCCCATGTGAACTAGACATAAAAGAGCTCAATCATGCAAAAATTCAATCCATTTTGAGGTCAAGAAGCATGGTTAAGAAAATCAACAAGTTGCACATCAATGGTGTGACACAAATTGTCACACGCTACTTCAAAAATTCATAACTCACAAACCAGATAAGATAAATTCATGATCTCTACATCAAAATCACCGTGAATATGTCTAGTTTGTGCACAAAAAATTTCAAGTCCATAGGATAAAGCATGACTATTTCACAAATGATTTGGTGGAATGTGCAAAATGTGGATACATGTTACAAATCAATATGCCAAATAAAATCCATTCATCACAAAGATCTGGAAAATATATGACAAAATACTAGAGGTCATGATGAAGACAATGCAAAAAATCCCATTCAAATTGGATCAAGCATGGTGGAGTTATGATTTTTACAAGTTGGTGTATCAAAAATGAAATTAAAATGAAGAGCAACAATATTTTAATAGGTCATGTGCCACGCCAGTGGCAATTTTGTAAATAGCGGATCCACTTATCAAAACTCGGTCGTTTTGGCACGATAGAGGAAATATTGTGATTGGCTATTATGAAGCTACAAGGCCATGCCATGCACGTGGGTTTTGGGCAACAAACATGAACTAGGGTTTTCTCAAGAACAGCCAACTACACTCATCTTCCCCAAATCGATTTCAACAAAATTTTCCAGAAATTGCAATTGGATACACCAATCGACTCAGCAAGCAACAAGCAACATGAATCCATCATTCATTTTAACAAAATCAACTCACACAGCATGAATCGAGCAAAAACAATATGCAACATCAAATTTAAAAACCAGATTTCTCCTAAACTAATCAACCACTTTCAATCATTCAAAGCTCAGTGTGACCAGGGCAAGGATATCTACAAAGTGCATAGCATGGTTTCAAGAAATTGGAGATTTGAAATCTTACTTGATTTTGAAGCAATGAGTGAAACGATTGTTGTTTGATGTTGTAAGCTCGAAACAGATGAAGGTTTAAGCTCCAGATGATGAATGGTTAAGATGTTTTGGCTCAGCAACCTTGCCTTTAGCTCAAATCGAAAAATGCCATTAATGGAGCTTGAAGAAAACAGTCCATGAAAGTGCTGCTACAGTTGGTAAATGGAGGTGGAAACGAGCTCAAGATAGTGGTTAGATGATGAAGCAACAAAAGATAGCTCGAGTTCTCTTGAGGTTTTTGCAGAAAAATTCAAAATGCCAAGAATGGAGATTTTAGAGAGTGAGAGAATTTTGTTGGTATGGAGGCAGCTAGGGTTGCAAATGACAGAAAAAATGAGTTATATACTTCTGTTTTAAGTGCTAAGCATCAGTCATTAACTTGGTAATTTGTAATTTGCAATTTTGTGTTTTTTCTAATTTTCACACAAGTTTGGTAATGGGGTGTAAGCTGCACGAAAGTGGGCTTTCCACAAGTCACAAACAACATTTCAGATCATACTTGATTGGTAGCAAGTGTTAAAATTGGTCATTTCAACATTTCACTTTTGCACCACACTTGAAAATAAAACATGTAAGTGAAAAAAATGCCATTTTGATCCATAAGGTTTTGGTACATGAAGGTCACATTTTTGGAAAGAGGAGGTTAAATATGACTTGTTGGAAAAAACCTCACCAAATTTGGCCAAATGGTTTGAGAGATATGGCCTTTTGAAGTTCAAGAATTTTTGAAAATGAATTGATCATATCTTTCCAACCATACATGGGAATTGAGAGTTCTTGGACTTTTTAGAAATGGGAGAACACGATCTTTAACTTTCATGTTTGGCAAAAATTCATTTGAAGCTTGTATCATGATGTAAGTTTGGGATCAAGAAGTTTCCATTTTTGGCAGTTAAAATTACAAGTCCAGTTTCTATTTTTGGAAATTTCTGATTTGGCTTCAAATTATTCAATGTTGATGTTTGACATGATATATGAGGCCTATTTGGACATGAATAAGCTCTCTCAAACCAAATCCATCCATCAAAACCATAAAATCAATCACAGTTGACCAAGTTTGACTTTTTAGGGTTTCTGATTGACTGTGCATTGCCTGATGACTTTTGAGCATCCAATCTTTGACTTAAACACTTCAAATGGGCCCCTAGGTCATGTGAACATTTTGGACCAACCCTAGGGCCTTGCCTCAATGGAAAATGCACTAGCTTGCTTGACTGACTGATCTCCTGATCAGTTTTGACCTAATTCTTCTGATGATCTTGCACTTGAGGCAAAGGGACAATGCAATGCTATGCAGTGGACCAAATTATGTTATGACCTAATATGAGAATGTATGTACAATGATAGGTGCAAATTTGAGGTGCTACAGCTGCCCCTATTCAATCAGCTGGGAACCCGAACGGATGATAGCAACGACTGTCAGACTTTCAGGGTAAACAGGGATTGAATACTAAGAACCGTAGAATTTGCACAATACAGGGATCCAATAATGGAAACGTCCACTGGGATCTGATACTTATTACTGGGTATTTTTTTTATTTTTTTTCAAAGGATACGGCCACGTCCAGACATCACAACGATGATGAATGGGAATAAAAATCACAACTAGATGCCGACGGACAACTAGGAAAAACTCAACGTTTACCAAGACCAACGGAGAGGTAACCAGACATTAATGAATGACTGGAAGAGATACAACCATACGTCAACGGACGAAATGGGAAACAACTCAACGTTTACCAAGACCAACGGAGAGGTAACCAGACATTAATGAATGACTGGAAGAGATACAACCATACGTCAACGGACGTAATGGGAAAAACTCAACGTTTACCAAGACCAACGAAGAGGTAAATCCACATGGGGACAGGTACAACTAGACGTCATAGGACGAATAGGAAAAACTCGACGTTTATCGACACCAACGGAGAGGAGAAAACTCAGCCAGACGTCATAGGATGAAAGGGAGACTCAACGTTTATCGACACCAACGGAGAAGGAGAAAACTCAACCAGACGTCATAGGACGAAAGGGAGACTCAACGTTTATCGACACCAACGGAGAAGGAGAAAACTCAACCAGACGTCATAGGACGAAAGGGAGACTCAACGTTTATCGACACCAACGGAGAAGGAGAAAACTCAGCCAGACGTCATAGGACGAAAGGGAGACTCAACGTTTATCGACACCAACGGAGAAGGAGAAAACTCAACCAGACGTCATAGGACAACAGGGAGACTCAACGTTTATCGACACCAACGGAGAAGGAGAATAAACTGGGGACGACCCTGCGGGGAAAGATATCAACTATACGCCAACGGACGCATAGGAAAAACTCGACGTTTATCGAAACCAACGGAGAGGTAACTCTGCATGGAGAGGGGTACAACTAGACATCATCGGATGACTAGGAAAAACTCGACGTTTATCGACACCAACGGAGAGGAGGAAACTCTACTGGGGAGAGTGAACACAACCAAATCATCAATGGATGATTGGGAAAAACTCGACGTTTATCGACACCAACGGAGAGGAGGAATACTTCTTCGATCTGAAAATCGGAAATTGGCCTGAACGCCACTTCGGTCTGAATACCGGAAAATTGGCCTGAATGCCATAAGTACATCGACCTGATCGTCGGAAACTTCTTCGGTCTGAATACCGGAAAATTCATGAGACATATTATCTATAGCCGTCAAAACGTAGATAATACACTCGCATGGAAGATTATCCATAACCGGGTTGTAGGTTGTTAAATGGATAAACGACCGAAAACATCCTGAAGAGAGCGAAAGCAAACTTGTTAAAGGATGAACATTCGATTCCACAAGGAATACGAATCTTACTCTGCTGGAGATAACAATCGAAAGATTGACCAAAGAGTGCATGAGATATATTATCTATAGCCGTCAAAACGTAGATAATACACTCGCATGGAAGATTATCCATAACCGGGTTGTAGGTTGTTAAATGAATAATCGACCGAAAAGAAAGGCATCGGTACCAGGACTAGGTATGCAAAGATGACCAATCAAAAGAGGATAAAGTTGCTAACTCGGAGCAAGTATCCAAAAAGAAAGGGCAGACCCAATGGGGACAATACTGCTTGATCAAAGCAAGTATCCAAAGGGGAAAGAATATCAATACCGGAAAGAGGGGATTACATCTACCGGTTTGTAGGCAGAAAACCACGGAAAAGTAACCAGTCATCGATAGGATGAGCACAAAGGGTTAACTCTGCTAGGGAAGGAAAAGTGGGATTTTACAACTACCAGTTTGTCAGTAGAAAACCACAAAGATAGGACTTACAACTACCGGTTCGTAGGTAGAAGCCAACAAATTCCGCTGAGGATAAGATGAACGAGTGCCGGTTAGTGAGCGACTATTCATTTATGCCCCAGGGAAGCACAGGAGACAGCCAACAGGAAGCCAATTCAGGATCGATCCAAAAAGGCAGACTGAAACAAGACTCATCCTAATGAGGAAAGAACTCAATAGGGAAAACCCATCCCAATGTGTGTTGGGAGGGAACGGAAACAACCGTCATCCACGAGGATGTATCTCAGTGGGGAAATGGCAGGAAAGGATAGACACTTTCTGCTTAAGGGGTTGGCTCTACATGGAGAGATCAGACACACCCACTTCCGCTAGGGAAGCAGACCCAAGCTGGCAAGACGCTAACAATTGGGGAGTAACACTGCTGGGGATACCCACTCGACTGAGGAATCACTTGTTGGGCAAACACCAACCTCTCAACCATGTTGATGAACCCAATTCTGAAACCGATCCGATGGCGCGATGCTAAACTCTTTCCAACAACCCAAACTCGGCTGGTCACCACGGCCTAGGGCTAATGGATATGTTTGCAATGTTGATGCATGAGTTTTTTTTTGTTTTACACAATGCCCCATGATCATGGAAATGCTATGCACTAATGATGCGATATGCTATGCTTATCTAAATGATGAATGCATAAACACACGTCTCCTCTAGAGACCACACCGGGGAACTCCAGGAACTGTGCTGGGGATCTATAACCATGTCAACTTCCATCCTGCTGGGGAAAGACAAACCTTTGCTGGGGAAAAACCGTCAACACAACCTCTGCTGGGAAGACAGCTTCAGACTTGGAAAACAATCACAACTCCGCTGGGGATACGGCAACCTTCAGGCTTGCTGAGGAGACACTGATCTCGAATCTGTTATGGAGGTAACGCTCTCACACCTACTGGGGAAATACAGCTTATTAGACACGGAACACCTGCCGAGTCGCCGAACAGCGGCATCCATCGTCCATCCATAGTGTCGGCTTTCCTCTTTTACGAACTCCCAGACGCTTCTGGACTTTTCTGCTCCATCATCTTGTATTCCCAATCTCGTCCGTACTCCACGGGGATCGAACTCCTGGTTCATACAAACTTTCCAATCATCAGACTTTGAAGAGTCTTCTTGATTAACTTTCTAGGACCGTCGTCGTAATCCTTCACTGTCTTTTCACCGTTCAACTATCCCTTGCCCCTGATCAGGCTCTGCCGGGATTTTTGTCAACAGGGGTTCACAGTACCACCGGTAAGTGAATGAAAATATCTAACAGTACCTGCACAAGAGATCAATAGATAAAAGCGTGCCCCAGGCGTGCCCCAGACGTTTCAACATTTCAACGCATAGGTCACTCAAACTTCCGGATAAGATTTCCATATCTCAATCTTATAAGCATGCATCGGAAGGGACCTCTATGTTTCAAAATGCAAATATTCTTATCAAAATAAACGGATGTTTTCGTAATCAAAGCGGTAATGAAAATAAAAACAAAACTATTTGACTGAACACACACTTTATTGACTGAAACAAAAAGATGGCTCAGAATTGAGCAACACACAAGAAGCAAACCCTGGAAAGAGGTGATTGCGCACAAAGGAAAAAATCTATCCTATTGGCAATGCGGAACCGTGATCTCATCAGGTTCCAACTCGGTTACACCTCATATGTCCTCAAGACTTTCCGCACTTTCTGTCTTCTGAACGAGACGCTTCCGATCGGTCTCTGTCGGAGATTATCCAAGTCATCATGAGCACAAACGATCATGCTGGACGCAGTTGTTCGTTTCATTCCCTCTTTTGCCTGGACCACCCTTTCGGGTTTCAGTCCACCGGGATACCCTTTTTTTCCCAAGTCGCCCTTGCGGGTTTTCAACTTGCCGGGTGTATAGTTCTTTTCTTTTATTATCCCTAACTTTTGCCCGAACCTTTTTCTCTTTTTTCTTGGTTCGCCGGGATGCCCATTTTTGCCTGGACTCTTTATTCTTTTTGTCCAGCGGGTTTCCTTCACGAAGTGTTTTCTAACTGCGTCCGCACTCATAGTGGATGGAAAATCGTCGTCATCCGTGGTCATCAACAACATGGCCTGGTCTGAGAAAACCTTCTTGACCACGAATGAGACACTCATAACTGTTTATCCATCTGCCCCACGATCGTCTTGAGGAGGAGGGATCCTTTTCAACCAATTCTTCCACGTGGTACGCTCGAGGTCACACTTCTCAGTCAATAATACGCTTCATTCACTGGGTACAACGCCCCATGACAAGTAACTGTCAGCCCTCTTTCCTCAGTTGGACTCAACATGTCATTCCGAGTCCTTATCCATTCAGTCTTCTCTGATTTCTCATATATCTGTGAGGAAGTCACTGCCCCAAGTAGATGCACATACCGAAGTACGATACTCAGGATACCAACTTCGTACTCAGCTACCATCGTTGGTGCGTTCAAATGTTATCGGGGAAGCACTAGCTCATTCACTTTAAACTCTCCCCATCAGACATCAAAATCCGTTCGGATTCAAGGTCAGGCCCCTCCTCCGGGATCGGTCACTCTCAATCTTTCGATTCGAGTACCTCGAGATGTCCTCATCAGGGACTTCAGACTTCCTTGGTTGAGAATCAACGATGGGTTACTATTAGCTTCTCAAACACTTACCTGATCAGATCCATTTTGGACATCAACGACGTGGTATGAATCAGCATACGCTGTCTCAGTCGGCGAGCAGCCTATGCCAAAGTACATCATGTTTTTTCGAACAGTGAGTGTATTGTTTCACAGTCGATAAACTTTTTGCTGTGGTAAATTGCATACTCTTTTCGACAAGACTAGTCATGCTGACTCAGTACGCACCTCATAGACCCCTCGAGGGCTGCCGAGTACCAGATTAACAGTCGTTTCTTCAGAGGTTCCTGCTACTTTTCTCTTTTTTTTTTGCAGGATCGACCTCGATTCCTCTTTCATTCGCAACATGCCTCGGCAGCTTGCTGGACAGCACTCCATAAGTGCGCTAATTCGAACTCAACAGTATGAGTTATCTCTACTTGTCAAACAACTTGATCCACCGGATGCCCCTCTTCTGCTTGGGACTTTGTCATCATGTCCTCAATATGGTATTCGCTTTCATGATGAATCATATCATGAAACAAAGTCACCGTAGACCTCTGATACGTGGCACCGGCCTCTTGTGACTGAACGACATCTCCTTAGAACAAGAGGGTGCCCCTTGTGTGATGGACCTGGTTTACTTCATATCATCTGGCAACAATTTAATCTGGTCTCGGCCAAGAAGCCATCCATGAAGCTAAACTGAGCATTATAATCAACCAATACCTCGTTGTGACGTACCGGGAACTCATCTTTCCGATTAGCTCTGCTCATGTCTTGACAGTCCACACACATTCTCATCTTTTAGCAACGGCTTCCGCTTCACCGGAGGACAATCTTCTCTCCATGGTAGCTCGCGCCCCACAACATTGGTATCCTACCTTGGTGTATCTAGATACAACCAGGCGCACATATACCATCCTGTTCTTGGCTTGTCTCTGAAGTGGCCTCAACTTTCATTTCCCTTCTGATCTCGGCGGCACTTGGGATGACAATCTTGACTCGCTCCTCGTGTGGTTGAGTCACCTTCTCCTCTTGTTTCAACGACTTGGCTAATTCCAGCAGATCACAATCTTCTTCGCCTTCTTCTTCGGCATGATAGATCGGATTGTCGAAGCCATACGAGATGTAACCAAATTGTTATCAATGAGATCCGGAGAATTACTTGTCGAAGTTGGAACGAGACAAATCAAAAGGGAAAAATGAAAATAAACATTACCAATTTTATTTGTTTTTAAAACTGCAAAAATAAATGAAAAACAGGGAACACCGCTCTTTTTTTGATTGAAAAACATCCATTTATTAATGATGCAGAAATGTTGCAAAATGAAACATGAGGTGGCCCTTACAATGGACCATTACGTGTCGGGCAACACGTATGGCTTTCATGCAAATAAAACTGAAAACAAGAAAGTACTACTCTTCAGGATGAGTGACAGTGCTGATCTTTTTAAGCCTTCCAGTTCCCTGCCGCGCACGATTTTATCCATGACTCCAGTTCACAGTCACTGTCAGTCTCTTCCCCCACCGCACAGACGCGATCTGAATTTTCAGCGATCACACCCCCCATCACCTGACCCTGCACCGGCACGGGATCGGCATTAACTTTCAGTGATAGTGTAAAATTGAGGGCCTTGGAATCCACCAGGTCTTGGACAGTATGCTTAAAGGCTCTACACCCCTCAAGGTTATGCCCAGGCGCACCAGAATGGAATTCACACCTGGCGTTCTCATCATAGTCGGGTGGCCTCTGATCTGATCTCAATGGAGCTAACATCCTTGGCCGAACCAACCCAAGATCCATCAACCTTTTAAACAGAGCAGCATATGGCATGGGTGGCTTGTCAAAATGGCGATCGACCCCCTTTCCTC
This sequence comes from Lathyrus oleraceus, assembly GCF_024323335.1. Classification (NCBI taxonomy): domain Eukaryota; kingdom Viridiplantae; phylum Streptophyta; class Magnoliopsida; order Fabales; family Fabaceae; genus Lathyrus; species Lathyrus oleraceus. The sequence continues at coordinate 515,587,996 of NC_066581.1, forward strand.
TCACTTGGTTCCCAGCTCCTTGTGCTTTCTGGGGAGTTGGCTGAGGTTGCTGTCGGATTGACTGATTACCAGCAGGGATGGTTACTGCAGCAGTGTGCTGGTAGTAACGACCCCTGCCGTGTCTTCCCTGGGCATACACAGCACTTGATTCACCCTCATCCTTGCGCTGGTCGTCACTAAAGGGTTTCTTCGGTCCAGACAACAAAGCATTTCCTTGTGTTTCCCCCTTCCTCAGCCAGTCTTCAATCCTCCCCACCTTCTCGGCAATTGCTTTCTGCCCCAAGGCGAACTCTTGCATGACATTGATCAGCTCTCCCATCTTCTCTTTCAGTTCAAGGATGTCGGCGTTGGGAAGATCCATCAGCTTAGATTTGTGGAGTCTGACTGTATGTCTCAATGGAAGAGCTATGCGCACCGGTTGACACCTACAAAACAGCAAATGGGTTAGTATGACTCACGCATGCAATGTCTGTCCGTACTAGGAAAATTCTGTCCTTTGATTCCGGTTTCATCGAGACAAATAAAAATTTTATCAACAACATTCTGACATCTGGATGTCTCTCAACCTGAGCCTCAATTAAAAAAATGGACCCTGAGTATGGACAGACATGAGTTGAATGCAGATGAATGCAAAATGATATGACGCAAATGCATGAATGCAGGTTACTGTGCCACCAAGTCATCTGAAGACCCAATCTCTGAACTAGTCACAGTCAACTGAGTCACCATAAATCCGACTTGGGGAGTTCCGAAATAAACGGAACTGGAGATTACATCATTATCATCACAGGAACATCCTCTGAGCGGATGACAGTCAGGTCCTCTGAACAAGTACTCTCAAATTCAACCCGGGGATCCGAAATAAACGGAACCCGCTGATAAACCACGGACAGAACTCCGGCGTCCCAGAAATAAATGTCCATAAATTCGGCTGAACCAAAGTCACCATCACAGCATCACTGGCAGAAACCGTATCTGTAGAGATCAAACCCTCCCCTCACAGGTGAATTCTAACAAGGTCATCCTAAGGCGGACAATGGTCTCGACAATCGGGCAAAGATACTCAACGGGTTTGCCCTTTCGGGTGTGCCATTGTAGCTCTCCTGAGATCGTCTAAACCAAAGATCCGGGAAACGATCGGTCACCAGAGTCAACAGTTCAGATGAAGTAACTCGACCAAAGTGGAGTACCCCACAGAGGAAAGCACTATCAAATGAACCTCGTCCGGCTTGTGGTACATCACGTTGCCAGGCACATGTTGACCTAACATGAAGGAGGCAACATGAGACCACACTAATCCTAGGTGTATACTCGGGCCTGGGTTTTAGCCCCACTCAGAACACCCACCCCACAAAGAGGAACCACCTGCACAGAGAACAGCTCAATGACAGTATGATGCATGCAAACATAAATGCAAATAATAAATGCAAACAAATAAATAACATGAATGCAATAAGTAACAGCAGATAGCAACCAAAGCCCTAACCTAGAGAGCGCTAGGAGAGACTCGCTTAGGGAAGAAGGACCAGCAAGAGGTCAACTTCTCTTTTTCTCCCCAGCAGAGTCGCCAGCTGTCGCATTACGCGAAAAACCGGCGGGAAAACAAGAACAACAGAGCCGCCCCCGTGCGTTATTTATCCCAAAAGAGGGAAAGGAAACGCTCAGAGTAAACCTGGAAAAGAACATGGTCTCGCGACCAAAGAGAATGGGATCGGGAGTCGGTTATGCGAAGGGAAGGTATTAGCACCCCTACGCATCCGTCGTACTCGACGGGATCCACGCACAATAGGAAAGAGAATGGTTGCTAAAGACGCTGCTCACACACACACACACACACTGGCTGAAAGAGACACAAGAAAACAGACAAGACTGACTCGGCAGGATATCGTATCCTGGGCCTACTTAGTCTATCAAGCATAGACATCAGAGTCTAAGTAGTTCGGACTGGGGAAACGACACATGCTCGCTAGGATATCGCATCCTATGCATACGTATCTCCTTGGACGAAGGAGAATCAGAGCATTCGTAGCTCGGCTGACACACACACAAACAAACACACACAGGCAAACGTGGAGCCTGACTGCCAATCACTGGACTTACATCAGCATCCGAACCGAAACACACACAGGAAACCAACTGCCAATCGCTGGACTTACGTCGGACTCCAACCAGAAAAGGAGAAACAACTCACACAAACAAAACAAAAGGGCGAACGTGGAGCCCGAATGCCAATCACTGGACTAACATCAGCATCCGAACCAAAACACACGCAAGGGTGGTTAAGACACAAAGGGTTGAAAAAGAAAAAGGGCGCCCGGAGAGATCAGCTCATCTCCTGCCTACGTACCTCATCTGGTATGAGGATCAGGGCGACGTAGTTCCCCTACGCAGGGAAAAAGGACTAGCCTAACCAGATAACATAGGGAGACACAACACTAGGGAGACTACGACTCGAGCCTAGATATTGTCATGCAAAGTCGTCCCTAAGTTAAGGTTTCTAGCTAACTTGCACAGGAAGCAAGCCTATCCTAATCATGACTTGCACAGGAAGCAAGCCACACCTGACTTAACTTGCACAGGAAGCAAGGGTCTCGATTGCAACTAGGGCAAGAGAAAGGGGAGGTCTCAATCGCAACGAGGGCGAGAGAAAAGAATTAGTGTTAGTTGTTAGTCAAACTCGACAAGATATCGCATCTCGTGCCTACGTATCTCATCTGAACATGAGAATCAGAGTTGCCGTAGTTCGGCTAAACTATTCCCGTTGGTTTGTGTTTTTTAAATGGACAACGTCATTGCGCAATCTACCTGATGCTCGACCTTTGGAGACTTACTCACCTGTAGTAGAAGGAGTGGACGTATCCTTTAGAGGGGATAATGTTTGTTTGTGTTTTAGGAAAGCTCAAGCAAGAAAGGAAGTCCTATACGAAGGAACCGTGCTACCTTAATTGACATGCAAACGAGACTACACGGAGTCTAACAAACCTAGGGGATACAATCACCACACAAGCACATACAACATGAAATAAACACACCAACAAGGGGCTCAAACATCAAGGCTAGGTTTTAGTCGAGGGGTCATATCAACCTCAACAAACAAACCACTGGAACTGGGTAGTGTTAGCTCTTAACCTTGCCATTGAGGGGCTAAGGTGAAGCAGATGAAAGGTGAGTGAAGATGAGACTTCACAACTCTTATCCCTGGCCTGGGAGAGCTTAAGACAAGAATGTGTGGGTTCAGAAAGTGGGAACCCTTCTACACATTTAAAACTGACTCAACTGTACGATTGTACAAGATCTTGGGTTTGTATCTGCAATGCATCAACGCAGTGGTGTGAGCAAAGCAGATGACACACAGAATAGCAGGGGATAGGTTGCATATCCCTTGGGTTCTGCCAATTGCCTCTTCACTTAGGAGGTCTTTGAATATGTACAGGGACAATTTTAAACAATCACAAACATTGCCTCTTAAGGAGGACTTCAGACAGTTGCCTGGCCAAGTAACAGGCCAGGTCTTCCAGACTACATGAAGTAAAGAAGTTATACCTCAATGCAAATTGCTTATCAAGCAAAGCAAAGCAAAAGTTCACAAGGAACTGAGCAACTAAAAGCACCTGAAATAGTCAAGCAGACATTAGTATGCAACTTCAAAACAAAGCAAAAGGAAACAGACATCAACAGTTAATCATAAGCAAAGGGATGTGCAAGGCACAAGGCTCAAGGCATGGGAGCCAAGCCACCTACAAAACAAACAAGTTAGTCAATGATATTCAAGCAAGTTCAATCAAAAAGAATTGGTCTCATTGGTCATTTGTTGGTCAACCTGAAAACATGAGCTCAAAGGTGAGTAACAGGACCACTAGGGCAAGCCTAGGGTCAAAAAGGAATGAAAAAGTTCAAACAGCAAGTGGTAAGCATCCAAAATCATGTTTAAACAATTAAGAAACAATACCAATTGGGTTCATATTCATATCAAACATCATCATCATTTCATGAACAATTTAGGTCAAAGTATAGCATTTAGAAGCTCATAGAAGTCAACAGCAAGACTTGAATCAAAATCAATCTCAAACATTTCCAAAAATCACCAAATAAATCATGATCAATCACAACCCACAGCAAGGTAAGCATGTCAAATTTCATCTCATTTGGACAAGTGGAAGGCAGTCAATAAAAATCAGAAAGGCAAGGAAATTTTGAACATGCTCAAAGAAGTCAACTAAACATGCATCAACTTGAAAAATTCATAAATCAGAGATGGCATAAGATAAATGAATGGGACTAAAACCATGTCAAATATTAAGATGTCTAGTAAACACATATGAAATTTCATGTCCATCTAATAAAGTATGAGCATTTCACAAAACAAATGGGCACATTCATCACACAAGGTCAACATTTTGGTCAAATAGGGGAGAAAATCTCAAACAATTAGGAAATGCCACAAATAATTCCAAGAAAAATCCCATGTGAACTAGACATACAAGAGCTCAATCATGCAAAAATTCAATCCATTTTGAGGTCAAGAAGCATGGTTAAGAAAATCAACAAGTTGCACATCAATGGTGTGACACAAATTGTCACACCCTACTTCAAAAATTCATAACTCACAAACCAGATAAGATAAATTCATGATCTCTACATCAAAATCACAGTGAATATTTCTAGTTTGTGCACAAACAATTTCAAGTCCATAGGATAAAGCATGTCTATTTCACAAATGATTTGGTGGAATGTGCAAAATATGGATACATGTTACAAACCAATATGCCAAATAAAATCCATTTATCACAAAAATCTGGAAAATATATGACAAAATACTAGAGGTCATGATGAAGACAATGCAAAAAATCCCATTCAAATTGGATCAAGCATGGTGGAGTTATGATTTTTACAAGTTGGTGTATCAAAAATGAAATTAAAATGAAGAGCAACAATATTTTAATAGGTCATGTGCCACGCCAGTGGCAATTTTGTAAATAGCGGATCCACTTATCAAAACTCGGTCGTTTTGGCACGGCAGAGGAAATATTGTGATTGGCTATTATGAAGCTACAGGGCCATGCCATGCACGTGGGTTCTGGGCAACAAACATGAACTAGGGTTTTCTCAAGAACAGCCAACTACACTCATCTTCCCCAAATCGATTTCAACAAAATTTTCCAGAAATTGCAATTGGATACACCAATCGACTCAGCAAGCAACAAGCAACATGAATCCATCATTCATTTTAACAAAATCAACTCACACAGCATGAATCGAGCAAAAACAATATGCAACATCAAATTTAAAAACCAGATTTCTCCTAAACTAATCAACCACTTTCAATCATTCAAAGCTCAGTGTGACCAGGGCAAGGATATCTACAAAGTGCATAGCATGGTTTCAAGAAATTGGAGATTTGAAATCTTACTTGATTTTGAAGCAATGAGTGAAACGGTTGTTGTTTGATGTTGTAAGCTCGAAACAGATGAAGGTTTAAGCTCCAGATGATGAATGGTTAAGATGTTTTGGCTCAACAACCTTGCCTTTAGCTCAAATCGAAAAATGCCATTAATGGAGCTTGAAGAAAACAGTCCATGAAAGTGCTGCTACAGTTGGTAAATGGAGGTGGAAACGAGCTCAAGATAGTGGTTAGATGATGAAGCAACAAAAGATAGCTCGAGTTCTCTTGAGGTTTTTGCAGAAAAATTCAAAATGCCAAGAATGGAGATTTTAGAGAGTGAGAGAATTTTGTTGGTATGGAGGCAGCTAGGGTTGCAAATGACAGAAAAAATGAGTTATATACTTCTGTTTTAAGTGCTAAGCATCAGTCATTAACTTGGTAATTTGTAATTTGCAATTTTGTGTTTTTTCTAATTTTCACACAAGTTTGGTAATGGGGTGTAAGCTGCACGAAAGTGGGCTTTCCACAAGTCACAAACAACATTTCAGATCATACTTGATTGGTAGCAAGTGTTAAAATTGGTCATTTCAACATTTCACTTTTGCACCACACTTGAAAATAAAACATGTAAGTGAAAAAAATGTCATTTTGATCCATAAGGTTTTGGTACATGAAGGTCACATTTTTGGAAAGAGGAGGTTAAATATGACTTGTTGGAAAAAACCTCACCAAATTTGGCCAAATGGTTTGAGAGATATGGCCTTTTGAAGTTCAAGAATTTTTGAAAATGAATTGATCATATCTTGCCAACCATACATGGGAATTGAGAGTTCTTGGACTTTTTAGAAATGGGAGAACAAGATCTTCAACTTTCATGTTTGGCAAAAATTCATTTGAAGCTTGTAGCATGATGTAAGTTTGGGATCAAGAAGTTTCCATTTTTGGCAGTTAAAATTACAGGTCCAGTTTCTATTTTTGGAAATTTCTGATTTGGCTTCAAATTCTTCAATGTTGATGTTTGACATGATATATGAGGCCTATTTGGACATGAATAAGCTCTCTCAAACCAAATCCATCCATCAAAACCATAAAATCAATCACAGTTGACCAAGTTTGACTTTTTAGGGTTTCTGACTGACTGTGCATTGCCTGATGACTTCTGAGCATCCAATCTTTGACTTAAACACTTCAAATGGCCCCCTAGGTCATGTGAACATTTTGGACCAACCCTAGGGCCTTGCCTCAATGGAAAATGCACTAGCTTGCTTGACTGACTGATCTCCTGATCAGTTTTGACCTAATTCTTCTGATGATCTTGCACTTGAGGCAAAGGGACAATGCAATGCTATGCAGTGGACCAAATTATGTTATGACCTAATATGAGAATGTATGTACAATGATAGGTGCAAATTTGAGGTGCTACAGCTGCCCCTATTCAATCAGCTGGGAACCCGAACGGATGATAGCAACGGTTGTCAGACTTTCAGGGTAAACAGGGATTGAATACTAAGAACCGTAGAATTTGCACAATACAGGGATCCAATAATGGAAACGTCCACTGGGATCTGATACTTATTACTGGGTATTTTTTTTTTTTTTCAAAGGATACGGCCACGTCCAGACATCACAACGATGATGAATGGGAATAAAAATCACAACTAGATGCCGACGGACAACTAGGAAAAACTCAACGTTTACCAAGACCAACGGAGAGGTAACCAGACATTAATGAATGACTGGAAGAGATACAACCATACATCAACGGACGAAATGGGAAAAAACTCAACGTTTACCAAGACCAACGGAGAGGTAACCAGACATTAATGAATGACTGGAAGAGATACAACCATACGTCAACGGACGTAATGGGAAAAACTCAACGTTTATCAAGACCAACGGAGAGGTAAATCCACATGGGGACAGGTACAACTAGACGTCATAGGACGAATAGGAAAAACTCGACGTTTATCGACACCAACGGAGAGGAGAAAACTCAGTAAGACGTCATAGGACGAAAGGGAGACTCAACGTTTATCGACACCAACGGAGAAGGAGAAAACTCAACCAGACGTCATAGGACGAAAGGGAGACTCAACATTTATCGACACCAACGGAGAAGGAGAAAACTCAACCAGACGTCATAGGACGAAAGGGAGACTCAACGTTTATCGACACCAACGGAGAAGGAGAAAACTCAGCCAGACGTCATAGGACGAAAGGGAGACTCAACGTTTATCGACACCAACGGAGAAGGAGAAAACTCAACCAGACGTCATAGGACGACAGGGAGACTCAACGTTTATCGACACCAACGGAGAAGGAGAATAAACTGGGGACGACCCTGCGGGGAAAGATATCAACTATACGCCAACGGACGCATAGGAAAAACTCGACGTTTATCGAAACCAACGGAGAGGTAACTCTGCATGGAGAGGGGTACAACTAGACATCATCGGATGACTAGGAAAAACTCGACGTTTATCGACACCAACGGAGAGGAGGAAACTCTACTGGGGAGAGTGAACACAACCAAATCATCAATGGATGATTGGGAAAAACTCGACGTTTATCGACACCAACGGAGAGGAGGAATACTTCTTCGATCTGAAAATCGGAAATTGGCCTGAACGCCACTTCAGTCTGAATACCGGAAAATTGGCCTGAATGCCATAAGTACATCGACCTGATCGTCGGAAACTTCTTCGGTCTGAATACCGGAAAATTCATGAGACATATTATCTATAGCCGTCAAAACGTAGATAATACACTCGCATGGAAGATTATCCATAACCGGGTTGTAGGTTGTTAAATGGATAAACGACCGAAAACATCCTGAAGAGAGCAAAAGCAAACTTGTTAAAGGATGAACATTCGATTCCACAAGAAATACGAATCTTACTCTGCTGGAGATAACAATCGAAAGATTGACCAAAGAGTGCATGAGATATATTATCTATAGCCGTCAAAACGTAGATAATACACTCGCATGGAAGATTATCCATAACCGGGTTGTAGGTTGTTAAATGAATAATCGACCGAAAAGAAAGGCATCGGTACCAGGACTAGGTATGCAAAGATGACCAATCAAAAGAGGATAAAGTTGCTAACTCGGAGCAAGTATCCAAAAAGAAAGGGCAGACCCAATGGGGACAATACTGCTTGATCAAAGCAAGTATCCAAAGGGGAAAGAATATCAATACTGCAAAGAGGGGATTACATCTACCGGTTTGTAGGCAGAAAACCACGGAAAAGTAACCAGTCATCGATAGGATGAGCACAAAGGGTTAACTCTGCTAGGGAAGGAAAAGTGGGATTTTACAACTACCAGTTTGTCAGTAGAAAACCACAAAGATAGGACTTACAACTACCGGTTCGTAGGTAGAAGCCAACAAATTCCGCTGAGGATAAGATGAACGAGTGCCGGTTAGTGAGCGACTATTCATTTATGCCCCAGGGAAGCACAGGAGACAGCCAACAGGAAGCCAATTCAGGATCGATCCAAAAAGGCAGACTGAAACAAGACTCATCCTAATGAGGAAAGAACTCAATAGGGAAAACCCATCCCAATGTGTGTTGGGAGGGAACGGAAACAACCGTCATCCACGAGGATGTATCTTAGTGGGGAAATGGCCGGAAAGGATAGACACTTTCTGCTTAAGGGGTTGGCTCTACATGGAGAGATCAGACACACCCACTTCCGCTAGGGAAGCAGACCCAAGCTGGCAAGACGCTAACAATTGGGGAGTAACACTGCTGGGGATACCCACTCGACTGAGGAATCACTTGTTGGGCAAACACCAACCTCTCAACCATGTTGATGAACCCAATTCTGAAACCGATCCGATGGTGCGATGCTAAACTCTTTCCAACAACCCAAACTCGGCTGGTCACCACGGCCTAGGGCTAATGGATATGTTTGCAATGTTGATGCATGAGTTTTTTTTGTTTTACACAATGCCCCATGATCATGGAAATGCTATGCACTAATGATGCGATATGCTATGCTTATCTAAATGATGAATGCATAAACACACGTCTCCTCCAGAGACCACACCGGGGAACTCCAGGAACTGTGCTGGGGATCTATAACCATGTCAACTTCCATCCTGCTGGGGAAAGACAAACCTTTGCTGGGGAAAAACCGTCAACACAACCTCTGCTGGGAAGACAGCTTCAGACTTGGAAAACAATCACAACTCCGCTGGGGATACGGCAACCTTCAGGCTTGCTGAGGAGACACTGATCTCGAATCTGTTATGGAGGTAACGCTCTCACACCTACTGGGGAAATACAGCTTATTAGACACGGAACACCTGCCGAGTCGCCGAACAGCGGCATCCATCGTCCATCCATAGTGTCGGCTTTCCTCTTTTACGAACTCCCAGACGCTTCTGAACTTTTCTGCTCCATCATCTTGTATTCCCAATCTCGTCCGTACTCCACGGGGATCGAACTCCTGGTTCATACAAACTTTCCAATCATCAGACTTTGAAGAGTCTTCTTGATTAACTTTCTAGGACCGTCGTCGTAATCCTTCACTGTCTTTTCACCGTTCAACTATCCCTTGCCCCTGATCAGGCTCTGCCGGGATTTTTGTCAACAGGGGTTCACAGTACCACCGGTAAGTGAATGAAAATATCTAACAGTACCTGCACAAGAGATCAATAGATAAAAGCGTGCCCCAGGCGTGCCCCAGACGTTTCAACATTTCAACGCATAGGTCACTCAAACTTCCGGATAAGATTTCCATATCTCAATCTTATAAGCATGCATCGGAAGGGACCTCTATGTTTCAAAATGCAAATATTCTTATCAAAATAAACGGATGTTTTCGTAATCAAAGCGGTAATGAAAATAAAAACAAAACTATTTGACTGAACACACACTTTATTGACTGAAACAAAAAGATGGCTCAGAATTGAGCAACACACAAGAAGCAAACCCTGGAAAGAGGTGATTGCGCACAAAGGAAAAAATCTATCCTATTGGCAATGCGGAACCGTGATCTCATCAGGTTCCAACTCGGTTACACCTCATATGTCCTCAAGACTTTCCGCACTTTCTGTCTTCTGAACGAGACGCTTCCGATCGGTCTCTGTCGGAGATTATCCAAGTCATCATGAGCACAAACGATCATGCTGGACGCAGTTGTTCGTTTCATTCCCTCTTTTGCCTGGACCGCCCTTTCGGGTTTCAGTCCACCGGGATACCCTTTTTTGCCCAAGTCGCCCTTGCGGGTTTTCAACTTGCCGGGTGTACAGTTCTTTTCTTTTATTATCCCTAACTTTTGCCCGAACCTTTTTCTCTTTTTTCTTGGTTCGCCGGGATGCCCATTTTTGCCTGGACTCTTTATTCTTTTTGTCCAGCGGGTTTCCTTCACGAAGTGTTTTCTAACTGCGTCCGCACTCATAGTGGATGGAAAATCGTCGTCATCCGTGGTCATCAACAACATGGCCTGGTCTGAGAAAACCTTCTTGACCACGAATGAGACACTCATAACTGTTTATCCATCTGCCCCACGATCGTCTTGAGGAGGAGGGATCCTTTTCAACCAATTCTTCCACGTGGTACGCTCGAGGTCACACTTCTCAGTCAATAATACGCTTCATTCACTGGGTACAACGCCCCATGACAAGTAACTGTCAGCCCTCTTTCCTCAGTTGGACTCAACATGTCATTCCGAGTCCTTATCCATTCAGTCTTCTCTGATTTCTCATATATCTGTGAGGAAGTCACTGCCCCAAGTAGATGCACATACCGAAGTACGATACTCAGGATACCAACTTCGTACTCAGCTACCATCGTTGGTGCGTTCAAATGTTATCGGGGAAGCACTAGCTCATTCACTTTAAACTCTCCCCATCAGACATCAAAATCCATTCGGATTCAAGGTCAGGCCCCTCCTCCGGGATCGGTCACTCTCAATCTTTCGATTCGAGTACCTCGAGATGTCCTCATCAGGGACTTCATACTTCCTTGGTTGAGAATCAACGATGGGTTACTATTAGCTTCTCAAACACTTACCTGATCAGATCCATTTTGGACATCAACGACGTGGTATGAATCAGCATACGCTGTCTCAGTCGGCGAGCAGCCTATGCCGAAGTACATCAAGTTTTTTCGAACAGTGAGTGTATTGTTTCACAGTCGATAAACTTTTTGCTTTGGTAAATTGCATACTCTTTTCGACAAGACTAGTCATGCTGACTCAGTACGCACCTCATAGACCCCTCGAGGGCTGCCGAGTACCAGATTAACAGTCGTTTCTTCAGAGGTTCCTGCTACTTTTCTCTTTTTTTTTTTTTGCAGGATCGACCTCGATTCCTCTTTCATTCGCAACATGCCTCGGCAGCTTGCTGGACAGCACTCCATAAGTGCGCTAATTCGAACTCAACAGTATGAGTTATCTCTACTTGTCAAACAACTTGATCCACCGGATGCCCCTCTTCTGCTTGGGACTTTGTCATCATGTCCTCAATATGGTATTCGCTTTCATGATGAATCATATCATGAAACAAAGTCACCGTAGACCTCTGATACGTGGCACCGGCCTCTTGTGACTGAACGACATCTCCTTAGAACAAGAGGGTGCCCCTTGTGTGATGGACCTGGTTTACTTCATATCATCTGGCAACAATTTAATCTGGTCTCGGCCAAGAAGCCATCCATGAAGCTAAACTGAGCAATATAATCAACCAATACCTCGTTGTGACGTACCGGGAACTCATCTTTCCGATTAGCTCTGCTCATGTCTTGACAGTCCACACACATTCTCATCTTTTAGCAACGGCTTCCGCTTCACCGGAGGACAATCTTCTCTCCATGGTAGCTCGCGCCCCACAACATTGGTATCCTACCTTGGTGTATCTAGATACAACCAGGCGCACATATACCATCCTGTTCTTGGCTTGTCTCTGAAGTGGCCTCAACTTTCATTTCCCTTCTGATCTCGGCGGCACTTGGGATGACAATCTTGACTCGCTCCTCGTGTGGTTGAATCACCTTCTCCTCTTGTTTCAACGACTTGGCTAATTCCAGCAGATCACAATCTTCTTCGCCTTCTTCTTCGGCATGATAGATCGGATTGTCGAAGCCATACGAGGTGTAACCAAATTGTTATCAATGAGATCCGGAGAATTACTTGTCGAAGTTGGAACGAGACAAATCAAAAGGGAAGAATGAAAATAAACATTACCAATTTTATTTGTTTTTAAAACTGCAAAAATAAATGAAAAACAGGGAACACCGCTTTTTTTTTATTGAAAAACATCCATTTATTAATGATGCAGAAATGTTGCAAAATGAAACATGAGGTGGCCCTTACAATGGACCATTACGTGTCGGGCAACACGTATGGCTTTCATGCAAATAAAACTGAAAACAAGAAAGTACTACTCTTCAGGATGAGTGACAGTGCTGATCTTTTTAAGCCTTCCAGTTCCCTGCCGCGCACGATTTTATCCATGACTCCAGTTCACAGTCACTGTCAGTCTCTTCCCCCACCGCACAGACGCGATCTGAATTTTCAGCGATCACACCCCCCATCACCTGACCCTGCACCGGCACGGGATCGGCATTAACTTTCAGTGATAGTGTAAAATTGAGGGCCTTGGAATCCACCAGGTCTTGGACAGTATGCTTAAAGGCTCTACACCCCTCAAGGTTATGCCCAGGCGCACCAGAATGGAATTCACACCTGGCGTTCTCATCATAGTCGGGTGGCCTCTGATCTGATCTCAATGGAGCTAACATCCTTGGCCGAACCAATCCAAGATCCATCAACCTTTTAAACAGAGCAGCATATGGCATGGGTGGCTTGTCAAAATGGCGATCGACCCCCTTTCCTCTCACTTGGTTCCCAGCTCCTTGTGCTTTCTGGGGAGTTGGCTGAGGTTGCTGTCGGATTGACTGATTACCAGCAGGGATGGTTACTGCAGCAGTGTGCTGGTAGTAACGACCCCTGCCGTGTCTTCCCTGGGCATACACAGCACTTGATTCACCCTCATCCTTGCGCTGGTCGTCACTAAAGGGTTTCTTCGGTCCAGACAACAAAGCATTTCCTTGTGTTTCCCCCTTCCTCAGCCAGTCTTCAATCCTCCCCACCTTCTCGGCAATTGCTTTCTGCCCCAAGGCGAACTCTTGCATGACATTGATCAGCTCTCCCATCTTCTCTTTCAGTTCAAGGATGTCGGCGTTGGGAAGATCCATCAGCTTAGATTTGTTGAGTCTGACTGTATGTCTCAATGGAAGAGCTATGCGCACCGGTTGACACCTACAAAACAGCAAATGGGTTAGTATGACTCACGCATGCAATGTCTGTCCGTACTAGGAAAATTCTGTCCTTTGATTCCGGTTTCATCGAGACAAATAAAAATTTTATCAACAACATTCTGACATCTGGATGTCTCTCAACCTGAGCCTCAATTAAAAAAATGGACCCTGAGTATGGACAGACATGAGTTGAATGCAGATGAATGCAAAATGATATGACGCAAATGCATGAATGCAGGTTACTGTGCCACCAAGTCATCTGAAGACCCAATCTCTGAACTAGTCACAGTCAACTGAGTCACCATAAATCCGACTTGGGGAGTTCCGAAATAAACGGAACTGGAGATTACATCACTATCATCACAGGAACATCCTCTGAGCGGATGACAGTCAGGTCCTCTGAACAAGTACTCTCAAATTCAACCCGGGGATCCGAAATAAACGGAACCCGCTGATAAACCACGGACAGAACTCCGGCGTCCCAGAAATAAATGTCCATAAATTCGGCTGAACCAAAGTCACCATCACAGCATCACTGGCAGAAACCGTATCTGTAGAGATCAAACCCTCCCCTCACAGGTGAATTCTAACAAGGTCATCCTAAGGCGGACAATGGTCTCGACAATCGGGCAAAGATACTCAACGGGTTTGCCCTTTCGGGTGTGCCATTGTAGCTCTCCTGAGATCGTCTAAACCAAAGATCCGGGAAACGATCGGTCACCAGAGTCAACAGTTCAGATGAAGTAACTCGACCAAAGTGGAGTACCCCACAGAGGAAAGCACTATCAAATGAACCTCGTCCGGCTTGTGGTACATCACGTTGCCAGGCACATGTTGACCTAACATGAAGGAGGCAACATGAGACCACACTAATCCTAGGTGTATACTCGGGCCTGGGTTTTAGCCCCACTCAGAACACCCACCCCACAAAGAGGAACCACCTGCACAGAGAACAGCTCAATGACAGTATGATGCATGCAAACATAAATGCAAATAATAAATGCAAACAAATAAATAACATGAATGCAATAAGTAACAGCAGATAGCAACCAAAGCCCTAACCTAGAGAGCGCTAGGAGAGACTCGCTTAGGGAAGAAGGACCAGCAAGAGGTCAACTTCTCTTTTTCTCCCCAGCAGAGTCGCCAGCTGTCGCATTACGCGAAAAACCGGCGGGAAAACAAGAACAACAGAGCCGCCCCCGTGCGTTATTTATCCCAAAAGAGGGAAAGGAAACGCTCAGAGTAAACCTGGAAAAGAACATGGTCTCGCGACCAAAGAGAATGGGATCGGGAGTCGGTTATGCGAAGGGAAGGTATTAGCACCCCTACGCATCCGTCGTACTCGACGGGATCCACGCACAATAGGAAAGAGAATGGTTGCTAAAGACGCTGCTCACACACATACACACACAGGCTGAAAGAGACACAAGAAAACAGACAAGACTGACTCGGCAGGATATCGTATCCTGGGCCTACTTAGTCTATCAAGCATAGACATCAGAGTCTAAGTAGTTCGGACTGGGGAAACGACACATGCTCGCAAGGATATCGCATCCTATGCATACGTATCTCCTTGGACGAAGGAGAATCAGAGCATTCGTAGCTCGGCTGACACGCACACAAACAAACACACACAGGCAAACGTGGAGCCTGACTGCCAATCACTGGACTTACATCAGCATCCGAACCGAAACACACACAGGAAACCAACTGCCAATCGCTGGACTTACGTCGGACTCCAACCAGAAAAGGAGAAACAACTCACACAAACAAAACAAAAGGGCGAACGTGGAGCCCGAATGCCAATCACTGGACTTACATCAGCATCCGAACCAAAACACACGCAAGGGTGGTTAAGACACAAAGGGTTGAAAAAGAAAAAGGGCGCCCGGAGAGATCAGCTCATCTCCTGCCTACGTACCTCATCTGGTATGAGGATCAGGGCGACGTAGTTCCCCTACGCAGGGAAAAAGGACTAGCCTAACCAGATAACAGAGGGAGACACAACACTAGGGAGACTACGACTCGAGCCTAGATGTTGTCATGCAAAGTCGTCCCTAAGTTAAGGTTTCTAGCTAACTTGCACAGGAAGCAAGCCTATCCTAATCACGACTTGCACAGGAAGCAAGCCACACCTGACTTAACTTGCACAGGAAGCAAGGGTCTCGATTGCAACTAGGGCAAGAGAAAGGGGAGGTCTCAATCGCAACGAGGGCGAGAGAAAAGAATTAGTGTTAGTTGTTAGTCAAACTCGACAAGACATCGCATCTCGTGCCTACGTATCTCATCTGAACATGAGAATCAGAGTTGCCGTAGTTCGGCTAAACTATTCCCGTTGGTTTGTGTTTTTTAAGTGGACAACGTCATTGCGCAATCTACCTGATGCTCGACCTTTGGAGACTTACTCACCTGTAGTAGTAGGAGTGGACGTATCCTTTAGAGGGGATAATGTTTGTTTGTGTTTTAGGAAAGCTCAAGCAAGAAAGGAAGTCCTATACGAAGGAACCATGCTACCTTAATTGACATGCAAACGAGACTACACGGAGTCTAACAAACCTAGGGGATACAATCACCACACAAGCACATACAGCATGAAATAAACACACCAACAAGGGGCTCAAACATCAAGGCTAGGTTTTAGTCGAGGGGTCATATCAACCTCAACAAACAAACCACTGGAACTGGGTAGTGTTAGCTCTTAACCTTGCCATTGAGGGGCTAAGGTGAAGCAGATGAAAGGTGAGTGAAGATGAGACTTCACAGCTCTTATCCCTGGCCTGGGAGAGCTTAAGACAAGAATGTGTGGGTTCAGAAAGTGGGAACCCTTCTACACATTTAAAACTGACTCAACTGTATGATTGTACAAGATCTTGGGTTTGTATCTGCAATGCATCAACGCAGTGGTGTGAGCAAAGCAGATGACACACAGAATAGCAGGGGATAGGTTGCATATCCCTTGGGTTCTGCCAATTGCCTCTTCACTTAGGAGGTCTTTGAATATGTACAGGGACAATTTTAAATAATCACAAACATTGCCTCTTAAGGAGGACTTCAGACAGTTGCCTGGCCAAGTAACAGGCCAGGTCTTCCAGACTACATGAAGTAAAGAAGTTATACCTCAATGCAAATTGCTTATCAAGCAAAGCAAAGCAAAAGTTCACAAGGAACTAAGCAACTAAAAGCACCTGAAATAGTCAAGCAGACATTAGTATGCAACTTCAAAACAAAGCAAAAGGAAACAGACATCAACAGTTAATCATAAGCAAAGGGATGTGCAAGGCACAAGGCTCAAGGCATGGGAGCCAAGCCACCTACAAAACAAACAAGTTAGTCAATGATATTCAAGCAAGTTCAATCAAAAAGAATTGGTCTCATTGGTCATTTGTTGGTCAACCTGAAAACATGAGCTCAAAGGTGAGTAACAGGACCACTAGGGCAAGCCTAGGGTCAAAAAGGAATGAAAAAGTTCAAACAGCAAGTGGTAAGCATCCAAAATCATGTTCAAACAATTAAGAAACAATACCAATTAGGTTCATATTCATATCAAACATCATCATCATTTCATGAACAATTTAGGTCAAAGTATAGCATTTAGAAGCTCATAGAAGTCAACAGCAAGACTTGAATCAAAATCAATCTCAAACATTTCCAAAAATCACCAAATAAATCTTGATCAATCACAACCCACAGCAAGGTAAGCATGTCAAATTTCATCTCATTTGGACAAGTGGAAGGCAGTCAATAAAAATCAGAAAGGCAAGGAAATTTTGAACATGCTCAAAGAAGTCAACTAAACATGCATCAACTTGAAAAATTCATAAATCAGAGATGGCATAAGATAAATGCATGGGACTAAAACCATGTCAAATATTAAGATGTCTAGTAAACACATATGAAATTTCATGTCCATCTAATAAAGTATGAGCATTTCACAAAACAAATGGGCACATTCATCACACAAGGTCAACATTTTGGTCAAACAGGGGAGAAAATCTCAAACAATTAGGAAATGCCACAAATAATTCCAAGAAAAATCCCATGTGAACTAGACATAAAAGAGCTCAATCATGCAAAAATTCAATCCATTTTGAGGTCAAGAAGCATGGTTAAGAAAATCAACAAGTTGCACATCAATGGTGTGACACAAATTGTCACACGCTACTTCAAAAATTCATAACTCACAAACCAGATAAGATAAATTCATGATCTCTACATCAAAATCACCGTGAATATGTCTAGTTTGTGCACAAAAAATTTCAAGTCCATAGGATAAAGCATGACTATTTCACAAATGATTTGGTGGAATGTGCAAAATGTGGATACATGTTACAAACCAATATGCCAAATAAAATCCATTCATCACAAAAATCTGGAAAAAATATGACAAAATACTAGAGGTCATGATGAAGACAATGCAAAAAATCCCATTCAAATTGGATCAAGCATGGTGGAGTTATGATTTTTACAAGTTGGTGTATCAAAAATGAAATTAAAATGAAGAGCAACAATATTTTAATAGGTCATGTGCCACGCCAGTGGCAATTTTGTAAATAGCGGATCCACTTATCAAAACTCGGTCGTTTTGGCACGGCAGAGGAAATATTGTGATTGGCTATTATGAAGCTACAGGGCCATGCCATGCACGTGGGTTCTGGGCAACAAACATGAACTAGGGTTTTCTCAAGAACAGCCAACTACACTCATCTTCCCCAAATCGATTTCAACAAAATTTTCCAGAAATTGCAATTGGATACACCAATCGACTCAGCAAGCAACAAGCAACATGAATCCATCATTCATTTTAACAAAATCAACTCACACAGCATGAATCGAGCAAAAACAATATGCAACATCAAATTTAAAAACCAGATTTCTCCTAAACTAATCAACCACTTTCAATCATTCAAAGCTCAGTGTGACCAGGGCAAGGATATCTACAAAGTGCATAGCATGGTTTCAAGAAATTGGAGATTTGAAATCTTACTTGATTTTGAAAATGAATTGATCATATCTTGCCAACCATACATGGGAATTGAGAGTTCTTGGACTTTTTAGAAATGGGAGAACAAGATCTTCAACTTTCATGTTTGGCAAAAATTCATTTGAAGCTTGTATCATGATGTAAGTTTGGGATCAAGAAGTTTCCATTTTTGGCAGTTAAAATTACAGGTCCAGTTTCTATTTTTGGAAATTTCTGATTTGGCTTCAAATTCTTCAATGTTGATGTTTGACATGATATATGAGGCCTATTTGGACATGAATAAGCTCTCTCAAACCAAATCCATCCATCAAAACCATAAAATCAATCACAGTTGACCAAGTTTGACTTTTTAGGGTTTCTGACTGACTGTGCATTGCCTGATGACTTCTGAGCATCCAATCTTTGACTTAAACACTTCAAATGGGCCCCTAGGTCATGTGAACATTTTGGACCAACCCTAGGGCCTTGCCTCAATGGAAAATGCACTAGCTTGCTTGACTGACTGATCTCCTGATCAGTTTTGACCTAATTCTTCTGATGATCTTGCACTTGAGGCAAAGGGACAATGCAATGCTATGCAGTGGACCAAATTATGTTATGACCTAATATGAGAATGTATGTACAATGATAGGTGCAAATTTGAGGTGCTACAGTCGCAACTAAATTTGGGTTTGGGAGTCGATTATGTAAGGGGAAGGTACTAGCATCCCTCACATCAATTGTACTCAACGGGAACCATGTAGTTATATATGTGAATAGAATGTTAGCTTTCGCTATTTGTTTTCTTCTAGTTATTGAAATTTGTAAAGGAAAAAGAAAAGGTCGCAATAAAGGTTTTTATTATGGCGTTTGACAAGATTGCAAGTCTTGCTCCTACGTATCCTCAGGTGCGATGAGGAATTCAAAGCTATGTATTTCTTACTAAAAAACTACATATTTATTGGTTGATTTTAGTAGACTAATGTTTAGGTCACATTCTAGGGGTTAAACATTGTTTGTATGCTCGTAATTGGAGGCTTAAGTGTTTGTTTGTATCACGATAGAATGGACTAAACAATGTCCGTTTGTGAAAAGGTTTTCGATCGCATAAGGGTGAGAAATGACAAGTTTGATGTGTTACATTAATTTTAGGAGGATGACAAATGCTTGGTAATACCAAGATGTGTGCCTCGGGGCCGATTGTTCGAGGTTTCAAGGAGTCTAAACTCCAATATCTATTTTTCATCCAATTTTGGTTAAGTGTTTTATAACAGGTGAAGAAAGCTCGGTAAGACCGAGACGTGCGCCTCGGGGTTGATTATTCAAGGTTCCATGGAGTGTGTACTCCAAAGTTCCTTTTCTTCTGATTTTATTAAGAAAAATATTTTGAAGAAGCACTTAAATTTAAAAAGAGGTTTGATGGCGGTCAAGCGTTTTGGTTCGTGTTTGAAAAGCATTTGAATTTAACAAGAAGTTTGAGTTTGATTTTTTTTCAAAATACTTGATGTCGATCAAGAATTTTTACTTAAAAATAAGATTGATCTTATTTTATTAAAATGATTTTTATTAGCCAAAATAATAAAATAAAATAATAATAAAAATAATGAAATAAAACTAATAAAAGGAAATAAAACATATGGGAAGTGGGGGTGCAGTAAACAGTATGGGAAAGTTGAAACATGTAATAACCATACAACATGGGCCAAAGGCCCAACACAAACAAAAATAAATAAATAAATAATGCATCATAAAATAAATAAAGCGGCGAATAGCATTAGGGGCCCAACGTTGGTCCAATCTGAAGGAAATTTGGCCCATCCCAAAGGGCTAAGGGAGTCAAAGCACTAAATCAACCTCAGCCATTGATGAGAGATCAAAAGAATCTAATGGCAAGGTTGTGAGGGAATTTGGAGATTATGGTGGGGGTCCTACAGGTCAACAAAGACAATATGTCAATCAAGTGGCCAAGAGCATGGCCACATGACTATAGTGGTTGTGATGAGGAAATGAATAAAACAAACGTGAGGCCAAGAGCATGGCCATGTGACTATAGTGGTTATATTTGGCCTCATGTATTTCATTTTCCCCTCTCTCTCTCTCTCTCTCTCTCTCTCTCTCTCTCTCTCTCTCTCTCTCTCTCTCTCTCTCTCTCTCTCTCTCTTAGCCATCATGGAAACAACTTAAAAACTCTATCTCCTCTCATTCTAAAATAAAACATGTTAAGTGTTCATCTAAGTCAAACCCATACTTCAACCAAAAGCCTTCAAAACCAAACAATACCCACATAAACCCCTATCCAATTTTCACTCCAATCCCAAATATAACCTCAATTTAAACAAAACATGCATGAAAACATAAATCTACCTTCATCCTTGAAATTCTGGTATCAGATATAAGATGTCGAAGGTAATGTCACAACACTAATATCTGGTAATAAACAATGGATAAACAAAACAGAATGGTAAAGCGAATAACACAAGCAATTGTTAACCCAGTTCTGTGCAACTCACCTACGTCTAGGGGCTACCAAGCCAGGAAGGAAATTCATTAAATAGAATTAGTTCAAAGACTCTCCGTACACTTCAACAAGTTACAACCTTTATCACCTAATCTCTACCCGTGCAACTTCTACCTAAGCACTCTTAGATATGAGAACCCACTCACTTCCTTTACAATCACACACCAGTGATTTTAAACAACAATCCCTTGTGAAAAGAAAATACTTTTCAATTACACACTCTTGATTTTACTTCACAGTTTCAATCAAGAAGACACACTCTTGATCTTGCTTCACAGCTTTGATCAAGAAGACACACTCTTGATCTTGCTTCACAGCTTTGATCAAGAAGACACACACTCTTTCTTAACAGCTTTAGAGTGACAAATTACAACCACAAATCAGTCCAATTCAATCATCAATGGATGACTTGAATGACCTACAAGTCTTACGACTAAACAGACACAAACCCTAGCTCTCTCTCAATATTTCGCTCAGTCTTGGTTGTGTGTTCAAACAAGTTTTCTAAGTCCCTTTTTATAGAAGCATCCATCTGGGCTTGGACATCTTGAAAACCCTAAATCTATTTTCCAATCAAATCTTTTTATAACAGCTGTATAGATCTCCTTGGAAAATAAGTAAATCTGGTTGTAATCCATGATTGAATACGCCAGCTAGCCATATCTTCAATCATCCAAAGATTGCCATTAGTTGTACAATCACAAAACACCAGACATTCATACTGAATGTTCTGTGTACAGGATGTCATGACATTGGGTCTGACATCCTGGAAAAATCCTGCATAATCCAATAATTCCTTTTATAACTTCCAGCAGGTACAACCATATCAGATCCATGACATTGTGTATGTCATATGAAACAATCCTGCATGAACATGTCTTTCATCTAAGCTCCAGCAGGTACATCCAATATCAGAAGCCTTGTCATTGTATGTGGCATTCTGAAATAATCCTGCATGCACATGTTCTTGAACTCCAGCAGGTACATAGGATATCTCATGTTAAGACATCACACATGACATCTTGTGAACAATCTTTGTTTTACCAAAATTGCTGCCAACACTTAGAATCAACAAACTCCCCCTTTGGCAAATTTTGGCTAAAACATATATCTGTCCTTTTTGCTCACAAGGTAAACTATCAGCAGTTAAACAACATAACAGAAGTTTAATCAACAGCAGAAGCAAAACAATTACTAGCTATGGCTACTAGTAATACACACATGCACAAGGGTACTTCTCCTCCCCCTAAATCTGTGCAACAAACAGAATTACTAGTTATGGATGCAACTAGTAAGACACACAAATGCACAATGCACAAGGGTACTTCATCTCCCCCTAAATCCGTGCATACAACAAACATAACAGCTACTGTAACTCCAGCACCTGTACCAGCCAGAATGTCATTCTGACATCTGCTTCAACATCAGCACTTGTACACCATATCAGACATCCTCTTTGACATCTGTGAACAGAATACCATTCTGTTTTAACACCTGTGCACTTCTTTCAATAATAGTTGTCCTTCTGTCCAGCCACATACAACTTCCACATCAGCACTTCTTCCCTTTTTTAGTCAAAATTGACCAAAGGTGACCAATTAGACAAAATAAATGTCTATTAGCCTAGCAGAGAATGTTAGATCAGATGTTATAACATTAAGCATGTTAAAATAGAATATTCAGGAAGTACACACCATAATTATACACAGCTGAAAGCTGAGATAATGAACAAATTCAAGGAACTCATTAAGAGCCCTAAATATTACATAACAGGCATCAATAAGGACTGCCACAAAATACAGAATCAAAAAAAATCAAGACAACAACCTTCCAAACAGCAGCCCAGCTTCCACCATACCTCCCAGTCTTCAATTCAGGCAGGAACCATTAATCAGAAGAAGAAGTATCACCTTCACCTTCATCTTCAGCTTCAGAACACGCAAAGCTTCCAGAGCTGCCACTAGATTGTGCTTTTTCATCCTTACCAGTCTTCTCTAACTCCTCTTTTTCCAACCTATAAATAAGAGCTTCCAAAGCTTCTTTTCTTGCCTTGTCCACCTTCATACCCTTCTCCAATTCCTTGCAGGTATCTTTCAATTGATCAATTAGGCTTCCTTGAGATGCAGGCTCTCTTCTGTCAGATGTCATAACAACATCATTTATATGACTTCCCTCAAACAGCTTATAATGAATGGATAGAGGGGTTTTTCTTCTTCTTGGCATGTCATTAGTATTGAGTATGCCTGGTTGTTGGCTCAGGATAATGCCACACATAAGGGAAGGGAAAGAAATAGGTAAATTCACAGCATTTGTAGAAGCATGTCTGATGGTTTGATCAAATATAAATTTGCCAAAATCATAGTTTATCTTGGTTCCAATAGCATGAATGATTCTTCCAAGGACAATGGAGATGGTACAGACATGATTAGTAGGTACCCAATTTGCTGAACCAATCTTGTGCAGAATGGCATATTTAACTGTGAGCTTACTAGCTGATAGGTGTTTCCTACTAGGCCATTCCTTAACTTGGCCAGCTGTAATAATTCTACAGACCTCATTGTATGTGGTCTCTAGATCTACTCCTTCATCAGTTCCTCTCCCTAGGAACTTGTTGATGATGGTAGGTGAAAGTTTTACACACTTACCCCTTACAAAAACTTTGCAGACCTCCTTGCTGTTTTTTTCATAAATCTCCTCAGGGATGTTCACAATGAATTCTTTGACCAAGCCCTCATAGCACTGAGGCAGAGCAGTCACAGTTTTCATAAGACCAACAACTTTAATTAACTCCATGACTTCCTTTACTTCACTTGCCTCTTCCCAATTCTCTTTCAACTGCTACCCTTCTTTGAGTCACAAACTTCCATTTGGCAGGACCATCTTCTATGTGAAAAGAGATATTGTCAGGATGAACAACAACCACTTTGTTTAGAGACTTCTTTACATACTTCCTTTTAATAGGGGGGATGTCTGAGACATCGTATTCGACATCCTCATCAGATTCAGAACTCTCACTTTCTTTCTTCTTCCTGACCTCTACTTTACTCCAAGATTTGGAGGGACCTATACCAGCAACCCTTTTCTCTTTCCTACCTGTCCTTATCTCAGCCATACTCTTCCTTTTTCTCAGTCTATTAGCTACACTTGTTTTCACAAGATTGACCAACGTGTCATCTTCTTCCTCAGACCTTTCTTCCTCAATGTCCTGAGCAGTATCAGGGGACATACTAGGTAAGTTTTTTCCAAGAGAACATAGTCCCTCAGCAGCTACTTCCTTTTCTGTTTTAGATGAGTCATCATCTTTCTCAGCTTGGGTTTCCACCTCAGGAGAGGGGTCCCTTCTGGATAGAGGGGTAAAAATGTCCTTGACTCCATGCTCTTTATTCAGTATCCTAGTAACTAGGTTTCTTATGATGCGATCAGTAGAGTGCATGTCCTCTTTATCAGGAGATTTTTCAGGAATGTTACCTTGCTTAGCTCCGGCCATGGAAGGGGAGCCTGGAACGTCACCTGGTATCATACGCAGAGGAGTTACGTCCATCAAATCTACATCTAAAAATTCCATGGAGGAAGTTCTAGTATGAAAGGGTTTTGAGCTAGATGTTGATGGATGTTGAGACATGTTGTTGAACTTTTGAGAAAACTTTCTTTGCCCTAGCAGAGGTTCTCTGAGTAGTTTGATGAAGAGGGAAAGAATTGTGTTCAGGCAGAGCGTGCAAATGAAATAGATACTATTTCCAATACTAGGAGATGATTCATTATTAATGTGGCTTTTTCTTTTCATTGGGCAGACAATATTTTTGTTACCTTTTCCACTCCACATTAATTGCCATATTTTCTCAAGAAACCAAGCCCCTAATTTTCCCTTTTCATATTTCAGTTGGACATCATACAAATCCCTTGCAGTCCTGTTGGTTAGTTGTATTTCATGTTGTAAAACTATGAGTTTGTTTTCCACATATATTCTACATGAGTGATGAAAGCAAATAATGTACTTGGTCCAGCTGTGCTGAATATGGTCTTTGGACATAGGTGTACCATACAGGTTGTCATAATACAATGTCATAGCATCGAATGTGACATTGTATATAATTATCAGTAATTTCATCCAACCTGGTTGAGCATTGTTGCTTTCATCTGATATCTTTTCTATCTCAATTTTCTTTGCACACATAGTCCCTTGTGTCTCAGTTCCAGCAAAGCTCTCACTACCTTTAGACTTCATACCACCAGTCACATGTTCAGGTGTTTGGGCCATCATGACCTTCTCTTCCTTGAGGTTAGGTCTTAGCTTTTGGTGTAACATCCTTGTATGACATTTTTCCTTTCCCTTGTAGGTTCTTCTCGCAACTGCACTCATCTTAGAGGGGTCATCCATTTGAGAGCTCCACATGTAGCAGTTGTTTTTGGTCCTGATTCCTTTCATAGTCACTTCACTGTTTTTGTTAACAATCAGACATTCAGTTTTAGTGAACATGATATTCAGACCTTGATCCCCTAGCTGACTGATGCTTATCAGATTTGAAGTCAAGCCCTTGACCAGTAGAATATTGTCAAGTTTAGGAGCTCCAGGACACTCAAGCTTGCCTATCCCCTTTATTTCACCTTTTGCTCCATCACCAAAGGTTACATAGCTTAGGTCATGAGGGTAAAGATCAGTTATCAAGTCTGAGTTTCCAGTCATGTGTCTAGAACATCCACTATCAAAATACCACTCTTCTTTGTGAGCTATTAGACTTGTAACATTAGTCTTAGGAACCCATTGCTTCTTGTTGATAGGCCTGTGCTGTTTGGGTCTGGGTTGATAGTGAGTCTGTTGATGAACAGGGGTAGGGTAACCATACAGCTTATAGCAGAAGGGCCTTGAGTGTCCAAATTTCCCACAGTAATGACATCTCCATCTTTGGTATTTGCCTTTCTGTTGTTTTCTCTTCTGATGATGTGACATGTGATGTGACATCTTAGGACTGCTCTTACTATTACTGCATTTAGGTTTAGCTTGAGGTTTGCAACCAGTGTAACTACTTTCAGCCTTAGATTTATGGTACCCTAATCCAGATTTGGCTCCTGTGATTAGTCCAGTTTGGAGAATCTTATCTAAGGAGTCAGATCCATTGTTTAGCATCCTTACATACTTGGTTGTCTCTTCTAGTTTTGAGTTTAAGAGCATGACTTCAGTTTTTTGCTTGACTATGGTTTCCACCTGTTCTGCCTTTTCATTCTCCAGTTGTAGTATCTTCTGGCTCTCAACTTGTTGACTTTCATCTAGCTTGTCCTTCAGACCCACAACTTCTGTTTTCAATTTGGAGATTGTTTCCAAGTATTCTACCTTCTCATTTTCAAGTTGAGTTATTTCTTTCTTCTAGTTTAAAACCTGCTTGCTTAGCTCTACACTTTTATGACACAGCTCTCTGTAGGTAGAGGCCAATTCCTCAAAGGTAACTTCACCATCACTTGAGTCTTCATCAGATCCCCATCTTCCTGTCAAAGCAATCCCAAGATTTGCAGCCTCCTCTGTATCACTTTCATCTGACCAGGTGGCAGCCAGACTCATCTTCTACTTCTTGAGGTAGGTTCCACATTCTGTTCTAATGTGTCCATACCCATCACATTCATAGCACTTTACTTCTTTTCCTTCTTTGGGCTTCTCCTCTGGCCTTACTCTTCTTCCATTGTTGATGTCAGATGAGATGTTCTTGACATTTGTCTTGGATCTTACATCCATTTTCTTTAACAATCTGTTAAACTGTCTCCCCAGCATTGCAACTTCATTGGCCCATTCTTTATCCATATCTTGACAGTTTTCCTCTTCTGTGTTGGATATGAAGGCAATGCTCTTGGTTTTCTTTTCAGTTCCATCATTCAATCCCATCTCAAATGTTTGGAGGGATCCAATTAGCTCATCTACCCTCATGTTGGAGATGTCTTGAGACTCTTCTATGGCAGTCACCTTCATTGCAAATCTCTTAGGGAGTGACCTAAGTATTTTTCTTACTAGTTTTTCATATGTCATCTTCTCTCCCAGGGCTCCTGAAGCATTAGCAATCTCAAGGATACTCATGTGAAATTCATGAATGTTTTCATCTTCTTTCATCCTTAAGTTTTCAAACTTGGAGGTGAGTAGCTGAAGTCTAGACATCTTTACCCTAGAGGTGCCTTCATGAGTGGTCTTGAGAATGTCCCAAGCATCTTTGGCCACTTCACAGTTATTTACCAGCCTGAAAATATTCTTGTCTACCCCATTGAATATTGCATTCAAGGCTTTAGAGTTTCCAAGAGCAAGATCATCCTCCTCCTTGGACCATTGTTCTTCAGGCTTCTTCTCAGAGGTGGCTTCTCCTTCCTTAGTAATGACAGGATGCACCCATCCTGTTAGCACAACTTTCTAAGCCTTGTTATCAAGGGATTTTAGAAACGCTACCATTCGAGGTTTCCAATAGTCATAGTTAGAACCATCCAAAATTGGTAGCCTATGAACAGATCCTCCATCTCTCTCCATTGTACCAGAAAGTATTGCCCCTAGATCTCACCCAGAACCAGAGCAGGATGCCTGCTCTGATACCAATTGAAATTCTGGTATCAGATATAAGATGTCAAAGGTAATGTCACGATACTAATATCTAGTAATAAACAATGGATAAACAAAACAGAATGGTAAAGCGAATAACACAAGCAATTGTTAACCCAGTTCGGTGCAACTCACCTACGTCTGGGGGCTACCAAGCCAGGAAGGAAATTCACTAAAATAGAATTAGTTCAAAGACTCTCCGTACATTTCAACAAGTTACAGTCTTTATCACCTAATCTCTACCCGTGTAACTTCTACCTAAGCACTCTTAGATATGAGAACCCACTCACTTCCTTTACAATCACACACCAGTGATTTAAAACAACAATCCCTTGTGAAAATAAAATACTTTTCAATTACAGACTCTTGATTTTACTTCACAGTTTCAATCAAGAAGACACACTCTTGATCTTGCTTCAAAGCTTTGATCAAGAAGACACACTCTTGATCTTGCTTCACAACTTTGATCAAGAAGACACACACTCTTGCTTAACAGCTTTAGAGTGACAAATTACAACCACAAATCAGTCCAATTCAATCATCAATGGATGACTTGAATGACCTACAAGTCTTACGACTAAACAGACACAAACCCTAGCTCTCTCTCAATATTTCGCTCAGTCTTGGTTGTGTGTTCAAACAAGTTTTCTAAGTCCCTTTTTATAGAAGCATCCAGCTGGGCTTGGACATCTTGAAAACCCTAAATCTATTTTCCAATCAAATCTTTTTATAACAGTTGTATAGATCTCCTTGGAAAATAAGTAAATCTGGTTGTAATCCATGATTGAATGCGCCAGCTAGCCATATCTTCAATCATCCAAAGATTTCCATTAATTGTGCAATCACAAAACACCAGACATTCATACTGAATGTTCTGTGTACAGGATGTCATGACATCAGGTCTGACATCCTGGAAAAATCCTGCATAATCCAATAATTCCTTTTATAACTTCCAGCAGGTACAGCCATATCAGATGCCATGACATTGTGTATGTCATCTGAAACAATCTTGCATGAACATGTCTTTCATCTAAGCTCCAACAGGTACATCCAATATCAGAAGCCTTGTCATTGTATGTGGCATTCTGAAACAATCTTGCATGCACATGTTCTTGAACTCCAGCAGGTACATAGGATATCTCATGTTAAGACATCACACATGACATCTTGTGAACACTCTTTGTTTTACCAAAATTGCTGCCAACACTTAGAATCAACAATCCGCAAACATAAACCCTAGGCCCCAATCTCAATATTCAGTGAAAATTACAACATAGTATGTCAATTAGAGTAGCGCGGGTAATAAAGTAATAGAAACAAGCACGGAAAATGAAGAGAAAATGAAGAAGAATACCTCGAAGGAGTCTGAAACTCCGCATAGAACTCCATCGAGTCCAATACCTAAAGTAAACTCTTTTGAATTATTTCTTCTACTTTTGTTTGTTTGACTCTCGCATTGTCTCTTTCTTCTTTTGTTTTCTGGCGAGTTGTAGGATCCAAACTCGCGCTTGCTCCAATTCTGATAAAGAACTTAAGAAGCTTTTTTTGGAGAGTTTTGGTAAGGTTTGGGAACAATTTTATTGAAGGATTTGTTAGGGATTTTCGTGTGTTTGAGATTGAACATTGAGGCTTATTTATAGGTGAGTAATGATGAAAATCGTGTGAGTTTTGGGGGAAAAGAGTTTGTTAATGAATGATTAGGAATGAATTTAGTGATTTGTGTGAAGGTGTGATGCAAAAGTTGTGAAGATGTGAAATTTCGTGAATTCGATGTGAGTGAATGAGTTGTATGGGATGAATGTTGATGGCCATGGAAGAGGTGCATACGTTTCTCATTTGTTTCAAGTTAAAAAAAAAAATTCAATTTTTTTGTGTATGTATGAATGATGTTGGGTTATGTGAATGGCATGGTTGGGTGTTGATGAGGAAGAAACTCGTGAAAAATAACAAATTAATTTCTCTTTTTTTAGTCTTCCATTTTGGTTTATTAAAGGACGTCGGATTATATGATGATGAAGATGGTATGATAAATATGGCATAGTTGCAAGGGTGAAGCTCGTGACACCAACAATCTAATTTCTTCTTCTTCTTTTTCATTTTTTTCTCTTTTTTTATCTTTGTTGTACGTATGAAGTATAATATGTATATGTATTGTAGTTTTTGATGATGCTAAAATGCCATTTTATTAGCCATGTAAAAGCATATGCATTATGTAATGAGAAATTCTATTCCAATTAATTCAAATCATTGTACTCTTATTTTATTTTCATGTTAGAGAAATGGTACGAAAATTGTGTGGTGGAGTTTATCATTTTATGGCTTGAGAATTTGGGTGTATGATGAATGAAATGATATATTTGGAGATGGTGACAATGGGAAATAAGTTTGATTTTCAAATGATGGTATTGGTAATAAGATGAGATGCAAACAAGGTGGTGATAACATGAAGAAGAAATGAAAAACCATGATTATTTTGTTATCTAATGTAAAAAAATTGAAAATAAAGAAAGAAGTCCTAGTAAAATAAAGTGAACTCAAAGCTCTAATATTGATGATATGCATAAAGTAACTATGAATAACAATGTCCAAAGGCCTCTTAAAAAGAGTTATTACTATGGATAATACAAAATCAATATAAATGAAGGTGGAATAACTTAGAAGTTACCAAACTACCAAAAAAAGCAATGCAATGAGTGGCCATTATCAATGTGACCTTATCTTTCAATTGAACTAGGCCTTAAAAAGCAATAGATGTAATGCAACATAAAATAAAAAATATAATGGTGGGACAAAATTAGGGTATGACAGTTGTCCCTATTTAATCACCTTAAACACGGGAGTATGAATAGCCACGGTTTTCATACCTTTAGGGTAAAATTCAAGTAAATATGAAAAGACCCAATTTTTTTCCGAATATGGTGAGGAAATGTAGTGAGACTAGGAAAACATATGAACTAGGATAGGATACTGGATCAACATCAACAAAAGGTTGATGGTTAGATCACAAAGGCAAAGATTGCCATCAACAAAAGGTTAATGGTTAAATAAAATTAGGAAAGATCACCATCAACAAAAGGCTGATGGTTAGATCACAATGGCAAAGATGTTCATTAACAAAAAATTGATGGTTAGATCATAACATTAAAGATTGACATTAACAAAAGGTTAATGGTTAAATCAAACTGGGAAAGATCGCCATCAACAAAAGGTTGATGGTTAGATCACAACGGATAAGATTGACATCAATAAAAATTTAATGGTTAAATCAAACGGGGAAATATCGCCATCAACAAAAGGTTGATGGTTAGATCATAATAGAAAATATCTCCATTAATAAAAGGTTGACGGTTAGACCACAATGGAAAAGATCGACATCAATAAAAGGTTGATGGTTAGATCAAACTGGAGAAGATTGCCATCAACAAAAGGTTGATGGTTAGATCACAAAGAAAAATATCACCATCAACAAAAGGTTGATAGTTGATCAAAGTGGATAAAATAGCCATCAATAAAAGGTTTATGGGTAGATCAAACTTGAGGATATTTCCATGAACAAAAGGTTGATGGTTAGACCAAACTAGAGGAGATCTCCATCAACAAAAGGTTGATGGTTATACAAAACTGGAGAAGATCGACATCAACAAAAGGTTACTGGTTAGATCATAATGGAAAGGATATCCATCAACAAAAGGTTGATATTTTGATCGAAGTGAAAAAAATAGCCATCAACAAAAGGTTGATGGTTAGATCAAACTGGACGAGATCGCTTTCAACAAAAGGTTGATGGTTGGACCAAACTAGAGAAGATCCCTATCAACAAAATGTTGATGGTTATACCAAACTGGAGGAGATCGCCATCAATAAAAGGTTGATGGTTAGACGAAAATGGAGAAGATCGTCATCAACAAAAGGTTTTGGTCCATTATGAAGCCAATAAAAGGGGATTTTCAGCACTTTCATAAGGGTTATGATTTGGAGAGAGCAAAACGGGATTTTGAGAGCACAAACGGTGATTTTTAGAGCATTTGAAGCCATTGGAGGTCATTAACTAGAGGGATTTGATATGTTATTTTCATATATCAATTATGGTATTGTCATTTGAATTATGAGTAGAAAAACTTCTTTAGGTTAAGTTGTACTATGATGAACCTATTACAGTATGGTTGGATTCTATGTTGATTTGACTACTTCGTATGAATCTTTTGATCTATAATCTCATTCAATTGCTTATTATTCTTAATGGTTTTTATGTGAGATACTCTTTTAGTCTAATTTTGGACATATAGGGAATACTGACCATTAGTCTATATGCTAGACCTAAGGCAATTGTTGTGCTTGTGTTGGTTGAATAGGAATAGGAGACTCCGATTAGTGGCATATGTTATTAACGTTTTATATATCACCTAACCTTGCTTACGCTGGCGGACTAGGGATAGAAAGCTATGAGTAGTGGTTAGTGAGTTATTTCGTGACGGATCAGCTATAACGGTTTTGTTAATTCGTCGTGGGGTTATAGTGATAAGATCATTCATACATGGCATCAAACATCAACAATAGAGGAATAATGGATTCTAAAACATAACCTGGCCGCTTTCATGATTTTGTTTACTCGTAATTTTCTTTTAACACTAAACCCCCCCCCCCTTTTACTAGTTTTTATACATTTCACATATTTTGTCTTGCTTGAAGGCAATCCCCATGGATTCGATTTTTTTATTACTTCGACATTACTGGTACACTTGTTGATAAGTCATCGACAACTACAAGGGATGCATTAAGGGTGAGAAAACCAAAGAAGAAGAAGATGAAGATGAAGAAAAAAAAGAAGAAAATAGTGCCCAGAAGAATGTTCTTCTACGACTCTGATGAAGGGAGTGAGAAGCGGGTGCCTGACTGGGATGAATATGTAGTAGCTAGAGGTTATTTTTCTGATTTGGACAAACTAGTGTAAACCCATGACTATTGTAATCTTCTTTCCAGTATATAAACGAAAATTTTCTCCCCTTTTTGAAATGATATAAACTCTGCATGTTTTTATTCTCCTCTGAATTCGTTTAAACATCAAGAGAATAACAGGGGGGAAATTCATCCAAAAGATAACCAAGAAAAGAAATTACCAAAAACTTAATAGAAGAAAAATTATAATTTCCAGATTAATATAGCTTAAGGTAAAAAACACATAAGCAAGATAACAAGACATGTAAAACAAATAGAGAGAAAAAGATAAAATTTTATAAAAGGAAACAGTTTAATAAGAAAAAAATGGTTCACATCCTAAAACTAGGGTTTCTTCAGAAGATCCAAAATTGCCCTTAGGTTTATACACATGATGTCTTGCTTGGCATCCATAGACTTCATCCACTTACCCATTTTTGCTTGTTTGACATCCATGTCTTGTTGAGCAGTATTGACAGAAGCCAGATTTTCCTCTAAAAGATCTTGCATAGAATAAGATGAGGCAACAAACTCTGAAGTGACTTCTTTTAGATTCTAAATCATTGATACAATAGATGTGTTGAGACAATCCCATCTAGAAGCATATGCTACTGGATCGGATGCAAATGGTCTCTCATCGACCATACTCGGCATTTATCCAAGAGAATGTTTCTGATTACACCCATGATAGTTTTGAAAGTTTGAGAGAGGGATGAGGTGTTTGAATTTGAGGGTCCAGGTTTAGATGAATGGTTTGACAGGTGAGGTGGATTTAGAGAGATTTCATGGTGAAGTAGGTCAAAAGGAACCTGTTCATACTCAACTGTAGATTCATAATCAATTTGAACTCGAGATAGATCCTGAACAACTTATTCAGTTCTAATATGAAGTTTAAATGCACTTTCTAGAGATCGACTCTGAATATGAATGGGTTCTCTTAGAGGGGATGTTAGGGTGAAGGTTGAGATGATTAGTGGATTTATGATGGAAGAGTGATGTATGGTTGGAAATGAATTACATGTTCTACTTCAGAAATAGAACATGTTTGATGAGAGGATTGAACTGAAAGTGAGACCACTTAGATGAGAATAGTATGAATATGGTTGATGTCAGGTGAAAATTTTGAGGACTTGAGGTCAAGATGAGCTTCAAATCCAGTTGCATCATACTCTGACTCAGAGCTAGATGATGTAGCTTTCCCACTAGAAACAACTATGGGAAGTTAGAACATTGTGTTTAAGGAAGGTGGTTGTTCAGAAGTATAGAATTCAACTAGCTGATTCTGAACACCAATGGGTTCGTTGAAAGAGAGAGATGTGTGTTTAGGTGAGGGAATTGGCGAGGGATTTTGAGAAATATGATTGATCAGTCACCATTTGCATTGAGTTTTCGTTACTGATCCGACACGAAACAGAGGCTTTTGACACACTTTGCAAGCATTTATGATACATTTCGAGTTAGTTTTACTTCCTTCATTTTATTTAAGCATTTTTATCATTGTTATGTTTTACTTATATTTTAGTGATTTTATGCGTGGGATAGTTGTGTTTTTGTCTGACAGGTCCAAGTAGAAGAACCAGGGAACTCAGAACGAGACAATGCGAGATTCCGGCGAGCAGAGAAGCAGAAAACCTCGGTACAGGAGGCCTGACACGGTCACCTGTGTCAGCTGACACGGGTCGTGTCAGGGAAGGAAGGACGTGTGACGAAAAATAGTAGTCTGACACGGCTACCCATGTCAGCTGACAAGAGCCGTGTCAGGAGCCTCCACCAGCCGTGTCACACCATGCTAGGGGCGTGTCAGCTAGGACGGTAGGCTTACACAGCCACCCGTGTCAGCTGACACGGGCTGTATCAGCCCAAGCCCAAAAAATTCAGTTTTTGTCGGGCTTTTGTTTGTCAGGCTTTTTCAAAGATACTTTTGGACATGTCCAACTGCAGCTTGGAATTTTCACTATAAAAGAGGGTCTTCTGCTAAAGGAAAAATCATCTGGAAATACGGCAAAATACAATACTGTGAAGCAATCAAGTATTACAAAGATCAAGGCATTCGGAGAGCTGAAGGTTTTCATGAGCGGGAGCGATTGAAGATCAAAGTCATCCAATTACTTTTAATGTGTAACTTTTATCTTGAATTTGTTTTAAACAATATGAGTAGCTAAATCCCCCAATGCTAGGGGGTGTCCCTGATTTAGAATTGTAACGAATTTCAGTTTACATTTGCATTTATAGTATTGTTTTTACGGTAACCTTTTCATGTGTTTATTGCTTTCTCTTTCGGACCAATCGAGATTGATTTGTGGTTATCAATTAGGCTGGACCGCCATTGATAAGGTTTTCGTAAGGTTACTCTACAGTAGATATCACCTAGGACTAGGGATACCCTGTACGAACCAGAGTATTCTTGATATTATACAGCTTAACTTCACCCTAATTGGCTATGGACATGGAAATTAGGATAGATTGATTAAAGGTTTTCTCACCAAGAACTTGGGAGAAAATACCATTAAGAACTGATAGTAATTGATATTTGTTGATGCAATAGTGACTCAAAGTTGTTATAGGGATAAATCATACACCTTCCCTAGCATTGTTCCTTTTTCTCTATAAACCCTTATTTTCATCCTTCTTTACCTTTACTTTTATTTTTATATTTTTACACCTAAAAACCAAATTAATACTTTTTGTTTAATTGAATGATAATTTAAACTCAATACTAACTTGCAGTCCTTGAGATCGACATTTGGGGAATTTCCCTATTATTACTATAAACGGAAAAATAGTACACTTGCTATTTTCCCGATCAAGTTTTTGGTGCCGTTTCCGGGGACTATCAAAATATAGAGTTTAATTTTAAGTTCAATTAAAATTTTGTTGCTCTGCAATAAAATTATTTTTCTGTCATTTATATATTTTTATTCACTAATCTATGTATGCGAGGAGAGCCCTCAGCCGATTTTTTTTTACGTAGAAATTGAGAGAACCCTTCACCGGAGACGTAGAAACGTTAGATTGGATTCCAAAGAAGAAATTCCCTCTGATCACTCAGATTCAGAAAGAGAAACTATGGCTGAAATTCCTCCAGTTCCACTGCCTTCACCTCAGGAAAGACTCCTAGGTGACTATGGAGGGGCAAATACATCGGGTGGTAGATTGACCATTGTCAACCAAACGGTGAATGTGACAAACTTTCAACTGCATCCTAGCACAATCAATCAACTTGAGAGAAAATCTTTCACCGAAAAGGTTAATGAAGATGCCAACAAGCACCTGAAGAGATTCCTGACCATGAGTACAACTTTGAAAATTGATGGTCATACTGATGAAGCAAAAAAGTTAAGAATGTTCCCGTTCACTTTAGCTGAAGATGCGGAAGAATGGTTCTACTCTCTTCCAGCCGGCAGCATCACATCATGGGAAGAGATGGAAACTGGATTCTTAAATGAATACTTTCCAGCATCAGTATTCCTGAGGAAAAGGTATGAAATCCTTAATTTCAAACAGAAGGATGGTGAATCATTGGAAGACGCCTAGAAAAGATTCAAAAGGGTCTTAGTAGTGTGTCTAACTCATAATATGGATCAGACTGAACAAATGCAGATGTTTGTTAACGGGTTAAATATAAAAACAAAACAGTTGATCGACACAGTAGTTGGTGGCTCAACAAAGTTCTCAACAGCCATTAGTATTAAAAGGATCATTGAAGCGATAGCCGCAAATGAGCATCTGGAATTATATGATAGGTGTACAAGCAAACCTGAAGGAGTCATTGACCTGAAAATACAAGCAAATAAAATCCGTTTGGAAGATACAGTCGCTGTTGAAGTGGATAAGAAATTGAAAGCGATGAATATAGGTACTTAACAGATAACTCAAGTCCAACCGGCTCAGGCCAGCACTTGTGAAATCTGTAATGGACCTTATCACATGGTCTATTGCTTTGCTACTCCCCAACAAATTAAAGAGATCAAATTCTTAAAGCAGAATAACCCCTACTGTAACACTTACAATCCAGGTTGGAAGTATCATCCAAACTTCTTCTGGAAAGATCAAAAAAGGAATGTTCCACAACAGGGTCAAGGTCAATATCAGACTCAATATCAACAACAGCAAGCTCCAAGGAAAGTAGACTGGGAGATTGCCATTGAAAACATGGCAACTCAAAATAGGCAATTTGAATAAGAGACTAGAAACAATCAGAAAAACACCACCGCCTCCCTAAAGAATCTTGAAGTTCAGCTGGGGCAGATAGCACAACAACTAGCAAGTTCTCGAACACCAGGTTCCTTACCAAGTGAAACAGTTCAAAATCTGAGAGGTTAAGAGAATGTTAATAGTGTCACGACGATAGAGAAAAAGGCTGCTAAAAATAAAAAAATTATATCACCGAGCGAGCCGACTAAAGAGGAAATTATAAAAGAGACTAAACTGGTGATTAAGTCTCCCTACCCTCAGAGAGTGACAAAGAAGGAACCTAGTGAGTCAGACTTGGAGAAATTCATGACAATGTTTAAAAGGGTTGAGGGTCGGATGTCTTTGTTCGAAGCACTCGAAAGAATGCCCATGTACAAGAAATTCATGGAAGAGGTACTGGCCGAAAAGAAACCAACCAACGAAGAACAGGTATCCTGGAAGGAACA
Source organism: Lathyrus oleraceus (assembly GCF_024323335.1). Lineage (NCBI taxonomy): Eukaryota > Viridiplantae > Streptophyta > Magnoliopsida > Fabales > Fabaceae > Lathyrus > Lathyrus oleraceus. Next base: position 515,625,271 of record NC_066581.1, read on the forward strand.
GTATAGTGCAAACTCACTGGGGAAGAAAGTTCCTAACAAACAAAAGGATCCGGGAACGGTAACAGTACCATGCACAATTAAAGAAAAAGCCTTCAAAAAGGTACTAATAGATTCTGGAGCTAGTGTGAATTTGATGCCATTATCAATCTATCACAGGCTGGGTATTAAAAATATCAGTGATATAAAGGACAGTCTGAAGTTTGCGGATCACTCAAGAAAAGATGTATATGGTATAGTTGAAGACGTGCTGGTAACAATAGAGGACTTCGTTTTTCCAGTTGATTTTGTAATCCTAGTCATACCTGAAGATGATGAGGCACCCATCATTCTGGGTCGACCTTTCATGCAGACAAGTCGATGCAATCTCGACATGGATCAGTGCACGTTAACCTTGAAAGTTCATGACAAGGAAATAACATTGAATGTTATTGAAGACCAGGAGCTAGAGGAAGATACATAATCTCACTATCAAGTAGGCTTAATCAGAACATTGAATGCTAATAGAATCTCACCGCTGCCATTAGCCACCCTGAATGGAAAAACTCTCATCTCTATTCCAAAAACCAAGAGAAATAAAAGAAAACGAAAACAAGGTAAGAAGATGAGGGTTAAAAAGGACTCGTGGCACGAAGGAGTCCATACAGAGAAAAGAGACAACATCCTGGTCTTGAGGTGCAACAAGGGTTAGAGCTTGAAATACCCCCCATAAAAAAGGGAATGAACCGTCGAGCCAAGCGACGTTAAACGAAGTGCTTCGTGGGAGGCAACCCATGCATTTTAAATTTAATCAATTATGTGTGCTTGTAGGTTTACACAGGATCTCTACAAGGAGGAAACATCAAATCAACAAACGTCTAAGTCATGGAATGATCAACATGGCCAGAGATACCAGCAGTTAAACCGGAGAGAAAGCCAAAAAACGGCCAAAAGGGCAGCCTGACACGGCCACCCGTGTCAGCTGACACGGGCCATGTCAGGAGGGCGTAAAAATCATACAAAAAGGTGGAAAACAGTGGCCTGACACGACCACCCGTGTCAACTGACACGGGCCGTGTCAGGAGCACTGAAGGTGACAAGAATTTTTTATCAATAGTAGCCTGACACGGGCGATCGTGTCAGCTGACATGGGCCGTGTCAGCTGACATGGGCCGTGTCAGCTGACATGGGCCGTGTCAGCTGACATGGGCCGTGTCAGGAGCACTGAAGGTCATCCCCAACCTTATTTGAAAATAGTAGCCTGACACGGCCACCCGTGTCAGGCAAGCGAAAATTTTGAATTTTTTTTTAATTTGAATGTTTACTGGGACCCACCCATTTACTCCATCATTAACAACAACTTTTCCCCATTAACCTTATCATTATCAGATTTTTCATTATCCACTCATTATTATCTCTCATCACTCTTACTCTCTTTCTCTCAAAAACCTTCCAACCTCCATTAAAACTCAAAACCCCACTACCTAAAACATTCCATAACCCCCACTTCCACTCACCTATCGCCAAAACACCCTTCACTAATATTACTCCACTCGAAGTCCCCATCCTAACCAAGGTTTCGGAATTTCCTAACTCAAAAGTTCAAATAATTTCTATTTTTGCAGGTCCAAAATGCCCCCGAGGAGAATTCTCACCGGAAAGCAACAGCTCGCGGAAATGGCGAAGTCACGGAAGCGCCTGAGTCGGAATCCAAATCCATATAACATCGTGTTTGACAATCCGGAACAAGAACGCAGATACCAAATTCACCGGAAGCGTAAACTCATGCCGGCGAGGTACATGTGTGAGCAGACTCTGAACGCTCTAAGGCTCAAAATGGAGGTATACCAGATGTTCCATGTTTTAGGGATGCTAGAGTTCATGAGTTTGGAAGCGCCAACATACAAACGCATTACTCTCGAAATCCTCAGCACATTGGAATTCCAACTTGAAAAGCGGTGGATAGACACGACCAGGTATTATTTCGGCACTTTGCATTTTCGGTTGTTTAATAATTATCATGAGCTGTCTGTTGAGGAGTTAGCAGCAATACTCTGACTCCCTCTGCATGGACCAGGAGCGGTCCCATACGGGTTCTCACCTAAGGATTTCTGGATTGCCATCACCGGGAGGAAGGATTACACCTCCAAAAGTGCTAAGGCCTCGGGCATCCAGAATCCATGTTTCAAGTACGCTCAGAAGGGTTTAGCCTATACCCTGTTTGGAAGAGGCGATAACATAGGGGTAGCTACTCAGAGAGAGATATTCTTTATGTACTCGATGGGTCAAAACAAAGCCATCAATGTAGCTGCCTTTGCGGCAGACTATCTGGGCAGATTCGGTCGAGCCGACTCCGAAGGCATATCCGTAGGGGGAATGATCACCCAAATCGCTGAGCATTTTGGGTATCAAGCTATTTTACTCGAAGACACGCCAATTGCAGATATGACCAAGATTGACATGTCTGCTCTAATTTCACAAAGTATGATTGATGTTGCCCCTACTTACTATTCCGTACTTATCCATAAGAGGTTTATTATCGCTCTGCCGAATCCGGACAGAGTTGCTATTATTGACTGTGCTAATTGGTTGTATGTGAGCGCTGACCCTGACGCGGATGAAGGCCACGAAACTAACCATTTTAATCCAGGTGAGAAATTTATGGATGACCAGGTGGAAGGAACGGAAGCAGAAGAAGAAAAAGATCCTCAAGCACCTCCTGAGCAGTTTGTACCACCACATCAGGAACCCACCCAACAGGAGGCTGGTTCATCATCCTGGTCCACTGACCAATGAAGCTGGGTACAAACCGAGATAGGTGACTTGAGGACGGAACAACAATGGTAAGGCATCGAGCAAGCCCGTCAGGGGGCGATGTTGGATGAGATGAGTAGCATGATACGACAGTTGATGCTGCATTTTCCGCAACCACCTCCTCAGTAGGGTACTATGAGTGCCCTCCTTTGCTCTTGTTCACAAACATTGTGGACAATGTTGAGTTCAAGTGTGGGGGAGATTTTATGTCTGTTATTGGTATTTTAGTATTTTATTATTTTATTATTTTGTTATTTTACTTTTTTGCATTCTAGATTTGATTTTTCTGTTTGAAGGTACATTATGTTGCGAGTGTGTCAAGTCTGTGTTGATAGGTTGGAAATAGTAATGATCACAATTGAGAGTGGATGAAAGGATCATGCCATTCAACATTGCTTATTGTGAAGGATCTCCCTAGGAAATTGACACTGTTGAAAGTAAGACCGGACGCAACGTATACAACTTAAACGATATGAGTATCTTGTACATTCCGAAGTAAGGAAGAAATCGCACCAAACTAAAGAGTATTGTGGATCCTGTCTAAGCTAAACCAAACAGAGTGAGTCATAAAAAGCCAAACACATTGATCATCATGAGCGACATACAGGTTTGTCTTTATCACTCTAAATTTGCATAGACTCTCCGGGACTGTCACTGCATGATGCACACACTGAGGCACGTTGTTTGAAATTAACCCTGAGCCTTTCTAACCATCTTGAATAATTATATCCCTCGTTAATCCCATTTGAGCATGTATCCATTTGTTTGTTTAAACCCCATAAATGTACCCCTTGGCCAAAACACTTCCTTACCCTGTTTAGAGTCATGTTAATGCATTCAAACTGTGTTGAAAAGCTAAGTTTGGGGTAAAAACCCCAAAAGCTACCAAAAGCCTAAGAAAGTGCGAGAACAAAAAAAGAAAAAAAATTGATGAGTCGAGAGAAGGAAAGAAAAAAAGAAGAGAAAAATTTATAACTCGAAGATTCAGAAAGAAGCACGAAAAAAGGCATTCGGTGAAGAAAAGAAAATAAGAAAAGAAAACCGAGCAAATAAGAGAAACAAACACAGTATATAACATTGACTCTGAACCAAAAACCCACTTATTTTCCGTTTTTGTTTGAATAATCCATACCCTAACCCAAGCCAAGTTACAACCCGAAAGACCTCAAAAGTGTGTGTGTTGTGTGTAGGTGATAGGAAAAGAGAGACTATTCAAACTTGTGAGTGATATTTCATACTCTGGATTATGAGTGAAAACAGTTGACCCCGAGAGAATTGGTGAGAATGTGATATAAGCTGACACGTGAAACGGTGCTTTGGAGTGGAAGTGCGAAGGAAGACTTACAAAGAAAAGCAGGACTTGTGGAAGGAAAAGGGAAGACGTTAGCGAATGATCTCAGCAGAGATGGGAAACATAAAGAATTCCGGGGAGTGACAATGTTGTCTGAAACATTACTTGGGACAAGCAATGAGCTAAGTTTGGGGTTGTGATTAGTCACCATTTGCATTGAGTTTTCGTTACTGATCTGTCACGAAACAGAGGCTTTTGACACACTGTGCAAGCATTTATGATACGTTTCGAGTTAGTTTTACTTCCGTCATTTTATTTAAGCATTTTTATCTTGTTATGTTTTACTTATATTTTAGTGATTTTATGCGTGGGATAACTGTGTTTTTGTCCGACAGGTCCAAGTAGAAGAACCAGGGAACTCAGAACGAGACAATGCGAGATTACAACAAGCAGAGAAGCAGAAAACCCCAGTACAGGAGGCCTGACACGGTCACCTGTGTCAGTTGACACAGGCCGGGTCAGGCAAGGAAGGACGTGTGAAGAAAAACAATAGCCTGACACAGCCACCCGTGTCAGCTGACACGGACCGTGTCAGGCACCTCCACCAGCCATGTCACCCCATGCTAGGGGCGTGTCAACCAGGAAAGTATGTTGACACGGCCACCCGTGTCAGCTGACAGGGGCTATGTCAGCCCAAGCTCAAAAAATTAAGTTTTTCTTGGGCTTTTGTTCGTCGGGCTTTTTCAAAGATGTTTTTGGACATGTCCAACTGCTGCTTGGAATTTTCACTATAAAAGAGGGTCTTCTGTCAAAGGAAAAATAATCTGGGAATACGGCAAAATACAGTATTATGAAGCAATCAAGTATTACAAAGATCAAGGCATTCGGAGAGTTGAAGGTTTTCATGAGCGGGAGCGATTGAAGATCAAAGTCATCCAATTACTTGTAATGTGTAATTTTTATCTTGAATTTGCTTTAAACAATATGAGTAGCTAAACCCCCCAATGCTAGGGGGTGTCCCTGATTTAGAATTGTAACGAATTTGAGTTTACATTTGCATTTATAATATTGTTTTTACGGTATCCTTTTGATGTGTTTATTGCTTTCTCTTTCGGACCAATCGAGGTTGATTTGTGGTTATCAATTAGGCTGGACCGCCATTGGTAAGGTTTTCGTAAGGTTACTCTACTGTAGATATCACATAGGACTAGGGATACCCTGTATGAACCAGAGTATTCTTGATATTATACAACTTAACTTCACCCTAATTGGCTATGGACATGGAAATTATAGTAGATTGATTAAAGGTTTTCTCACCAAGGACTTGGGAGAAAATACCCTTAAGAACTGGTAGTAATTGATATTTGTTAATGCAATAGTGACTCAGAGTTGTTATAGGGATAAATCATACACCTTCCCTAGCATTGTTCCTTTTTCTCTATAAACCCTTATTTTCATCCTTCTTTATCTTTACTTTTATTTTTATATTTTTACACCTAAAACCCAAATTAATTATTTTTGTTTAATTGAATGATAATTTAAACTCAATATTAACTTCCAGTCCTTGAGATCGACATTCGGGGAATTTCCCCATTGTTACTATAAAAGGCAAAATAGTACACTTGCCATTTTCCCGATCAATGGTTAAGGGTGGTGCAATCAAAATCATCCTTAGAGACTAAATTCAGATTTATACCTGTTTTACCAGAATTCAGAACATCTGAAGTAGTAGTTTTTTGGATAACTTCCTCAGAGATAGCAGAGGCTTATGCAACATTTAAAGCAAGCATAACTTCAACAGCCTGAACCTCAGCAGATTCCAAAATACCAACAACCACTTCTTGATCCTTATACACTGATGCTTCTTGATGCTTTTTTGACTTATCCAAGATGATAGATGTTAAGAGTTGAGCAATCTTGAGAGAAGGCTCAATTGCTTTCTTCTGAATAGAGCCATCTGCAACTTTCTTCTTCCTAATTAAGGACACATTTTCTTCCTCTTCTTCCTCTTCTTCTTCCTCAATCTCAGAAAAAAAACCTTAGCCTTTTCTTTTTAAAAGGTGCTTCTGAAATAAAAAGACACAGAAATAGCCTTCTTGGGAGACTTACCACTCATAGTCCTAGAGGGCATTATTACAGTGTCAGGAACCACTTCTTCAACTTCCTTCTCAACAACTTTTCTCTTATAATATTTATGAGCATCCTTCATAACAACTGGAGCTTCTTGCTTCCTCTTCTTAGAAGAAAAAACATCAGTAGGTTTGTTAGGAATATCATTGAGTATGATGTTATTCCCTTCCTTGAAAGAATGTATGATGAAATTTCTGATTACTTCAGGGATACCCATCTTAGTAATGATATGATAATCCTCAAGATAATTAGAATTAATACATTTAACAGAAATAGGAATCTTTGAAGCAAAAATCTCACATTTGTTCTTCATCTTCATGTTAGCCAAAACAGAAGCTGATAGAATATTTCCATAAATATCCTCTAGATATTCATTATCATGCAAGCTTTTATGGGCATCAATTAGACGACCCTGAAAGAAAAATTCTAACAATAATCTAGCATAAGGCACATTCTTCTTGTGAAGCTTTGTGCTATCCTTTACAACTTCATAAAGATTTTTGAAAATGCAAGCTGATATATTTATCGTGTCCTCATTCTTCAGGTGGAAATGAATGTTTGTAATCCCAAGAAATCTGATAAGTACTTCCTTGGCTTGGGATCAAGCAACTAATTAGAATTTTGAACATAAGCCTACAATTATCCTTCATGTTCTTGACCTTTTCAAAGCCCAAGGAAAATAGATTATCACAATCTTTAAACATAAACCATTTGATTGCATCAGTTTAGGACTATTATATTTGGTTCCCACAATAAATCTACCAGAGTTTAGGGTGCTTAAAAGTTTAGCAAGCGTTTTCTGAGTGATGACCACATCAATATCCATTTCAACAGATCTAATTTCAACTTCTTCAAACTCCTTCAATCCTACTTCTTTCATTGGCTTCCCTTTCAAAGAGCTTTCCTTATTAACCAAAAGTCCTAATTCTTCACGTACAGCAGATTCATCAAAAACTTGAGCTCTAACCCAGAAGTCCTTCACAAGATAAGGATAGGTTGGACCATTCAACATATCAAAGAATGAAGACCACTCTTAGAATCTGAAAAATCTCCAAAGATTGTACCCATTTTGACTGAATAACTCAAAGTCGACAACTTGCTCTACCAAAAGCTTCAGATCATCTTAATTCAATTGAATGGTTTAGGCCTTGATATTCATACTTTTTCCAGAGTTGATGATCATGTGTGCATTGTGATCTTTTGAGGATGATGCCATTGAAGAATGGAGTTTTAGGGATTCAAGGGTTATTTTTGAAACGGGATTTTTCATATAGGGTCATAGAGGGAAAAATGTAGGTAGTGAAGTAGTGAGGTGTGTGACTCTGATATAAGATATTTGTTTTTAGTGAAAAATGGAATTTCAAACAACACATAACTTAAATGCATAACCAAATGAGTAAATGCAAACAACAAAGGACAAAGGAGTTTTTACTCAATAGTTACAATCTACGTGTCAGAAGTCATTTCAAATTTATGACACTCAAGAGGACAGATGTTAAATGAGTTTCCAAAGGATGTTCACTTGTGTGCATATACGAGGTAGTTAATCTTGTCCATAGTATCATAGGTTGAGATGTTCCAGAGGCAATTTCTTCATCAGAAGTTAAATCAGATTTTTATGATCAAGATATCTTGTGAACATTTTCATACTCTGATATATAGTAAGATTTTTTTAACCAACTGATGGAAGTAGAGTTATCACTGTAAGGTGTAATTCTTATTTCATAAGTATGAAGATCTTCTGAAAAACATTCAACAGATGTTAGGATAATTTCTTTTTTAATAAAAACAAAAATATACCTCTCTTTGCAATACATTTATAGAGATTCTCCAAGAGGAACAATATAGTTCCAACAATGCTCTTTTGCGAATCATCAGAAGTCTCTTTAGACTTCTCAGAGCAACTAGATAAAATTCATACGCATAATCAAGAATATGAATCACCCATCCATAACAAAAGACTTTAATCTTCCCAATACCAGTAAGCTTGGCTTACTGGTTTCTTCTAGATTCCACATCTCCTTCTTTCTTCAAAGTTAGGATTTGGGATGTAGGCATTCTTGTTGTTGAAGGTTTTAAGCAACCACTGTCATGGAGCAATTGTTGATTTATTATTTCCTTTTAGCTTACCTGCAGCAAAAATAATCTCATTCTTTGGTACCCATGCTCTTATGGGTCCTTTAGGGTTAGTTTTGTAAGACTTTAGAATAAGTTTATCTAGACTCCTTCCAGACAGTTTGTCTAGAATAAGTTTTAATCTTGAATTATGAACCTTTAGGAACTTTAGATATAATAACTTTAGGTTCTGAATCCTTCAGAATTTGTGAGTTGCTTATCACAGGTTCTGATTGGTTTAGAATTTTAACTTTTTCAACAGTAGGCAAAAAGTAAGCATTCAACCCTCTTTGAGCAGTGCTTGAAGAAGAAAGATCGGATGGTTTCACCGAGATATTAAACCTTGGATTGTAAGGTTTCTAGTGATAACCAAGTCCTTCCCTTTTCTATTACTTACTCCATAAATTATGGAGGCAAGTTTGGTTCTATCATAACCAGATATAATGAAATCTCGAATAGCTAATTCATTTTTGTCTAGAGATTTGTTAGACATATTCTTCATTGAAGAAATTTGTTATTTTTCAAGACTTTCAATTTTTTATTTAGAAAGTTTTAGTTCATCTTTAAAAAGATCACATTGCTTCTTCAATATTTTTATATGTCTGGCTTTCTGTTGGAATATTTCCACAGGTTTCTTACAGTTGTAACAGTCATCCTGATATTTACTTCCAGAACTTGACCCTTTGAAGTTGTCTCTCTTACCAGAGAATTTATTCTTCTTTCTAGGTAAATATTTAAATCTTTTGATGATAAAAGCTAGTTCCTCATCATCATATTCTTCATTATAATCTTCATTATGAGTGGCTTCTTTGAGCTTTTGAGAGGATTTCTCGGATCCCCTCACAGATTTTATAGCCACGGTGTCAATCTGCTTTTCAGGATCATCTCCATTTAGCTCTAATTCATGACTTTAGAGATGGCTAATAATACCTTTAAGACTTAAAGAGTTTAAGTCTTTAGCTTCTTGAATAGAAATCCCTTTGGGTCTGAATTTGAATGGAAGACTTCTAAGAATCATCTTGATATGGTTCACATTTGTATAGCTCCTGTTCAAGACCTGAAGTTCGGATACAAGAACCCGGAATCTTGAGAATCTAGATTCAATGTTCTCATAATTATTCATACTGAATAACTCATATTGTTGAATCAGAAGATTGACCTTAACTTCTTGAACCTGTTGATTACCTTCATAGGTAACACATAAGAATTTAAAGATAATCTTTGCATTGGACTTATCAATAATTTTACGTACTCATAATGAGGTAAAGCATCATCAAGAATGCCTTTCACTCTATCATGCTTTCTATAAACATTTTTTGAATAGGAGTGAGTGACTTTCTATTAGAAACCATTCCAACACCATCAACATGAAAGTTAATGTCATCTTCTAAGATATCCAATAAATCATCATCTAGACCAATGATGTAAGTGTACATATTGCTTTTCCACCATTCAAATTCAGTGGAGTCTCCATTGAAATCTAGTGGTCTAGCAGTATAGGTGTTTTGACCAAATGTACTTTGATCATGGTTGTTATTACCACGAGTGGGTTCTTCACCAGAGCTAGTAACACCAAAACTCTCATGCATGATGAAAAGAGTATTTTTCTCAAGATCTTTTATGTACCACGGTTAAGTGTTTAGTACAGACCATGCCCTGATGCCAACTAAAGGTGAGAAAATACACAATAAGAGGGGATTGAATTGCGTATACTTAAAAACTGATTTCACTTCTGAACGATGTTCAGACTCTAATATAAGAATTAAACATATCAACAGAAATATAAAGTTCAGAAGTAAATGCAAGCAACACACAAAAATTATCGTGGTTCCTCTCCTCAACTGAGAGTAGTCTAGTCCCTTTGTCTAAACAATATATTTTCACTATAATCAAACAAGTTACAAATTTCTCAAGCACACTTGCAAGAGACTTCAATGCTCAATCACCCTAGAAAGAGACTCAGCTTAAGTCCCCAAATAAGAGACTTCCTTGCTCAAGTCCTCAGACAAGAGACTTCCTTTCTTAATCAACCTAGAAAGAGACTTCTTTGCTCAAGCACATAGGAAAGTGACTTTCTCTACTTTAAACATAAGTAGACAATATAACTACTATACTTTGATACGCAATCACAAATATAACAGTTGTGCAACAATCACAAAGGTTTTGAACCTTTCTAAGATTTCTAATATAATCAAAGATAAGAAATATTATGATCTTTAAGCTATAACATTTACAGAAATAATAGCTCAGAGTTATGTCAAAGATCTTGTAATACATTATGATGTTGCAACCTTCCCTTAAGTCTTTAGCTTCCTTTTATAGAGAGTGAAAAAGAGTCGTTAGAGGGTTTGAATATAACTTACAAACTTAGTGAATAAGTATATCAAGAGATACGTTGGAGACTTGCATATGGTCTAAAGCTATATCCATTTAATAATAGCATTGCTCTCAGTATCTTTCACTATACTAGGTATCTACCAAAACATAGAATAGAATGAAGATGTCATATCTCTTTTTCTTGAGCCTTGCAAAACCAAAAAACCTAATTGACTTTGTCCAGAAATCTGGGGCTTTGATTCGAAAAGATTGCTTTAATTCAGTGTACAAATCAACTGCTTCTCATGCCTTCAGAGTCTGAGTTGTCATCAGAAGTTGGGTCATAAGGCTAGAGTCTGGTGCCTTCAGAGGTGATGAACTTGTCCATACCCTGACCAATCAGAATCAAACTTTAAATTACTTCTCCACATATGCTAACAATCAGGATTAGTTCTATGTATGTGATCCTTGTTCTTTAAATACTTTGTTATCATCAAAACCTTTTAAGGGCATAAATAAATCTTTTTTTAACAATTCGTGTGACGATGTGATGCAAAAGATGAAAAATTTGTGAATTGGATGTGAGTGGCTGAGTTGTATGGGATGGATGTTGATGACCATGCCATAGATGCACGCGTTTATCATTTGTTTCATGTTATTTCTCTTTATTTCAATTTATTTTTATTTTGTTAGGTGTGTATGAATGATGCAGGGTTATGGGAATGATATGGTTGGGTGTTGATGATGCTGTTGAGCAAGGAACTCATGACAAACAAAAAATTAATTCCTCTTTGTTTAATCTTCCATTTTGGTTCATTAAAGGATGTAGGATTATGTGATGATGAAAATGGTATGATGAAAAGGGCATAGTTGGAAGGGTGAAGCTTGTGACACCAAAATTCCAATTTCTTCTTCTTCTTTTTTTTCTTCATGTTATTTCTCCTTTTTTTTATCTTTGGTGTGCGTCTTATGTATAATACGGATATGTATTGTAATTTTTGATGATGCTACAATGTAATTTTATGAGCCGTGTAAAAATGTATGCATAATGTAATGAGAAACTCTATTCCAATTAATTCAAATCATTGTACTCTTATTTTATTTCCATGTTATAGCAATGATATGAAAATGGTGTGGTAGAATGTATCATTTTATGGCTTGAGAATTTGGGTGTATGATGAATGGAACGATATATATGGATATGGTGACAATGGGAACTAAGTTTGATTTTTAAATGATGGTAATGGTAATAGAATGAGATGCAAACAAGGTGGTGGTGACATGAAGAAGAAATTAAAAAACCATGACTATTTTGTTATCTAAATGCAAAGTTTCTTTTAAAAAAAAAGAAAGAAGTCCTAGTAAAATAAAGTAAACTCAAAGCTCTAATGGTGATGACATGCATAAATTAATTATGAATAACAATGGCCAGAGGCCCCAAAAAAGACTTATTCTTATGGATAATGCAAAGCAATATAAATGAAGGTGGAATAACTTATAAGTGACCAAACTACCAACAAAATTCAATGCAATGAATGGCGATGATCAACTTGACCTTAACTTTCAATTAACCTAGTGATGAGTTCCAAATTGGGCTATAATTGATATATAATAACTTGGATTTTTTTGAACTATTTTTCAGTTTTGTTGATTAATTTCCTTATGTTTACCACAAATTTCATATACATTTCAATTGACTTTGGTATCATTAATATGTGTGTTATTGTATAACAAAGTGTTGCAAGAAACCAAAGAAAAAGACACAATTCAAAGAACAAGGAACAAAGCCAATATGGGAAGTTTCAGCATGCTCGTCGGGCGAGAGCTGGCGAAGGGAAAGAGAGCTCTCCAGGCAAGCTTTAGAGAGCTTGAGGCAAGACAAACCAGATGAAATTCAGGGGAAAAACTTGTCTTGGTCACCCGTGCGAGGCTTGGTGAACTTGAGTTCGCCGGGAGAGAATGGGTTTGTAAGGCAAGACAAGATATTTGTCTCAAGGGAGGTTTGATGCGTCTTAACTGAGTGAAGGGCCATAAAGGTGACTTTCACCGGGCGAGACCCTTCTTGTCGGGCGACACAGGAAATTCTCAATTAGTATAAATAGGTCTAAATCAGATTTTTGACCTCTCTCCTTTTCTACTCTCTTGTTTTTAGGTTATATTTTAATTTTCTATCTTTGAATAGCCAAGAGAAGCCATTTTTGGAGAGAGTGGGGCTTAGAAAACAACAAGTTAAGGTGCTTCTTGATGATCCGAAGTTGGATTCGTTTCTATCATTGAGAAATTGTGGTGGATGCTTGTTCCTCTTCATTTTTCTTTTTGTATCTAGCTACTATGTGTAGCTAAATCCCTTTCTTATTAGGATTGGATGTAAGTTCAGTTTAATAGTATGAATTTTTATTAATCATAGTGTTATGTATAATCTATTCACGAATCTATATCGATGTTATCCTTGTTAATTTGTTTTATCTATCGATTTGAGCTGTTATTGAGAAATACTCTTCGAATCTAGATCTAGGATAATCATCTATTAGACGCTAAACTCTAGACATAGATTTAGATTTAACATTCATGTGAGTATAGAATCTTAATGCTCCGTATTTTTTGATAGGATGAGAGATCATCGATTAAACAATACGATAGAACTCTCGACGAAAATTCAGACATGAACTCTATTTTGAGCGATATGTGATGATATTGAGGAATGCTTAGATTATGCATAACTGATTGGTAAATTACATATTTGATTGTTGGATGAAATTCAATCCTGACAAGTTCTCACCTCTCTAAAACTTTATTTTTCTGTAATCCGGTTTACATAGCATAGATTTAAAATATATCTTGCAAACATAACCTTAAAATCTTAGTAATTGTTGAACGACATTTATATCGCATTAATCCCTGTGGAGACGATTAACAAATACTTACCCAAGATAGCACCCATACTGCAATCGAACAAAATGGTGCGGCTCTCGGGGATTGGTGTTTAGATATTAAAACATTATAATAGTTCTATCTTTTTAAGCTTTGTACATTTGTCTATATAGTATATATACTTGTTTCCTATCATATTTTCTCAAGTGATTGGTTAGAGGTAACTACAGGAGAAGGAACCAACAACTAACCAAGCACAAAGAAGCAACACGATGTAGCATCTACTTGAAGGGCGTCGAGCTAATGACGTAAAATAAACTCTTTTTGGGAGGCAACCCAACTTAGTAAGTATTTAATAGCTTTGCATTAATTAGTTTAATTTGTGTTTTGTTTAATTTTTTCAAGTAGATAGTATAAAAAAATTTGTGTTTGTTCTCAAAAGTTTATTTATGAATGGCTTGAAAAAGAATTAAGTGACAATTCTAAGATTTAATGTTTCAACTTGCATTTGTATGGTAATGATATGAGCTGAAAATTTGATACATTGTCAAGGTACATGTTTAACACTTTCTAGAATATAGAAATAATATGAAACTTGTAATTTGTATAGATATCATATCATTCATTCTTTTGCAATACATTTTCATATTTGAATCACTTTAGATCATAACCAAAGGTGAGGAAATTTCCATTGTTTACTAAATTGCACAGGAGACCAACAATTCTTGTTTTAACTTATTTGACTTATGTTTAATCTTGAATTTATGTTGAATTGTATGAAAGCATGAAAATGATCAAGGCATTTTGTTTGATTTTGAGCACAACCACTTGACTAAAAGCAACCTACCTAGTGAATGAGCGAGAATTTGTTAACCCCTTTGCACCTTAATGTCAGAACCTATATCAATTTTGAAATGTGGGATTTTTACTTTGATTGCAACAAAGATTAGTTCGTCATTGATTTTTGCATGGATTCTAAATTTGTTTCTTGAAACACCTGAACAATCAACCATAACTTGTGGTTGGAATTTTAACCCTTGCCTTAGAAATTTTAGGAGCATTCACATTGCAATATTGGTTGTATTCAAGTTGGGGAGAAAAAGGTGAGTTTCTAACAGGTTGAGAAAGAAAAAGAAAATTTTGAAAAAAGAAAGAAAAGAAAAGTGAAAAAGAAAAGGAAAAGAAAAAAGCCTTGAAAAAGAAAAAAAAATAGCAAACAAGTTTGGTGCTAATAAGTTGTGTGAAAAAGTGTAACATTTAAGAAATAAGAAAAAGGTAAAAAAAAGTTGTGAATGCTTGAGAATTTAAGAAGCGATCACTCCTATATGATTAGGCAACATTCTTGTTTCAATTACCTTAAGAAATGAACTTTCTTTGTTACCCAAGCTACATTACAATCCTTGAAGTCCTTGTAATTTGTGCTTTATGCTTTCGATATGAATTTTTTGGATGAATGCATGATTTGATCTAGATGTTAGCAAGTTTGCTGGGTGTGAGTCAAGTCCGTCATATTTGTTCTTCATCCATCGATGAAGTTGTGTGTTAGGTGTGGTTCATTTTTGAAATTATGTTGCATTAGACTTTTAATGTGTATTTTGTGTTTAGAATTTGTTTCATGATCATGGTGTCATTGTAGTATAGTGGTAAACATTACTTTGTCTGTACTTTTTCAATTTGAACCATGCATTTGTTTTCTAAAAACTTGTTGATCATGATATATTGGTAGTTTCTTTTGTTTCTTTAGGTTAGTAAAATTCTTGTTTGAGGAAAAACAAAGTTTAAAGTTGGGGAGAGTTTGATGAGTGCCAAATTGGGCTATAATTGATATACAAAAACTTGGCATTTTTTGAACTATTTTGCGGTTTCGTTGATTAATTTCCCTATGTTTGCCACAAATGTCATATAAATTGTAATTGCCTTTGGTATCCCTTATATGTGTGTTATTATGCAGGAAAGTGTTGCAAGAAACCATAAAAAAAACACAATTCAAATAACAAGGAACAAAGCCAAGATGGGAAGTTTCAGCATGCTCGTCGGGCGACCTTTGACGAGCTCAGGATGAGACAGACTAGTTGAAATCTAGGGGAAAAACTTGCCTTGGTCACACGACGAGGCTTGATGAACTTGAGTTCGCCGAGCAAGAATGAGCTCGTTGGGCGAGACAAGATATTTGTCTCAAGGGTAGTTTGATGCGTTCTGGCTGAGTGATGGGCCATAAAGATGACTTTCGTCGCGCGAGACAGGAAATTCTCAACTTTGTATAAATAGGTCTGAATCAGATTTTTGACCTCTCTCCTTTTCTACTCTCTTGCTTTTCGGATATATTTTCATTTGATCTCTTGGAATAGCCAAAAGAAGCCATTTTTGGAGCTAGTGAGGCTTAGAAAACAAAAAGTTAGTGTGCTTCTTGAAGATCCGAAGTTGGATTTGTTTCTACTGTTGGGAAATCGCGGTGGATGCTTGTTCCTCTTCATTTTTCTTTTTGTATCTAGCTACTATGTGTAGCTAAATCCCTTTCTTGTTGGGATTTGGTGTAAGTTCACTTTTTTAGAATGTATTTTTACTAATCATGGCGTTATATATAATATATTCACGAATTTATATCGATATTATCCTTGTTAAATTGTTTTATCTATAGATTTAAACTGTTATAGAGAAATACTCTTCGAATCTAGATATGGGATAATCATTTGTTATACGCTAAACTCTAGACATATATTTAGGTTTAACATTCATGTGAGTATGAAATCTTAATGCTTTGTACTGTTTGATAGGCTAAGAGATCGTCGATTAAACAATACGGTAGAACTCTCGACGAAAGTTTAGACATGAAATCTGTTGTGAGCGATATGTGACGATATTGATGAATTTTTAGATTATGCATAACTAATTGGTAAATTACATATTTGATCGTTGGATGAAATTCAATCCTGACAAGTTTTCACCTCTCTGAAATTTTATTTTTCTATTATCTGTTTTACATAATGTAACTTTAAAATAAATCTTGCGAACATAAGCCTAAAATCTTAGTAACTGTTGAACGACATTGATATCGCACTAATCTCTATCGAGGTGATAAAAAAATACTCACCCAAGATAGAACTTATACTGAAATCGAACACCTAGGCCTTAAAATGAAATATATGTAATGCAAGATAAAAATAAAAAAGATAATAGTGGAACAATATTAGGGTATGACAGGGAGTTCGAGAGATTCAGGAGCACCAACAAAACTAATGCTCTAGGACCAAAAGAGAGGAAGACACCACATCTCAACCCAAAACCTTGAGGTGTTAGGTAAATGGGTCCTCTCTCTCATAAATCTAACATTCCACCCATTAAGAGGAGATTAAGGACTTTAACCACTCACACTTGCACCCAACACACATGCCTTTCAAACACCACAACAACCATTACGAAGTTTCCAAAACAAATCAATGTCTCTATTCAAGCTACCAACCTGCCCAAACATAACACAATAAACACCACACAACTATGACAACATGGACACAAACTCAATTACGATAGTCCTACCTGCTTGAGAGATATGATCGATAATTTTTTAGATAACACTAATATCCCAGGAACCTCAAACCAAACACCTCTGGCTCAGGAGAATACTAGGAGACCTTAAACACCTTATGGAAATCGTGGGAGGCCTCTAAGGCAAGAAAATGTGTTGAGGTGTGAAACCGGTGAGCGTTACGATCGAGCGGGTCATTAAAATTCTCTTTAATCATTGTGGAATTCTGTTTCATGGAATAACATTATAATTTAATTATTTTATGAAACATTATTTATTAATATTTTGTTGTTAAAATAATTTTTAAAAAAGCAATACAACATAGGAGCCACAAGCAATGATGCAAGATCCTAAAGCTTGCACGTATGTGTGACTGACATTGACATTACACATAAGCATGTGCATAGGCAATGACGCCATAGGCAAAAGTTTGAGCTACTATAAATATTACATTTCATGATTAAGCTTTCACTGTAGTTATTGAAAAGCCGAAGTCGAATGACCTGGAGCTCTAAATATTAATTTTTTAAGAAACTTTATCTTTCACCTCGGTTTTCTAGGAAAACTGGCGTAAAATAGTGTTCAGTGTTTGAGCTTCCATTCCCATCTTCTGCAATTTTATGTTTTATTTACAACTAAAAAGACGTATTTATTTTTTATACATTTTATGTCGGATATTATCCATCGGTTCTTGAAGAAAATCGAGATAAAAACTCTAAAAACAGTTTTTATTCCTTCAGAATTATAATGTTTTGTCGCATTCACTTTTTGCATCCTAGCAAACGAAAGGAAGTCATTCTTCTCCAGTGGCACATTCTTACTACTACAAATACAACATTTCATGATGAAGCTTTCACTGTAGTTATTGAAAAGACGAGGTCGGATGACCTGGAGCTCTAAATATTAATTTTTTAAGAAACTTTATCTTTCACCTCGATTTTCTAGGAAAACTGACGTAAAATGTTGTTCAGTGTTTGAGCTTCAATTCCCATCTCCTGTAATTTTATGTTTATTTTCAACTAAAAAGGCGCCTTTATTTTTTATACATTTTATGTCGGATATTATCCATCGGTTCTTGAAGAAAATCGAGATAAAAACTCTAAAAGTAATTTTTATTCCTTCGGAATTATAATGTTTTGTCGTATTCACTTTTTGCACCCTAGCAAATGAAAGGAAGACATTCTTCTCCAGTGAACAAAGGAGTTTCCCAATACTCAGAACCACCACCATTCTTCACCAAGGAGGAAGTAAGCTCGAACTCTTCTTTGTTGAGTCTCTCATCACATTTCTGGTATGTACAAATTCTTCATTACTGTTGTTGTTGTTGTTGTTTCCGTTGTTGACGTTGTAGCCATAGGTCGTTGTCGTTGTTGTAGTAGTAGTAGTTGTTGTTGTTCCATCGTTAATGTTGTTGCCATATGTGGTTGTCATTGTTATTATTATGGTTTTTTAGACTTATACTATTTACTATAATGTTGTTATGGTATTTGTTGTTGTTCCAGTAGTTATTATTGGTTGTGTACTATTTTTATTTTATTTTCAGAAGTTGTATGTTATTATGGATCGTAGTTGGACGAAAGTCAATAGATTAAGTAAATTGTATGAGAATGGAGTGATTCAATTTCTTGATTTTACGGGAAAATACCTTTCTAAGGAGAAGGAGATTTTTTGGTGTCCTTGTAAAATTTGCCGAAATATGCACAAACATGCAAGGGGTGAAATATTCAATCATTTAGGTTGTGATGGAATTATTCAAAATTACACGAAATGGGTATGCCATGGCAAAGTGACAAATAAAAAAAACCTTTGTCACCTACAATTTAAGATGATGATGAAATTATGAATGATACTCTAGATGATATGATTCGTGATATTATGGTAGATGCTTTCAAGAATGGTAATGTGGTAGATACTTTGCAAAAAGATATGGAAGAGTCGTTGTATCCAGAATGCAAAAGTTTTACAAGATTGTCATCTGTGTTAAGACTATTTAATATTAAGGCAAGAGGTGGTGGACATATAAAATTGTCACTGAGTTCTTTGAATTGTTGCAAGAAATGCTTCTAGAAGATAACACATTGTCGGACCGTAGTTATGAGGCTAAGAATATATTGTGTCCAATGGGTTTGTATTATGTAAAAATACATGCACTTTGTAATGATTGCATTATATAGGAAAGAATATGAAAACTTGAAGGAGTTTCTGAGATATGGGGAGTCGCGGTATAGAAAGAAGTCCAATGGTGTTAAAGAAGACGATAATGTAACTAGAAAGGATGTTACTTCAAAGGTAATATGGTACCTACCGGTAATTTAAAGATTCAAGAGATTGTTTGCTAATGAAAATTATGCAAAGAATACTAGATGGCATACAAATGAAAGAGTGTGTGATGGAAAAGTTTGTCATGTAGCCGATTCATTGCAATGAATGAAAATTGATTCCTTGTTTCCATATTTTACACTAGAACCGAGGAACCTTAGGCTTGTACTTGCCACTAACAGAATGAACCATTTGGTAATTTGAGTACTAACCTGTAAGACCCCAATTTTGTCCCTAAGATCCCTCATGGCATCATATCATATCATCACATTGCCTCAAGGATCATTGTGCACCTTGCCTCCTTCCCTATGGGTGGGTTATCTTTTTGAGAGTGATTCTTGATCACCAAGCATGTTTGCATTTGTATGTCATTGTTTTTCTTTTAATCACTAACCAAAAGTACAAAAATATGTCATCTAACCTTTGTCTTGCAGATGAAGCAATCACAGGTCAAAGCAATCAAAGGCAGTCATTGAGCAATAGATGGTGGCCATTCTTGAGAATTTGGACCCCACAATCATTATCAAGAGTTCATATGAGCTATGATGTCATTTTGAAGCAAAATCCCAAGTGGTAGAGGCTTGAATTTCATCAGAACATTCTCCAGTCAACTGAAGGCCTAGAAAGTCAACTACCAAGTCAACTGTGGATTTGGAGGTGGGAAGTGATTAGAAATACTTCATTCATGTTCAAACAAGTCTCATTTGACATTTGAAACATCAACATTGAAGAATTTAAAGTCAGGACAAAACTTTCCAAAAATAGAAAGTGACCTATAATTTAAACTTGCCAAAAATGGAAAGCTTTTAGTCCAACTTCAACTTCAAATTACATCATTAAGAAAGCTTCAAATGGAATTTTGTTGAACATGAAAGTTGCAGATCTTTCTCTCCTATTTCCAAAAAGTCCAAGATCATCAATTTCTCATGTGTGGTTAAGGAGATATGATCAAAACATGGCAAACTATACATGGAACTTCAAATGGACATAACTTCTCAACCAAAACTCCAAAATGGATGGCTCTTTTTGCATTCTTCTTCTTTTGACCTCTAGTTTCCAAACCATGCATTGCATTGCACAAATTATATTCACATGATCATTTGCTAATTCATTGGGTTTTTTGGAGGGAAATCATGAAATTCAAATTTTGTGCATCATTTGAACATTTTGCTATTACCATTAGCTCCAAAATTGATTTTTAATTGAAAATAGATGGATTTCATGCACTGTTCATGTATACACTCCATGCATAAGGTGAAAAAGTCAATTTGCACATACACCTCATTTTTGCTAAACTCACTTACCAATTGGCTAAACATGATTAAAGAGTGATTAGCATGGCATATATAAACCAAAACCCTAACTGTTTTTCAGATTAGCTTTGCATTTTTTCAGATCTAGAACAAAACTCTCAAAATTTTCTCTCAAAAATTTCTTCCAATTTCTTCAAACAAGAACACATTTCATTGCTTGATTCTTGATCCTGAGGTGTTATTGAGTAACTTTGCACGTAGAACCAAGAGAATTCATGCAAGATTGAAGCATCCACAAAGCTTGAAGCATTAATGGTGATGTCAAATTCTGTTGGATTCGTGCATAATTAAGCTCCTATTCTTCCTCCAATCATGCATACAAGCATCATAGAGGAGATTTGAAGTTATCACAAGCCTTGAATCCATCCAATTCCAGATCTGCTCTTCAAGAGGTTACAAATCAACTCTCTTATTTTTTATTTTCCTTGCCATGATATTATAGATCTTGTTATGCTGATGAATTTGAGCTTTGAATCATGAAAATCCATGCTGCTTTGAGCTAGATATAAGTGATTAAAGTTCTGATGATGAATTTTCTTCTCTTCGATCCATGCGTGTTTGATTGTTTCTTGATGAAATGTTTGTGGATTATTGATGTATGTTGAAGGCACTACACGATGCTATGCTTAGTTTTGATTTCTGGACACTTTGAATTTTTCTGGAAATTTCCAGATGAAGATCTTCATGATCTTCATCGTGTTCATACATTTTCCAGTTTTTCTGCGAATTTAACTAGGAAACGCATAGGTTTTGTTGCGGATTTTGCCACGAGTTCATGTGGATTACCTACGGATTTTTAAATCCATGCACAACGCGCGTTTTAGGGTTTTAAGGTGATACGGTGTCGTTTTGTCCAAGGCGCGCACATTTGAATTGTCACCTAGTTCGATTCCCAGCCACGCCATATTATTCATATGCTTCATTCATTTTCTCATATATTCCATGCCATCGCTTCATATGTGTTTTATTTTTTCCTCATCTTGCAAAAATCATATCTAATTGAAAATTAATCCAAATTCATCCTAATTTTTTGCATCATGATCCTTATCCTGTCTATTATTTTTTGATCATTTTTTCACAAATTGTGCTTGGCTGGATTTTGTTTTGTGCTAGGGTATGTGAGCATGTATCCATTTTGTACCTTGCCATGCTTATACATTTGTGAAATGCTGGTCTTTGATCCAATGAATCTGAAAATTTGCATGATGAAACTAGACTCATTGCTTGACATTTTGGTGTTGATTTGGTATTTTTATCAATTGTCATTTCTGTTTTATGATCATGTTAAGTTGGTGTGACAGTTTGTGTCACACCTTTGCTTGTCCAAATTATATGATGTGTTTTCCATGCCAAATGATCTCCAATTGTCCTGATTTTTTGTGTGATGCATATTATGAATGTTGTGATTGAGCATGAATTTTGTTGGAATTATTTGAATCCTTTCTGACTTAATTGAGATTTTTCATTCTGGTTGATCACATTTGAGCTTTAAAATTGCCTTGAACTTCAATTGATCATGAAATGCTTTTGGTTAATGATATTGATGTGAGACCTTTTTGGAATGTTTCAAGATGTGTTTGAAGTTGATTCATGTTAAATTTCAGCTTTTGTTTTGAATTTTTTCTCCACCTTTGACCCTAGGCTTTAACCTAGTGGTTTGCCTCTCACATTTGAGCTTTGATTTCAGGTTGAACATTCAAGTTCCATAGTTGTTGATGCTTCATCATTTGAGCATTGTTGTTTGCTTTTGATTACTAATATTTGTGTGTTTTGTAGGTTGATGTTAACTCATTTGAGTTTGACCTTTGGCTTACACATTTGTGTACATTGGGATTGTTTGTTGCTTATTGACTGTTGTTTGGTTGTCTGAACTTTGTACTGATTTGTTTGATGTTTCCACAGGTACATAAGTTGCTTTAAGTTCATTTTGAACTTTGCTTTGCTTGGTTGCTTAACCACTTAGGTATAATATCTCTTCTTCATGTAGTCTGGAAGACCTACTGTTATTGGTAGGCACCTGTCTGAAGTCCTCCTTAAGAGGAAATGCTTGTGATTGTTTATCTTTTGTGCCAAGCAGGAAAAGTCCTCTTATGAGGCAATTGGCAGATAGAAGAGATGTGTAGTCCATCTCCTGCTACTCAGTGTGTCATTCACTTTGCTCACACAATATGTTGATGCATTGTGAATACTAACCCAAGATCTTATAGAGTCAATCACTTGTGGAGAAGAGTTCCTACTTTCTGAGCTCCCACACCTTCTATTGTTTAAAGCTCTCCCAGGCCAGGGATAAGAGCTATGAGGCACACCCCTCATCTCCATTTCATCTGCTTCACCCTAACTCTCAATGTTAGGGTTAAGAGCAAAACATACCCCATTCCAGTTGGCTGTAAAGCCTAACCTCGTTTGAGCCTAATTGATTGTATATAGTGTGTGCTAATTGACTTGTTTGGTTGCTTACTTGATTCATCTGTGCATATCTGCTTATGTGAGCCTTTGTGCATGTATCATCATTACTGGTATATCATTTCATAATCATTGCTCTTATCTTTGTGACATCTTTGTTTGTCCATTGATGAGTCAATTGTAAGTCCATTTATTGGCAGTTGTTTCCTATGATTTGGAGGGACTTGGAACTAAGACCATTCATTGGCATTCCTTTCCTTGGAGTCGAGTGTAAGACCATTTATTGGCAACTTGTTTCCTTTTTGCTCATTGCATTTTGTTTTGTCCATGGAGGAGGCAAGCATAAGTCCATTGATTGGCAGTTGTTTCCTATGATATGGTAGGAGACTAGTATAAGTCCATTGATTGGCATCTGGTATCCTTGTTTTCTTTATTTTGTGAGACTAGTATAAGTCTATTGATTGGCATCTGGTATCCATGTTTTGTTTTGTGAGACTAGTATAAGTCCATTGATTGGCATCTGGTATCCATGTTTTGTTTTGTGAGATTGGTGTAAGCCCATTGATTGGCATCCGGTATCCATTTGCTTTGTTTATTTGCTTATTGCTCTTTGCCTATTCCAAAGGAATCACTTGGATCATCTACATATGATCTCAAGAGGTGAACATCTAAGAAGTTTTACTTCCTCATCCTCCCACCTTTTGTTTCTTTAAACCTCCATCTTTGCATGTTAGCCCAAACCAGAAAACTTTGTGCAAACATTTTGACATGATTTCAAATTAGAAACCTAGGCCTTAAGCCTTTGATTTTCAAACTTCATTTTCATAATACTTCTTCTGAATTGAATTCTAATCATACTTTGACCATCTTTTGTAAATAAATTCTAATTGGTTAATTCCACTCATTCAATTGTTTTGTGGCTTTGTCCATTCTTGATAAGTTTACATATATTAGCCATAGATCTCAATTATCTTAGTGGTTGATGTTAATCTCACCTTTTGTCCTTAGTGATTGAATTGTAAGACTTCCTTGCTTATTATAGGGTTAACCCCTCACTAGCAATTTGAAGCTTTTCTCACATGGTGGACTTGTTGTTTGTATAAGGTTGAGTTTTCTCCCGTGGATAACGAAAGACCTTAGGGCTTTTGTTTTAAAATCAATTCATACATATTTTGGAAATCTTTTAGCCGAACTACGAGGTTTTGATCCTGTAAAGGTACGTAGGCAATGGTTATCCATCCAAACACAAAAATAATAACTTGTACATTCTTTTCCCATCCCTTCAATCATGTTTGCACAATAAATATTTCCTAAACAAATAACATTTCGTACAACAAGTGTGAAAAGGGCTCCCTAGGAGTACCTAGGACGTTTTGGGTGCCTAACACCTTCCCATTGTGTAATTAACCCCTTACCCAGATCTCTGATCTTTTCATTGGTTTTCTATGTGTAAAACTTCTTAGGCTTTTGTTCGCTTTTTAGCCATTCCTTTGGATAAATAAAAGTGCGGTGGCGACTCGATTCTTTGTATGCTTTGCTTTTGGTTTAATCAATAAATCATAAAGTGACGAATACACCGCTACAGAAAAGTGGCGACTCTGCTGGGGACATAATCCTTGGTGGTTTTGCCTACTTTTCACCCTTGTTGTATGATATTGTTTATTTGTTATATGACATATTTTTGTACAATTTGGGATGACTGTATTGATTGTAATGATTGAATTGCTTGATATACAATTGTTGTTTGCTTGGTGATCTCTGTGAGATGAGTTCTATACCCGAACTCGAGTGAATCTTAGGATAGGAGAATGGCATAGTCTCGTCGACTTGTGTGGAGTATTCCTTAGCAAGTTGACTTGCGAGTCCATTCACTTGGTGGAGGTCATGTTGGATTAATAATGTCACACAAGTTATTTGTGGTTAGGCATTATTCTTTCAATCATGTGCCTTAGAAGCCAATGACCTTATTTTACCAAGCCCATCTTGGCCTATTTTTAGGACGTAGTGCGGAGGTCGTTCAGATGTCAGATCTGATGCAATTGTTACGCGATACTACACTCATAAGAGTCTCTCTTGAGAATATTTTTGGAATACGAGTATTCGTTCCTCCGATAATATTCGAAAGATGGGATGATGACCATGGGAACCTCTGGATGAGAATATTTTTGGAATACGAGTATTCGTTCGGCAGGTTTAAACCCTAGTACACTCCCTTTGGGTGGTTCTTAACCGAGACTCCATGCTCGTGACTCTCAACAAACCCGTGATTCATGGTTGAGTCGTTCAGATATCCTTAATATCAATGGAACCTGGGTGTTGATAAGGTGTAAACCATAATCCACCAAAACGGATGATTGATATTAAGGATGATTGAGCCGGTTCATGTATTGTTAATATCAATGGAACTTGGGTGTTAATAATGTGAAAACCATAATCCACCAAAATGGATGATTGATATTAAGGATACTATGAGCTTTCCCGTGAACTTTGTCTGGTGTGTTTTGCTTGATCCTTGAGTGTGATTGCTGTATTCATGCATTCATGCATTCATCTGCATTCATGTCATCAGAAAAATCAGGAAATTTTCAAGGAACTTAAAGGGTTTATTTGCAAAATTTTCAGACATGGAAAGACCAAAAAGGCATACAAAGAAGTACAGCTTTAGACAGCCCGATGTAAAAGAGTTAAGGAATCTGACATTATGTATTAGATCCCTTGGGTTTCAAAGCTCGCTATGGGAAGCTTCTCCCTCTGTTGACTACTCAGGTGGATGAAGGGTTGATGAGTACTTTGGCTCAGTTCTATGATCCTCTGTATCATTGCTTCTCTTTTCCGGAC
This sequence comes from Lathyrus oleraceus, assembly GCF_024323335.1. Classification (NCBI taxonomy): domain Eukaryota; kingdom Viridiplantae; phylum Streptophyta; class Magnoliopsida; order Fabales; family Fabaceae; genus Lathyrus; species Lathyrus oleraceus. Next base: position 515,651,180 of record NC_066581.1, read on the forward strand.
TTCCAGTTGTTGCCTACACTTGAGGAGTATGCTCATCTTGTGGGTATTCCTATTCTGGATCAGGTGTCGTTCAGTGGCTTAGAGAGTATTCCGACTTCTTGAGAGATCGCAGACTTGTTGCACATAGATGAATCCCTGGTTGAGGCGCATATGACCACCAAAGGTGGAATTCAGGGTCTTCCTTCTGATTTCCTCATCGCTCAAGCTACTGTTTATGGGAAGGCCATGAGTGAGGATGCCTTTGAGGCCATATTTGTGCTGCTCATCTATGGTTTGGTGTTGTTCCCCAACATCGACAAATTTGTGGATGTGAACGCCATTAGGATCTTTTCTGTTCTTAATCCCGTTCCGACTCTGTTGGGTGATGCCTATTTCTCTTTGCATCTGAGGAATACAAAGGGTGGAGGAGTTATTGTGTGCTGTTTGCCTCTGTTGTATAAGTGGTTTATTTCTCACTTACCGCAGACGGTTGCTTTCAAGGAGAACAAGGGATGTCTACGGTGGTCTACGAGACTTATGTCTCTCACTAATGATGATATCTCTTGGTATGATCGCGTGTATGATACAGTTCAGATCATTGATTATTGTGGTGAATTCCCTAATGTGCCTCTTCTTGGTACATGTGGTGGGATCAACTACAATCCTATCTTAGCACGTCGTCAGCTTGGGTTCCCCCTAAAGGATAAACCTCATAACATTCTGTTAGAAGGTGTGTTCTTTCAGGAGGGTAAAGATCCCCAAGGCCTGAAAGCCAGGATGGTTCGCGCTTGGCGCAAGATTCGCAAGAAGGGTAGAAACGAGTTGGGTCCGAAGAACTGCATTGCTTTGGAGCCGTATACTTCTTGGGTCAGACAGAGAGCTTCTGAGTATCTTATGCCATATGATTATCCGAGACCTACACCGTTGGTTGTGGCTGGGCCTTCAACCCTCCCTAACCAAGGCGTAGAGGAGTTGAGAGAAGAAGACCTTTCACGTGTCTGGATCCGTGAAAGAGAAGAGTTGCTTCAGCAAATCAAGGAGAAGGACGCCCTGATCGAATTTCTCGAACATCAGGTGATAGATGATCCGAATGATACCTGGACTTCTCTGCTTCCTCAGTCTTCCAAATTCTGGAAGAGGAAGTATGATCGACTTGCTAAGGAGAAGGCGGATATGGAGGCAACCTATGAGAGAGAGATCAAGAAGCTGTGTGTATCTCGTCTTCCAGCATCTCGAGCTTCTAGGGATCCATAGGATGTTCATTTTCCTTTTCCCTTGTAATAATCAACAATGTTGTACTTCTTTGTCTCGAATATATTTGATGAGATATTTTCCATATGAGATTAAATGCTTTAAATGTCAAAAATTGCAAATAGAACCCTAAAAGTTCCTTGAAAATAAAAACAAAGCATATGCACAAACATTACATGCATCATTTTGCATAAGCAGGTGTTGTTCTGGTCTTCTTGTCTGTGGCCTAACTCTGTGCTCTTTATTTATTTTGAAGACAAGCTGGCTCACCGGTACTATACCAGAGCCAATTCTGCAAGAGTGATGGATCAGTTAGAACAAGAGAACAGAGAGCTGAAGGAAGAGGTCGCCAGATTGAGCGCTCTGATGGAGCAATTCTTGGCTGCTCAGAATCAACCATCTCCACCTCCTGCAACTCCTCCCCAGAGGACTGTTATATCTGAAGTGATTTCTTCAACTGTGCCAGCTGCCAGTGCCCACTTCATGCCGCATGCCATGCCAACCGGGTTTCCGTGGGGTATGCCTCCAGGTTTTATGCCAGATATTCCAGCTCCTACTTTTGCTTCCATGCCGGCATCTAGCCCGGTCCTTGCAATGCCTCCTCCTGTCGTGCATACCATTCCCAGGGTAGACGACACCATCTATCATTCTGAGCCGTCTGAGGGCCCAGATGTTAATGAGAAGATGGAAGCTATGAATGACCAATTCCTCGAGCTCCGTAAGGAATTGAAGACCCTCCGAGGGAAAGATTTGTTCGGCAAGTCTGCTGCCGAGTTATGCCTGGTTCCCGGTATGAAGATACCTCTCAAGTTCAAAGTCCCTGACTTTGAGAAGTATAAAGGGAACACCTGCCCGCTCAGCCACCTGGTCATGTATGCCAGGAAAATGTCTACTCACACAGATAATGATCAACTGCTGATTCATTATTTTCAGGATAGTTTGTCCGGTGCAGCTCTTCGTTGGTATATGAGCCTTGATAGCGCAAACATCCGATCCTTCAACGATCTTGGCGAAGCCTTCGTCAAGCAATACAAATATAATGTTGATATGGCTCCTGACCGTGATCAACTCAGAGCCATGTCTCAGAAGGATAAAGAGACATTTAAGGAGTACGCCTAGAGGTGGCGAGAGTTAGCAGCTCAGATTACTCCTCCGCTGGAAGAGAAGGAGATGACTAAGATCTTTCTGAAGACTCTTAGTTCATTTTATTATGAGCGGATGGTCACGAGTGCTCCCTCTGATTTCACCGAGATGGTGAACATGGGGATGCGTTTGGAGGAAGGTATCCGGGAAGGATGTTTGACTAAGGATGAGAGCTCTTCTAAACGATATGGGGCGTTTAAGAAGAAAGATGGGGAGGCACATGTTGTGCAATCTCATGATAAACCTAGAAGACCCTCTGCCAAGAGGAAGCCTGTGCGTCATGCCAGCAGCCAGCATCAGGTGGCTCATATAGCACCTGTCTTCAGAGACAACAACCAACATCAGCAACAACCTCAGTATCAACAGCAACATCGTCCACAGCAACAGGCTTACCAGCCTCGTGGCAGCACCAGTAATCAGGCTAATTTGAATTATGATAGGAAAAAGATCGCTTTCGATCCCATTCCTATGTCATATGCTGAGCTATATCCCTCTTTAATAGAGCGGAAACTGGTTACTCCCAGAGAGCCTCCGGCTGTGCCTGCTAACCCACAGTGGTGGTACAAGCCCGATCAACATTGCGTTTATCATTCCGGTGCCCCCGGTGACAATATCGAAAACTGCTATCCGTTTAAGACTAAGGTTCAAGACCTTATGCGATGCGGCATTCTGAGCTTTGAGGACTCAGGCCCCAATGTTACGAAGAACCCATTGCCCGAGCATGGGAAGTCGGTTAACATGGTCCAGGGTTGCCTTGGCAAATATAAAGTCAAATATGTGAGCCATATTCGACAGTCATTGGTCGAGTTGCATCGTCTGCTGTGTCAGTACAGTCATATGGAGCACGACCATGACAAGTGTCGTATCTGTTCTGTTAATAGATTGGGTTGTCGCCAGGTGCGAAGAGAGCTTCAAGAGCTGTTGGATGAGGGTACCATTGAGATTCTTCAAAACAGAAATGTTGATGAAGACGAACCTGAGGTGAATATGATTTCTCCGGTGTTCAAATTGCCCGAGCCTGTTGTCATCCGTTACGATGGTAGCAAGCCGAAGGTCTCTCCTTCTTTGGTAATCAAGCCTGCAGGCCCTGTGCCTTATGCTTCGGATAGAGCAATTCCCTTCCGATACAATCCAGTTGCTGTGGAAGATGGGAAAGAAGTGTCGTTGCCTTCAACTTCTGTTGTTAATATTGCTGATGTGAGCGGTTTGACCCGTAGCGGTCACGTGTTTTCAGCGCCTAAGCCTCAGGCTAGAGCTGTTGTTTCTGATTCTGCTGAGCGTCCGGTTGGAACTGCGGTGAATGTTCCGAATCCGGCACTTGTTGTTGCCAAATCCTCCTCTGTACAAAAGACTCCTACTTCTTCTGTTGGCCCGAGTGGCATTGTGAATGAAGAATGTGATGAGATGCTGAAGCTCGTCAAGAAGAGTGAGTACAACGTTGTAGACCAGCTTCTACAAACGCCATCCAAGATCTCCGTACTATCTTTGCTGCTGAATTCAGAACCCCATAGGGAGGCTCTGCAGAAAGTTTTGGACCTGGCCTATGTCGATCATGATGTCACGATTGAACAGTTTGATAGTATTGTTGCAAACATCACTGCTTGCAACACTTTGAGTTTCTGTGACGCTGATCTCCCTGAGGAGGGAAGAGACCACAACATGGCTTTACATATTTCCATGAACTGCAAGACTGACGCCATGTCCAACGTGCTGGTGGACACTGGATCATCTCTGAATGTATTGCCGAAGACCACTCTTTCTAGATTGTCATATCAGGGGCCTCCCATGAGGCAGAGTGGTGTTGTTGTGAAAGCTTTCGATGGGTCGCGTAAGACCGTGATTGGGGAAGTTGATCTCCCAATCAAGATTGGACCAAGTGATTTCCAAGTTACCTTACAGGTTATGGATATCCACCCATCTTATAGTTGTCTCCTTGGTAGACCATGGATTCACGAGGCTGGCGCCGTGACATTCACCCTACACCAGAAGCAGGAATTCGTTAAGAACAAGAAACTGGTTGTGGTAGGGGGAGAAAAGGCTCTCCTGGTTAGCCACTTGTCTTCTTTCTCATACATTGATGTTGAGGATGAAGTTGGAACTCCTTTCCAAGCTTTGTCTATTGCTGAGCCAATTGAGAAGAAGTCTCCTTCATTTGCTTCCTATCGTGATGCGAAACTGGCCATTGAATGTGGTGCAGTCGCTGGTTTGGGGAGGATGATCGAGCTTGAAGACAACAAATCCCGGGCTGGCATTGGCTATTCGTCTGGGGCATTCAACAAGCAAGGGCTGTTCAAGAGTGGAGGTTTCATCCATGCTGATCAAGCTGAAGAAGCTGCTGCTATTTTGGAAGAGGATGCCGAGGACTTGAGCAACTTCATCATACCTGGTGGTGTCTGCCATAATTGGGTCGCTGTGGATGTTCCTACGGTCATTCATAAGTCAGCGTAATTTGTTCACTTTGTTCAAAACCCTTCTCCCATGCCAAAAGGAGAAGTGACGACATTGTTGGCAGCATTTATACAATGATATTTCATTCAATAAAGCATGTTAAATGTTTGTTTTTCCATTTGTTTTCACTTTTTGCTTTTGCATGAAATCAATGATCACAAAAAACCCTAAAAACAAGAATAAAATCAATCTTTTTCATTTGCATAAAGATTTCCTTGTTTAAATTCTAAAGTTTTTATTAACCAAAATCATTATGCAGGTTGATTCTAAAACCCATTGAACATAATGATCCAACCCCATCTCCCAATTTTGAATTCCCTGTATTCGAGGCAGAGGAAGATGATGTTAAGGGGATTCCTGATGAGATTACCCGTCTCCTTGAGCACGAGAAGAAGATCATTCAGCCGCACCTCGAAGATCTGGAAACAGTCAACTTGGGGTCTGAGAATTGTGTTCGTATGGTGAAGATTGGGGCACTCCTTGAAGAGTCTGTCAAGAAGGGGTTGATCAGTCTGCTACGAGAATATTCTGATATCTTTGCTTGGTCGTATGAAGACATGCCAGGTCTAGATACAGATATTGTGCAACATTTCTTGCCTTTGAAGCCTGAGTGCGTGCCTGTGAAGCAAAAGCTCAGAAGAACTCATCTAGATATGGCAGTGAAGATCAAAGAGGAAGTTCAGAAGCAAATTGATGCGGGGTTTCTGGTGACTTCCACATATCCTCAATGGGTGGCCAACATTGTGCCTGTGCCTAAGAAAGACGGAAAGGTTCGTATGTGTGTTGATTACAGAGATTTGAATAAGGCTAGTCCTAAAGATGATTTCCCTCTACCACACATTGATATGTTGGTAGACAATACAGCTAAATTCAAAGTCTTTTCGTTTATGAACGGATTTTCCGGTTATAATCAAATCAAGATGGCACCCGAAGATATGGAGAAGACAACATTCATCACACCTTGGGGAACATTCTGTTATCGAGTGATGCCCTTCAGTTTGAGAACGCCGGAGCCACGTATCAACGAGCTATGACTACCTTGTTTCATGATATGATGCATAAGGAGATAGAGGTCTATGTTGATGATATGATTGCTAAGTCCCGAACGGAAGTTGAACATGTTGAGCATTTGTTGAAGCTTTTTCAGCGTTTGAGGAAGTTTAGGCTTCGTCTGAATCCGAACAAATGTACATTTGGAGTCCGTTCTGGCAAGTTGTTGGGCTTTGTTGTTAGCGAGAGAGGTATTGAGGTTGATCCTGCAAAGGTCAAAGCAATACAAGAGATGCCTGCACCCAAAACTGAAAAGCAAGTCCGAGGCTTTCTTGGCCGCTTGAATTATATTTCCAGATTTATATCCCACATGACTGCCACATGTGCGCCGATATTCAAGCTCCTCCGGAAAGATCAGTCTCATGATTGGACCGAGGATTGCCAGAAAGCTTTCGACAGTATCAAAGAATATCTGTCCGAACCTCCGATCTTGTCTCCGCCTGTAGAAGGAAGACCTCTGATTATGTATTTAATTGTTCTTAAAGACTCGATGGGTTGTGTACTCGGTCAGCAAGACGAATCAGGGAAATAAGAATCTGCTATCTACTACCTCAGTAAGAAGTTTACTGATTGTGAGTCTCGATAATCTATGCTTGAGAAGACGTGTTGTGCTTTGGCTTGGGCTGCTAAGCGTTTGCGCCAGTACATGATAAATCATACAACTTGGTTGATATCCAGAATGGATCCAATCAAGTATATTTTCGAGAAGCCTGCTTTAACCGGGAGGATTGCCCGTTGGCAGATGTTGTTGTCTGAGTATGATATCGAGTATCGAACTCAGAAAGCTATCAAAGATAGTATCTTGGCTGACCATTTAGCGCACCAGCCGATTGAAGATCATCAGTCTGTTCAGTACGACTTCCCAGATGAGGAGATTCTGTATTTGAAAATGAAAGATTGTGATGAGCCTACACTTGATGAAGGTTCGAAACCTGGTTCTAGATGGACGATGGTGTTTGATGGCGCTGTAAATCAGTATGGAAATGGAATTGGGGCAGTAACCATTACTCCTTATGGCACGCATATTCCGTTTACAGCAAGGCTAACTTTCAAATGCACGAATAATATGGCTGAGTATGAGGCCTGTATTATGGGACTGGAAGAGTGTATTGATTTGAGAATCAAACATCTTGATGTGTATGGCGATTCGGCCCTAGTTGTCAATCAGATTAAGGGTGAGTGGGAGACGAATCAGCAAGGTCTCATTTCGTATAGAGATTATGCAAGGAGGATTTCAACGTTCTTTACAGAAGTTGACTTTCATCATATTCCTCGAGAGGATAATCGGATGGCAGATGCGCTTGCTACGCTTGCTTCCATGATTGTAGTCAAGTATTGGAATGAAGTTCCCAATATCACCGTGATGCGCTTGGATAGACCAGCTCACGTGTTTGCAGTTGAAGAAGTACATGATGACAAGCCTTGGTATTTCGATATCAAGAATTTCCTCCAGAACCAGGTCTACCCGCCTGGGGCATCTGTGAAAGACAGGAAAACTTTGAGAAGGTTGTCAGGCAGTTTCTACCTCAGTGGTGAAGTGCTGTATAAGAAAAATTTTGATATGGTTTTGCTCAGATGCATGGGTAGACACGAAGCAAACCTGTTAATGACTGAGGTCCATGAGGGTTCATTTGGTACTCATTCCAATGGACATGCCATGGCTAGAAAGATGTTGAGAGCAGGCTACTATTGGCTGACAATGGAGTCTGACTGCTGCAAATATGTGAAGAGATGCCACAAGTGTCAGATTTATGCAGATAAGATTCATATCCCTCCGACACTTCTGAATGTGATTTCATCACCATGGCCTTTCTCTATGTGGGGAATCGACATGATCGACATGATTGAACCGAAAGCGTCCAACGGACACAGGTTTATTCTTGTAGCAATTGACTACTTCACCAAATGGGTTGAAGCCGCTTCGTATGCGAATGTGACCAGGCAGGTGGTCGTGAAGTTTATCAAGAATCAGTTGATTTGCCGTTATGGTGTTCCAAATAAGATCATTACTGATAATGGATCTAATCTGAATAATAAGATGATGGAAGAGTTGTGCGCTGAGTTCAAGATTGCACACCATAACTCCTCTCCTTACAGACAAGTCATGAATGGGGCTGTTGAAGCTGCTAATAAGAATATCAAGAAAATTATCCAGAAGATGACAGTTACGTACAAAGATTGGCATGAGATGCTGCCATTTGCTTTGCATGGTTATCGTACATCTGTCCGCACTTCAACAGGGGCAACCCCTTTCTCTCTTGTTTACGGCATGGAGGCTGTTCTCCCAATAGAGGTGGAGATCCCATCAATGAGAGTCTTGATGGAAGCCAAGTTGACTGATGCTGAATGGATTTAGAGTCGTTATGACCAGCTGAATTTGATTGAAGAGAAGCGATTGACTGCCATGTGCCATGGTCAGTTATATCAGCAAGGATGAAGAAAGCATTCGATAAGAAGGTCAAGCCTCGGGTGTTTCGAGAAGGTGACCTCGTGCTCAAGAAAGTCTTGTCTTTCGCGCCCGATTCCAGGGGCAAGTGGACTCCAAACTATGAGGGTCCATATGTTGTTAAGAGAGCCTTTTCAGGCGGAGCTTTGATGCTTACAACAATGGATGGGGAGGATTTCACTCGTCTTGTGAATTCAGATGCAGTCAAGAAATACTTTGCCTTAAAAAAAAGTATACAAAGAAAAACAGAATAGCTCGCCAAGTTGAAAACCCGAAAGGGCGGCTTAGGCAAAAATGAGCGTCTCGGTGGAGAACCCGAAAGGGCGATCCAGGCAAAATTTAGAGACATGAAAAAAAAGAATATTTGTATCCCGCTAGATTGAGTACCTCACTCTGGGGCAATCTAGGCAAAAAATTAGGGATATGGCAAGTAACTGCATCCTGATAAGACTTTCTGTTCCACAGCTGTCTTTTCATCAGAGATTCTCGATTCGTCGTCAACTGAAGCTTCGAATACATTGAGATTCAAACTGGTAGAGAAAGGATCATTATGTTCAATGTAGCCCTCTTCCAATATATATCATTGATTTCAAATTTGTACAGATCTATGGAGTCTTGCCATTTGCAGGCTACCACTCCATCAAATAAATTTGAGCTTTTATCCAATTATTTGCACTCTTATTTGTTTTAATTCAACAAATGTTTTGCATGTTTTAATTGATAAAATGTCATTGCTTTAAACAAATAAATTTTTCAAATTGTTGTTTTAAACAAAGTGAACATTCACAATGATGAAAGGATACTCAAGAATTTCTCAGTGCTCTCCCGAGGGTGGCATGATTTCCAACAGGTAAGACATTTGTTCATATTCCTGGCATGGTTGTATCCTCTTTCTCCAGATTGTTGATTGGGGTTGTTCCCCCAAGCAGAGCTTTTGTTGGGGTTGTTCCCCAAGCAGAGTGTTTGTTGAGAAGTTCACAATCCAACAATATGTTCTTTCCTCAGCATGGGTGCTTTCCTTTGGAAGATTCAGTGGTGGGTGGGTTGACACCCCGGTACTTCATCACTTTCCTCAGCACAGTCGCTGGCAGAGTTGTTGAGATGATATACTGCATTTATGCTATATCTCCCCATCAGAGCGTTTGTTGAGGTTTTCACCTCCTATCCCTTCAGCAGAGCAGTGATTATTTTCCTCCTCAGCGGTTGTTGGTTTCCTCTTGGAAGGTTCAGCATTTGGTGGTTGATCCCCAGCTCTCCTCCTCATACCTAGTGGAGCCACCAGTATAGTTGTGGTATGGTGGATTTTATCTGTGTGATTTCCCTACTGAATCCCCGCCAAAGTTGGTATTCTCAACAGAGTTGCTTTTGTGGCAGTTTCTGCCTATTGAAAACCTCTGTTTCCCCAGTTCGGTTGGTGATCTATCATCCGTAGATTTGGCTGATTTCCTGTTGCTTTTGATCCCTAGTAGAGTGGCTTGTTGCAGAATCTACTTTTGTGTGATCTATTTTCCCTCAGTGGGTTTATCCCCGATGGAGCAGCTGACATGTATCCCCAGTAGAGTTGCTTGTGCAGCTAGATTCTACTTGTGTATTCTGTTCTCTTCAGCAGTTCTTGTTTGTGCCGTGAACTCTTGTTTCTCAGTTGATACTGAGGATCCCCCTGCAGAAATCTCGGGATTTCTCCATTTCCTCAACAGATTTGTCTTTTGTGGCAGTTCCTGCCTGTTGTGAACTTCTGTTCCCCAGTTGGGTTGATTAAAGATCCATCACTCAGAGATTTTGTGATTTCTTTGATATCTCTAACCTTTTTTGCCTCTCCGCAGATCTTTGCTTTTCCGCATGTAGATCTCCAGCAGATTGGCTCTCCAGTTGGTTTTCCCTCTGGAAGTGTAGTACCGGGCGTTTGATTTCTGGGCCTGTTTGTATTAGATATGTCTGTTTTGTCAGCATTCATCAAACATAAATCACGCATATTCATGCATAATCATAAACATTCAGATATTCATGATTGCATTTTTGCCATATATCTCTTGTTTGTTGTTCCCTGCTATGGGTGATATAGATCTCCACAATAGATCTCCCCCAAGCAGATGTCGGGTGTTTAATCTCTCAATATAGAGTCAGCCCATAAGCAGAAAGTGTCTGTCTTTCCTTCTGCAGTTCCCCACTGAGATATATCCTCGTGGATGACGGCTTTTTCCATTTCCTCCCAACACATATATTGGGATGGATCTTCCTATTGAGTTATATCCTCATTAGGACGAGTCTTGATTCAGTTTGCCTTTTGGTTTGATCCTGAATTGGCATTTTTCAACTGTCTCTTGTGCTTCCCTGTGGAATAAATGAGTGAATTGCCCAGTAACCGGCAATAGTTCTTTTTATCCCCCAGCGGAATCTTTTGGGCCTCTACCATTATACCGGTAGTTATAAGTCCTATGTTCCTTTTCTTCTTGGCAGAATTTGTGGTTATATGCCTTTTATTCCTCGGCAAGGGTCGATGGTTTTCTACCCAGTAGTCGGTAGTCGTAAATCCTATTTTCTTGCTCTCTAGCAGTTGGTGGTTTGTTATAAACCCTATGTTGTTTCCCGTACGGATTTGTGATTCTTTCATTCCCCATGCGGAGTCGATGGTTTTTCTACCCCGTATTCGGTAGATATAAACCCTATCTTTGTATCCTCATCAGAGTTTGTTGGCTACTACTCAGTATTCGGTAGTTGTAAGTCCTATCTCTTTTCCCCTAGCAGAGGTTGTAACACCCCGAATAAAATAAGAGAATTATTTTAAATTAAGTTAATAATATATTTATTAATTTAATTAAATAAATTGAATTATTGGATTATTATTATTATTATTATTTGGAATAATAATTATTGGAAAATATATAAGTTGGAATGAGAGAAAAGGGTTTTCATTTTTGGTAAAGAGTTTTCACGTGAAACAGAGAAGCGGCTGAAAAGTGGAAAGTGGAGAAAGGGCAAAGAGGAAGAGCTAGAGAGCAAAGGTTGAAGAACGGAAAAGCTTGAAGCTTAGAGATTGCCGGATTATCTCAGGTAAGGGGGGTTTATCGTCGTTTAATGGGTATTATAGATTAACATGTCATGGGTAGTGATAAACCGTTGAGGTGACCCTAATTGGGATTGTGAATGCTGAAAATGATTGTTGGATAAACTGTGTTAAAAACTGCAATTGAATCGATAATGTTGTGTGTCGTAATTTACTGGACGTATAACTTTTTACGGAATTTGAATCGGAGGTCCGGAAGTCCTCCAACGGCGGAAAATGCGGAGAACTCTGCATTCTGCCTTGTGTTAGCGCAGGAACTGCTGTTTTGTCTGCGTTAACCGGTTAACCTAGGGCGTTAACCGGTTAACACTGTTATATTTTGTGGAAATGTGCTGTTTTGCCTGCGTTAACCGGTTAACCCAGGGCGTTAACCGGTTAACACTGTTGCGTTTTGCCAGAAAGTGTGTTTTGTCCTGCGTTAACCGGTTAACCCAGGGCGTTAACCGGTTAACACTGTTGGAAATTGGAAAATTTGATATTTTAATGTCGTGAACATAATTGGTTATTGGCCTATTTATCGTTAATTTTGATGAGTAACTTTGTTGAGTTTATGTTATGAAGTGTTGATACAAATATGTTGATAAGTTGTGTTAAAGTTGTTGAAAATACTGAGTTGTAGGCTTGGTGAGCCAAAGTTGATTATAAGTTGATTTTAAGTTGATTTTGTTGAAAACATTGTTGTATTGCTGTTCTTATTATGTTGTCGACAGTTTAAAGCCGTGTATGCCATGTACATTCATATGCATTAAGTCGGAGCTTTGCTCACACCACGTTGGCCTGGATTGGCAAAATTTTAAGTTGAAAGTTGAAGGCTTATGCCTTGATGCCCAATAAAATGGCAATGATTTTAAGTTGGGAGTTTTACTCCGATTGGTACCACATGCATGACGAGTCGAGTCTCATTTGAGTTGCATTTTATGTTGTTATTGAGTATGATATTGGAGTTGATGTGCCGTTACTGATTGTGTAAATCTGATTTGGGTGATGAAACGTGTTAAATTACTTAGCATTACATGATGATTTATAATGCTTATCATATCGATTGAAGAACTCACCCTTACAACTATTTTTCAGGTAACGAGCAGTGATTGAGTAGGAGCTAGTGCCTGGAGTCTAGTGTCGTCTACTTAGTGGGTCGTGCTCTGATAGATGTAACATCGGGACGGGATGTCTTAATTAGTTTATTGTTGGTTGTTGAACTTTTTACCTGTAATATGTTATATGTTTGAATGGTTGGTTGATTTTATCCGCTGCGAATTATGCAAAAAAAAAATGTTGTTTTGATTAAATAAAGAGCATGACAGTTATTATGGTGTGAAATGTTGTGTGACACCCTTGATTGCATATTTACTCTGATTGATATGTGTTATTTTAATTAAATATTTGGGGTATTTTAGAAGGGTGTTACATTAGTGGTATCAGAGCAGGTCGGTCTGTCCGGCCAGTTGTCGTGTCGTTACTGTCTAACAATTGTGTAATTGTTACTAATCTAACTTTAAGTTGTGTTGTATTGATAAGTTGAAATGGCTGGAAGGAATGATGCTGCAATGGCTGCCGCAATGCAAGCGATGGCACAAGCTGTGCAGAACTTGCCAAATGCTGGTGGTGATGCTGGATCACGTAGCTTGGCGACTTTTCAGAGAGAGAATCCGCCGGTGTTTAAAGGGAAGCATGATCCAGATGCAGCCTTGGGATGGTTGAAAGAGATTGAGAGAATCTTCCGTGTTATGGATTGCACTCCAGCTCAGAAGGTTCGGTATGGTACTCACATGCTAGCAGTCGAAGCTGATGACTGGTGGCTAGAGACTCACGAGAGGTTGACCGTGGCAGGTGAAGTCATTACTTGGGATGTATTCCGCAGGGAATTCATGAGAAAGTATTATCCGGAAGATGTCCGGGGTAAGAAGGAAATTGAGTTCCTTGAGCTGAAACAAGGAAACATGTTTGTCACTGATTATGCTGCGAAATTTGTGGAGCTGTCCAAATTTTATCCTCATTACACTGGTGCTGGTGCTGAATTTTCAAAGTGCATCAAGTTTGAAAATGGACTGCGCTCTGAAATTAAGAAGGCTGTTGGGTATCAGAAGATACGCATTTTTACTGAATTGGTTGATAGCTGCAGGATATTTGAGGAAGACAATAATGCTCATTACAAGATTGTCAGTGACCGCAGGGGCAAGCAACATCAAACTCGTGGCAAGCCGTATGATGCCCCAGTGGGAAAAGGGAAACAAGGAGCTGCTCCGGCTCAGAGGACCAGTAGGGGAGGTGCTCCTGCTGGTATAGTTTGCTTCAAATGTGGTCAGGCTGGTCATAAGAGTAATGTATGCACTGCTGAAGTAAAGAGATGTTTTCGTTGTGGTAAGACTGGTCATGCAATAGTTGATTGCAAGCACAAGGAAATGATTTGTTTTAATTGTGGCGAAGAAGGGCATATTGGAAGTCAGTGTCAGAAGCCAAAGAAATCTCAAACTGGGAAGGTGTTCGCATTGACCGGAACTCAAACCTCCAGTGAGGACAGACTTATCCGAGGTACGTGTTATATTAATGGCTTTCCTCTTGTAGCTATTATTGACACAGGTGCGACTCATTCCTTTATATCTTTGGATTGTGCTGTGAAACTTAAGTTAGAGATATCTGAGATGTTTGGTAGTATGGTAATTGATACTCCTGCGAAGGGTTCAGTGACTACTACTTCGGTTTGTTTAAATTGTCCTTTGAGTAATTTTGGTAGAGACTTTGGGATGGACCTAGTGTGTCTTCCACTAGTGCAGATTGATGTTATTCTGGGTATGAACTGGTTGGTGTTTAACCGAGTTTCTATCAATTGTTTTGATAAGACGGTGGTCTTTCCTGAGATTGAGGAGGGAAAGAGTTTGTTTCTATCAGCAAGGCAAGTGAATGAGGAAGTAGCTGATGGGGCAGAGTTGTTTATGCTGTTAGCGACTTTGGAGGCTAAAGATAAACTGGTGATTGGCGATCTAGCCGTGGTGTGTGATTTTCCTGATGTGTTTCCGGAAGAGGTGAATGAATTACCGCCAGAGCGCGAAGTGGAGTTCTCGATTGATTTGGTACCTGGTACTAGGCCGATATCGATGGCTCCGTACCGTATGTCTGCTGTTGAGTTAACTGAATTGAAGAGTCAGTTTGAAGATCTGTTGGATAAGAAATTTATTCGTCTGAGTGTGTCACCGTGGGGTGCACCAGTGCTATTGGTTAAGAAGAAAGAAGGTACTATGAGGTTGTGTGTGGACTACAGGCAACTGAATAAAGTGACGATCAAGAATCGGTATCCTTTGCCGAGGATTGATGATTTGATGGATCAGTTGGTTGGTGCGAGTGTGTTCAGCAAAATAGATTTGAGATCTGGGTATCATCAGATCCGTGTGAAAACCGAGGATATTCAGAAGACTGCTTTCAGAACAAGGTATGGACATTATGAGTATTCTGTAATGCCTTTTGGTGTGACTAATGCGCCTGGAGTATTTATGGAGTATATGAATAGGATTTTCCATCCGTACCTAGACAAGTTTGTTGTGGTGTTTATTGATGATATTTTGGTGTATTCGAAATCTGAAGGAGAGCATGCTGAACATTTGAGAGTGGTTTTGGGAGTTCTACGAGAAAAGAAGTTATTTGCTAAACTATCCAAGTGTGAATTTTGGTTAGGAGAGGTAAGTTTTCTTGGTCATGTGATTTCAAGAGGTGGTGTTGCTGTTGATCCTTCTAAGATAGAAGCGGTATCTAAGTGGGAAGCTCCGAAGTCTGTTGCTGAGATTTGAAGTTTCCTTGGTTTGGCTGGTTATTATAGGAAGTTCATTGAGGGATTTTCTAAGTTGGCGTTACCATTGACGATGTTGACTAGGAAGGGGCAAGCGTTTGTTTGGGACTCAAAATGTGAAGAAGGTTTCCAAGAGTTAAAGAGAAGGTTAACTACTGCTCCTATTCTGATATTACCGAGTTCGTCGGAACCATTTGAAGTTTACTGTGATGCTTCATTGTTGGGTTTGGGTGGCGTGTTGATGCAGAATAAGCAGGTTATAGCTTATGCTTCAAGACAGCTGAGAGTTCATGAGAGGAACTATCCGACGCACGATTTAGAGTTGGCGGCTGTGGTGTTTGTTCTGAAGTTATGGAGGCATTACTTGTACGGGTCAAGATTTGAGGTTTTCAGTGACCATAAAAGTTTAAAGTATTTGTTTGATCAGAAAGAGCTGAATATGAGACAGAGAAGATGGTTAGAGTTTCTGAAGGATTATGACTTTGGTTTGAATTACCATCCAGGTAAAGCAAACGTAGTGGCTGATGCATTGAGTCGGAAATCATTACATATGTCTATGCTAATGGTTAAGGAATTGGATTTAATTGAGCAGTTCAGAGACTTGAGTTTGGTGTGTGAGAGTACTCACAATAGTGTTAAATTGGGAATGTTGAAGTTAACAAGTGGTATTCTGGATGAGATCAGAGAGGGTCAGAAATCCGATGTGCTTTTGGTTGATAAGTTGACTCTAGTGAATCAAGGTCAAGGTGGCGAATTCAGAGTTGATGAGAATGGTGTTTTGAAATTTGGTAATCGGGTGTGTATTCCGAATGTTACCGAACTTAAGAAGAGTATTCTTGAAGAAGGGCATCGTAGTGAGTTGAGTATTCATCCTGGAGCTACGAAGATGTATCATGATTTGAAAAAGTTATTTTGGTGGCCGGGAATGAAAAGAGAAATTGCGAGTTTTGTTTATTCCTGTTTGACTTGTCAGAAGTCAAAGATTGAGCATCAGAAGTCGTCTGGGCTAATGCAACCGTTGGCTATTCCAGAGTGGAAGTGGGATAGTATCAGTATGGATTTTGTTTCTGGTTTACCGAGGACAATTAAGAATTTTGAAGCTATTTGGGTGATTGTTGACAGATTGACAAAGTCGGCTCATTTCATTCCGATCAGAATGGACTATCCGTTAGAGAAATTAGCTGAGTTGTATATTGAGAAAATTGTAAGTTTGCATGGTATTCCGTCGAGTATTGTTTCGGACAGAGATCCTAGATTTACATCGAAATTCTGGGAAGGTTTGCAGAAGGCTTTGGGAACTAAACTGAGATTGAGCTCTGCATATCACCCGCAGACTGATGGTCAGACCGAGAGGACGATTCAGTCATTGGAGGATCTTTTGAGAGCTTGCGTTTTGGAAAAGGGAGGTGCTTGGGATTGTTATTTACCTTTGATTGAGTTTACCTACAACAATAGTTTTCATTCGAGCATTGGTATGGCGCCGTTTGAAGCTTTGTATGGTAGGAGATGTCGAACACCTTTATGTTGGTATGAGTCCGGTGAGAGTGTTGTGGTTGGACCGGAGATTGTTCAACAGACTACAGAAAAGATTAAGATGATTCAGGAGAAGATGAGAATTGCTCAGAGTCGTCAGAAGAGTTATCATGATAAGAGAAGGAAGTCACTTGAGTTCCGAGAGGGAGATCACGTGTTTCTTCGTGTTACTCCGATAACTGGGGTTGGTCGAGCCTTGAAGTCAAAGAAGTTGACACCTCGATTTATTGGTCCTTATCAGATTTTGGAGAGGATAGGAGAGGTAGCCTATCGTATCGCTTTACCGCCGTCACTTGCGAATTTGCATGAGGTTTTCCATGTGTCTCAGTTGAGGAGGTACATTCATGATCCGTCGCATGTGATCCAAGTAGATGATGTACAGGTGAGAGATAACCTGACTGTTGAAATATCGCCTATGAGGATTGAGGATCGAGAGTTGAAGCAGTTGCGGGGTAAAGAGATTGCCTTAGTGAAAGTAGCTTGGGGAGGACCAGCAGGTGGCAATGTGACTTGGGAACTGGAGAGTCAGATGAAAGAGTCTTATCCAGAGTTATTTGCTTGAGGTATGTTTTCGAGGACGAAAACTCTTTTAGTGGGGGAGAGTTGTAACACCCCGAATAAAATAAGAGAATTATTTTAAATTAAGTTAATAATATATTTATTAATTTAATTAAATAAATTGAATTATTGGATTATTATTATTATTATTATTTGGAATAATAAATATTGGAAAATATATAAGTTGGAATGAGAGAAAAGGGTTTTCATTTTTGGTAAAGAGTTTTCACGTGAAACAGAGAAGCGGCTGAAAAGTGGAAAGTGGAGAAAGGGCAAAGAGGAAGAGCTAGAGAGCAAAGGTTGAAGAACGGAAAAGCTTGAAGCTTAGAGATTGCCGGATTATCTCAGGTAAGGGGGGTTTATCGTCGTTTAATGGGTATTATAGATTAACATGTCATGGGTAGTGATAAACCGTTGAGGTGACCCTAATTGGGATTGTGAATGCTGAAAATGATTGTTGGATAAACTGTGTTAAAAACTGCAATTGAATCGATAATGTTGTGTGTCGTAATTTACTGGACGTATAGCTTTTTACGGAATTTGAATCGGAGGTCCGGAAGTCCTCCAACGGCGGAAAATGCGGAGAACTCTGCATTCTGCCTTGTGTTAGCGCAGGAACTGCTGTTTTGTCTGCGTTAACCGGTTAACCTAGGGCGTTAACCGGTTAACACTGTTATATTTTGTGGAAATGTGCTGTTTTGCCTGCGTTAACCGGTTAACCCAGGGCGTTAACCGGTTAACACTGTTGCGTTTTGCCAGAAAGTGTGTTTTGTCCTGCGTTAACCGGTTAACCCAGGGCGTTAACCGGTTAACACTGTTGGAAATTGGAAAAATTGATATTTTAATGTCGTGAACATAATTGGTTATTGGCCTATTTATCGTTAATTTTGATGAGTAACTTTGTTGAGTTTATGTTATGAAGTGTTGATACAAATATGTTGATAAGTTGTGTTAAAGTTGTTGAAAATACTGAGTTGTAGGCTTGGTGAGCCAAAGTTGATTATAAGTTGATTTTAAGTTGATTTTGTTGAAAACATTGTTGTATTGTTGTTCTTATTATGTTGTCGACAGTTTAAAGTCGTGTATGCCATGTACATTCATATGCATTAAGTCGGAGCTTTGCTCACACCACGTTGGCCTGGATTGGCAAAATTTTAAGTTGAAAGTTGAAGGCTTATGCCTTGATGCCCAATAAAATGGCAATGATTTTAAGTTGGGAGTTTTACTCCGATTGGTACCACATGCATGACGAGTCGAGTCTCATTTGAGTTGCATTTTATGTTGTTATTGAGTATGATTTTGGAGTTGATGTGCCGTTACTGATTGTGTAAATCTGATTTGGGTGATGAAACGTGTTAAATTACTTAGCATTACATGATGATTTATAATGCTTATCATATCGATTGAAGAACTCACCCTTACAACTATTTTTCAGGTAACGAGCAGTGATTGAGTAGGAGCTAGTGCCTGGAGTCTAGTGTCGTCTACTTAGTGGGCCGTGCTCTGATAGATGTAACATCGGGACGGGATGTCTTAATTAGTTTATTGTTGGTTGTTGAACTTTTTACCTGTAATATGTTATATGTTTGAATGGTTGGTTGATTTTATCCGCTGCGAATTATGCAAAAAAAAATGTTGTTTTGATTAAATAAAGAGCATGACAGTTATTATGGTGTGAAATGTTGTGTGACACCCTTGATTGCATATTTACTCTGATTGATATGTGTTATTTTAATTAAATATTTGGGGTATTTTAGAAGGGTGTTACAGAGGTAACCTTTGTGGTTCATTCTGGTTGATGGTGGATTTTGTGGTCTTCTACCCAGTATTCGGTAGTTATAAATCCTATGTTGTTGTGGTTCTTATCCCCAATGGAGTCTGTGCTTTCTTATGGATAATTGTCGGATGCTAGCAATTTTATCCTCAGCCAGAGCTTGTGGTCTTCTACCCCGTATTCGGTAGTTGTAAACCCTAATTTCTCCCCTTTGCAGAGTTAACCTTGTTGTTCATCCTAACCGATGATGGTTACTCTTTGTGGTTATCTTCATTCAATACTCGATGTTGATATTCCCTTCTTGCTTCTGGGTAATTGCCGTATGCTAGCAATTGTATCCCCAACAAGTTTTGTGGATAATTGCCGGATGCTAGCAATTTTATCCTTTGTGGGTTCTTTCACCGTTTGCCAGTGATTTGTTCCCCGGATCATTGAGGTTTATCAATGCATCCCTTGTGAGTCTTCTTTCATTTACCCTTTTGCTTGGTAATGATTGTTGCTCCCTTTGATCGGTCATCCTTATATACCTAGTTTTGGTATCCCGGTGCCTTTCTTTTCGGATGATTTATCCTTTATTAACCCAGTAACCGGTTGCGGATAATCTTCCATGCGAGTATGTTATCCACGTTCTGACGGTAATGGATAATATATCTCATGCACTCTTCAGTCGAAGTCTGTTGTGTTTCCTCAGTCGAGTAAGATTCGTATCCCTTTGTGGAGTCGAATATTTCGTTGTCCTCTTGGATGATTGCCGGATGCTTGCAATTTATCCCCTGTGAGTTATCTTTCGTATACCCTGTTGTTGTTGGTAACGATTGTCTCTCTTTTTGGTTGGTCACCTATTATATACCCAGTAGCCGGTATCTCTGGTGTCTCTTCCTTTTTCGAGTGTATTATTCATGTTCTGATGGTAATGAATAATATATCTCATTCACTCTTTGGTTGGAATCCTTTGTTGATTTTCCCCAGCGGAGTAAGATTTGTATTCTTTGTAGAATCGAATATCCATCCTTTGATAAGTTTGCGTTTTGCTCTCTTCAGGATGATGAGTGTCTTGGCATATATACCAATTCACGTTTCGGTAGGTCACCTATTATATACCCAGTAACCGGTATCCCTGGTGTTTCCTTCCATGCGAGTGTATTATCTATGTTCTGACGGTAATAGATAATATATCTCATGCGAGTATACTATCCACATTCTGACGGTAATGGATATTATATCTCATGCGCTCTTTGGATTTGTTTCCCAGCTGAGTAAGGTTCCTTTTCCCGTTGCGGATTCGAACGTCCATCCTGTAAGTCGATTTGCTTTTCAAGCCCTCCATTCGGATGATGAGTGTCTTGGCATATATACCAATTCACGCTTCGGTCGGTCACCTATTATATACCCAGTAACCGGTATCCCTGGTGTTCCTTCCTTTCTGCTCCCTATTATGACCTTGGTCCCCTGTGGAGTCAGATTTTCTTGAGTTGATGTACCTTTTTCAGGTCTTTCTCAGATGTTTGGTTGATTGATATCTCTCACCCTTATACCGGTCTTAGATATTCATTCTTCCTGAGCTTGTTACCCTTATACCGGTAACACCTCATTTCTTTGTCGCTTCCCCAGGAGAGTCTTTTTGTTAGACATTCTCCAATGGAGTTTCTTGTGGTGATTTTACCCTTTTGCTGTATTGGTGTTTTCCCCAATATATGCATTTTTTCCCGGCAGGGAGGTTCTGTGTGAATCTTTTCCCCAGTCTGAGTCCGGATTTTCATCCGAAGTATCCTTTATGGATAGTTTGAGTCATCTTGAGTCTTTCCAATGGATGTGTTTTCCTTTGGAGTTCTTTTTTTTCCAGTTCGAGTCCTTTACTCTCCAGTGAGGTCTCCAGTCCAGTCGTGTCTTGTTCACGCAGTGTCTAGTTGTTGTTTTCCCTAATTCAGAGTCGTGTCCTGCTCACGCATTATTTTTCTTATCCCCATGAGAGTCTTGTTAGAGTCTATGTTCCTGGTGAGTGTATTACTCCGATGGATCGTCTTTTCTTTGTGGACCAGTATTCCCCACAGAGTTTTGTTTCTTTTGCATGCATACATCTGCATCATGAGGTCTCTTAGGGACCAAAATTTGTCTCATTACTGTTATTTAAGCCCATTCTACCGCGTCAAGATGAAGATTTCTAAACTTCACTTCTCCGGCTAGAATGACCTTAAATAGGGGCATCTGTAAGACCCCAATTTTGTCCCTAAGATCCCTCATGGCATCATATCATATCATCACATTACCTCAAGGATCATTGTGCATCTTGCCTCCTTCCCTATGGGTGGGTTATCTTTTTGAGAGTGATTCTTGATCACCAAGCATGTTTGCATTTGTATGTCATTGTTTTTCTTTTAATCACTAACCAAAAGTACAAAAATATGTCATCTAACCTTTGTCTTGCAGATGAAGCAATCACAGGTCAAAGCAATCAAAGGCAGTCATTGAGCAATAGATGGTGGCCATTCTTGAGAATTTGGACCCCACAATCATTATCAAGAGTTCATATGAGCTATGATGTCATTTTGAAGCAAAATCCCAAGTGGTAGAGGCTTGAATTTCATCAGAACATTCTCCAGTCAACTGAAGGCCTAGAAAGTCAACTGCCAAGTCAACTGTGGATTTGGAGGTGGGAAGTGATTAGAAATACTTCATTCATGTTCAAACAAGTCTCATTTGACATTTCAAACATCAACATTGAAGAATTTAAAGTCAAGACAAAACTTTCCAAAAATAGAAAGTGACCTATAATTTAAACTTGCCAAAAATGGAAAGGTTTTAGTCCAACTTCAACTTCAAATTACATCATCAAGAAAGCTTCAAATAGAATTTTGTTGAACATGAAAGTTGTAGATCTTTCTCTCCCATTTCCAAAAAGTCCAAGATCATCAATTTCTCATGTGTGGTTAAGGAGATATGATCAAAACATGGCAAACTATGCATGGAACTTCAAATGGACATAACTTCTCAACCAAAACTCCAAAATGGATGGCTCTTTTTGCATTCTTCTTCTTTTGACCTCTAGTTTCCAAACCATGCATTGCATTGCACAAATTATATTCACATGATCATTTGCTAATTCATTGGTTTTTTGGAGGGAAATCATGAAATTCAAATTTTGTGCATCATTTGAACATTTTGCTATTACCATTAGCTCCAAAATTGATTTTTAATTGAAAATAGATGGATTTCGTGCACTGTTCATGCATGCACTCCATGCATAAGGTGAAAAAGTCAATTTGCACATACACCTCATTTTTGCTAAACTCACTTACCAATTGGCTAAACATGATTAAAGAGTGATTAGCATGGCATATATAAACCAAAACCCTAACTATTTTTCAGATTAGCTTTGCATTTTTTCAAATCTAGATCAAAACTCTCAAAATTTTCTCTCAAAAATTTCTTCCAATTTCTTCAAACAAGAACACATTTCATTGCTTGATTCTTGATCCTGAGGTGTTATTGAGTAACTTTGCACATAGAACCAAGAGAATTCATGCAAGATTGAAGCATCCACAAAGCTTGAAGCATTAATGGTGATGTCAAATTCTGTTGGATTCGTGCACAATTAAGCTCCTATTCTTCCTCCAATCATCCATACAAGCATCATAGAGGAGATTTGAAGCTATCACAAGCCTTGAATCCATCCAATTCCAGATCTGCTCTTCAAGAGGTTACAAATCAACTCTCTTATTTTTTATTTTCCTTGCCATGATATTATAGATCTTGTTATGCTGATGAATTTGAGCTTTGAATCATGAAAATCCATGCTATTTTGAGCTAGATATAAGTGATTAAAGTTCTGATGATGAATTTTCTTCACTTCGATCCATGCGTGTTTGATTGTTTCTTGATGAAATGTTTGTGGATTATTGATGTATGTTGAAGGCACTACACGATGCTATGCTCAGTTTTGATTTCTGGACACTTTGAATTTTTCTGGAAATTTCCAGATGAAGATCTTCATGATCTTCATCGTGTTCATACATTCTCCAGTTTTCCTGCAAATTTAACTAGGAAACGCATAGGTTTTGTTGCGGATTTTGCCACGTGTTCATGTGGATTACCTGCGGATTTTTAAATCCATGCACAGCGCGCGTTTTAGGGTTTTAAGGTGATACGGTGTCGTTTTGTCCAAGGCGCGCACATTTGAATTGTCACCTAGTTCGATTCCCAGCCACGCCATATTATTCATATGCTTCATTCATTTTCTCATATATTCCATGCCATGGCTTCATATGTGTTTTTATTTTTTCCTCATCTTGCAAAAATCATATCTAATTGAAAATTAATCCAAATTCATCCCAATTTTTTGCATCATGATCCTTATCCTGTCTATTATTTTTTGATCATTTTTTCACAAATTGTGCTTGGCTGGATTTTGTTTTGTGCTAGGGTATGTGAGCATATATCCATTTTGTACCTTGCCATGCTTATACATTTGTGAAATGCTGGTCTTTGATCCAATGAATCTGAAAATTTGCATGATGAAACTAGACTCATTGCTTGACATTTTGGTGTTGATTTGGTATTTTTATCAATTGTCATTTCTGTTTTATGATCATGTTAAGTTGGTGTGACAATTTGTGTCACACCTTTGCTTGTCCAACTTATATGATGTGTTTGCCATGCCAAATGATCTCCAATTGTCCTGATTTTTTGTGTTGTCCTGATTTTTTGTGTGATGCATATTATGAATGTTGTGATTGAGCATGAATTTTGTTGGAATTATTTGAATCCTTTCTGATTTAATTGAGATTTTTCATTCTGGTTGATCACATTTGAGCTTTAAAATTGCCTTGAACTTCAATTGATCATGAAATGCTTTTGGTTAATGATATTGATGTGAGACCTTTTTGGAATGTTTCAAGATGTGTTTGAAGTTGATTCATGTTAAATTTAAGCTTCTGTTTTGAATTTTTTCTCCACCTTTGACCCTAGGCTTTAACCTAGTGGTTTGCCTCTCACATTTGAGCTTTGATTTCAGGTTGAACATTCAAGTTCCATAGTTGTTGATGCTTCATCATTTGAGCATTGTTGTTTGCTTTTGATTACTAATATTTGTGTGTTTTGTAGGTTGATGTTAACTCATTTGAGTTTGACCTTTGGCTTACACATTTGTGTACATTGGGATTGTTTGTTGCTTATTGACTGTTGTTTGGTTGTCTGAACTTTGTACTGATTTGTTTGATGTTTCCACAGGTACATAAGTTGCTTTAAGTTCATTTTGAACTTTGCTTTGCTTGGTTGCTTAACCACTTAGGTATAATATCTCTTCTTCATGTAGTTTGGAAGACCTACTGTTATTGGTAGGCACCTGTCTGAAGTCCTCCTTAAGAGGCAATGCTTGTGATTGTTTATCTTTTGTGCCAAGCAGGAAAAGTCCTCTTATGAGGCAATTGGCAGATAGAAGAGATGTGTAGTCCATCTCCTGCTACTCAGTGTGTCATTCACTTTGCTCACACAATGTGTTGATGCATTGTGAATACTAACCCAAGATCTTATAGAGTCAATCACTTGTGGAGAAGAGTTCCTACTTTCTGAGCTCCCACACCTTCTATTGTTTAAAGCTCTCCCAGGCCAGGGATAAGAGCTATGAGGCACACCCCTCATCTCCATTTCATCTGCTTCACCCTAACTCTCAATGTTAGGGTTAAGAGCAAAACATACCCCATTCCAGTTGGCTGTAAAGCCTAACCTCGTTTGAGCCTGATTGATTGTATATAGTGTGTGCTAATTGACTTGTTTGGTTGCTTACTTGATTCATCTGTGCATATCTACTTATGTGAGCCTTTGTGCGTGTATCATCATTACTGGTATATCATTTCATAATCATTGCTTTTATCTTTGTGACATCTTTGTTTGTCCATTGAGGAGTCAATTGTAAGTCCATTTATTGGCAGTTGTTTCCTATGATTTGGAGGGACTTGGAACTAAGACCATTCATTGGCATTCCTTTCCTTGGAGTCGAGTGTAAGACCATTTATTGGCAACTTGTTTCCTTTTTGCTCATTGCATTTTGTTTTGTCCATGGAGGAGGCAAGCATAAGTCCATTGATTGGAAGTTGTTTCCTATGATATGGTAGGAGACTAGTATAAGTCCATTGATTGGCATCTGGTATCCTTGTTTTCTTTATTTTGTGAGACTAGTATAAGTCCATTGATTGGAATCTGGTATCCATGTTTTGTTTTGTGAGACTAGTATAAGTCCATTGATTGGCATCTGGTATCCATGTTTTGTTTGAGGAGATTGGTATAAGTCCATTGATTGGCATCTGGTATCCATGTTTTGTTTTGTGAGATTGGTGTAAGCCCATTGATTGGCATCCGGTATCCATTTGCTTTGTTTATTTGCTTATTGCTCTTTGCCTATTCCAAAGGAATCACTTGGATCATCTACATATGATCTCAAGAGGTGAACATCTAAGAAGTTTTACTTCCTCATCCTCCCACCTTTTGTTTCTTTAAACCTCCATCTTTGCATGTTAGCCCAAACCAGAAAACTTTGTGCAAACATTTTGACATGATTTCAAATTAGAAACCTAGGCCTTAAGCCTTTGATTTTCAAACTTCATTTTCATAATACTTCTTCTGAATTGAATTCTAATCATACTTTGACCATCTTTTGTAAATAAATTCTAATTGGTTAATTCCACTCATTCAATTGTTTTGTGGCTTTGTCCATTCTTGATGAGTTTACATACATTAGCCATAGATCTCAATTATCTTAGTGGTTGATGTTAATCTCACCTTTTGTCCTTAGTGATTGAATTGTAAGACTTCCTTGCTTATTATAGGGTTAACCCCTCACTAGCAATTTGAAGCTTTTCTCACATGGTGGACTTGTTGTTTGTATAAGGTTGAGTTTTCTCCCGTGGATAACGAAAGACCTTAGGGCTTTTGTTTTAAAATCAATTCATACATATTTTGGAAATCTTTTAGCCGAACTACGAGGTTTTGATCCTGTAAAGGTACGTAGGCAATGGTTATCCATCCAAACACAAAAATAATAACTTGTACATTCTTTTCCCATCCCTTCAATCATGTTTGCACAATAAATATTTCCTAAACAAATAACATTTCGTACAACAAGTGTGAAAAGGGCTCCCTAGGAGTACCTAGGACGTTTTGGATGCCTAACACCTTCCCATTGCGTAATTAACCCCTTACCCGGATCTCTGATCTTTTCATTGGTTTTCTATGTGTAAAACTTCTTAGGCTTTTGTTCGCTTTTTAGCCATTCCTTTGGATAAATAAAAGTGCGGTCGCGACTCGATTCTTTGTATGCTTTGCTTTTGGTTTAATCAATAAATCATAAAGTGACGAATACACCGCTACATAACCATATGTCATGGCTTGCTCTTCTCATAATTTACAACCTATCTCCATGGTTGTGCATGAAGCAAATATAAATGATGTTATTAATAATGATTTCGGGTCTAAAACAACCATGAAACGATATAGATGTTTATTTAACTCCATTGATTGAATATTCAAGACTTTTTTGGGAGGAAGGAATTGATGTGATGATGCGTATACATGTGATAAATTTAAGCTACATGTCATGTTGTTTTGCACAACAATGACTTTCCTGTATAAGGTAATTTGTTCGGGTATAACGTCAAGGGACATAAAGCGTGTCCTATATGTGAATTTGATACATGCCAACACCAATTACAACATGGAAAAAAACTATTTATCTTGCGCTTCAAAAAATTTTAAGACCTAATCATCCATACCATAGTTTATGGAAGGCTTTTAATAGAGAACAAGAGTTTGATTTTGCTCCGAAGCCCTTAAATGGGAAAGAAGTTTATAAAAGACAATAACACATTAAGGTTGTCTTTGGAAATAAACTAAAAGGTAAAAAAAAGGGCCAGTGGAGAAAAATAGTTGGAAAAAGAGGTCAGTGTTCTTTGATCTTCCATATTGGTCTAGTCTTGATGTAAGACATTATCTTGATGTGAGATATTGTCTTGATGTGATGCATGTGGAGAAAAATATATGTGATATTTTAATTGGAACACTTCTCAACATTAAAGTCAAGACAAAAGTTACTAAGAAATCTCGTGAAGATATGGTGGTGATGGGTATACAACAAGAGTTCTCCCAAAAGAAATAGGAAATATAACGTATTTTCCCCCAGCTTGTCACACTCTTCCTAAAAAAGATTTTTTTTATTATTCTCCAAATAGTTGGCTTAAAATCTCATGATTGTCATGTCTTCATGCAACAACTTCTACCAGTGGCTATTTGTGACATTTTACCAAGGAATGTAAGGGTAACTATAATCATATTGGGCTTATTCTTCAATGTTATATGTAGTAAAGTCATTGATCCTGAAAATTTAGACGAGTTGGAACATGAGGATGCAACTATCTTGTGTCAATTAGATATATTTGTCCCTCAATCATTCTTTAACATTATGGTTCACTTAGGTGTCCGTCTAGTAAGGGAGATTAGAATTTATGGTCTAGTTTATGTACGGTGGATGTATCCCGTAGAGCATTACATGAAGATCTCCAAAGGGCATACAAATAATCATCATTGTCCAAAAGCTTTGATCGTTGAACGGTATATCACAAAAGAAGCTATTAAGTTTTGTATAATATATTTGTCAAAAGCTAACTCTATAGGAATTCTCGAGTCTCGTCGTGAGGGAATATATGATGGTAGAGGTACTCAAGGTTTCCATGTTAAAACTTTTAGCAAGATGTAGTTCTTCAAGCACATTTGTATATATTGAATAACCCGACTGAAGTTCAACCTTACTTGACCGCTCAAAAAATTATTATAAAGGAAAAAGACTCTCGGATGAATGAAAAGTGGTTGTTTCCAGAGCATAACAAAACTTCCATAACTTGGTTTAATGAAAGTGTTTCTAAAGAGAGTACTTGTGCATCAGAGACAATTAAATGGTTGTCATGTATGCCTAAGTTTAATGTAATTACTTGGAGTACATACGACATTACTATATATTCATTATATACAAAATCAAAGGATGATCGTTGTACCATGCAAAATAGTGGAGTTATGATTAAAGTTAAATCCATGTACTTCTATAGTGCCAAAGATAACAATCATGTACTAGCATCTAGAGCGTACTTTGGGTTCATTGAAGAGATTATGGCGATTGATTATTTTTCTTTTAAAATGCCTTTATTTAAGTGAAAATGGAATTGACAATAACACTGGTGTAGAAACCGATGAATTAGAATTCACACGAGTTGATCTTCGAATGACAACTTATAAGAACAAACCATTCATCATGGAAACCCAAACAAAATAAGTTTTTTTATGTCACTGATCCTTCTAACACTAGATGGTCAATTGCACTTCAAGGAAAATATTTTCCTGATGAAAATCAATATTTTAACTACGAGACCCCTTGTTTTGCAACACATGTACGTCAATCATCTGAAGAAAATGATGCAGATGATGTGCATGCTATTCGTTATGATCATAAATAGGGAATATGAGAAAACTAGTAAGTAAATGTTTTATATCACTATGTAATTTATAATTATTCATTTTACTCTTTTTTATCCCTTTTACTAAAGATTTAATGTTATTGTTGATTATCATAATTGGTTTAAATTGTTGTTCAAATTATAAGTGTTTAACGACCAGTGACAAATCTTAGCATATAACTTTTTGACAACCTATAAGACTTTCCATTTTGGTAATCACTTTTGTTGGTTATTAATTTGATTTAGTTTTGTTTTAAAATTATAAGGTTTTTCCAATTTCCATATGGTGTAAACTATTGTTCTTCTGTGATATGGTTCTGTAATGCAGGTACAATGTTTCTGTTTCAGAAATCTGCAAAATATGGTTATGTATTATGTGATATGGTTATGTAATTCAAATACAAACGAAAATATAAAAAAAATCCACCCATCAATTTTTAAATAAAAATGAAGTAATAATATAGGGCTACTACCTCAGTTTTTAAACAAAATCGAGATTGTGTGTTTGGCGCAACATCAAGCTTGTAAATAATAAAAATATAGATGATGGAGTTCGAACACATGATCAGATAACTTTACCCTTCGGTTTTTCATTAATCGAGATGTTAAGCGACATCTTTTCATGGCTTGTTCTTGTAACACCTCAAAATTTGCCCTCCTCTCTTGGGACTAGCTTAGCATGTTGCATTTCATTTTGTAGGGCATTAGTCATTGCATATTGCATACCTTGAGAAATAAGCAAGTCATCCTCCTAGGTCTTTCTCAGAAGATGGAGAGGTTAATAGATGCAAGCCTAAGGGTCTTATTGAATTGATCACTAATCATCTGAGGTTTGTGCTTCAATTAGGGTTTCTTGGTTCTTCAATAAGGTTGGGTATTATCTTGGTTGAAATGGTACATCACCATCATCATGGTCTTATCATCACCAAGAGGTTCATTGTGCCTGATCATGTGCCTTGGGATTAGGGTTTTGACCTCTGGTCAACCCTAATCAGTTGCTTTATGCCAATCAGGGTTTTTCAAGGAGATGAGGTCTTTAGTGAGATGGAGATCATCTTATGATTTTGTTGAGCTTGTATAAGCTAGGGTTTCATTTTGGAGTTATTTCATCAAGAGATTGAGGCTCAAAATCATCTATACATGGCCAAGTCATCTATCAACTACAAAAGTCAACTGCATGGTCAACTGTTGGATTTGGAGGTGGGAAGTGATTAGAAATACTTCATTCATGTTCAAACAAGTCTCATTTGACATTTCAAACATCAACATTGAAGAAAATAAAGTCAGGTCAAAACTTTCCAAAAATAGTAAGTGACCTATAATTTGAATTTGCCAAAAATGGAAAGGTTTCCAACTCAAGATTACATCATCAAGAAAGCTTCAAATGAAATTTTGTTGAACATTAAAGTTGTAGATCTTTCTCTCCCATTTCCAAAAAGTCCAAGATCATCAATTTCTCATGTGTGGTTAAGGAGATATGATCAAAACTTGACAAAGTGTACATTGAACTTCAAATGGGCATAACTTCTCAACCAAAACTCCAATTCAAGTGGTTCTTTTTGCTAAATTCTCCTTTTAACCTCTAGTCTCAAAATCTTGCATCACATTACACCAATTGTCATCACATAATCATTTGCAAATTCTTGTATTTTTGGAGGGAAAAATTGGAATTTAAAATTGGTGAATTATTTGAACATGTGACCATCACCATTAGCTCCAAAACAGATTTTTAAGTGAAATTCAATCCAAATTCGTGCACTATTCACCATGCATTTCATGCATAGGGTGAAAACTCATTTTTGCACTTACACTCCATAATTCACTAATTCCATTTGCATTTGGCTTAAGATTAATTAAACATGATTAGCATTGCATATATAAGCCTAATCTCTAACTGTTTTTCAGATTTCCCAATTTTAGATCTAGAATCACCAAAATTCATCAAATTTTCTCTCACTTTTTTCTTGCAAATTCTTCAAACACAAGCCACTTTTCTCGATCCATTCATCATCTGGTAGCATTTGTGAGCAAGTTTGAAGGTAGATCCTAGAGAATTCGTGCACTTTGTTCATGCTTGAAGCTATGGAAGCAACAATGGTGAAATCCAATTCTGGTTGATGCAAGCACAATTGAACCTCAAGCCTTCATCCGTTCACTTGTACAAGCTTCCTAGAAGAACCTCTGAGCATTGCAAGGCCTGATTTCATTGAATTTCAAAGCTGCACTTCAAGAGGTCACGAAATCGTTTCTCTTAATTCTCAATTATGCTATGCTAATGTTGTAGATCTCTTTGTTGTGGTTATTATGAGCTTTGAATTACAAAAATCCATGCATTATTGACTGAGATTCGATGATTTAAAGTTTGGATGATGAATGATGATTTGTTCGATTCTCTTGATACACGATGTTATATGCTTAGCCATGCTTTGATCTTTGATCCATGATGAATGTGCAACATGTACATATGCTTATTTTTTAATTCTGGAGAAAATGTTCTTGGAGTTCATGATGATTCCACTGTTCACGTGCTTGCGTTTTGGAGAAGACGATACAGTCCCATAGGCCACGCTTTGATCTTATTTGTACCACAGAAAACCGTTCTCTATTGTTTAGCTAGGGTTAATCGCGATTGGTTGCATGCTGATTCCATGCGCGTCTCCCATTGGCCAGGCATTGTTGACTGGCGTTGACTGAGCCAGCAAATAAATGAAACGCATCGTTTCATTGCTCAGCGCCAGATTTAATTCAAATTTAAATAATAATTCAATTAATCTATTTCAATTGTCACATGTTTATTTCATTTCATTTGCAATCTTCCAAAATTCATAAATAATTAAATAATGCTCCAAAAAATATGAGGATTTTTGCATTGCATTCCATTTTCTCTCTAGTTTTGTTTTATATTTTTTCATAAATTGTGTACGGCTGGAAATTATTTTGTGCTAGGGTTTGTGTACATGTGTCATATCTTGACCTTGCCTTGCCATATCTTTTGTGAAATGCTGAGATTTTATCCAATGCTCATGAAATTTTACACGTTGAAACTAGACATCTTGCTTGACATTTTGGTGTTGATTTGGTATTTTTACCATTTGTGGTTTCTGTTTTATGATCATGTGAATGTTGGTGTGACAATTTGTGTCACACCTTTGCTTGTTCAACTTGATTGATTAATTTGCCATGACAAATGAACTTCAATTGCTTTGATGTTTTGTGTGATGCTTGATATGAATGTTGTGAATGAGCATGATTTTTGGTGGAATTTTTGGATTGATTTCTGATTTAATTGAGATTTTTCATTCTGGATGGTCACATGTGAGCTTTTGGTTTGCCTTGAACTTCATTTGATTGTGAAATGCTTGTGGATTATCATATGAATGTGAAACTTTGCACACAATTTCTAGACATGTTGAATGGTGTTTTGGCTTTGGTTTGAGGTTTTTACCATGATTCATTTATGTTTTAGGCTTATGCTAAGTTGGTGTGACAATTGGTGTCACACATGTGCTTGTTATGCTTGTCTTGACTTATGCAATGTGATTGCCATGCTTAATGATGTCCAATGCCTCTAATTTTTTGTGTGATGATCATGTTGTATGTCCTGTTTACTCATGAATTTTTTTGAGATTGTTTGAATCATTTTTTATTTAATGTGCATTTGTTTCTTCTGATGTCACAATGTGATCACAATGTGCATACCTTGCCATGTTTGGTTCATGAGATAAAATTGGTGAATGATATTGATATGGGACTTTTTGGATTGTGTTCTTGATTGAATGAAGTTGATCCATGTTAAATTTCATGTTCTGTTTTAAATTTTTTCTCTATCTTTGACCCTAGGCTTTGACCAAGTGGTTGGTTTCTTATGTTTGAGCTTTGATTTCAGGTGGAGCATTCAAGTTCCTTAGTTGTGGGTGCTCTATCACTTGAGCCTTTGATGTTTACTTTTGACTACTAACCTTGTGTGTTTTGTAGGGTTGTTAACTCATTTGAGTTTGACTTGTTAGCTTATGCCTTTGCTCATTGGGTTTGACTGTTTGATATTCATGATTGTCTGTTTGCTTGTACAATTGAACTGATTTGTTTAGATTGTTTTCAGGTACATAAGTTGCTTAAGTTCAATTTGAACTTGCTTTTGCTTGGTTGCTTAACCACTTAGGTATGATATCTCTGACTTCATGTAGTCTGGAAGACCTGTCCTGTTATGTGGGCAGGCACCTGTCTGAAGCCCTCCTTAAGAGGCAATGCTTGTGTTTGTTTATTTTTGTGCCAAGCAGGAAAAGTCCTTTGATAAGGCAATTGGCAGATAAAAGAGATGTGTAGTCCATCTCCTGCTATTCAGTGTGTCATCCACTTTGCTCACACCTTGTGTTGATGCATTGTGGATATTAACCCAAGATCTTTGTTGTGTTAGTTATATGTGGAGAAGAGTTCCAACTTTCTGAACTCCCACACTTTCATTTGTCTGAAGCTCTCCCAGGCCAGGGATAAGAGCTGTGAGGTCTTACCCTCACTTCCTATTTCATCTGCTTCACCCTAATTCTCAATGTTAGGGTTAAGAGCTAACTACACCCGATTCCAGTTGGCTTGTGTTTCACAACCTAACCTTGTATGAGCCCAATTGTGTGCATATAGTGTGTGTGCTTGCTTTTTATGCTTGTGTTGTTTGACTGTGTTGTTTAGGATAGCTTGCTGCCTGTGCAAGTTAGATAGAAACCTTAACCTAGGACCATTGTGGATTGCATGATAACTATTAGGCTCGAGTCAGTCTCCCTTCTAGTTTGTCATTTCCCTGTCTCTGGTTAGGTTAGAAGTTTCTCCCCTGTTCAGGGGAACTACGTTGCCCTGATCCTCATACCAGATGAGGTACGTAGGCAGGAGATCGTGCGAGGTCTCTCCGGGCACCCTTTTCCTTTTTTGTGTGTGTTTGCTTGACAGCTAGCAGGCTCGAGTACCAAACTCCCTGTTAGCTTGTTTGTTCAACTTCTTTGTTGCTTTTGACGACTCAGCGTCCGGTTAACCTCTTGTTTGTGTGGAGTCTAACGTAAGTCCAGCGATTGGCAGTCGGTTTCCTGTGTGTGGTTTGTTTGTGTGGAGTCTGACGTAAGTCCAGCGATTGGCAGTCGGTTTCCTGTGTGTGTTTGTTGGTTCAGAGTCTGATGTAAGTCCAGCAATTGGCATTCGGTTTCCATGTTTGCCTATTTGTGCGGAGTCTGACGTAAGCCCAGCGATTGGCAATCGGTTTCTTGTGTGTGTGTTTTTGTTTCGGCGTGCGTGGGCCGAACTACGGTAGCTCTGATTCTCATTCCAGATGAGATACGTAGGCATAGGATGCGATATCCTAGCGAGCCTGTTTCCCCCTCTTCTTCCATCTGTGTTTTATTCCAGTGTGCGTGCATTCTTTTGAGCGGTGTTTAGCAACCTTTATTCTATCCTTTTGAGTGTGGATCCCGTCGAGTACGACGGATGCGTAGGGGTGCTAATACCTTCCCTTCGCATAAACGACTCCCGATCCTTGCAATCTCCGGTCGTAAGACCATGTCCTTTCCAGGTTTACTTCGAGCGTTTCCTTTCCCTCTTTGGGATAAATAACGCACGGTGGCGGCTCTGTTTGTTTTGTTTTTTCCCGCCGGTTGTTTTTCGCGGATGCGACAGTTCTTATCATAATTTATAACCTATCTCCATGGTTGTACATGAAGCAAAAATATATGATGTTATCAAAGATGACCCCAGGTCCAAAACAACCAGGGTATGACATAAATGTTTATTTAACTCGATTGATTGAAGATTTAAGACTTTTATGGGAGGAAGACGTTAATGTTAATGATGTGTATACATGTGATAACTTTAAGTTGCATGCTATGTTGTTTTGCACAATCAATTACATTCCTACATAAGTTAATTTGTCCGGGTACAATGTCAAGGGACATAAAGCGTGTCCTATATGTGAATTTAAAACATACCGCCACCAATTACAACATGGAAAAAGACTGTTTATCTTGCTCATCAAAAAATTTAAGACGTAATCATCTATACCGTAGTTTGCGGAAGGCTTTTAATGTAGAGAAAGAGTTTGATTTCTCTCCAAAGCTCTTAATCGGGAAGGAAGTTTATAAAAGACAATAACATATTAAGGTTGTCTTTGGAAATAAGCTAAAAGGTAAACAAAAAGGGCTCGTGGAGAAAAATAGTTGGGAAAAGAGATTAGTGTTCTTTGATCTTCCATATGGGTCTAGTCTTGATGTGATGCATGTGGAGAAAAATGTATGTGATAGTTTGATTGGAACACTTCTCAATATTAAAGGCAAGACAAAAGATACTAAGAAATCCCGCGAAGATATGGTGGTGATGGGTATACAACAAGAGTTGGCCCCAAAAGAAATAGAAAATAGAACATATTTGCCCCAACGTGTCACACTCTGTCTAAAAAAGAAAAATATTATGATTGTTTGCAGGATATCAAAGTCCCCCAAGGGTACTCATCGAATGTGAAGAAACGTGTGGCAGAGAATGATCACAAACTAGTTGGCTTAAAATCTCATGATTATCATGTCTTGATGCAACAACTTCTATCAATGGCTATCTGTGATATTTTAGCAAGGAATGTAAGGGTAACTATAACCAGAGTGTGTTTATTCTTCAATGTTATATGTAGTAAAGTCATTGATCCTAAAAACTTAGACGAGTTGGAACATAAGGCTGCAATTATCTTGTTATAATTAGAGATATTTTTAGCTCCATCATTCTTTGACATTATGGTTTACTTAGTTGTCCATTTAGTAGTGGAGATTAGAATATTTGGTCCAGTTTATTTATGGTGGATGTATCCCATAGAGCGTTACATGAATATCTTCAAAGGGTATACAAAGAGTCATCATCGTCCAGAAGCTTTGATCGTTGAATGTGAAGGAGAATAGCGATCCAAAGTGCAGTAGAAATTAAAATTTTCTCCTTTAGTGATCCTTACGAATGAGCATGATCAGTGATAGAATTGTTACCTCTTATGGCGATTGAAACCTTTGATGCAGGTCTCAGGAGTGATCACGAACGTTGAATAGTGACGATGTCTTTACTCAGTCCACACGAACAGATTCCTTCAATCTCAGTGCTAGCTGCTACGAATGAAGGCTCTGAGTGTGTGTGTGTGTGTGTGTGTGTGTGCATGGGTGTATGTGTGTGTGTGTGTGTGTGTGTGTGTGTGTGTGTGTGTGTGTGTGAGAGAGAGAGAGAGAGAGAGAGAGAGAGAAACAAAATTTCAACTGAACAAATTCTTCTGCACAAGGGTTCTATTTATAGAACCACTTGTGTGGGCTACAAGCTAAAAAACCCACTTAAGTTTATGTGGCCCATATCTTATGATATGCCAAAATCACTTAAGCATGCGGTACCTTACCATATTTCGTATTCTACTTAAGTACATCTTATCTTATGATGTTCTACAATTCACTTAAGTGCACCGTACCTTACGGTGTTCCTTATTTACTCTATCTCTCATCAATCCGTCCTTTTGTGTGTGACCCTTTAGGTTTTCGCGACATTGACAATTATATTAAATCACGTATTTAACATAATAAATAGTGAGTGATATCTAGCAACACATCACTGCTACCCAAGACACGAAAATGTCATGTGATATGACAAATCCTTTTGTGATAATACTTATGTGTACAATTACCCTTTTGCCCTTATGTCTATATTGAATACAAGGCATAGACCGTGTCATCCTTGTCCAGTTCAATATTGGGCCCTTAGACATTTATCCTGTTATGCAGGATGAGAGAATTCCATCTAGGTCACTCATGTCCCTCAGCATGCTTCGTGGGGTATCCATCAATTGTCTTTATGGTCATCTAGTTACGGACAACGTTTGATCAGCAATAAGGCACTCGACTCTACATCTAGGGTCCATAGTGATTTCAGGTCGAAGGGTGGTATACACCACTATCCCCATGAGAATAACTTATGACACTTTGCATAACATTCTATATAGTATTCTCATAGCGGGTCAATCCAGTATAAATATTACTCTTAATGTTCATACCTATGTTTAAGACTTGATAACTCCTTATCCATGATCCATGAGATGTGATCATCAGTTTATATATATAATAGTCTTAATGCTTTAATGTTATCCCACTTTACAACAAAGCTCGACTACAGATACTTTAAGAATAGTGTCCTTATGTTTAATAGATCTCATGATTAAGTCACACTTGATACATTAAACGGACTAGCTATTCTAAGGACTTTATTAAACAAACATAATAAAGAAAAAACCTTTTATTATTAATAAATAATTCGATACAAGTACAAAAAGTATTGGCCTCTAGGGCTTACACCAACAGAACGGTATATCATAGAAGAAGTTATTAAGTTTTGTACAATGTATTTTTCAGAAGCAAACTCTATAGGAATGCCCGAGTCTCGTCATGAGGGAAGATATGATGGTAGAGGTACTCAAGGTTTAAATGTTAAAAAATTTAGTCAAGATGTAGTTCTTCAAGCACATTTATATATATATATATATATATATATATATATATATATATATTGAATAACTTGGTTGAAGTTCAACCTTACTTGACCGCTCACAAAAGTCTTATAAAGGAAAAATATCCTCGGATGAATGAAAAATGGTTTTTAACAGAGCATAACAAAACTTTCATAATTTGGTTTAATGAAAGTGTTTCTAAAGAGAGTACTTGTGCATCAGAGGCAATTAAATGGTTGTCAGGTATGCCTAAGTTTAATGTAATTACTTGGAGTGCATACGACATTATTAGATATTCATTCTATACAAAATCACAGGATGATCGTAGTATCATGCAAAATAGTGGGATTATGGTTGAAGTTGAATTCATGTACTTCTCTAGTGCCAAAGATAACTTTTAGACAAATCTTTAGCATATAACATTTTGACAACCTGCAAGACTTTCCATTTTGGTAATCGCTTTTGTTGGTTATTAACATGATTTAGTTTTGTTTTAAAATTATAAGGTTTGTCCAATTTGCATATGGTGTATACTATTGTTCTTCTGTGATATAGTTCTATAATATAAGTACAATGTTTATGTTTCAGAAATCTACAAAATATGGTTCTGTATGTGATATGGTTATGTAATTCAGGTACAAACGAAAATATAAAAAATAAATTCACCCATCGGTTTTTAAATAAAACCAACGTAATAATATAGAGCTACTACCTCAATTTTTAAACAAAATCGAGATTTTATATTGGGTGTGACATCAAGCTTTGTAAATAATAAAAATAAAGATGATGGGGCTCAAACTCATGATCAGATAACTTTATCCCTCAGCTTTTCATTAGCCGAGGTATTAAGTGACATCTTTTCATATCATTTTCGTTACGTCGTCTCGATAGTCGATGTTACATCTCTTTCGCGTGCGATGTTAAAAGTATCATTTGTAGTAGTGTTTTTAGGTGTCAATTTTTTTTAAAAAAGTGATGAAGTTAGTATATATTTTAAAAGATGATTATTTGATAATTTAAAAAAAAATATTTAAAAAAAATTTCTCAATATATGTTTGATTACTAATATATCATCCTGTGAATACTTTTGTCATGACTAAAAAAAAAAAAGTATATATAGTTAAGCATAACAAGTATAATTAGATTTAACAAACTATTACTTTTACATATTTTATGTTGTAAATTAAATATAAAATATTAATTACATGATTTCCAAAATGTTAACAAAATTTATTTTAAGAATGCAAAGATAGGATCACAAGATTCAAAAGTACAGAATATTGTGAATACAGTGTGATCATTACTGCCCAATCTATCCAAATCGAAAAAAGCAGTGATATTTTAGTTCAATCATTATTCTAGACTAGACAGAATGTGGGTCTCCCATGTGGATCTTGAAACAATCCCACATGCAAGAACATGAGTCTTGAAATACTGATTTTTGAAACTATATCCTGGAAAGTACGACTGATATCATTATTGAGATCTATTCTTACAATTATGTTTTCTCATTCATAAAACTCAAATCTAAAACCTTACTCATTTGAGTTCAATTCCATATTTTTATTTTGTTCTTTTAAATCAGAAATATTTGACATTTTAATTTAATTTTTAATATATTTTGACATTATAAACTATATTATACACACTAATAATAATTATCAAACTGTCTAGTAATACTTAAAAGACTAAATTGTTTAAAAAAAGAGTTAGGAACACTTTTAAAAATAGTATGTCTAATATTTGGGGGATTATTTTTTTAGTATGAAAATGCCATAGTAAGTTTACATTTTATTTTAACTTCACAGCCTTTTAAAAGCAAAAACTTTAGCTTGTTTATGAAAATTTAAAAGTTTTTAGGACAGTTCTTGTTTTTGATTGAAAGTTAATTATTAACATATTTGTCCTTTTTGTTTTTTTAAGAAGAAAAGGACGTGGGGTATTTGTTTTGTTTTTGTTCTTTACTAATTTATTGTGGATCAAACTTTTTTTTTGGATTGGAGTGGATGCATTGACTCTTACGGGTTCTTTGTTGGTAAGGCTCCATGATTTAAATTTGGCAATTTCTTTTTCGTTTTTGGCCTTACATTTTGGTGGATCATTTGGTCTTGTAGGAACTCTATTATTTTTATTTTAACTTAGAATTGATTCAATGTTTTTTTTAGAAAAGGGAGGAACATTTCATGGTCGGATTGGTCTTGTAGGAATGCTCTTTTAGTTAATCGACATCGCAATGAAAGACCACTATTGTAGGACATGTAATATCCATAATTTGAAATTTCAGTGTGATACATACTTGCAAGAGGTGCAAATGACTTTTGTTTCTCTTACTGGAATTTGTGATGCTCTGCATGCTTTTTATCTTCTCGGTCCGCCGAATGACCAGATGAGGTTGTTGGTGAGAGAAATAGAAAAGAAGGACAAAAATATGGTTTATGCTCGATCGTCGCTACCTATTGCTCATGAGGATCTCGAGAACTTGCACCTTGAGAATGTCTCTTTAGTTCAGAAATCGAACGAGGCGTCCAACGCTGGTCTCACAGTTTTTTATGAGTCTTTTGATAATGCTTTATTGCAAGTAGAGCATTT
The DNA here is from genome assembly GCF_024323335.1 of Lathyrus oleraceus. Classification (NCBI taxonomy): domain Eukaryota; kingdom Viridiplantae; phylum Streptophyta; class Magnoliopsida; order Fabales; family Fabaceae; genus Lathyrus; species Lathyrus oleraceus. The sequence continues at coordinate 515,690,781 of NC_066581.1, forward strand.
TTACTCTCAATTGAAAATTTCGAGGGAGCAAGTATGGTCGGGCCATATAATTAAAGATAAGAAGGTCATTTCGCTCATAGATTAGCCATGCATTTCTCCATTTTTTTCATTGGTGTTGTTGTGAATACACCATCCTATATTAGGGAACATGAGTATATGAATTTGAAATTAAGAAATTGATGTTAATTGTTTAAGGTGTACGTGTTAGATCTCTAATTAATTACTTTGGGCTTTACGTTAACTTACGAGGTGTTCGTCAGAAGTTTCTTGGACGCTTATGGGGTTATGCCCGACCAAGAGTCAATACTTGCCCCTTAGGTGAAAACATGTTCTGAGGCTGACGTGTGGAAGACACATCGTGTCGAATAGCCAATTTAGTGGTTTTGCCACTTTCTTTGTGTGTGGACCTTGCATCGTGGGGTTTCGATTACTTTAGTCATATGCTAGTTGCATTTATGACAACACCCATGAGCCTTTGTGTTTGGGCTTCAATCTCTTGAGTCGTACCCTGGACTCATCATTACTCTTCACGATCACAAAGAAAAAAGATATTTCATAAGGATGTTTTGTTCATGAAAATGGAAATATTGTAGTACATTATGTTGCGGTATCGACCCATTCTTGATTCTCTCCCCAATTATCACCAAATCAGCAAAGCCTGTTGATACTGACCATATCATCTTTTTATAGTATGAGCCTTGTAAAGTGCCCATAAACATATCCATTAGTTCACTCTCCAACAACAGATGTTGCACACGGGAGGCCAGTTCCCTCCATCTTTGGGCGTACTCCTAAAATGATTATGTCATACCCTAATTTTACCCCTAAGATTCCACCTATCATATCATTTGCATTTCAACCAATAACACAAGCATGGTATCCTCATAACCTCCACCTCTTTGGGTTTACATTTGTGGGAGATAATCAAGCACCCTTTGTGTTTTCTTTTTACCTTTTTCCTTGCTTGCATGATAACTTTGCTAACTTTATTCAAAATACAAAAATATGTGTTGTTTCTTTTTCTTATTGTACAAGGTAGGGACTTGCAATTAAAGGATCAAGCTTGGTTTCTAAATTAGGGTTTTGATTCTCAAAGTCAAATTTTGGTCAACAAGTGGTCCACAAGAGCTTTTACTTCAAGGCATGACTTATAATCTTAGGTCACATTCATTCCAAGCTTCATTTAACATTATTTGATTAAGAGAAGTTCAAATTCGGTGCATGATTTCAAAGTTAATTCAAGTATGGTTCATGTGTTTATTTTCATGCCATCTCCATCCAATTTTCAAGCAATTATTAAGATTCTTCAAGGGACAGTGAAGTTTCCTTCATTTTCTATTCCAGTGTTCATCATTGGGCCTTTGGATGCAAGAGATGGCAATAAATCACAAGTTGATGCATGTTTGATTGACCTAAAATCAAGTATGGAATGTCATTTGGTCCAAACACCATAACTCTCTCATTTCTCAAAAGAATTTGAATCTACTTCGAGTCAAATGTCACATTTGAACTCCTTTACAACTTTGCTTCAAGAGTCTAACATCAATTTTGCCTCTAAGTCCATCAATTTTGGAATTGACCAAGATGCCCACATGTGCAGAAAAGTAGGCCCAAGACCTAGTTGACCTAATGCCTGGCCTATAATTTCAGGTCACGACCTCAACTTTCCATTCATGCCATCTTCAACTCGAGCATCCTTTTGATGTGATTCTTTTTGCATCTGATTCTTTATCACGAGGAGATCATTTGGCACAAAGAATATCTCAAAATGCACGAGTGGATTTCATTTAGCCCAAGATCAAACATGGTACCATGGACTCTTTTTCTGGCGTAAGTTTTAGGTCACAATATGCCATTATCAATTTGGGACCATCTACACGTGTGCAATCTCTTTAGCAAAGAAAAACACGTCTGAACAAGTGCAAAACGACTTGGTTTCATCATCAACTCACGCATTTCATGTTGCATTTCACACTCTTGGCAAATCATCAAATTTCTGACCTAATTCACACGATTTTGTCTCCATTTTACACGTACTATGGTTTCACTTAATTCCCTATAAATAGAGGAAGCTTTTGCCTCTATTTACAAGCTTTGATATGATAAAAAACTCTAAAACTATTTGAGCCTGATACCTCAAAAAACCAGTTAACCATTTCTTCGATTCAAGTTCTTTTAGCTTCGAATCATCACCCATAATCACTTATCGGCACCTTCTGAAGCATTGTCGTGGCTCGAAACTCTTTGGAACCAGACTTCCAAATCCACCATTGTTGACATCTGAAGCTTAAATAGGATAGGTAAATACGATTTACATTTCTGAGAAAACAAGTTACTAGTGTGTTCTTCGTGATTCACTGATCAAAAGCCCTCAACTACCTTGAATGTATTCTTTGTATTCATCATTTAATTTTACTTTGAAGAACTAGGGTTCTTCGAGTTCTTTAGAAAATTCTCTTTGCTAAGATCCAATCAATGGCTCTGATGCAAAGAGACATGAACGATAATTTGTTGCAAAGCTAACTCCATACTTGGGTGTTGCTAAAAACACGAGCTCATGATTTGCAAAGATTGAACCAAGGTTGAAGACGAATTTGTTCTTCGTGCGTGTTGGTTCCAAAGTTTGAATTCCAACTAATAGCAATCTGACAATGCATTTTTTAAAAATTTCTAGCAGTTGGCGCGTGTTTTTCTTTTATTTCTTTTATTATTTTATTTTCTTTTTTCATTAACTTTCAAAATTAATTTTAAATAGCTCGTTTGACCTTTTTTACTCCATTTTTTCTATAAAATCTCTAAAATTATTTTGCACAACATATGTTTTTCTCACATTTTTAAAATCATTTTTAGAATTTATTTGTTATTTTCTCTCATTTTTATTTTTATTTTTATTTTCAATTTTATTTTCAAAATTTTCAAATATTTTTGTATCTAACATTTGAGATCCAATTACTCATATTTTTCTTGACTTCTCATAATTTTATCAACCATTTCTTTCATGTGTTTGGTGCTTGATTTGAATTTCTCTTTATTTTCTATTTAAGAATTATTTTAATTAGCCTTTTAATTAATTTTTGTTAGATTTTTGGTGGACTTTTGTTTGACTTGAGTTATTGACTTGGTTGATCAATGCTTCTAAATTTCAAGTCATCCATAGATGATCTCTTAGGTTGATTCAATATTCTCTAATTCAATATGTTAATAGGTGATCATCTGATCATATTTTTGACACTTTGAGCTAGTGATAGACAATCCCTAAGTTGTACCACATGTTTGGATCCCTTGACTTGTTTGATAGTAGATCCTAAGTAAAACACTTGAGCTTGTTTTAATTTTACCTTTTGTTCTCTTCTTTCCTCTTTGAGTTTTTAATAGCTCTGTTTCATGCCTTGAGAGTTTGATGTTGTATCCACACTCTAACATGATTGCCACATACATTGCTTGCCTCATGATCACTAACTTGTGACATCTAACCTACTAAAGTTTACTTTATGAATTTACTTTATGCACTTTATATCCATGTCATTTACCTTCTTTCCTTTTACTTTTGGCTTGTTTTGCCTTCTTATTTCAAAAGAACAAAAACATGATAAAATGACTTAAACCCTAAAAACGCTTTAATCTGATCTTATGGACTTTGTGCTACCATCCCTTGCTTGAGGATTATTTTGGACTTTAGACCTTAGGACTTAGTGCTTTCCCCTTGCTTGGAGTTCATCTGACACTTTGGGATTCATCTGAGACTTTGTAATTTCTCTAGACCCTTTGATCTTCAATTCAAGACTTGAACGTTTATTTGTGGCTATGTTATTCATATGGATCATTTTACATTCATCTACTTATGTGTTTTTTTTTTCATCTTATGGCTCAACCCAAAGGGAAAGGAATGTTGGTTTTGACCAATGTCAAATGCCTGCCAATCCATTGGTTAGTACACTTGCACACACAAAGGCTTTCTCTTGGGCTACCTTATAATGAGACCTTTTATTTCATGTCATTTACTTTATGCTTTAGGATAGTCTCTTCATCTCCTTCTCACTTCTTCAATTTTCAAAACTTCTCCCTATTTCAAAAACCTCTTATTTTCAAACTTCACACCCTTTTCCTAGTAAACCTTGAATTTGTCAAGTAATCCAGAAAATATTTTTCTCAATAAATTCTAAAACATTTAAGCATATTTAAACTATTTTTTTAAAATTCCTAAAAAGGATAAACCTCATCAAACTTCTATTTTTGTAGTGATGCCAACCACTATACTTCTACAATATGTTGAGAAATGATTGATATTTTCCACTTGAATGTTGAGACATGCTTGTGAGAAAGTCTAAGTAAAAGTCTTCCATATCAGGATGATGAAAATGCTCATTTTCTCATACTTATGGATAGTAAGCTGAGTTTTTCCACTCGAATACGATAAAATGTATTTTCAAATTAAAATCAATCAAGCAAATAAACCAGCTTTTTCATAAAACACAGATTTGCAAGTGGTTCCTATGAAGTACCATAGATGTTGAATGGTTTGGTGTTATAAGTTGTTTTGTCAAGGTCAACCTGTGTGAATCCTAACACATCAGTTTGTACACCATTGTTATTGGAAACCCACTTACATCTAACTAAAGACACTTTGAAAATAACATAATCAATCTCCAAAATCTCCTCAATGACACCATAGAACGCGGTTGTTGCCAAAATAGGATTCTTATCTTTCGAACTAGATAAATACATGGATTTAGCCTCAGCCATAACCCCATTATTTTGAATTGTACTATGATCATCTTTTGCTTTTATATAAAAGGAATAATTAGAAATGTTGCATGTCATCCTAGTTATCACAGTAAATTTTGGCATGTACGACAACCATTTAATTGTCTCGGATGCATCATCATCAGTACAAATCCTCTTATTAAACCAACTTATGAATTCCTTGTTATGCTGTATCGACAACCTCTTGTCATTCATTCGGGGATATTTTTCTTTATAATTGTTTTATGAGTAGTTGTGTAAGGTTTTACTACACTAAGATTATTTAATATATAGGAATCTTATTCAAGTTCTACATCCTAGTACATTGACTTAACATTTAAATTTAAGTACCTCTACCTTCAAATCTGTCAGCATGACGAGACTTTGGAATTCCAATAGACTCTGTTACCTATAAATAGTTTGAACAAAACACAAGAGCTTCTTCTGTGATGTACCTGTCAATGATCTAAGCTTTTGGTTGGTGATTATTCTTTGTATATCCTTTAAATATATTCATGTATCACTCTATATGATATATCCACCTTAAATAAACTGGACCATAAAATCTGGCTTCTCTGACTATATGAACAAGTAAGTGAACCATAATATGAAAAAATGATGAAGAAAAATACATCTCTAATTGGCACAATATTATTGCAACCCCATCTTCTAATTCATATAATTTTTTGAAATCAAGAACTTTATTACATATAACATTAAAGAATAAGTGCAATATGGTTATAATTACTCTTACATTTTTTTGGAAGGATGACACGGATGACCATTGGTAGAAGTTGTTGCATAAAGACATGAAAATCATGAGATTTTAAGTCAATTAACTTGAGATATTTCATTGATACAAGTTTCTTAATGTTTGAAGAATAAACTTGGGGAACTTTGATACCATTCAAACACTCGCAAAAATGTTTATTTCCTTTTTAGGTAGAGTGTGACATACTTGAGTCAAATAAGATCTTTTTCCTCTATTCTCTAGAGTCAATTGTTGTCGTATACCCATCTCCATCATATCTAAACGGGGATTCTTATCATCTTTAGTCTTGTATGTAATATTTATAAGTGTTCCTATCAAGCTATCACACACATTTTTCTCCATATGCATCGCATCAAGACAATGTTTTGCATCGAGTCTGAACCAATATGGAAGATCAAAGAACACCGACATCTTTTTCCAAACATTTCTCTCAACGGGGCCGTCTTTATTCTTTCAAAAGACAACAATAAGATTTTCTTGTCATTGATAAACTTCATCACCATTTAAAGGTTTAGGAGCGCTTTCAAGCTCTTGTTCTCCGTTAAAAGCCTTCTACAATCTACGATAAGGATGATTTGGTTTTAGAAATTTTCGATGCCCAAGGTAAACGGTCTTTTTTCCAAACTCAAGTTGGTGAAAACAGGTATTAGATTCACATATATGACACGCTATATGTCCTTTGACACTACATGCAACCAAATTACCATATGCATAAAAGTTGTTGATTGTGCAAAATAACATTGCACGCATCTTAAACTTTTCACCAGAATATGCATCATCAACGTCAACACCTTTATCCCAAAAAAGTTTTAAATCTTTAATTAATGGACTTAGATAAACATCTATGTATGTTTTAGGTTGTCTTGTTCCAAAAATCATCATACTTAGCATCATATACTTGTGTTTCATGCATAACCAATGAGATAGGTTGTAAATCGTGAAAAGAACATGCCACGAAGAATGGTTAGTACTAAGATTACCAAAGGGGTCCATTCCATTTGCGACAAGCCCAAGCCTAAGGTTTCTTGGCTCAAGGCCAAAATCCGGCAAATTGTTATCTTCTAGTAGCATTTGTTTCAACAAATCAAGCAAATCTATGAAAATTTTATCTGACCACTCCCCTTTTGCCTTCAGATTAAACAATTTTAATAACACAGGCAATCGTGTAAAACTGGTGCACCCCTTATATAAAGGTGTATCTTTTTCGCTACATAGAGTATCATAAAGATGGGCTTTCATATAAGACGGTTCTTCAGTATCACATATCATATCTTCTACTCGATCATCCATATTTTCACCATCTTCATCCATTTGTGACATCGAATTTCGATTATTATCCACTTCTCCATGTCACATCCATGTTGTATAATTTTGACATATTCCATCACAACATAGGTGATGTAATATTTATTTATTTGACCATTTTTTTATATTCCCCAAAACAACACAAGGACAATAAAAGATACCATTATTTTCGAAAACATTTTTTTGGAAAAATCAAGGAATTCAAGAACTCATTTCTCATACACCGGACCTAATCTATCAACTTTCATCCAACTATGATCCATAATTTTTTTTGAAATTTATATCAAAAGACTAATGTGAATGGAACACTAATGCTACATACACAATATCCTAATATGATTATATGCATATGCATATCCAAAACCAAAATCTAAAGTATATTCAAAAAATATGAATAAAACATGAACATGACAACATAAATAATACACATGACAATATCAATATACACAACATCATAATATCATTTATCTGTTAAAAAAATAAACCAGTAACCCTAGCGAAGAACATAAACATCCATAAGCGCTAGAGAGAGAGAACGGTAAATAACCCTAGCAAAGAACATAAACATTCAGAAGTGTTACAGAGAGTGTGAGAGAAAGAAAGAGAGAGAGAGAGAGAGAGAGAGAGAGAGAGAGAGAGAGCAAATATGAATAAAACATGAACATGGAAACATAAATAATACACATGACAATATCAATATACACAACATCATAATATCATTTATCTGTTAAAAAATAAAACAGTAACCCTAGCGAAAAACATAAACATTCATAAGCGCCAGAGAAAGAGAATGGTAAATAACCCTAGGAAAGAACATAAACATTCAGAAGTGTTACAGAGACAGAGACAGAGAGAGAGAGAGAGAGAGAGAGAGAGAGAGAGAGAGAGAGAGAGAGAGAGAGAGAGAGAGAGAGAGAATGGTAATGTACCGTAATTCGAAGAAGATGACAAATTTGTTTCCAAAAACGATATTTGTTTCCAAAAATGAATGAAGATGGTGAATATTTCGCTACCGATGTCGTCTCGTTTGCTAGGGCACCCTTATGTGTTATTAACGAAATAAAGTACATGTTATGTTTTAATTTTGTTGGAAATAATTTCAAAACGGTTGCAAGCTTCAACCGTAGTAAAATATGGAACATATAACCACTATTGAATGAAACAATTATAATTGCTTTACTTTCAATTTTTAAATAACAATAAATGTGAAGGGACAAACTCTTATTTTTATGAAAAAAATGGAAAAATATTGATGTTGGGATTCAAAGTTTGTCATCCAAATTTTATGACCACTGTTATTTTTAGGAACTGTGATGAAAAGTTTCTTAATATTGTGTCACCGAATATATATATATATATATATATATATATATATATATATATATATATATATATATATATATATATATATATATATATATATATATATATATATATATATATATATATATTAGGGTTCTTTAATGATTAATGATCAAATTAAATTATAAAGTTAATTAGATTTGTAATTGAATAATTATTACATATTAAACTAATTGATTTAAATTTAATATGAATGGATTTATTGATGATGAACTTTGTAATTATGAGAACTTTAATTAGTCAACATACTATTGCTAGTGGATACGCGGTGCCAATGAACTATTTTGTGGATTTAGCAAGAAAATAAAAAAAAAATGGCTTATTTTAAAGCTGAATTATATGCTTATCATGTTTTAATTGAATGTTAGGTAGAGATTCTGGATGTGTGCATGTGTTTTCTTTAGAAATCTTGCGCTCATGGTTAATTGTTGTTCAACACAAGAAATCATTATCCAATTGAGTTTGAAGCAAGGAGGACCCGTTATTCCTTTCCTTTTCCTGCTAGTGATAGAAGATCTAAGTGGATTGTTTTCCAAGGTCAGGTGATCTTGGTCTCTTATTTGAGTTTAGAGTTTGCATACGCTGCAATGGATAACCTCTGGTTGATTAAGGTTATTCTTCAAGGTTTTTGAGTTTTTCTCAGGTCTTCAGGTGAATTTCGTGAAGATTATTCTCATTAAGGTTAATTTGGATCCTATCTTGTTGGATTTAGATGGTTATTTTCGCCATTGTTGAAATTCTGTTCTCATGTGGACAAATGTTGGACCAGATACTTGGGACAACGTGTACAATTCGTTTATGATAGATAATCGATTATGGGGACAAATGTCAGACACGATGTCTGAGACATTGTATACCAAAAAGTAAAAACCAATTACACAACCAAATTATGACAGATTAAATTATACAAGATGATGAAACAAAAATAATAATAAATAACATAATAGAATTGTTAACCTAGTTCGGTGAAATCACACCTATGTCTGAGGGCACTTTACCTAAGAAAGAAAATCCATTATCTTGAATTATTACAATTAGACTTATATGAATATCAACCCCATGAAGTCCAATTCCTCTTCATAATCCTAGTGAATTTCTATTTAAGACTCCCCCTAAATATGAGAACTCCTCTCACTTTCTCTCAATCACTAATCTCAAGTTATCAATTTCAATAACAACAATATTGAATGTTGAATTTACAACTCAACTATGAAAAACCAATAACTATGTCAAATTACTGAAACAATAGTGTCTTGTACACATAACATAACTTATTTATTCTCAAACTTATATATTAGTATCTTGGAACAAAGTTTTACAACTCAACAAAGAAACCTAACTCTATGCCTTAAGTTATGAATGAAGGGTTAGAGTGGTGCACAACATTAACTCAAACTAGACTCAAAAATAGAAACCCTAACACAAGGAGTCTTCGAAACATGCACACATCAAACTCTAGGTTTGAGTATCCTTAAATAGAAATCCAGTTATCGATTTTTCAATGGGCATTAGCAGCTTTTGATCTCGTCCCGGATTAAAGGAGATTTGGTTATGATTTATTTTTCCACAAAAATCTCCAAAAGATATGATTTGTTATGATTTAAATTTAAATTTAAATCTTCATTTCAATTGAATCGATCTCATCCAATATTTTACAAATGAATCCACATAATTGCATTTCTAAAATACAACAAATTCGATTGAAAACAATCAGAAATGTCGCACCTAACAACATCCATTATGACCTACTAACAAAGGTCAGATGTTATACTACACACATGCTGGAACATCATGTTCTACATGTTGCACCATAACATCCAAATTAACTCTCTTCATGAAATATAATTTTTCTTTATAGAGTAAATCTTTGATTAAATAAATCTGAATCACATCTTTTTGCAAAGAAAATCCAGTCATATCTTCTTTCACAAAATCAAATCCAAATCTTTCCAAATTGATTTGGATTAATAACACAAACTTCTTCCAAATGAAAACGTATGAATATTGTGAAGAAATCAACACCAAAGTAAAACTGAAGGAAATATGAAGATAATCAGAACCTAATCCATAAACCAAGATATCACACAACATGTACTAAACATCTTACTCAACAAGTTGCTTACAACCAAAACTTTATGCCAAGCACTTTAGTCGACACTTTTACTGAACAAATATTCTTAACCACAAATACAATCCTGCTCATATCTCTCCATAAAATCTAGCTAACAGACTGAGGCCAGATGCTGGAACATCTTGTTCTACATTTTGCCTCTACACAAAATAAATCTTGTACATATATTGTTTTATCTAATGCAGTCAATCACATAGACAACAATCTTCCTCTTTGAATATTTTTTGTTAAAATAATTTACAAGATGTAATCTTCAAGAAATAGCACACCGCAAAAGAGAAGCAGAAGTATCACAAAAAAGATGATTGTTACACGTCAATAAATCAGAACAACAAATACTAATCAAATCAACCCAAGAGATGCTAATCATATCATCACAACATATAACATCATGCTAGAACATATATTATTTTTTAAAGCTAGTCTTTAATATATTGTTGCAAGTTGTCTTTTTTTTTATTTAATTTAAAGAGTCCTTAAGATATAAAAAGTTCGAATTGATCAAAAGCTGCAAACCAACGAGTATTGGTTCTTTCTTGTATTTTAGGATTTACCTCATTATTACTACATACATATTATTCTATTTGCCATGAAACATCTCGTAAAACATAAAATTATAGTACTACATTACATGTTTATTTCGTTTTTACATTAAATTAAAGTATGATTACTGTGATTATAAAAATATAAAGTCAAATATGTCGTTAGTTTTTATAAATTTTGAATCTTTTAAATTTTTTTTAAAATATATTTTAAATAAAGATGAATATAACAAAAATAGATATACCGAAAATTAGAATATCTATTTTTCAAAAGTATAAATTAAACCTATAATGTTTTAATTAAATAAAAATTGAAAATATATTTAATCTATACATTTATTAGAAGCCCTTTTTTTTCCGTATGGTGCACCGTCCAAGTGTAAGGCATTATTAATACCGCTAGAGTTTCTCATATCCACACTTTAATGCATGGATTAGCCTAGCAGTATCACACTTCCCTAAAAACTGTTCTACCACCAACACATAAGTTTAATTGAATATACCAAATTTATATGGACAGTTTTACGAATATTGTAGTGAGTTCTACCACCAAGTTGATTGGCCTAAATTAGTTGTAACTTGATTTTGTAAATGAAAGAAAGTAAACGTTGATTAAATCTTCTATCTTAATTAATGTTTTTTTTTAATTCTCTAATTTTTTAGACATAAAAAGAATTATTGAAATCAGGCACAAACGACACCTATAAAAAAATAGATATATTATAATGGCGTAAGTGTTGAATTGTAATTTTTTATGTTGAAACAAATTGTTCGACAGAAGTAAGAATGTGTCAAAACACCTAGTTGTCGAAGTGTTGAGTAGTTAATCTCAACATGGATTTTTACTTAGACCTAATTTTGTAGTGTTAGCATAATTAAGTATTTTGGACTTTGTTTGAGAAGCAAGCAAACTCAACTCTATAAATAGGGAGTAACCACTGTCATTGTAATATAACACAACAGAAGTGTAGTTGCGCAGTTGAATACAATCTCAGTTTGAGAGCAGAGAGTTACTCTGTAGAATTTCTTCTTCTTCATCTTTCTTATTCGAAAACCTTAATCTCTCTTTCTTCCCCAATTCAACTTTTTTTCTTTTCATTACCATTGTGCACCAAAATCTTGCAATCAATGTTGGTTGATTCACTCGAATGAAAAATGAAGAACAAGAGGAGCAATCAATCAGGAAGATTGATTCTTGTTCATCAAGATTCGGTTTGGAATTCTCCATGAATTTTGGTGAATTTCATGAAGAGAAAATGGTGAATTTCCAACATCTGGTATCAGAGCACTGGCTGAGCGATTCGTGAAAAGCAAAACACGATAGTAATGAATCACATGAACAGACATTTTCCAACGAGTCTCCAAATTCTAAAGAATCAGAATTATGAGAATTGGTGAAGCAGATAAAGGTTGTCTTTTGTTATCAAGATCTTTGGGATCATGTGAAGGAGGGAGTGATGCTTCTTGCAGCAAACGCGACGATTGAAGAAAAGGATGCACCCAAAAAATTGAAGAAGAAAGATTACAAAGCTCTTTTTATAATCCATCAATGTGTTGATGCAGACAATTTCGAAAAGGTGAGTGATGTTGAATCAGCGAAAGAAGCATGGGAAATTCTGGAAAAATCGTTTGGAGATGCAGAAAAGGTGAAAGGAGTGAGGTTACAAACTCACAAAAGAACGTATGAATTACTTCAGATGGAAGGCCACGAAAGCATAACTGATTTCTTCACTAGGGTTATAAAACTAGTGAATCAAATCAAGGTATGTGGATAAGTGTTGACATCAAGATCAGTTGTTTCAAAGATCTTGAGGTCATTTGCTCCAAAGTTCGACCATGTGGTAGTTGCCATAGAAGAGTCGAAAGATTTGTCAACATTGACAAAGGAAGAGCTTTAAGGGACGCTTGAATCTCATGAATAAAGAATGGCTGAAAGACTTTCAGGTAAGTCAAAGAGTGATGTGGCTTTGCAAGCACAATCAGTAAGAGAAAAGAAAGTTAAATGGAAGTGGTTCAACAACAACTGTAGAGGAGGCTACAACAATTTGATTGGTTAAAATCAGCAAGAAGGAGGCTAGTCGAATTAGAGAAAACCCTCATACCAAAACAACCAAAGAGATGATCATGCAGGCAGAGGAAGAGGTGACGGTCGAAAACCTAACAAAAGTCACATTTAGTGTTTCAATTGTCAGAAGTATCATCACTACTCTAGTGATTGTCCTGAAAAACAAAAGAATCAAGATAATGATGCAAAGTTTGCAAAGCATGAAGAAGAAGAGATGTTGTTGATGGTCACAACAAGAGATGAAGAAAGATTCCAGGACCAATGGTACTTGGACTCAATATGCTCATCACACATGACTGGTAGGAAAGACTGGTTTGTTAACATGAAACCCTCAATGAAGAACATGGTAAAATTTGCAAATGACAATACTCTAGCAGCTGAAGGTATTGGTGATGTTCTAATTATGAGGAAAGATGACAAGAGATCAGTCATTTCCAATGTACTGTACATACCATGCATGAAAAGTAATCTTCTCAGCATAGGGCAGTTGGTCGAAAAGAACTACAAAGTGTCGATTAAAAACAAGATGATGAGAGTTCTCGACTCATGTGGAAGATTGATCTTGAAGTCACCTATGTCTCAGAATAGAACCTTTAGGATTGAACTTAATATGATGGAGCACAAGTTCCTTGCAACTGCAGCTAGCAGAGATGAATCGATATGACACTATAGACTTGGCCATCTCAATTTCAAAGATATCAGAGATCTGTAGAGAAGAAATATGGTTTCAGGGTTACTAGAAATTGACATTCCAAATGAAGTATGTCAGGAATGTGTGCAGGCAAAGCAAAACAAGAACAACTTCAGCAAGGATGCAGGAAGCAAGTTAAAGGCAATCCTTGAAGTCATATACTCTAATGTGTGTGGTCCTACCCAAGTGGATTCGATTGGAGGTAACAGATATTTTTCATATTCATAGATGAATTCAGTCAAAGATGGTGGACTTACCTGATCAAGAAGAAAAGTGAAGTGATCGAGGTATTTGCCAAGTTTAAATTTATGGTCAGTAGACAAAGTGGTCGAAAGCTCAAGATTTTGAGGACTGATGGTGGTGGAGAATATGTGTAGAAATATTTCGACATGTTATATGAAAGAGAAAGGACTATGCATGACGTGGTGCCATCCTACACTCCATAGTAAAATGAAACTGCATAAAGGAAGAATATAAACATCATGAATATGGTGAGAAGTATGTTGAAAGGCAAGCATCTACCCAAAGAATTAGGGGGAGAAGTTGTGTAGACTGTAACATATATTTTGAACAGATGTCCAACAAAGAAGCTAAATGGAATCACACCAGAAGAATGTTAGTATGGTGTCAAGCCTAGCTTGAGTCATCTGAAAGTATTTGGATCTATAGCACATAGACATGTGCCCGATCATTTGAGAAGAAAACTTGATGACAAATCAAGTCAGATGATCCTAATAGGATATCATTTGACTGGAGGTTAAAAGTTGTTTGACCTAGTGAGCAAGAAAGTAGTAATCAACAGGGACATGATCATATATGAGCTTAAGTAATGGGATTAGATTGAAAATATCGAGAAGGATTCAATGAGAATCTTATGTGAAGAACCATCAAGTGAATTTGAAATAGAAGTTCGAGAAGAAGAAGTTAGAGGTTAAATAGGCCCAAGCAGACCTCAAAGGACAAGATACATGCATGTAAGGTTGCAAGAATATGTGATTACATTAGATGATATTGTAGATGATGAAGGTGAGTTGGTACACTATGCTTTCTATGCATATGTCAAACCAGTCAATGCAACTGAAGCAATGAAGGATTCGAAATGGGTGAAGGCAATGAATGAGAAACTGGAGTCTATTGAAGTCAACAACACTTGGTCATTTGTCAAATTGCCTCAAGGTAAGAAGGCAATCAATGTGAAATGGGTATAAAAGATGAAGCTACATCCCAAAGGTGAAGTAACTCGACACAAGACAAGACTTGCAGCGAAAGGATTTCTTCAAAAGGAAGGAATCGACTTCTGTGAAGTTTTCACACCTGTTTCTAGAATCGAAATAATCAGGTTAGTTATTGGTCTAGCAAACATGAACAATTAGGTTGGTTGTTGGTCTAGCAAACACACGTTCAATTCATGTTACAAGTCATTGGCTAGGTCATGATTGTTGAACTTTCAAGGCATTGGATTCCCCATTAACATGGCCTAAAATAACTTCACAAAGCTCCAAGCCTTATTTTACATCATGATATGATCATATGAGCTCCAAACATCCATCATCATGCCTTAAAAATCAAGAAATCACAAACTCACATTTCTAGGTCATGTTGGTTTGTCACATTTTGGCAAGAATGGCTATGATTTGGTCCAAAGTCCATAACTTTTTCACCTTGCAAGATTTTTAAGATCTTATTTGAGCTAAATGTCATAATTTAGTCTCTCTCAACTTTGTTTCAAGGTCCAATACCTAATTCATTGATTAAAGACCTCAATTTATGGATTGGCCAAGCTGGTCCATTAGCCTAGCATGACCTAGAATCATGACCAAGATCACCACTTTACCAAATTTCCATTTTCAAACCACAACTCCTTTTGTCCTGGTTCTTTTTGCATCTAATCAAGGACATGGCAAGGAACATTCAGCATAAATTGGAAATTGTCATGGGGCATAGGCCAGACCACAACCAATCAGAATGTGCAATTTGATTCACCAAGGTTCCAATTCATCCCAATTTGATCTCTATTGACTTACAACATTTTATGCAACATACCAAGGTCCAAATGGAAGTCAACTTGGATGTGGAAGCCTTGCAAATCCTCAAACCCAATGCCATGTAAATTTTCATAATTTTCCCAAAATGGCTAAAGTCCAAATGCATAGCAGACCATGTCATTGCCTGTGTCTGTTCCCATTTGGTGCTAAGGACCAAAACTAATTGGTTGGTGAAGTAGGCCAAGTCATATTGTACCATTTCATGTCTCCACAAATCCACTTTCAAGCATGCCTCGAGCTCAAACACTTTCTGAAGCAAACCTCTCTCATTCCCCCATTTAAGTATCCCAACACCTTCCCTATAAATCGGGGAAGGTGTTCTGTCAGAAATCCAAGCATAGAAAGCCAAGAACACCCTATTGTAAAACCGATTTCTTCCTCCAAAAACAAAGATTCCATTTCTAAGTTTCAAAGTCTTTCAGTTCAACCCAACCCCCCAGAATCCTTCCCTAAGCATCACTGAAACTTTTCCAAACCTTAACTCACCTTCCCAACACCTCACCTGAGTTGCACCAACTCATCGGAGTTCATACTTGAAACCGATTTCGATCAGGTAGCTACACTCACACCCTTAACTCAAACAAGTTACCAATCAACTAAAAATCATGCACTGATCATTAACCCCATGTTTTATGTTCTGATTATCCATTATTCTTCATTTAATTTTTGTTTTAGGTCAAACTTGTTCATCTGATTTTTGGCAAAATACTCCACACTCAGAGCCAATCAATGGCTCGTAAGTGTGGAGGTTAGTTTGTAGTCATGCATAGATGTTCATTCCATGTTTAAATCCCATGAAAAACACATGTTTTTGGGTTTTCATTCTGAGGTTCCAAGGTTGAAGACGATGCCTCTGCGCGCGTTTTGAATTTGAAATTATGTGTTGGCCATATCTGATTGGCAAGCTAGCGCGCCTTTCCCATTTTCCTTTTTGTTTTATTATTTATTATTTTGGCGTGTTTGGGAATCACCAAAGGGCGGTTGGCCCAGTGGATGAGGGGGTTGACCCCCCATGATTCAAAAGTCAGGGGTTCAACCCCTAGCATGTGCACTTGTCCCATTTTATTTTTATTTCCTTGTTTTATTTATTTTTTTACCTTATTTATTTCCCTTTTCGTTCTATTTTTCATCCCACTTATTTTTATGCTATTGAAAATGTTCCCAACATAAACTCATATTATTTTTGTCTCTACTATTTTATGTTGCTTTATTTAATTTCATTTGAGCAATTTTTCATTGACTTATGAGGTCTTGAACTTGGGTATCTAATGAAGTCTATTAGGTTATGATGTTGATTTGATTAGGGATGTTTGAACCTTCTATGCTTCAAACCTACTAATGGATTATCAAGAGCTCATTCATGGTACTTTCAAGCATAGATAGGTTGCCTCTATATCAACCAACTTGAATCATTTGACACATAGATAAAGCTTTATTTGTGTACATACTAGCTTGTGGTTTCATTTGATCCATTTTGTTTCTATTGTTATACTAACCCTCTAACCATTATACTAACTTGTTCATGTTGCACATTGATCATTATAACTTGTCTAACCTAATCATTAATCAACTCACTAAACTTTAACCAATGAGTTGGTATAGTTTTATTTTTTTCAAGGGATTGATAGATGGACTTGGGGTTTGCATAACTTTCATTGTTACAAACCTATTGTAAGTTGATTATTGATCATCTTCAATACTTTGCATCAATGATAACTTATCCTTTGATGCGCCATATTTTGAATCTTTGAACCTAAGGATAGATAATTCTCAAGTGTTGGACTTGTACATACTACTAGCCATACTTAACTTTAATAACTTTGATTACCACTAACTATTGTTATTATCATTTTACTTTGTTATTTACTTTTATGTTGTTACACTAAAATTTACATTCAAGTACTCATTATCATATTCATTGTATAAACTCATCATGCATGTTTATTATTGTTTTTACATTATTGTCATCATATATTAAGAACAACAACAAAAATGATAAAATGATAAGACCAAAAAGAACCATTCCACTTGTAATCAACTTGGACTTAGAGGATCTCATCTTAGGACCTTTGCTTGGAGAACCTTACCCTTTCCATACTTTGTGATACTTGGTTTTTAACTTTGGATTTCATTTATAACTTACATACTGGTTGTAAGAATGGCATCATGGCACTACCCTAGGGAGACATGTTTGTAAGACCATTATTCTTTGTTTAGCTTAGGTCACTTTTTGCACACACAAAGGTTTCTCTTTGGCTACCTTACAACGACACCCTTTACTTTCTTGTTGGTTACTTTGTATATTCATTACATTACCCAATTTCCTATTCAAATAAACAAACCATTGAATCAATGTCAAGAGGCATTTTCATATTCAGATTCAAAATACTTAAAACTACTATTAGTATTGTGTGCCACGAGCCTTAAGTGGTGGAGAATGAGCAAGAATGGAGTTTTCTTACCCTTACTCTGATTTTTTGGACATAAGATGCTTGGCTTATTTGTGTAGATTTTTCACCTCCACTCATAGACTTTAGTCTAATCTAATCACAAACACTTTTTTTCATAAACCCTTATTCAAGGTAAAAACAATACAATCCATCAAACCTTATTTTTGTGCCTTAGGGCACCATCCCAAAAAGCCTTTTCTCAAAGGTAAAATCAACCAACATACAAACATTTTCTACTCCGAACTACGGAGCTCTGATTCCTCATCACCCTATGAGTGATATGTAGGCACAATGGTCACAATCCTTGGCGAGCACAATAACAAAAAACTCCAAACCCCATTATTTCATAATTTAAAATAAACACAATAAACAAGATAAACACTCATGTACGCAGACAACCTAAATGGTTCCCATGGAGTACCATGGACGTGAGGGGTGATAATATCTTCCCTTTGCGTAACTTTGAAAAGTATAAAGGAGGCAGTGACCCAAGAACACATGTTCACACATACTGTCGCAAGATGGCTGCTTATTCCAATAATGACAAGCTCCTAATGCATTTCTTCTAAGACTCCTTAAATGGAGCATCTTTAGACTGGTACATGAAATTAAAGGGAACCCACATTCGAACGTGGAGGGGTATGGAAAAGGCCTTCCTTAAACATCACCAGTATAATACTGATATGGCACCTAACCGCACTTAGCTGCAGAACTTGACTCAAAAGTCCAAAGAGACTTTCAAAGAGTACGCACAAAGGTGGAAAGAGCCTGCAGCGAGGGTACACCCTCCGTTATTGAAGCGTGAATTGGTGGATATGTTTATGGGGAATCTGCAAGGCCCTTATCTAGACCTAATGGTTGGGAGTATGTCATCTGATTTCTCTGATATAGTCTTAGTCGGTGAGAGGATCGAGAATATGATTAAAATAGGGAAGATCCAAAACTCTGTAAGCACCTACAGTGCTGTAAAGAAACCCTTTGTGGCATATGGAAAGTAAAGGGAAGGCGAAGCAAACGAAGTTGTTATGGTCAGGGGAAGGGGCTCAACTTACCGAGTCCCATATCAACAAGTCGCTACGTAGCACCAGTTCAACAACAAAAACCATTTACAATTCCAATTAATCAACATCGTCAACAATAACCAACTCAGAATCAACAACAATATTAATAACAACGTCATCAACAACAACAGCGTTTTCCACAACAACAACAACAACAACGTCAACAAAGACCCAGGAAAAGGTTCGATCCAGTACCTATTCCCTACATTCACATACTACCATACCTACTACGTGGATCATTGGTATAATTAAGAGAGTTAGGACCACCCCCAATGGTCCTTCCTCCCGGCTATGATCTTAACTCCCGATGTAAGTTCCATTCAGGTGCTCTTGACCATTCCATCGAAAACTATAAAGCCTTAAAATATAAAGTGCAAGATCTGATAGATTCTAAGGCAATTACGTATATGCCTAATGGCCCAAATGTGAATAACAACATGATGCCACCCCATAACAAACCAGCGGTAAACATGGTAGAATTTGACAATGGAAGAAGATCAATGTTCGGAATGGACGAGCTGAAAACTCCTCTCCTTGATATAAAAAATGTTCTGATGGAGAATGATGCATTTCCTATCGGTAGTGCCGATTGTGAGCGCTGTTTGATCGACCCCCAATAATATGAAGTCTTGAAGGATGCTTAAAATGGGATTTCCTGTACCTCTCCTCCTCCTTCAACATAACATGAATAAACCAAGGGATCTTGGTGGTAGATTATTTGTCCATCAAAACTTCATCATATGTTATGTTGAAGGAGGGGGAGAGGTACAGGAAATCCCATTTTAAGCATTTGGAATTGTCAATTTTAAGATGGTTGTCCCTATAGGGGAAGTTAAAATTTTTGAATTTCTGATGGCCTCAGTAAAGGATGCTCGGACTGTTATTAAGAACGGACACCCGAAGGTTGGGGGAGGATACTAGAGTTTCCAGTCAACAAGGACCATGCCGGTTTGGGATACTACACCCAAAATTTGAAGAAACAGGTGCCAGTTGCTATAGAGGGACAAGTGCCCCCATTGCCAGGTTTTTATTTGAAAGTCCCAGACACCTCGTGGATGGCCATATTTGTGATTTGGAAGAGGATGGTGTAGTTGAGAAAAGAGGATTAGTTTACAAAAAGGTTGAAGGACAAGAGTTGACCAATTGGGCCGCATTTGAGTTGCCTGAAGTCACGATGGTTGAAAAGTAATTTTTTTTGTTGTTTCCCTTTTAAGAAGAAAAGAACCCACGTTATACCCAAAGCATGAGGCAATCACTTGTAGAGCCCTCCATTAAATTTTTCTATCAATCAATTAATGAAAATTGCCACTCTTTGCATTGAAATTATATTCAATGTCTTTCATTTATTTTTACTTTTTTCACTTAAATAAAAAGAATCGCAATGTTTTCTTACTTTTCTTTAAGTTCTCATTCATTTTTCTTCCTTCACAAAATAAAAATCATGAATCATGCAGATCTCCCCCGATTTCCACTAATAACGACTTTCATATGGTCTCCTATGACTTTGACAATCCAATCAATCACGCCGACGAAGACGCTGAGGAAGATTGTGATCTCCCCAAGGAGGTAGCTCGATTTCTAAAGCAAGAGTTAAAGGTCATCCGGACACATGAAGAGTTGGTAGAAGTGGTCAACCTTGGGACTGGAGAGGAAGCTAAAGAGGTCAGGGTAAGCTCAGCCCTACAAGAAGATGTGAAGGCAAATATGGTCAAACTCCTACAAGACTATATGGATGTGTTTGCATGGTCCTATCATGATATTCCTGGTCTTGATACTGACATCATGGTCCATCATCTACCTATCAAAGAAGATTGCCCTCCTGTGAAGCAAAATCTAAGAAGGACTCGTTCTGAGATGGCTATGAAGATAAAGGAGGAAGTGCAAAAGCAGTTTAACGCCGGTTTTCAAGCAGTTTCTAGTTATCCTAAATGGATTGCCATCATCGTACCCGTACCAAAGAAAGACAACAAAGTACGTATGTGCATAGACTATAGATATTTTAATAGAGAAAGTCTCAAAGAAGACTTCCTACTACCTCAGATTGATGTGTTGGTAGATAACACAACTCAATTATTTGTCTCCTCTTTTATGGATGACTTCTCCGGATATAACCAAATCATAATGGCTTCGAACGACATGGAGAAAACTACCTTCATCACCCCATGGGTAACTTTTTGCTACAAGGTTATGCCCTTTGGCTTAAAGAACGCCGGTGCCACGTACCAATGTGCAATGGTAACACTCTTTCGTGATATGATTCATAAAGAGATTGAAGTGTATGACGATGATATGATTGTCAAATCCCAAACTAAAGAGGAGAATTCGGTTAATATGGAGAAGCTATTTGAATGCTTGAGGAAGTTTAAATTGAGAGTCAACCCCAGTAAATGCATATTTGGGGTAATATCTGGTAAACTGATAGGGTTCATCATCAGCCAACGAGGCATCGGAGTAGACCCTGAAAAGGTGAAGGCCATACAAGTTATGCCTCCACCTAAAATTGAAAAGGAGGTCTAAGGATTTCTTGGAGATTGAATTACATTGCCCGATTCATATCTCATCTGACAACCACCTGTGAGCCGATCTTCAAATTACTCCGCAAGGATCAAGCTGTCGTATGGAATGGAAATTGTAAAAACTCCTTTGAAAAGATCAAGGAGTATTTGCAAGAACCTCTGGTTTTGATGCCTTTTGTACCTAACATACCTTTAATTATGTACTTAACAGTCCTTGAGGGATCTATGGGATGTGTCCTCAGCCAACATGACGAAACTGGAAGAAAATAGCATGCAATATACTACTTGAGCAAGAAGTTTATTGATTGCGAGAGTAGGTATTCAATGCTTAAGAATACCTGTTATGAACTTGCTTGGGTTGCCAAACGCCTAAGGTAATACATGCTCATGCATACGACACTCTTAATCTCTAAGATGGATCCAGTCAAGTACATCTTTGAGAAGCCTGCTTTAACCGATAGAGTAGCCCGTTGGTAAATGGCTTTAACTAAGTACAACATCCAACATGTCACTTAATCAGCTAACAAGGGAAGTGTACTGTCACACTATCTTGCACATAAACATTTGGAGAATTACCAGTTTATGCGTTTTGAGTTCCTCGATGAGGACATCATGTTGATTAGGGACTACAACATCCCCATCCCCGAGGAAGGACCAGAACCTGGATCTCGGTGGACACTTGTATTTGATGGAGCTTCTAACGCTCATGGAAATGGAATTGGGGCAGTCATCACCTCCCCAACTGGTTTTCATTTTCCTTTCACCGCAAGGTTACGTTTCGAATGTAGCCACAAACATGGCGGAGTACGAGGCTTGTATCTTAGGCATTGAAGCTGCAGTTGATCTTAGGATCAAAATCCTATAAGTATATGGAGATTCATCTTTAGTCATTAGCTAAGTTAAAGTGGATTGGGAAGCCCGAGTTCATAAGTTGATCCCTTACAAGGAGAATGTCCTCAAGATGATCTCGTACGTTGACGAAATTACATTCCATCATATCCCTAGAGGGGAAAACCAGTTGGCTGACACCTTAGAAACTTTGTCGCCCATGTTTAAGTTCAAATGGAAAAATGAAGCACCATCTTTCCACCTTGGATACTTGGATGAGCCTGCTTATTGCTTGGCAGCCAAAGACGAAGCAGATGGCCGCCCTTGGTTCTATGACATTATGAAACTGTCATCCAAGTTCTTCTTGAGTGGAGTGTGTTGTATCCCAAAATTTTCCATCCCCTTTATACACATATCCATCTAATCATCTGACTAGGTGTCAATTTCATACATTAATAACTCATGCATAAGCATCATTCATTACCATGGATTCCAAGTGTTTGACTTGCAGGGTTTTGGTTTGTACAATGACTGGGAACGCTTGGTTTAGACTTGCACCAAGGCACAGAGGCCTCCAAAATCCTAATCTCATGAGGTCTTTCACTCAATGTGTGTTTGGTCCATTCATTTTGCCTCCGTGACTGTGATTCCATCATGCGTGCTCGAGTCTATTGGTCATAACTCGAGTCCTTGGTCTCATAACTTTCAACCACCTTCGTTCATTCGTCTAATCATGGTCATACCATTATTTCTTTGTCCATAGGTTCACGCCCACGCTTCTACGTGTCAGTTATAGATCTCGGGTTTGGGTGTTTTTACTCTGTGAGTCGACTCATGACTCGGCGCAAAACCTTCGGGTCCTAATAGGTCGAGTCACAGGTCAACCTAGTTCTGGGAAATTCGGTTGAGTCAACCCACTCAAGCCTTGCGTCGACTCGTCTTTTAGTTTCATTTGAACCAAGTTGCTTCGGGTCCGAACAGGTTGACTCTCAGGTCAACTCAATTCTGGTAAATCTTGATTGAGTCGACTCATTCACTCGTTGCGTCGACTCATTTCCAATTTTCCTCTGAGTTATTTCGCCACGGGTCTGGACAGGTCGACTCCCAGGTCGACTCAACCATGGGAAAGACTCTATTTAAGTCGACTGATTCCCTGTTTGATTCGACTCATAGCTTATTTTACAGGAATTTTGCACTGCTATAAGGATGGAACTTGTGGGATTGAAACTTGAACTCTCACCATTGAAG
This sequence comes from Lathyrus oleraceus, assembly GCF_024323335.1. Taxonomy (NCBI): domain Eukaryota; kingdom Viridiplantae; phylum Streptophyta; class Magnoliopsida; order Fabales; family Fabaceae; genus Lathyrus; species Lathyrus oleraceus. The sequence goes on from NC_066581.1 coordinate 515,714,540, forward strand.
ATAGCCAAAGCTTGCGATTCATGACAAATGCACACCTGCATAAATACCGAAAAACACCGTGAGCACTCGACGACACTTCAAAGTTCGGTACTTCATCAAGCTTCAACCACACACATTTTGAACACGGAAATTCTACAACAAACCAAGTGCAATAAATTCACAAACACTTGAACCTGCACAAACATAACCAAAGCCAAAATCACATAACACAACACAGCCACTATTAACCTACAAGTCATGATAGTTATATCTTGTACCTAATCCAACATCAAAGCCTAAATTCATTCAAATTTTCACATGCACTACCCAGTCATAAAACCACCATTTGAACACATTACATTAAGTTAACCAGTTAACTAACTTCCAACTCAGTGAGTTAACTACCTAAACTCAGTGAGTTCATCCCAACCAACTCCATACCTCATTTAACTAACTTCTAGCCTAACTCCAAGCTATATTGATCCCAAGCCTAGTCACTATAAACTTACATCTTCACCATCATTTCAAGGTCCTCACATTTTTGCAAACATCACCTTCAACTTTCTGCATTCATCTTCTCTAATTCATCTCCCTACGCCAAAGCTCAAATCACCATTGGAGCAAGCTTCACATTGAAGTTTGTTATCAATTGAGCTAAACCTCTTGCACTCAATAATCATCCCTACATTCACATGATCAACATCAATAACAACAATTCAATTCAGAATTTTTTCAGAGTTGATTCTTGAAGAGGAGGAATTCGTAGTAGAAGGAGAAGATTAAAGGTTCAAAGTAGCGTATCTCTGGTTTTCTCTTCTTCATCTTCATCACTTCCAATTTTCAACAAGTTCAAAGACAATTCTCCATCTTGTAAGTTGATGAATATTCATCTGTGCTTATTTGCTGAATTTTTTATACAACATTGTAGCTTGTAGGTTTGATTCTCCTCCACCTCCATTTAATTTTAGATTTTGTGCTTAGGGTTCTTGACTTTAATTGCTGAATTTCCAGAATTAATTAATTTGTGGATAGAATGGATGAGGGATTAGGATAGAAGAGGTTGAGAGGAGTAAGAAATTGATGCTTTTTCTTGATTCCGGCCAGCTCCGCCGCCTCCGACTCGGTCGTGTCGGAATTCCGGTGGTGGTTCTGTTTTGACATGAAAATTGGAAAATAATGTGTAGAGGTGAGAGAGTGAGTACTGATTTTTTCCACATGTCTCTTTGCAATTTCTGGTGGGCTTAGCCATTAAGCCCAAGACTCTGCTTTCTACACCCCTGTTGCTGATTTTTGCATTCTTTATTCAGGACCTGCACCCCCTTTGCCCAACATGTTAATTACCATTTCAATTTCCTTCAATTCTAATTTTGCTTTGTGTTGGTAATTTTAATAATTGTCTTGTTAACATTTTAATTAGGTCTAATTAGGCTTTAGACTTTAATTATAATTAGTTGGAGTTTTGTATAGTTTTCCAATTAGACTTTGATACTTGTTGTCAAGAGACCAGTTTACCCCTTTGGGGGCAATTTTGGACATTTTACTCATATAATCACATGCTCCTTTAGGATTAGAATTTTTGCATAAAGCTTTAATCCAAAGTCCTAACAATTACATGTTCCCTTAGGATTTTTAACATTGAATTTTTCATCAACTATAACATGATCCCTTATATTAGTGTGATTAACTCTAACCACTAGATTAGATCTTACCTAGCTATTTCAATCAAAACAAACCCATGATTAAATTGGTCAAAAGCAATTTTGATCAATTAAATCCTTTGAACTTGTATAATCCCACAATCTAAATTGAGTGACCAAATAACCCTTGGTCACTTAATAAGACTTTTCTTCTAAGCTGTGGAGCTCAAAGCCTCAAGTCAAGATCTTCAATCAAGGCATACCCAGTCACATCAAGCAGCGGATTATACAAGACAAATCAAAGGTCAACACTTGGTTAACACGATTCAAGTTGTATGAAACGAGCCTTAAGTAGTAAGGAATGATGAGATGGAGTCTCTCATATCCTCGTCTAGAGCGACTTTGTGTATGGGGCATATGCCCCAAATATTCAAAGTGTTCTCCCTTATTCATAGACTGTAATGTGATTCTTATCAATCGACTATCAAGTCTCTTATCACTTCACCCTCTTGCCTCATTCTCCATTCCTATTCATTTCTATCCAATCATTCAATCATTCTTTTGCCTCCAATCACCTTGCTTTCAGTCGTAGTAGGCTGAACTACGAAAGCTCTGATTTCCTCATTGCACAATGACTATACGTAGGCAGGAGAATCCAGATTCTTCGTGAGCTACCTTACTTATCAATCTACCTTATCTGTTCCTATCTCATTTATCAATCTATCATATTTTATCGATCAATCATTCAACACTCCACATCAATCATTTCTTCCTCAGTGGATCCTTAATCATACTCCCTTTGACAAACAACATTATCCTTTGGATCAATTCCCTTGTAATCAAGTCTTTGAATGCTGATCAATCAACTCTATCGTTGTTTGCCTTGTCATTCCTCTTGTGCTTTGGCAAACCCCTATTCATTGTGAGCCTCGTCAGTCCTCTTGTGCTTAGGCCCACTCCTTGATCTTTGGTTTCCTTATCAGCCCTCTTATGCTCTGGCAAACCCCCGATCAGTGTTCGTCTTATAAGACCTCTGGTGCTTAGACAAATCTCTTGCCTTGTAAATTCTCTCGTGTGTAGGCCAATCATTTCATAATCATTGTTCGTCTTATCACACCTCTCGTGCTTAGACCAATATCTTGCCTTATAAACCCTCTCGTGTATAGGCCAATCATATCTCATTTGTTCTTGTGGTTGATTACCATCATCGATTAGTGCCAAGTCTTTGCTTATTAAGCAATCTACCTCGCCTCTATGTAATCCTACCGAATCTCCCTTTGCTTTCAGTCGTAGTAGGTTGAACTACGATTACTCTGATTTTCTCATTGCACGATGAGAATACGTAGGCACGAGGGTTCGAATCCTCCATGAGCATACTTATTTATTATTCCTGACTTAGGGCATTCCTTCCATTCATCTCCATGGAACATTAACCACGACCTACATTCATATACTAACTTCATTCACTCCGTGTGATATACCTATTCTTTGAGACAAATACACTATCTCTTTGAGCTCCATCTTGCATATCTTTATGAACCAAGAGTCAATTTGTTTATCTTATAAGTCCTCTCGTTGCTCAGACGAACATATCCTTACTTACTTTGCAGCCGTAGACAAGCAATCCTTCTTTTTCGGTTATTCCAATACAGTGTTGTAGGCCCTCACTTGTTGGTCCATACTTGTTTACTCTTGGGTTCATATTTCACCCCTTGTTGGAGTTCAAATCATATAATCCTTTGGTTCAGACCATACTTTGATCACTTTTCTTTTCATCTCCCACCACTAGTTCGTTGAACTACGGAGCTTTGAATTCCTCATTGCACTATGAGGATACGTACGCATGAGGGCCCCAATACTCACCGAGCACTCTATCTATTCCTCTCCTTTCCCTATTCTTTTGCAAGTAATCTTAGATATAACACCTATTCGAGCGAGAACAATCAAAACGGTTCCCATGGAGTACCATGGATGTTTGGGGTGCTAATACCTTCCCCTTGCATAACCGACTTCCTTACCCAATCTATCTCTTTCCCCCGGGTTTTATCGATATTTTTCCTTCCCTTTGGGGATAAATAAAGTTTGATGGTGACTCTGTTGTATGTTCGAGCGTACAATACGTTCGAGTATATTTTCGCTAGGTTCAGCTGGCGACTCTGCTGGGGATTCTGCTTCTTGGAGCATTTCCAAGTCGCTAAAAGGAGTTGAGCCTAACTTTGATTGCTTTCTTAGCTTTCTTAGGGGGTTTATATTTATTCATATACTCGCTTTACTTATTTCATTTCTTATTGCTTTATATTATAGATATTATCTGTTATACTCCCTGTTGGGTTGGGTTATTGGTTTCATGAGAAAGAAGCTCTATACCCAAACTTGAGTACATACACAGGATAGAAACGTGACTAGAGCCGTGTTTGACCTCCCTGGAGTTATTCTGCGATTATGGTTGACATGAGACCTTACACCTAGAGTATATCCTTTTAGGAGCATCATTGTCTGACGAGTCATTCGTCTCAGACAATGGTATCTCGAATTGGGTCGTTGACTCTAGGAACCTCTTAGGTTGCCTTTAAAGACTAGAACCTACCTGTGAGGGGAATATGGGATGTTTCTGCAGGAAACCATAGCCTCTGCATACCTTATTCTCATGGACTTCAGACCTTTAATCCTGCATCGGGCAGTATACACAGATTATCCGGATTATTTTCCATGATGTGAACATACTTTATTGCACATTATTATTGCATTGCTGTATATATTCCGGAATTTTGACCCTTAATCATTACACCATCGAGGCTTTGAATCTATGGATGTTGCATAATTATTTGCATTCCATCCCTAACATACGCATTCATTTCATGACTATCAACCAGAAAAAGCTCACCTTATCCTTTCTCCAGCCTGAAAGATGACGACTCTTCGACACCAATACTTCACAATGGCTAACAAGTCGAGAATCATGGTAGATCTAGAACAAGAGAATGCTACCTATAGGGAAAATTTGACTCAAGTCCAAGGCAGAATGGACACCTTCCAAGGTAACATGAACACTATATTGGAGTACCTTCAAGCTCAGAAGGCTACTACCTCCACTTTTGTTGCCAATCCTGCTTCTGTTGTAGTTATTGATGCTATTGCTGTTACCACTTCTGTCGATGCTGTTGTGGATACTGTGATTCAACCGGTGGTGAGCCTACCTATCTGTCATCCAGTCCTAGTAGGCATGCCCTTGCCTATTCCTGGGGGTTGCCTCTGAATTTCGCTCCCCAAGATGCTAATGGGAATGCTTTTGTGCCATATCAATCATTTGATATTCATCCTGCCAATGGGAATCATGTTTCCCATCCTTGGGGCATGGTCACTCACTCTCCTCAAATGGTTAATGTTGACAACCGTGAGATCAACCCAGAACAGGTTCTTCAGACTTCTACACCAGTGATTGTTGAGACTCCTAATGATAATGAAGATGAATACAGAGGCCCTACCCTCCACTTCCGTCTTACTCCTCGAGCTACTCAACCTATTTATCAGAATTTGAATCAAGGTGTTCAGATACCTCCCTCTCATCCTGGGGCATCTTCTGTTGTTGCACCTCCATTTGTGTACCCTGGGGCACCCTATGCTCCATGTCAAAATCAGTATGGTCAGACTGTTGGTCAGATGGTAAATCAGGGTTTGATGTATCCTCAAGGGTATCCTCAAGGGTATCCTCAATTTGCTTCTCCTCTAGTTATCGCTCAGGCAGCTTCTCAGGGCGTTTAACTTCCCAATCATCAAGCTAATCCTCAAACTGCTAATCAGATTATTGGTGGCCCATACCAGAATAGACAGGCAGACTATCGGTTACTAGATGAGAGGATCATAGCCATTGAAGGTTTCTCTACTTATGGTTTGGATGCTAAGGACTTGTTCCTAGTTCCTAATGTGGTGCTTCCGCCTAAGTTCAAAGCACCAGACCTACCAAAATACAAGGGTCTAAGTTATCCGAGAATTCATGTCATCATGTAGGAAGATGGCATCCTATATTGACAATGATGATCTTTTTATCCACTTCTTCCAAGATAGCTTATATGGGGCATCCTTAGATTGGTACATAGGTCTGGAACGCAGTAAAATCAGATCCTGGAAGGACTTGTCTGAAGCCTTTCTCAAGTAATACAAATACAACCTGGACATGGCTCCCACCAGGTTACATATGCAAAATCAAGCATGCAAGCGCAGCGAAACATTCAAAGAATACGCTCAAAGATGGCGTGAGATGGCTTCCAGAGTTAAACCTACACTGATAGATGCCGAATTGGTTGATATCTCCATGGGCACCCTCCAAGGTTTGTACTATGAGAAGATGGCTGGTAGCTCATCATCCAACTTTGTAGACACGGTAACCATTGGAGAGCGTATTGAAAATGGGCTAAAAATTGGGAAGATTGCTAGTATTGACAGCCAGTCAGTGGCCAAGAAATCTCAGGGTTTTGACAAGAAGAAAGAGGCTGAGGAAAATGCCGTAATAGAAAATTTCTATCCTCATGTTCAAGCACATATGGCTCCTATGCCATACTACCCTTATCCATACATTTCCGCTGCTCAATATCAGCAACCTGCCTGCCAACCGTAGTATCAACAGCCTCCACAGGCTCCAGCTCCTCAGAATCAGCAAAATAACAGAAACAAGAGTCAAGGGCAAGGCAGACGTTATGATAAGAAGCATCCTCAGTGTGACCAGAGCCCTGTATCATATACTCAATTGCTACCATATCTTGTTCAATAAGGGGCAATTGTGCCAAAAGAAATACCACCAGATGTTTATCCTTATGGCCTGAAGTATAATCCCAACACTTCTTGTGCGTTTCACGCCGGCTATATAGGGCATTCAAATGAAGACTGTGGGTTGTTCAAGACCAAAGTACAAGAGCTTATTAATCAAAAGGTTTTGTCATTCTCTGAGGCGGGACCCAATGTCATGACCAACCCGTTGCCAGACCACTGTGGACAGATTGTGAATGCGATTAGTGGCGAGGATTGCTTAGATTCAGTGGCTTCTTCAGAGGAGTATCTAGGCTATAACTATCATATTGAGTCATGTATCATTTATAATCTTTCCTTGTTTGTTATGTGTAAAACTTGTCTGGTTTTCAGATGATAATAATAATGAAATAATATGCATGTTTTGCTTAAATCTATTCGTGTTCACTCATACTTTGTTTTATCAGTATCAAATTGTTTGTCAAATAAAATCAAAAGAGAATGATGCAATTAAAAATGCGCAAGATCGTTGCCTGTATGCTTTCGAATAAGACCGTGCTGATGATGTAAGGCATTGTTCAATCCCTAAACACCGGAGATATAGGGAAGTTAATCCTTAGTCAACCCCTTTGGGCCTTGATGTAGGAGTTTATTTCTTTAACACATAAAACCCTAATGTTAAACTAGGGGTAGGGTAGTATTCAATTTAGTTTAGACTTGCATTCAAATTTTAAAAGGAGAATATCTCATCAAGTGATCAGTCACATCATATCACTCTCAAGAGGATGGAATCACAAATTCAAATGGTTTTCCCTTACCCATCAAAAGGAGTGAGATAGTCACAAACCGAAAGCAGAATGTCACATGATTGATTGGCTCAAGTATAAAAAGAAAAGATGAAATGAAATGAAAAAATCAAAAGCAAATGAAAAGCCCGCTAAGTCAAGAGCTTGAAAACAAGATTGACTTAGGCAAAAGTTAGGGCATCCTGGTGGGCTACGGACCCAAAGGATCAGCCTAGGCAAAAATAAGGGTAAACAAAATAAGAGAATCAGAGGATCAATATCAAAGTCCTCAGCAAGAGCAAATCTCTGTGACCGCAAATTAAAATAGAAGGTGAGTGACTATCGCTCCAAACTCTCATAGGGTTCCTTAACCATCATTGCTGATATTCAAAATCCTCTTTTGAAAGGCAAACGCTTGCTTTAAGCTAACTAAATGTAGGACTGGAGAACATCATGAAGAATGGGCGGGTTAGAATAGGTTTTGAGCCTTATATCCTTTCTTTTTGAAACCGTGAACCAGGCCACGTTACAACCCTCAAAAGACCTAATTGAAGCAGGGTCTATTTCGAAACTATACTATGGTAAGATCGCGTTAAGCTGACTCCTAAAGATTTTCTTATCATTGGTATTGATACTGATATGACATACTAAATAGTGATTCATTCACTAGATGTCATAATCTTAGTGAACACATTTGAGTTTTCAAAACTTGCATGAACATGACATTAAAATTATCATTCTTAAAATGGGCATTATACATCAAGGAAGTTTACAATGGGAAAGTTGATCAAATTCCTGATATTTCATAGCTCAGATCTCTTCAAGAGTCTATCAATCTGGGGCAACCACGTCGAGATTCTACAAATTACTCTGAATCAGCCAGATAGGGGAAAAATTGACTTCGAAGCTCATATTAGGGCAGACCACCTCAAGAGCATGAGAAGTCAATGGAAAAAGCAAAACAAACAGAGCCGCCACCGTGCGTTATTTATCCCAAAAGAGGCAAAGGAAACGCTCGAAGTAAACCTGGAAAAGACATGGTCTCGCGACCAAAGAGAGATGGGATCGGGAGTCGGTTATGCGAAGGGAAGGTATTAGCACCCCTACGCATCCGTCGTACTCGACGGGATCCATGCTCAAAAGAATAGAAGAAAGGTTGTTAAACACTGCTCACAAGAATGCACGCACACTGGAATAAAACACAGATGGAATAAGAGGGGAACGGGCTCGCTAGGATATCGCATCCTATGCCTACGTATCTCATCTGGAATGAGAATCAGAGCTACCGTAGTTCAGCTCACGCACGCCGAAACAAAAACAACACAGGAAACCGACTGCCAATCGCTGGACTTACGTCAGACTCCACACAAACAGGCAAACATGGAAACCGAACGCCAATCGATGGACTTACATCAGACTCCGAACCAACAAACACACACAGGAAACCAACTGCCAATCGCTGGACTTATGTCGGACTCCAACACACACAAAGGGGTTAACCGGACGTTGAGTCGTCACAAAGCAACAAAGAAGTTGAACAAACAAGCTAACAGGGAGTCTGGTACTCGAGCCTGCTAGCTGTCAAGCAAACACACACAAAAGAAAAAGGGTGCCCGGAGAGGTCTCGTACGACCTCCTGCCTACGTACCTCATCTGGTATGAGGATCAGGGCGACGTAGTTCCCCTTAACAGGGAAAGAACTTCTAACCTAACCAGAGACCGGGAAATGACAAACTAGAAGGGAGACTAACCCGAGCCTAATAGTTATCATGCAAATTCACCATGGTCCTAGGTTAAGGTTTCTATCTAACTTGCACAGGGAGCAAGCTAAACCTAAACAGCACAAGCAAAGCAATACAAACACAAGAGCAAGCATACACACAGTTAGCACACACTATATACAAACAAAGTGGGCTCACACAGGGTTAGGCTTTAGTCAAGGGGTCATGTCAACCTCGACAAACAAGCCACTGTATCAGGGTGAAGTTAGCTCTTAACCCTAACATTGAGAGTTAGGGTGAAGCAGATGAAATAGGAAGTGAGGGGTGTGCCCCACAGCTCTTATCCCCGGCCAGGGAGAGCTTTTGAATAATAGAAGGTGTGGGAGTTCAGAAAGTAGGAACTCTTCTCCACAAGGATTAGACTCTATAAGATCTTGGGCTTTTACTCACTATGCCTCAACACATGTGGTGTGAGCAAGATGAGTGACACACTGAATAGCAGGAGATGGACTACACATCTCTTTTGTCTGCCAATTGCCTTATCAAAGGACTTTTCCTGTTTAGCACAAAATTAAACACACAAAGACATTGCCTCTTAAGGAGGACTTCAGACAGGTGCCTGGCCACATAACAGGCCAGGTCTTCCAGACTACATGAAGAAGAGAGGTTATACCTAATTGGTTAAGCAACCAAGCAAAAGCAAATTCAAAGTGAACTTAAGCAACTTATGTACCTGAAAACAATCTAACTCAGTCAGTACACCAGTCAAAAAGTCAAACAGACAATCAATAGTCAACAGTCCACAGTACACAGTCAAACAAGCAATGCAACAATGTGCAAGACACAAGCTCAACTCAAATGAGCTAAGAGCCACCTACAAAACAAATCAATATTAGTCAACATCAACCACATAATCCAATTCAAGCAAATGAATCAATCCTCTTATGGCCATGTACTTCTTAACCTGAAAACAAAGCTCAAACATAAGCAACTAACCACTAGGGCAAAGCCTAGGGTCAAAGAGGGAGAAATAATTCAAAACAGAAGCTGAAAATTGACATGAATCAAGCTCAACCAATTAAGAACAATATCCAAGTGGTCCCATGTCAATAGCATCAACCAATTTCATTTCACAAATCATATAAAGCAAGGCATACAAATTGGAAACTCATTGAAGCAACAGAATGAATAAATCCACATTAATTCAAAAATGATTCAATAAATCTCCATAAAAAACATGGCTAAACAGAACACATCACATGATCATCACACCAAAGTTCAAGGCATTTGGACAAGTTTAAGCGTGGCAATCAAATTCATCAAGTCAAGGTAAGCAAAACAAGCTCAAATAGGGCACAATTAGATGCATCAACTTAGCACAAGCCTAAAACAGAATCCAAACATGATAAAGACATCAAACCAAAGCCACAATAAACTTCAACGTGTCTAGAAACAAAGTGCAAAATTTCACATTCATAGGATAAACAACCATCATTTCACTAATCATTGAAGTTCATGACTATTCAAAAGTCCACAAATGACCAACCAGAATGGAAAATCCCAAACAAATCAGAAATCAATCCAAAAATTCCACAAACATTTATGATCATTCCTAACATCCACAAGTAGCATCATGCAAAAAATCACATCAATTGGCATTCATTTGGCATGGTAAAGAAATTCCTCAAATCAGACAAGCAAAGGTGTGACACACATTGTCACACCTACATTAAACAGATCATATCTCAATAACCAGAAATGCTAAAAATGCAAACTCAACACCAAAAGGTCCCTAAAGATGTCTAGTTTAAGTATGCATAGTTTCAGGAGCATTGGATAAAATCTCATCATTTCACAAAGCAAATGGCAAGCAAGGTACAAGATAGCACACATGTGAACAATCCCTAGGCAAAATTAAATTCCAACCGTGCACAATTTCTGAAAAAAATCTCATAAAATACTAGACATCATGAGGAACAACATGCAAATATTCCCAGGTCATTTGGATCATTATTCATGGAGTTATGATTTTTTGAATGAATGGAAAAAATAAAAAAACACATGAAAGCATGCATGAACATGGATAGCATAAAATGGAAATAATGTAAAGCAATATTTGGAAATGTATGGAGCCAAGGATCGAACTGCAGAGGAATTCAAATTGAGCGCCCTTAACAATGAAACGCGCCGTTTCATTAACATTACGTGGCAAGGCAAATGAATGAGAGCCAATCAGTTTGACATGTAAGCTACACGCTGGACCACTGCATGGCGATAAACATAGAAACGCATGCAAAAAGCGCTAAAACGGATCAAACAAAATTTCTGGAACAGAAACCCTAAGTTCTTCATCATGTTCATCGTGATTTATACGCTCAAGAACAAAAATTCCAGAAATGCAAGACAAATACATCATCATGTTCATCTTTCCACATACATTAAGGATCAAGGCTTGGTTTGTGCTAATTCATCCTATGTTCAAAGATTCGAAGCCAAACATTTTCATGTACCAAACTTAGATCTACCATATCTACCTCATTTCTCCATGAAAATCAATGATCTAAAGTTCAGTGTGATCAGCATTAAAGGATCTATAACATGCATCTATCAATTTCATGAATTAAAGCATTCGAAATCTGACCTTCAAGGATGTGCAGAAGTGGAATCGATGCTTTCAGGCTTGGTAAGGCGCAAACAGATGCTCCTCAGCTCTTGGATGAATGAATGGAGGAAAGTTTGAGTGTTAATCGTGCTTAATTTGACCAAAAAATCCAACTGCCATTGATGGAGGTGAGCTTCAACAGTCCTCGAATCTTGAAGAATTCCTCTGAATCTTGCTTCCAATAGGCTCAATTATGCTTGTGGATGAAGGATTAATCAAGAACAAGGCAATGAATATGAAGAATTTTGATGAAAAAGTGAGAGAACCAAATGAAGAAAATTGTGAAAATGGATCTAGATCTGGAAATTATGAAGTGTTAATGAAGTTTTCTGTTAGGATTAGCTATATATATGATGTGCTAATGATGCTTGTTAATCACAATTAAGCAAATGCAAGTGGATTAGAGAAAACCAAGTGTAATGCAAATTTGCAAATTCACCCCTTATGCATGCATGTCAATGCTACAGTACACGAATCTGGCTTGGAAATCATTTCAAATGTTGTTTTAGAGCCAAGGCAAGTGTTAAAATGTAAAAACAATGCACCATTTTCAAATTGGAAATTTCCCTCCAAAATTCAAATGAAAATGCAAATATTTTTGTGATCAAAATGCATGGCTTATGATGCATGAATTGGATAGTGCATGTCAAGAGAGAAATGTTGCAAAAAGAACCATCTCAATTGGCCTTATGGTTTGAAAGTTATGCCTTCTTGAAGTTCAAATTCACTTGGCAAAGATTGATCCATATCTTTTCAACCACACATGAGAAATTGATGTTCTTGGACATTTTGGAAATGGGAGAGAAAGATCTACAACTTTCATGTTCAACAAAATTTCATTTGAAGCATTTTTGGTCATGTAATCTTGAGGAGAAAACCCTTCCATTTTTGGCAATTTCAAATTACAGGTCACTTACTATTTTTGGAAAGTTTCCATCTGACCTCAAATTCTTCATTGTTGATGTTTGAAATGTCAAATGAGACTTGTATGGACATGAATGAGGCATCTCTAACCATCTCCCACCTTCAAATCCAACAGTTGACTTTTGGTTGACTTTTTCCAGTTGACAGTTGACTTGGTCATGCACAGATGAATTTGAGCCTCAATCTCCTGATGAAATGGCTCCAAAATGAAACCCTAGCTGATACAAGCTCAATAAAACCATATGATGATCCCCATCTCAATGAAGACCTCATCTCCTTGAAAAACCCTGACTGGTATAATTCAACTGATTAGGGTTGACCAGAAGTCAAAACCCTAATCCCAAGGAACATGATCAGGCACAATGAACCTCCTGGTGATGATAAGACCATGATGATGGTGATGTACCATTTCAACCAAGATAAAGATCAACCTCCTTGAGGAACCAAGAACCCTAATTGAAGCACAAACCCTCAGATGGCTAGTGATCAATTCATGAAACCCTTAAGCTTGAATCTTTTAACCTCTTTATCTTCTGAACAAGACTTAGGAGGATGACTTGCTCATTGTTTCCATATGATATGCAAAGATGCAATGAATAATGCCCTACAAGATGAAATGCAATATGCTAAGCTAGTCCCAAGAGAGGAGGGCAAATTTTGAGGTGTTACAGCTGCCCCTATTCAATCCACTGTGAACCTGTCGATATGAATAGCCTCGGCTTTCAGATGATCAGGGTGAAGAGTGATTGAATACCAAGAACAGACGAACAATTTGCACTCTGATGGGAAAATAATTAACAATGCCTGTCAGAATCGGCAAAGAAGCGATCTCCAAAGAATAATCCGTCTGGTACGGAGAAAGTCAGCCTGAATACCGAAACAGAAATGTCGACCTGTATACCAAAATAAATGGTAACACAGGGATAACCATGGCATGAACGCCGCTCATCAGTCTGACTACTGAACATCATAGTAAGAGAGTATTGATATCGGTCTGAATACCGGGGGGATAGGCCTGAATACCCAACAACTGGCCTGGATGCCACTTTGGTCTGAACACCACTTTGGTCTGGATACCACTCTGGTCTAAATACCGGAAAGCTAGCCTGAGTGCCGCAAGTACTTCAACCTGATTGTTGGAAACTTCTTCGATCTGAAAATCGGAAACTGGTCTGAATACCACCTCGGTCTGAACACCGGAGAATTGGTCTGAATACCACCTCGGTCTGGATACCGGAAACTGGCCTGAGTGCCACAAGCTGCATCGATCTGATCGTCGGAAACTTCTTCGATCTGAATATCGGAAACTGGTCTGAATACCCACCTCGGTCTGAATACCGAAAACTGGCCTGAGTGCCACAAGCTGCATCGATCTGATCGTCGGAAACTTCTTCGATCTGAAAATCGGAAACTGGTCTGAATACCCACCTCGGTCTGAATACCGGAAACTGGCCTGAGTGCCACAAGCTGCATCGATCTGATCGTTGGAAACTTCTTCAATCTGAAAATCGGAAACTGGTCTGAATACCCACCTCGGCCTGAATACCGGAAAACTGGCCTGAATGCCACAACCTGCATCGATCTGATCGTCGGAAACTTCTTCGATCTGAAAATCGGAAACTGGTCTGAATACCCACCTCGGTCTGAATACCGGAAACTGGCCTGAGTGCCACAAGCTGCATCGATCTGATCGTCGGAAACTTCTTCGATCTGAAAATCGGAAACTGGTCTGAATACCCACCTCGGCCTGAATATCGGAAAACTGGCCTGAATGCCACAAGTGCTTCAACCTGATCGTCGGAAACTTCTTCGATCTGATAATCGGAAACTGGTCTGAATACCCACCTCGGCCTGAATACCGGAAAACTTGTCATGCTGGTCAGCATCGGCAGAAATGAGGAACAGTGATAAATGAGGCGGCACTTGTGCCAACAACCCATGCCGGGGATAACAAGCCATGAGCCGGCTATTCTCTATTCAACCCTAGCCAACGAACAATTTGCGCTCAGCTAGGGATTATTCTCTTCTTACTTTTTTTCTCTTCTTTTTTTGTTTTTGCTTTTCTTGAACTCCGAAACTTTCTGATTGGTAATCTCTTCCTTCCCCCTTTTTTTTTCTTGAACCCCGAACAAATATCTTCTTTCGTGCAGATGGTCCCGGATCACCACAGTTGAACCTCGACATCTTCATAGTAGCCTTGTTTGCCAAATCATGAACCCCGCTCTCCAATTGAACCCCAGTCGCCTGACGATAACTCGTGATCGCCATTGTGAACCCCGTTCTCCAGAAAACACCCTATGTCTCCCTTTCTCCATTTGAACCCCGCTCTCCAGAAAATGCCGCAACACTTCCCTTTCTCCATTTGAACCCCGTTCTCCAGAAAATGCCGCAACACTTCCTTTTCTCCATCTGAAATGTATTTTCGCGCTGATCGCGTAACGTTCTTTGATCTTCATTTCCATCTCCGCCCGACGGAAAAGTTTCCACCAATATCGCACTACTGAGGAACATTGTTGCTCTAACATCATGATGCCGAACTCCTAAGAGTAACACCTTCCAACTTCCATCTCGCACGACAGAAATTCTTCCTCCAGTATCACACTACTAGGGAATACCATTGACCCAACGTCACGATGCTGAACTCCTCGGAGTAACATCTTCACCATCCGGCAAAACCAAATCTCAAGCAGTACCCACGGCTCGAGTAACCGATGCTTGCAATGCTGACGCTAATTTTCCGACTAGCAAAACCACTTCTCAAACGGTAACCACGGCTTGAGTAGCATCTTCACCCACTGGCGAAACCACTTCTCAAACAATAACCACAGCCTGAGACTAGCTTATGCTTGCAATGCTGATGCATGATATTTTTTAGCGTAATGCTCCGTAATCATGGAAATGCTACGTGATTTATTATGCAATACGCTATGCTTATCTACATGATGGATGCATAAAAAGTATCCCCCTCAAGGGACTCTCCTGGGGAGCTCGAGGCACTCTGCTGAAGAACTCGACAACACTCCAACCTCCACCGGCTAGGGAATAACACTGCTACTGGGAAATAGGCCACCCTACCAGGGATAACCTCCTCTGAACCCGATCTGTTTGGGGATTTCGCGGGGAAAAAACCACCAACTCACTCTGTGGGGAAACCAACAATCTCTGACTTGCTGGGGAATTTGTAAGCTCGACTCTGCTTGGAGAAACCACTACCAATAGATACCTCCGCTGGGAAATAGCAACCTTCAGGCCTGGCTGCTGAAGAAACACCGATCTCAAACCCGCTGGGGAAGACTCGGACCTTGAATCTGCTGGGGAGATACCAATTCCGCCTCTGCTTGGGGTAACAAGGAAATTCTGGCACAGAACACCCGTCGACTCGTCGAACCCTGGTATTCCACATCCAAATCCCGTGTCAGCTTTCCACTTTTGAGAGCTCCCAGACTCGTCTGGACTTTTCTGATTCATCACCTTGTATTCTCGCCTCCTCCGTACTCGACGAAGATCGAACTCCGTGGATTCATACAGACTTTCCAATCTCAGACTTTGAAGAGTCTTCTTGATTAATATTCAGGATCGTCGTACGTCTCGCCGTCTTTCCACCATTTCTCCATCCATTCGTCCCTGATCGGACTCCTCGGGGATCTTTTGTCAAAACTTCACATCACAACCTGCAAGTGAGTGAAAATACCTAACAGTTCCTGCAAAAGAGATCGTTAGATAAAACGTGCCCCAGGCGTGTCGAGATTTCAACACTTGGATCACTCAACCTTCCAAATAAGATTTCAAGCTTTCAATCTTATAAACATGCATTGGAAGGGACCTGTATGTCTTTAAAATGCAAAGATTCTTTATCAACATAAACGGATGTTTTTGCAATCAAAGCGGTAATGAAAACAAAAACAAAACTATTTGACTGAATATGCATTTTATCGATTGGAAAAGCGTGGCTCAAAACTGAGCAATACAAAGGAAGCAATTCCTGAAAAGAGGTAATTGCGCACAAAAGGAAAATCTATCCTAATGGCAATGTGAAACCGCGATCTCATCGAGTTCCAACTCAGTTACACCCCATATGTCCTCAGACTCTCCGTGTCTTCTGCCTTCTGAACAAGACGCTTCTGACCGATCCCTGCCAGGGATTACCCATGTCATATCCAAAGCACAAACGATCATGCTGGACGCAGTTGTTCGTTTCAATCCCTCTTTTGCCTGGACCGCCCTTTCGGGTTTTCAGTCCACCGGGATACCCTTTTTTGCCCAAGTCGCCTTTTCAGGTTTTCGACTTGCCGGGTGTACAGTTTTTCTTTTTATCCCTAATTTTTGCCTGAACCTTTTTCATTCCTTTTTTTCGGTTCGCCGGGATGCCCATTTTCGCCTGGACTATTTTTCTTTTCGTCCAGTGGGTCTCTTATATGAAGTATTTTTTAACTGCGTCCGCATTCACAGGGGATGGAAAATCTTCGCCATCCATGGTCGTCAACAACAAGGCTCCGCCAGAGAAAACCTTCTTGACCACGAACCCTTCATAATTGGGTGTCCATTTGCCCCTACGATCGTTTTGAGGAGGAAGGATCCTTTTTAGCACCATATCACCTACGTGATACACGCGAGGTCGTACCTTTCGGTCAAAAGCGCGCTTCATTCGCTGCTGGTATAACTGCCCCATGACGAATGGTTACCATCCCCTTTTCCTCAATCAGGCTCAACTCTTCATGCCGAGTCCTTACCCATTCAGCCTCTTGCAATTTCACGTCCATCAGGACTCTCAAAGAGGGAATTTGAACCTCAACCGGTAGCACAGCTTCCGTCCCATACACAGCTAGAAAGGCTTTGCCCCAGTAGGCGCACACACCGAAGATCGATACCCAGGATACCAGCTTCGTACTCAGCCACCATTGTTGGCGCATTCAAATGTTATCCGGGCAACAAAAGGAATGTGGGATCTTTTTGGCGCAACCAAAACGGCACCAACTTCGCTTCCATTCATGTTAATAGCCCCATCAGACATCAGAATCCGTTCGGATTCAGGGTCAAGCCCCTCCTCCGGGATCGGTTCCTCACAATCTTTCGATTTGAGCACCACGAGATGTCCTCATCAGGGAACTCAAACTTCCTCGGTTGATAATCCTCAATGGGTTGCTGGGCGAGGTAATCGGACAATACACTCCCCTCGATTGCTTCCTGAGAGATATACTGAATATCGTATTCAATCAAAATCATTTGCCCTCTTGCAACCCGTCCGGTCAATGTTGGCTTCTTTTGCTGGCTTCTCAAATGCATACCTGATCAGATCCATCTTGGAAATCCACAAAGTGGTATGAACCAGCATACACTGTCTCAGTCAGCGAGCAGCCTATGCCAAAGTACATCAAGTTTTCTCGAGCAGTGAATGTATTGTTTCACAGTCGATAAACTTTTTGCTAAGGTAAATTGCATGCTCTTTTCGACCAGACTCGTCATGCTGCCCCAGTACACACCTCATAGACCCCTCGAGGACTGTCAAATACAGAATTAACAATTGCTCCTTCCACAGGAGGCACCAGAATCAGAGGTTCCTGCAACTTATTCTTTTATCTTTCAATGCCCCTTGGCAATCATTATTTCACCTGACCGTTTGATCTTTTCTTTTTCAATAGCTTGAACATGGGTTCACACGTGGCTGTTAGATAAGACGTGAACCGTGAAATGCGATTCAATCTGTCTAAGAAACCACGAACCTCTTTTTCTGTTTTCGGTTCAGGCATTTTTTGTACTGCTTTTTTCTTTCTTTTTTTTTTTTTTTTTTAGCAGGATCAACCTCGATTCCTCTCTTATAATGAACCCCAGCAGCTTACCGGACCGCACTCTGAAAGTGCATTTATTTGAATTCAACCTCAGTTTGAATTGTCTCAACTGGTCCACTCAGCTTGGCCAGATCTACCAGATTCCCCACTCTGTTTGGGACTTTTCTATCATGTCATCAACATAGCATTCAATTTCATGATGAATCACATCATGAAACAAAGTCACTCTAATCCTCTGATACGTGGCATCGGCGTTCTTGAGACCGAATTGCATCACCTCCACTTTTGACACTCGCCTCCAAGGCGGCCCCAACCTTTACTTCCTTCCTGACCTTCTCGGTATATAGGTCAACAAGCTCAACCTGCTCTTCGTGCAGCTGAATCACCTTCTCCTCTTGTTTCAACAACCTGGCTAATCTTCCAGCAGATCACAATCTTCTTCGCCTTCTTCTTCGGCATGATAGATCGGATTGTCGAAGTCATACAGAGGTGTAACCAAATTGTTATCAACGAGATCAGGAGAATTATTTTTCGACGTCGGAACGAGACAAATAAAAAAAAAGGGAAAATGAAAACAAACATTTCCATTTTTATTTGTTTTTTAAATTGCAAAAATGAATGAAAAACAGGGAACACCGCTTTTAACTACAAAAACATCCATTTATTAATGATGCAAAATGTTGCAAAATGAAACACATGAGGCGACCCTTACAATGGACCATTACGTTTCGGGCAAAATGTATGGCTTTCATGCAAACAGAATTAAAAAACAGAAATATTACTCTTCCGGATGAGTGACAGTGATGATCTTTGAGGCCTTCCAGTTCCCTGATACGCACGATTTTATCCACGACTCAAGCTCGCGGTCACTGTCGGTCTCCTCACCCACTGTACAGGCGTGACCTGGATCCAACATTCCAGCACTGATGAACGGGAACGGTTGATGGCGTCCTCTATTTTGTCTAGACGACTCTTGATCCGGCTGATAGCCAACCCCGAACATATCCGCCTTCACCACAATGTCTATGATCTTTCCCCAGCCTGGGATCCCTCCATTTCTCACCACTTCCACGACCTGTTTGTAAGAAGAACTGGACGGCTTTTTCTCTTTCCCAACAATAATGGCATTCTCCTCCTTGACGGTTTCAACTGCCTGACATGGTGTTTCAAATTTTTCACCATCCATTTCCACCTCCATCATTCTCTGAGCCGTTTCCCTCATCATTACACACCCGTTTGTGGCGACAGCCGCACAACAATTATCACAACCAGGGAAATCTCCATTCTTCATCAGAGGTCTCTGAACCACAGACATTGGAGCTTTTAACTGATCCCCATTCATCAGCCCAATCGTCCTCCTATCCTCAGAAATTGCATTCATCCCCATCTGACCATGCGCGGGCATGTGATTAGCATTAACATTTAAAGATTGTGCAAAATTAATGGCCTTGGAATCCACCAGGTCCTGGACAATATGCTTAAAAGCTTTACAATTCTCCATATTGTGTCCTGGGGCACCAGAGTGAAATTCACATTTGGCATTCTCATCATAACCGGCAGGCCTCTGATCAGGTTTCAACGGAGTCAACATCCTTGGCCGCACTAATCCAAGATCCTTCAACCTCTTCAACAGAAGAGCATACGTCATGGGTAGCCTATCAAATTGACGATCAACCCCCTTTCCTTCACTTGGTACCCAGCTCTCTGTGCTCTCTGTTGAGGTGGCTGAAGTTGCTGTTGTACCGATTGATTACCAGCAAGCATTGTTACCGCAGCAGTGTACGGGTGATAATGATCCTTACCCCTCTTGGCATGCACATCACTTGATTCACCCTCCTTCTTATGCTGACTATTGCCAGAGGGCTTCTTTACTCCAGACGACAGAGCATCTCCCTGGATTTCCCCCATTCTCAGCCAGTTTTCAATCCTCTCCACCTTCTCGGCGATTGCCTTCTGCCCCAAGGCGAGCCCTCGCACAACATTGAATAACTCCCTCATCATCTCTTTCAATTCGAGAAGGTCGGCGTTGGGAAGATTCATCATTCCTGTGTCAATCAAACAGGTTAGAAACTGACACCTGCAAAACAGAAGACAAGTTATTATGGTTCATGCATGAATGCAATGTCTATCCATATGAGGAACACTCTGTCTTTCGATCCTGGTTTCATCGAGACAGATAATAATTCAGCAGCAACATTCTGTCATCAATCGTCCGGTTTTGCCATACAGAGCAGGAAGTTATGATTTAGCAAAGATATCACCCAACCATGTGTGTGTTGTGAGTGTGCACAGATAAGCAAATAAAGCTTGAAGACCGATCACTGAATGAAAATAACCATTGCATATCAAAAGTGCACTGCACGTGCAAGAGTCATACATCAGGCTGACACAAGACAAATTACAATTCTCCAGAATCAGAAAGAAAATACAAGCACGTGAATTCCGTCAACAGGCCTGACGGTAATCCAACACAAATGATAACAAGAGGCTACACTGAAGAAGGTCCCGCAGATGGCTCTGCATCATCTACCATCTTGGTAAACTTCACAGCAAACCTGAGCTCAGTGTTCTCCTGCTGCAATCTCCCTATCTCCTTCTGGTGAATCTTCATCTGTCGGAAATAATGATCTCTCTCAGCAATGTAGTGATCTCTCTCGGCAACAATCTTCGCGTTCTCTGTTTCCTTAATCTTCAGCTTTGCCTCCCACTCGGCGATAAGGACTCTGACCCTGTCTTCCCTCTGATCCCTCACAAGGATTTGTCTCCTCTTCTCATCTTCAATGACCTTCGAAGCTCTAGCCAACCTCTCCTTGGTGATGTCGTGCTCCTTTGTAGACGACTCCAATGCTTGGCTGACCTTGCCATAATAAGCGGTGTCTACCTCAAAGCGCTTCACCACAAGAGCATGCCTCTTATCCTGGTCTTCCATTTTCCCTTTGATTTCCTGATTAGCCATCTGAATCCTAGCAACACTCATCTCCAACTCAGTCTTCTCTGCTTGCAGCTGATCTCTCTCCTTTTTCATCTCAAGGAACTCTTCCATGCTGACAGAAGAACGTGGCCCCTCAATCAAAGGACACCAAGGATCACCTCCAGGAAATGGTAGATGTGTGAGCTCTATCCTCTTCCTAATCCAATCGTCAAATGGAGGAAAGGACCTGCTGTTAACCTTACCAAAAGGAACCTTGCCCTTTCTCTGAATGTTACGCCATGCCCTAGACACTTGCCTCAACCGTGTCAGATTACCCTCAGCCGGGAAATAGAAAGACTCCCGAATCTCGCGCTCGAGAGGAGGAACCTCCATAGCAAACCCCATCTGTCTCCTAAGAAGCGTCGGGTTGTGATTAATGCAACCCTGAACTCCTATGAGAGGCACATTGGGAAAACTCCCACAACTGTAGATGAAATCTCGTCCGGCCACACCATTGTGAGTCCAAGCTATGTCCTTGGCTCGCAAACCCATCAACTTGGTCGCCCAATTCACAGTTTGGTCATGAAGAACAAAAGCAAAGGCACCTCTGGAAGGAAAATACCCCATAAACCATTTGTGCAACAGTTGAGCACAACATCTGATCAATCCCCCACGCCGCTTCTTGTTCCGATTATGGACCGAGTAATAAACATCCCCAACCAAGGTAGGAATAGGATTCTTCTGAGCAAACAAACGGATGGCATTAATGTCCACAAAGTCCTTCTGATTAGGGAACATTATGGTCCCATAAATGCTCACAGCAATCAAGGCACAGACGGTCCTCCAATTACCCACAACAGCATGCTCCTTGGCTTTAGCCTCCAAGAAACTCAGATGAAAACCAGGTAACTTTCCTTTCTCCTTCAAACCCCCCTTAATCACCTCCGGGCTCAAATAAAGAGCACGAGAAATCTCAACAGCATCAGGTTCCCCCTTAGTGGCATAGAAAGGAATCTGGTCCCTGATCGGGAGACCCAGGATACTAGCATAGTCCTCCATCAAAGGCCCTAACAGGTAATCTGGGAACATGAAGCATCTCAAGCCCGGGTCATAAAACTGGAGAAAAGTGTGGATGGCACTCTTATCTATATCAGTAAGCCTGAAAACCACCTTCATAATACCACCATAATCCTCCCGGAACATCCCCACATGGTCAGGTGTAATCAATGTTATCATATCCTTCAGTGCACCAATCTCTGGGTCGAAGAAACTATAGACAACATCGGCCTTCAAACCGGTCCTCATGTCTGGAACAAAGAAGTCTCTCAACCAGGATCTCAATCAAGAATGTCCCCTGCATATGGATAAACATGAGTTAGATGCAAATAGATGCAAAATGTGAATGATGTTGATGTATGAATGCAATGCATTGTGCCATCCTCCAAGTCATCTGAATAACCACTGCACTGAAGCCTTGATCTCTGAACTGATCACAACCATCTGCGGTACTGAGCAATCATAAGTCCAACTCAAGGGTTCCGAAATAAACGGAACTGAAAGATACATCACCATCATCCCCAGAGATTCTCTGAACAGATAACCATAAGACCCTCTGAACCAGCCCAGGGAATCCTGAAATAAACGGATCCCCACTGATAAATACCACGGACGGAACTCCGGCATCTCGGAAATAAATCCATAAATCCGACTTATAAATAGGACTCTGATCAATAACTGAACCATGAGTCACCATCAAAGTCACCATCAGAACATGCATCTGTAAGAATCAACCCTCCCCTCACAGGTGAATTCTAATCAGGTCATCCTAAGGCGGATAATGGTCTCGACAATCGGGTAAAGATACTCAACGGGTTTGCCCTTTCGGGTGTGCCGTTGCAGCTCTCTTAAGATTGTCTAAACCAAAGATCCGGGAAAGAACGGTCACCGAAGTCAATAGCTCAAAAGAGGTAACTAGACCAAAGCAGGAACCCCACTATGGAAGAGCTCACTCAGAAGAACCTCGTCCGGCTTGTGGTATGTCACGTCGCAATATCATGCTGATAAAGCAAGTGAGGAAACGTGAGACCACACTAATCCTAGGTGTATACTCGGACCTGGGTTTTAGCCCCACTCAGAACACCCACCCCAAATCAGAGGAACCACCTGTACAGAGGATAGCAACATGATAGTATGATGCATGCAAACATTTATGCAAATATATACACAACATAATAATCATAAATGCCATAAATAGAGCAACACAAGCAACCTAAACTATCCTAGAGAGCGCTAGGAGAGACTCGCTTAGGGAAGATGGACCAGCAAGAGGTCAACTTCAAATCTCCCCAGCAGAGTCGCCAGCTGTCGCATCCGCGAAAAACAACCGGCGGGAAAAAGCAAAACAAACAGAGCCGCCACCGTGCGTTATTTATCCCAAAAGAGGGAAAGGAAACGCTCGAAGTAAACCTGGAAAAGACATGGTCTCGCGACCAGAGAGAGATGGGATCGGGAGTCGGTTATGCGAAGGGAAGGTATTAGCACCCCTACGCATCCGTCGTACTCGACGGGATCCACGCTCAAAAGAATAGAAGAAAGGTTGCTAAACACTGCTCACAAGAATGCACGCACACTGGAATAAAACACAGATGGAATAAGAGGGGAACGGGCTCGCTAGGATATCGCATCCTATGCCTACGTATCTCATATGGAATGAGAATCAGAGCTACCGTAGTTCAGCTCACGCACGCCGAAACAAAAACAACACAGGAAACCGACTGCCAATCGCTGGACTTACGTCAGACTCCACACAAACAGGCAAACATGGAAACCGAACGCCAATCGCTGGACTTACATCAGACTCCGAACCAACAAACACACACAGGAAACCAACTGCCAATCGCTGGACTTATGTCGGACTCCAACACACACAAAGGGGTTAACCGGACGCTGAGTCGTCACAAAGCAACAAAGAAGTTGAACAAACAAGCTAACAGGGAGTCTGGTACTCGAGCCTGCTAGCTGTCAAGCAAACACACACAAAAGAAAAAGGGTGCCCGGAGAGGTCTCGTACGACCTCCTGCCTACGTACCTCATCTGGTATGAGGATCAGGGCGACGTAGTTCCCCTTAACAGGGAAAGAACTTCTAACCTAACCAGAGACCGGGAAATGACAAACTAGAAGGGAGACTAACTCGAGCCTAATAGTTATCATGCAAATTCACCATGGTCCTAGGTTAAGGTTTCTATCTAACTTGCACAGGGAGCAAGCTAAACCTAAACAGCACAAGCAAAGCAATACAAACACAAGAGCAAGCATACACACAGTTAGCACACACTATATACAAACAAAGTGGGCTCACACAGGGTTAGGCTTTAGTCAAGGGGTCATGTCAACCTCGACAAACAAGCCACTGTATCAGGGTGAAGTTAGCTCTTAACCCTAACATTGAGAGTTAGGGTGAAGCAGATGAAATAGGAAGTGAGGGGTGTGCCCCACAGCTCTTATCCCCGGCCAGGGAGAGCTTTTGAATAATAGAAGGTGTGGGAGTTCAGAAAGTAGGAACTCTTCTCCACAAGGATTAGACTCTATAAGATCTTGGGCTTTTACTCACTATGCCTCAACACATGTGGTGTGAGCAAGATGAGTGACACATTGAATAGCAGGAGATGGACTACACATCTCTTTTGTCTGCCAATTGCCTTATCAAAGGACTTTTCCTGCTTAGCACAAAATTAAACACACAAAGACATTGCCTCTTAAGGAGGACTTCAGACAGGTGCCTGGCCACATAACAGGCCAGGTCTTCCAGACTACATGAAGAAGAGAGGTTATACCTAATTGGTTAAGCAACCAAGCAAAAGCAAATTCAAAGTGAACTTAAGCAACTTATGTACCTGAAAACAATCTAACTCAGTCAGTACACCAGTCAAAAAGTCAAACAGACAATCAATAGTCAACAGTCCACAGTACACAGTCAAACAAGCAATGCAACAATGTGCAAGACACAAGCTCAACTCAAATGAGCTAAGAGCCACCTACAAAACAAATCAATATTAGTCAACATCAACCACATAATCCAATTCAAGCAAATGAATCAATCCTCTTATGGCCATGTACTTCTTAACCTGAAAATAAAGCTCAAACATAAGCAACTAACCACTAGGGCAAAGCCTAGGGTCAAAGAGGGAGAAATAATTCAAAACAGAAGCTGAAAATTGACATGAATCAAGCTCAACCAATTAAGAACAATATCCAAGTGGTCCCATGTCAATAGCATCAACCAATTTCATTTCACAAATCATATAAAGCAAGGCATGCAAATTGGAAACTCATTGAAGCAACAGAATGAATAAATCCACATTAATTCAAAAATGATTCAATAAATCTCCATAAAAAACATGGCTAAACAGAACACATCACATGATCATCACACCAAAATTCAAGGCATTTGGACAAGTTTAAGCGTGGCAATCAAATTCATCAAGTCAAGGTAAGCAAAACAAGCTCAAATAGGGCACAATTAGATGCATCAACTTAGCACAAGCCTAAAATAGAATCCAAACATGATAAAGACATCAAACCAAAGCCACAATAAACTTCAACGTGTCTAGAAACAAAGTGCAAAATTTCACATTCATAGGATAAACAACCATCATTTCACAAATCATTGAAGTTCATGACTATTCAAAAGTTCACAAATGACCAACCAGAATGGAAAATCCCAAACAAATCCGAAATCAATCCAAAAATTCCACAAAATATCATGATCATTCCTAACATCCACAAGTAGCATCATGCAAAAAATCACATCAATTGGCATTCATTTGGCATGGTAAAGAAATTCTTCAAATCAGACAAGCAAAGGTGTGACACACATTGTCACACCTACATTAAACAGATCATATCTCAATAACCAGAAATGCTAAAAATGCAAACTCAACACCAAAAGGTCCCTAAAGATGTCTAGTTTAAGTATGCAAAGTTTCAAGAGCATTGGATAAAATCTCATCATTTCACAAAGCAAATGGCAAGCAAGGTACAAGATAGCACACATGTGAATAATCCCTAGGCAAAATTAAATTCCAACCGTGCACAATTTCTGAAAAAAATCTCATAAAATACTAGACATCATGAGGAACAACATGCAAAAATTCCCAGGTCATTTGGATCATTATTCATGGAGTTATGATTTTTTGAATGAATGGAAAAAATAAAAAAACACATGAAAGCATGCATGAACATGGATAACATAAAATGGAAATAATGTAAAGCAATATTTGGAAATGTATGGAGCCAAGGATCGAACTGCAGAGGAATTCAAATTGAGCGCCCTTAACAATGAAACGCGTCGTTTCATTAACATTACGTGGCAAGGCAAATGAATGAGAGCCAATCAGTTTGACATGTAAGCTACACGCTGGACCACTGCATGGCGATAAACATAGAAATGCATGCAAAAAGCGCTAAAACGGATCAAACAAAATTTCTGGAACAGAAACCCTAAGTTCTTCATCATGTTCATCGTGATTTATACGCTCAAGAACAAAAATGCCAGAAATGCAAGACAAATACATCATCATGTTCATCTTTCCACATACATTAAGGATCAAGGCTTGGTTTGTGCTAATTCATCCTATGTTCAAAGATTCGAAGCCAAACATTTTCATGTACCAAACTTAGATCTACCATATCTACCTCATTTCTCCATGAAAATCAATGATCTAAAGTTCAGTGTGATCAGCATTAAAGGATCTATAACATGCATCTATCAATTTCATGAATTAAAGCATTCGAAATCTGACCTTCAAGGATGTGCAGAAGTGGAATCGATGCTTTCAGGCTTGGTAAGGCGCAAACAGATGCTCCTCAGCTCTTGGATGAATGAATGGAGGAAAGTTTGAGTGTTAATCGTGCTTAATTTGACCAAAAAATCCAACTGCCATTGATGGAGGTGAGCTTCAACAGTCCTCGAATCTTGAAGAATTCCTCTGAATCTTGCTTCCAATAGGCTCAATTATGCTTGTGGATGAAGGATTAATCAAGAACAAGGCAATGAATATGAAGAATTTTGATGAAAAAGTGAGAGAACCAAATGAAGAAAATTGTGAAAATGGATCTAGATCTGGAAATTATGAAGTGTTAATGAAGTTTTCTGTTAGGATTAGCTATATATATGCTGTGCTAATGATGCTTGTTAATCACAATTAAGCAAATGCAAGTGGATTAGAGAAAACCAAGTGTAATGCAAATTTGCAAATTCACCCCTTATGCATGCATGTCAATGCTACAGTACACGAATCTGGCTTGGAAATCATTTCAAATGTTGTTTTAGAGCCAAGGCAAGTGTTAAAATGTAAAAACAATGCACCATTTTCAAATTGGAAATTTCCCTCCAAAATTCAAATGAAAATGCAAATATTTTTGTGATCAAAATGCATGGCTTATGATGCATGAATTGGATAGTGCATGTCAAGAGAGAAATGTTGCAAAAAGAACCATCTCAATTGGCCTTATGGTTTGAAAGTTATGCCTTCTTGAAGTTCAAATTCACTTGGCAAAGATTGATCCATATCTTTTCAACCACACATGAGAAATTGATGTTCTTGGACATTTTGGAAATGGGAGAGAAAGATCTACAACTTTCATGTTCAACAAAATTTCATTTGAAGCATTTTTGATCATGTAATCTTGAGGAGAAAACCCTTCCATTTTTGGCAATTTCAAATTACAGGTCACTTACTATTTTTGGAAAGTTTCCATCTGACCTCAAATTCTTCATTGTTGATGTTTGAAATGTCAAATGAGACTTGTATGGACATGAATGAGGCATCTCTAACCATCTCCCACCTTCAAATCCAACAGTTGACTTTTGGTTGACTTTTTCCAGTTGACAGTTGACTTGGTCATGCACAGATGAATTTGAGCCTCAATCTCCTGATGAAATGGCTCCAAAATGAAACCCTAGCTTATACAAGCTCAATAAAACCATATGATGATCCCCATCTCAATGAAGACCTCATCTCCTTGAAAAACCCTGACTGGTATAATTCAACTGATTAGGGTTGACCAGAAGTCAAAACCCTAATCCCAAGGAACATGATCAGGCACAATGAACCTCCTGGTGATGATAAGACCATGATGATGGTGATGTACCATTTCAACCAAGATAAATATCAACCTCCTTGAGGAACCAAGAACCCTAATTGAAGCACAAACCCTCAGATGGCTAGTGATCAATTCATGAAACCCTTAAGCTTGAATCTTTTAACCTCTTTATCTTCTGAACAAGACTTAGGAGGATGACTTGCTCATTGTTTCCATATGATATGCAAAGATGCAATGACTAATGCCCTACAAGATGAAATGCAATATGCTAAGCTAGTCCCAAGAGAGGAGGGCAAATTTTGAGGTGTTACACCAAGATGGTTAATCAAGAGAACACAGTTTCAAGACGATGGGGTAGGCCGGTTTGAGATATTCAGATGACGAGACTACTCCATAACTTGTAACTGGGGCAGTCGGTGCAAATATTAGGTATATTGGGACAGAGGCAGACTACGCAGGTACAAGCTCTCTCCATGTTTCAGGTCAAGTCCAGAGGTGTGATTGCAACTACTCAGTTTGAAGTAGGCATTGAAGAGTCATGCATGGATGACCATATCCTATCCCAAAATTCGTACCTCCCTCTATATGAGCGTCTGGCTTAACCATTGCATAAACCATCATCATATATTAATCACATCGCTTCACTCATGCATATCATTCATCTAGCATAGGATGAGGCTGTTAGTGTGAATCAGAGGAATCATAGCCCAATATTTATTGGCATTTTCAAAATCCAAACTTACCTGGTACCTTCTAAAACCAGCTAGTTTGACTATTCTCCCAAAATCCAACTTGCTTGGCACCTTTTAAAGCCCAGTTCATTTGGTACCTTTTTCCAACCTTTAGGGTTGATGATCCTTTTTTCGACCTTTAGGGTTGATGACCTTTGTTTCCAACCTTCGCGGTTGTTGAATCCTTGTTCCAACCTTCGTGGTTGATGAACCTTTTTCAATCTATGTGATTGATGAACCTTTTCCCAACCTGTACGATTGATGACCTTTCCTTTTTTCAAACCTCTGTGTTTGATTTTGTTTCCAGTTGTTGAACTGACGATTCATTTTTTGAAATCCCTTGATCGCAAGGGTATTCTAAGAATGTATGGGCTCCCTGATTAGCATACACGGCCTCATGTTTCATAAAATGATAAAACATACAATTCAGCATGCATGTCACGACCTCAATTTATCATTAATATCCCCACTGTACATCAATATTATCCAGCAGACGAACCTGTAAAAGTAAAATTGTCGCCCCTACATCCATATGAACGTCCTCAACAGGCCAATTTTGGATACTTTTGTATTTAATCCACTCATACTTTAATACCCGAAAAGCTCTCGCAATTTGTCCATTCAGGTCTAAGCAGATTAAATAGGGGCAACTTTCGTACCCCAAAATTTTCCCTCCCCTTTCTGCATATCTCCATCTAACCATCTGACTAGGTGTCAACTGCATACATTAACAACTCATGCATAAGCATCATTCATTACCATGGAATCCAAGTGTTTGACTTGCAGGGCTTTGGTTTGTACAATGACTGGGAACGCTTGGTTTGGACTTGCACCAAGGCACATAGGCCTCCAAAATCCTAATCTTATGAGGTCTTTCACTCAGTGTGTGTTTGGTCCATTCATTTTGCCTCCGTGACTGGGATTCCATCATGGTTGATCAAGTCTATTGGTCATAATTCGAGTCCTTGGTCTCATAACTTTCAACCACCTTCGTTCATTCGTCTAATCATGGTCATACCACTATTTCTTTGTCCATAGGTTCACGCCCACGCTTCCATGTGTCATTTATAGATCTCGGGTTTGAGTTTATGGTCATGTTCATGTATTAAGTCAATCCATTTTCATTCAATTGGCCAATTTCTTTCATCCCTAAAATATTCATCACATACAAAAAAAAAGGTGTAATACGTTGCAAAAACTCATTTTTGGGTGTTTTTAGTCTGTTAGTCGACTCATGACTCAGCGCAAAACCTTCGGGTCCGAACATGTCGAGTCACAGGTCGACCTAGTTCTGGGAAATCTGGTTGAGTCGACTCACTCAAGCCTTGTGTCGACTCATCTTTCAGTTTCATTTGAACCAAGTTGCTTCAGGTCCGAACAGGTCGACTCTCAAGTCGACTCAATTCTGGGAAATCCTGATTGAGTCGACTCATTCGCTCGTTGCGTCGACTCATTTCCAGTTTTCCTTTGAGTTATTTCTCCGTGGGTCCGAACAGGTCGACTCCCAGGTCGACTCAACCATGGGAAAGACTCTGTTTGAGTCGACTCATTCCCTATTTGAGTCGACTCATAGCTTATTTTGCAGGAATTTTGCACTGCTGTGAGGATGGAACTTGTGGGATTGAAACTTGAACTCTCACCATTGAAGATATCTAAAGCTTGCGATTCATGACAAATGCGCACCTGCATAAATACCGAAAAACACCGGGAGCACTCGATGACACTTCAAAGTTTGGTACTTCATCAAGCTTCAACCATACACATTTTGAAAATGGAAATTCTGCAGCAAACCAAGTGCAGCAAATTCACAAACACTTGAACCTGCACAAACATAACCAAAGCCAAAATCACATAACACAACACAACACAACCACTATTAACCTACAGTTGCAAGTCATGATAGTTATATCTTGTACCTAAGCCAACATCAAAGCCTAATTTCATTCAAATTTTCACCTGCACTAGCCAATCATAAAACCACCATTTGAACACATTCGATTAAGTTAACCAGTTAACTAACTTCCAACTTAGTGAGTTAACTACCTAAACTCATTGAGTTCATCCCAACCAACTCCAGACCTCATTTAACTAACTCCAAGCCATATTGATCCCAAACCTAATCACTATAAATTTCATCTTCTCTATCATTTCAGGGTCCTCACCTTTTTGCAAACATCACCTTCAACTTTTTGCATTCATCTTCTCCAATTCCTCTCCTTACACCAAAGCTCAAATCACCATTGGAGAAAGCTTCACATTGAAGTTTGTTATCAATTGAGCTAAACCTCTTGCACTCAATAATCATCCATACATTCACATGATCAACATCAACAACAATAATTCAATTCAGAATTTTTTCAGAGTTGATTCTTGAAGAGGAGGAGTTCGTACTAGAAGGAGAAGATTAAAGGTTCAAAGTAGCGAATCTCTGGTTTTCTCTTCTCTATCTTCATCACTTCCAATTTTCAACAGGTTCCAAGATAATCCTCCGTCTTGTAGGTTGGTGAATATTCATCTGTGCTTGTTTGCTGAATTTTTTATACCACATTGTAGCTTGTAGGTTTGATTCTCCTCCACCTCCATTTAATTTCAAATTTTGTGCTTAGGGTTCTTGACTTTAATTGCTTAATTTCCAGAATTAATTAATTTGTGGATAGAATGGATGAGGGATTAGGATAATAGAGGTTGAGAGGAGTAAGAAATTGATGCTTTTTCTTGATTCCGGCCAGCTCTGCCTCCTCCGGCGCGGTGGTGTCGGAATTCGGTGGTGGTTCTGTTTTGACATGAAAATTGGAAAATAATATGTAGAGGTGAGAAAGTGAGTGCTGATTTTTTCCACATGTCTCTTTGCAATTTCTGGTGGGCTTAGCCGTTAAGCCCAAGACTCTGCTTTCTACACCCTTGTTGCTGATTTCTGCATTCTTTATTCAGGACCTCCACCCTCTTTGCCTAACATGTTAATTACCATTTCAATTACCTTCAATTATAATTTTGCTTTGTGTTGGTAATTTTACTAATTGTCTTGTTAACATTTTAATTAGGTTTAATTAGGCTTTAGACTTTAATTATAATTAGTTGGAATTTTGTATAGTTTTCCAATTAGACTTTGATACTTGTGGTCAAGAGACCATTTTACCCGTTTGAGGCAATTTTGGACATTTTACTCATATAATCACATGCTCCTTTAGGTTTAGAATTTTTGCATAGAGCTTTAATCCAAAGTCTTAACAATTGCATGTTCCCTTAGGGTTTTTAACATTGAATTTTTCATCAACTATAGCATGATCCCTTAGATTAATGTGATTAACTCTAACCACTAGATTAAGTCTTACCTAGCTATTTCAATCAAAACAAACCCATGATTAAATTGGTCAAAAGCAATTTTGATCAATTAAATCCTTTCAACTTGTATAATCCTACAGTTTAAATTGAGTGACCAAATAGCCCTTGGTCACTTAATAAGACTTTTCTTCTAAGTTATGGAGCTCAGAGCCTCAAGTCAATATCTTCAATCAAGGCATCCTCAGTCACATCAAGCAGCGAATTATACAAGACAAATCAAAGGTCAACACTTGGTTAACACAATTCAAGTTGTACGAAATAAGCCTTAAGTAGTAAGGAATGATGAGATGGAGTCTCTCCTATCCTCGTCTAGAGCGACTTTGTGTATGGGGCGTATGCCCAAAATATTCAAAGCGTTCTCCCTTGTTCATAGACTTAGTGCAATACAAATCGATTAAACTACCAAGTCTTCTTCATACAAGATCAACATCAACATAAGGATCAACAATGAAGATTTTTCACCAACAACTTGTCAGTCAAGAGAAGTATCATGCAAAAAGAGCCTTAAGTAGTAAGGAATGATGAGATGGAGTCTCTCCTATCCTCGTCTAGAGCGACTTTGTGTATAGGGTGTATGCCCCAAATATTCAAAGTGTTCGCCCTTATTCATAGACGGTAATGTGATTCTTATCAATCGACTGTCAAGTCTCTTATCACTTCACTCTCTTACCTCATTCTCCATTCCTATTTATTTCTATTCAATCATTCAATCATTCTTTTGCCTTCAATCACCTTGCTTTCAGCCGTAGTACGTTGAACTATGTAAGCTCTGACTTCCTCATTGCACAATGAGGGTACGTGGGCAGGAGAATCCAGATTCTTCGTGAGCTACCTTATTTATCAATCTATCTTATATGTTCCTATCTCATTTATCAATCTATCCTATGTTATTGATAAATTATTCAACACTCCACATCAATTATTTCTTCCTCAGTGGAACGTTAATCATACTCCCTTTGACAAACAACGTTATCCTTTGGATCAATTCCCTTGTAATCAAGTCTTTGAATTCTAATAATCAACTCAATCATCGTTTGCCTTGTCAGTCCTATTGTGCTTTAGCAAACCCTTATTCATTGTGAGCCTCGTCGGTCCTCTTATACTTAGGCCCACTCCTTGATCTTTGGTTGCCTTATTAGTCCTCTTGTGCTTTGGCAAACCCCCAATCAGTGTTCATCTTATAAGACCTCTCGTGCTTAGACGAATCTATTGCCTTGTAAATCCTCTCATGGATAGGCCAATCATTTCATAATCATTATTCGTCTTATAAGACCTCTCGTGCTTAGACGAATCTCTTGCCTTATAAGCCCTCTCATGTATAGGCCAATCATATCTCATTTGTTCTTGTGGTTGATTATCATCATCGGTTAGTGCCACGTCCTTGCTTATTAAGCAATCTACCTCGCCTTTGGGAAATCCTATCGAGTCTCCCTATGCTTTCAGTCGTAGTAGGCTGAACTATGATTGCTCTAATTTTCTCATTGCACGATGAGAATACGTAGGCACGAGGGTTCGAATCCTCCACGAGCATACTTATTTATTATTCCTGACTTAGGTCATTCCTCCCATTCATCTCCATGGAACATTAACCATGACCTACATTCATATACTACCTTCATTCACTCCGCGTGATATACCTATTCTTTGAGCCAAATACACTATCTCTTTGAGCTCCATCTTGCATCTCCTTATGAACCAAGAGTCGATTTGTTTGTCTTATAAGTCCTCTCGTTGGTCATACGAACATATCCTTACTTACTTTGCAGCCGTATACATGCAATCCTTCTTTTTCGGTTATTCCAATACAGTGTTGTAGGCCCTCACTTGTTGGTTCACACCTGTTTACTCTTGGGTTCATATTTCACCCCTTGTTGGAGTTCAAATCATATAATCCTTTGGTTCAGACCATACTTTGATCACTCTTCTTTTCATCTCCCACCACTAGTTCTTTGAACTACGGAGCTCTGAATTCGTCATTGCACTATGAGGATACGTAGGCATGAGGGCCCCAATCCTCACTGAGCACTCTATCCATTCCTTTCCTTACCCTATTATTTTACGAGTAATCTTAGATATAACACCTATTCGAGGGAGAACAATCAAAATGGTTCCCATGGAGTACCATGGATGTTTGGGGTGCTAATACCTTCCCCCTTGCATAACCGACTTCCTTACCCAACATATCTCTTTCCCCCAGGTTTTATCGATATTTTTCCTTCCCTTTGGGGATAAATAAAGTTCGATGGAGACTCTGTTGTATGTTCAAGTATGCGATATGTTCGAGTATATTTCCTCTAGCTTCAGAGTGGTATTGTACAAAAGGAATTATGATTTGGTACTGCTCAGATGTGTAGACAAAAGCGAAGCAAACCGGATTATAATGGATATCCATGAAGGTTCCTTTAGGACACATGCCAATGGACACACCATGGTGAATAAAATCTTGAGGACCGGCTACTACTGGATGATTATGGAGGTTTACTGTTACCGCCATGTCCAAACATGCCACAAATGCCAAATCTATGCTGAAAAAATCCATGTACCCCCGGTGCCACTCAATATCCTTACACAACCTTGGCCTTTTGCAAAGTGGGGAATTGACGTGAACGGATGCATCAAGCCAACCGCCTCGAACGGACACTACTTCATCTTTGTAGCTATAGACTATTTCACCAAATGGGTGGAAGCAGTCTCGTATGCCAACATCACAAGACAAGTGGTGGCTCGATTTTTAAGGAAGGAAATCATTTATCGTTATGGGGTCCCCAACAAGATCATTAATGATAATGGATCTAACCTCAATAACAAAATGATGAAAGAGATATGCTAAAGCTTCAAGATTGAACACCACAACTCGTTCCAATATAGGCCAAAGATGAATGGTGCAGTTGAAACAACCAATAAGAACATCAAGAAACTTATGCAAAAGATGGTGGGGACCTATAATGATTGGCACAAGATGCTCTCGTTCGCGTTGCATGGCTATCGTACCTCTATACGTACCTCTACTGGCGAAATCCCCTTCTCTCTTGTGTATGGCATGTATGCAATTTTGTTAGTTGAAGTAGAGATTCCTTCCTTAAGGATTTAGACCAGTGTCAAGCTTGATGAAGTCGAGTGGGTACAAACCTGATTTGACCAGCTGGACCTCATTGATGAGAAGCGCTTGGCAGCCATCTTCCACAGCCAGCTATATCAAAAGCGCATCAAGAGGGTACATGACAAGAAGATCTTTCCCTGAATCCTCAAGGCTGGATACCTAGTCTTGAAGAAGATTTTACCAACTCATGCTAACCCAAGGGGCAAGTGGACGCCGAACTACGAAGGCTCATATGTTGTAAGAAAGGTCTTCTCTGGAGGAGCCTTAATACTCGTAACTATGGATGGTGAGGATCTCCCGCCCCTGTAAATATGGATGCATTCAAAAAATACTACGCATAAAAAAGAGAGCCCGATAAGTCGAAAACCCAAAAGGCTGACTTATGCAAAAATGGGTATCTCAGTACACTGAAAACCCAAAAGGGCGGTCTAGGCAAAAATTAAGGATTCATAAAAAGCAAGAGGCTGCATCCCGCAAAGAATCTTCTACACTCCACGGCGAGTCAATCCAATCATCTCCTTCTAAAGTAATATATGAGGACCCTCGAGGACATAAGGACTATAGCATATTCAGAACTTGGTGGAAATCCGAGCTATTTTTGTTTCCATTATAGTTTTTTTAATTTCTTTTGCAATCACCTCTTTTAGGGATTGCTTCCTTGTATAAATCACCCATTTTCAGGATCATTTTTAATAAAATCAATTTCGTCATATGTGTCCAATGCTTTTACTTTTCCTGCTTTGTTTGTGAAGTGTGACTTTCCTTAATTAACATTGCATTGAAAAATCACGGGTAAAATAAACTTTTACTAAAAACTTTTAAGGGAAACATCAAAATTACTTCTCTTTCAAAAGCTTCTAAAGGTAACTGTGGTCCAACATACTTGGTATATCTCAATGTCACAACACCACAAACTCATGAGT
This sequence comes from Lathyrus oleraceus, assembly GCF_024323335.1. Classification (NCBI taxonomy): domain Eukaryota; kingdom Viridiplantae; phylum Streptophyta; class Magnoliopsida; order Fabales; family Fabaceae; genus Lathyrus; species Lathyrus oleraceus. Next base: position 515,750,889 of record NC_066581.1, read on the forward strand.
TTGGCCCAATCAAAATTTTAATTCCTCAGCAGAAAGATCCCCAACAGTTCAACTAAACATAACTTGATCATCAAAAGATCCATATTTTGATGTCAGGAAATCAGTGCACTTTCCCCAAACAAAAGAAAATCCTAATCTCCATTGGCATTCTTAGCAAATTATCCCCCGCATATCCCTAACATACATTGGCATCTCTCATACATAACATTGCATCATAAGTATCTTCTTTAATGCATATCCTTGCTCAAGAACAATTCATCGAGTTTTCAACTTTCGTAGTCGTTGCTAAGATTGCCCATTTCATATTTCAAAACTCCCCAGCCATTGCTAGAGATTGTCCCCAGTAGAGTCGACATTATTCTCAAATCTCTCCCCAAACAGAGTCAGGTATTCCAGCCTTTTCTAGGAATCATCACTGAACTTTTTTAGTTCCCCCGCAAAACAGACATTTCAGCCGTTGTTAGAAATTATCACCTTCATATTCTCCCCATAAGAGTCAGGTGTTCTAGCAGTTGCTAAGAATTGTCGATGAACTTGTTTCTTTCCCCATCATGAGTCAGGTATTCTAGCCATTGCTAAGAATCGTCATTGAAATTTCATTCATCCCAAACCAAAGTCAGGTATTCTAGTCGTTGCTAGGAATCGTCACTGAACTATTTGGTTTCATCCCCATCAGGAATCAGGTATTCTATCAGTTGCTAAGAATCGTCACTAAATTCTTTTTTCCCCTCAAAGTCGGGTATTCTAGTTGTTACTAAGAATCACCATTGTACCTCTTCATTTCTCTCCAGCAAAGTCAGGTATTATAGCCATTACTAAGAATCGTCACTGACCTTGTATTGTCATTCCCCACTGAGTCAGGTATTCTAGTCGTTGCTAAGAATCGTCACTGAACTTACATGGGTATTCCCTCAGTAGATGTCAGGCATTCCAGCCGTTTCTAGGAATCGTCACTAAATTTATATCTATCCATCAAAGTCTTGCTTTCTAGTCGTTGTTGGGAATTATCACTTTTTTTCTCCCCAGTCGTCGTTAGGGGCAGTCACCTTTTCTTTATGGTTCTCATCTCCGGTGGAGTTTCTTTTCCCTACCTTTCTTCTCGGAATTTTTGCCCTAAAGATTCCTCTTGAAGGAGATACTTATGTAGCATAGCATTCATCGCATTCCATATTATGATCATCATAACCATATTCCTTCCCAATAAAATCCCCACATATAATTCGCCAACAAATCAAATCATACCCCTGTCATCCTCAACAGGGAAAATTTCCGGTTACTCTTTTAGTATTTAATCCCCTCATACCATGAACACATTGGAAGTCGTTGCTATATATGCATTCAAGCCCGAGAAGATTAAATGTGAACATCTGTCATACCCTCAAATTTACCCTACCTCTATTCATAAGCATATATCCCACACATATCATCTTATAAGCATTTTTGTACCTAATGACCCACAATGTTCCACCAAACCAAAGGCATGGGGTTCAATCATGAAGCCTCAAGACCCACTGGTCATGTTACGGTGTGCCCAAACCACCTTGACCCTAATCTTTATCTCCAAGCACCCCCACAAGCTTGGAGGATCATTCAAGTCATCTCGCTCACTCTCCAAACCCAAATTGGATGGTGAGTCCCTATTGAAGACACATGAAAATTCATCTGGTCACCCAAGGAACTCAGCCCTAGCTCTTGAGCCTCTTTGGCTTGTACAAGTCATGGTTCACCTTCAATCTTGATTATGCCATAGGGGTGCCCTAAAATCCAAGGTATGTTCATACCCCAATCCTTTGAATCATCTCAAAACATCTCTTGCATCACCAAACCCTAATTTGTCTGACTTTGGTTCTTGATGAAACTTGTGATTAAATAAACCCCAGTTTTGGCATCCTTTCATCCTTGGCCTTGATTCATTTTATAACCCTATTATACCATCATTCATTTATTATTAATTCAAGTTAAACTCAACCAAAATTCACCATTCAAACACTCATTCAATTCATGTTACAAGTCATCGGCTAGGTCATGATTGTTGAACTTTCAAGGCATTGGATTCCCCATAAGTATGGCCTAAAATCACTTCACAAAGCTCCAAGCCATATTTTATATCATGATATGATCATATGAGCTCCAAACACCCATCACCATGCCTTAAAAATCAAGAAATCATAAATTCACATATCTAGGTCATGTTGGTTGGTCATATTTTAGCAATAGTGGCCTATGATTTGGTCCAAAGTCCATACCTTTTTCACCTTGCAAGCTTTTTAATATCTTTTTTGAGCCAAATGTCCTTATTGAGTCCCTCTTCAACTTTATTTCAAGGCCCAAGACCTAATTAATTGAGAAAGAACCTCCACTTTTGCATTGGCCAAGCTGGTCCATTGGCCTAGAATGACCTAGAATCATGACCAAAACCACCACTTTACCACATTACCAATTTTAAACCACAACTCATTTTGGCATGGTTATTTTTGCATCTAATCAAGGACATGACGAGGAACATTTGGCACAAATTTCATACAAAATGCACGAGCCAATTTCATTTGGCCTTGGTTCAAAAATTGGAAATTGTCATGGGGCATATGCCAGACCACAACCAATCAAAATGTGCAATTTGATTCACCAAGGTTCCAATTCATCCCATTCTGATCTCTATTAACTTGTAACATGTTATGTAACATACCAAGGCATAAATGGAAGTCAACTTGGATGTGGAAGGCTTGCAAATCCTCAAACTCGATGCCCTGTGAATTTCCAGAATTTTCCCAAAATGGCTAAAGTCCAAATGCATAACAGGCCATGTCATTGCCTGTGTCTATTCCCATTTGGTGTTAAGGACCAAAACCAATTGGTTGGTGAAGCAGACCAAGTCATATTATACCATTTCTTGTCTCCATAAATCGACTTTCAAGCATGCCTCGAACTCAAACACTTTCTGAAGCAAACCTTTCTCATTCCCTCACTTAAGCATCCCAATACCTTCCTTATAAATATGGGAAGGTGCTCCATCATAAATCCAAGATTAGAAAGCCAAGAACACCCTGATGCAAAGCCGAGTTCTTCCTCCAAAAACAGAGATTCCATTTCTAAGTTTCAAAGCCTTTCAGTTCAAACCACCCACCCAGAATCCTCCCCTAAGCATCACTCAAATGTTTCCAAACCTTAACTCACCTTTCCAACATCTCACCTGAGTTGCACCAACTCATCGGAGTTCATACCTGAAACAGATTCCGGTCAGGTAGCTACACTCACACCCTTCACTCAAACAAGTTACCAATCAACTCAAAATCATTCACTCTTCATTAACCCCATGTTTTAAGTTTTGATTATCCAATACTCTTCATTTAATTTTTGTTATAGGTCAAACTTGTTCATCTGATTTTTGGAAAAATACTCCACACTCAGAGTCAATTAATGGCTTGTGAGTGTGGAGGTTAGTTTGTAGTCATGCATAGATGTTGATTCCATGTTTAAATCCCATGAAAAACATGTGTTTTAGGGTTTTGATTATGAGGTTCCAAGGTTGAAGACGATGCCTCTACGCGCATTTTGGTTTTGAAATTATGTATTGGCCAGCTGTAAGACCCCAATTTTGGGCCCTAAGATCCCTCATGGCCCATATCATTTATATCATAACCTCAAGGATCATTGCATGCCTTTGTCCCCTCCTAGAGGATAGATTTGCCTTGTGGGTTGTTTTCTTGATCACCAAGCGTACTTTGCATTTGTATATCTTTGCTTTCATATGTTTATCATTCAAAAAGTACAAAAATATTGTCAGTCTAACCTTGTTGCTTGCAGTTGAAGCAATCATCAGAAATTAGGTCAAAATCAGTCATTGGTCAATCAAAGCAATGGATGATGGCCATTCTTGCAGAATATGGGCACCATGATCAATAATCAAAAGTTCATATGTCTTGGGACATCATCTGAAGTCAAGTTCTCAAGGAATTAGGGTTTGGAATTCATCAGAAGAAGTCCAGTCAGTGCAAAACCCTAGAAAAGTCAAACTTGGTCAACTGTTGATTTAATCAAGAATTTGATGGATAGAATTGATCTGAAGGAGCTCATTCATGCTTGTATAAGCCTCATCTATCATGTTCAACCTCATCATGGAAGAAAATCAAGCCAATCAGAAAATTTTCCAGAAATAGAAAGTGGACCTGTAATTTCAACTGCCAAAAATGGAAACTTCTTGATCTTAAACTTACATCATGATACAAGCTCCAAATGAATTTTTGCCCAACATGAAAGTTGAAGATCTTGTCTTCCCATTTTCAAAAAGTCCAAGAACATCAAAATCCCATGTGTGGTTGTCAAGATATGATCAAATCATTTTCACCAATTTTTGAACTTCAACAAGCCATAACTCTCAAACCATAAGGCCAAATTTGGTGGGGTTTTTTCCTACACATCACATTTTTCATCCTCTTTCCAAAAATATAAATTTCATGACCTAAAACCTTACCATTCAAAATGGCATTTTTGGACCTTTTTCATTTAAATTCAAAGTTTGACCAAACTTTGACTTTTTGAGTTTTTGACTTTTTCTTGATTTGGTCAATTGGGGAATGCTTTAAATCACATTTGAAACTTGCCTCAAGTCCTAATTCATGCACATTCCATCACCATACCACAACTTTGAATCAAAATGCAAAGTTGGCATTTTTATGCATATTGGTTCAAAAAAGCAAAACCAGTACAGTTTTTATATGTACAATCAAAGCAGCAGCAATGTGGTCTGTCTACAGCCTGGTTATAAGCCCAAAATTGTGCCAATTCACACCCTCCACTTCATTTGCACATAATTAGTAATTTGGCAAATGGTTTCATAAAAAACAAAGCAAGGACAGCATTCATGAAACAACCAAAAACAGCAATTACTTAGGTGATTTGCAGCTGTTTGCCAGGCCCAACTCGAGCCAGTTTGCACCTCCATTTACTCACTTTTGCATAATTAGCAATTGGCATTTTGATTCATAAAATTAAAACTGGGATTAGCATGTGATAATGTGAGCTTAAACAGATGAATATAAGTGCATTCTTCTGCATTTCCAACCCTAATGGACACAGCCTACCAAGCAGAACACTCTCCTCTCTCTCAATTGCAATTTGGCTCGAGCAACCTTTTTGCGAAAAACTCTCAAAACACCATAAGCCTCCATCATTAATCCTTCATCTGAGCAACATTTGGAAGAGTTTTCAGCTTCCATTCCCCTGCTGTAACCACTCTTTTTCATTCTGCATCTTCAAGCAAATAACAATGGCAATTTGTGGTTGGAACACTTTCATGCCTTGCTGAGCTCACATACTTCACCATCTACCATTCCAAGGCCAAAAGAGTACCTGTTTCGAGCTAAAGGATCCAATACAACACTGCATCATCAACTTGCTTCATCATTGGTATTTTTTTTTCGAATCCTTCACTTTGCCAAACTATCACATGATTAATGTATATCTTAACTTGCTGAGTTCATTGATGTTTATATCATGCTAAATGGTTGATTGTGCTGTGAGAAAAATGAACTTCATTGTTTATGCTCCAAAATGATTTGGCTCGATTTGCATTGTTGGAGTTGTTTTGATGGAATGTATTGACATATTTGTGGTATTGAATGCTTGATGATGCTATTGGCATGCTTGGTTTCATTTTCTGAACATTTCGAAATTACATGTTTGAACATTGATGAGTGAATACTGCTGCTGTCCAAACTTATGCTACACCCAGATTTCCACTTGTTGTGTTTGGTTTGTTGTCATTGTGATGTTGCATAGGGAGGTTCCATTGGCCAGGCTTTTGATTGTGTCTATTTGAAGTTGTCTGTGTGATGATTGACACTGTTATATTCGAACCCTAGCATTGATTCTCAGAAGTTCGCATGAATGCTTTTGTTTGATTTTGTTTCTTTTGCTGTATGAACATCACTACTATACTGTTGCCATGCTACTGGAATTTGAATTGTTGATGCTGGCACTAGAACAAGTTGATGTTTTTACCCTGCTGCTAAACCCTACCACTGTTGTTGCCCAGAATTCATGAACATGCTTGAGGATGTTGCTGTTGTGTATTTACATGTTATTGACATTAATTCATTACCCTGCTCCTGTACCAATGTCCTGCTAAATGATATGCTGTTGGGTGATGGTCGATTTTTTTGTTTTGATGTTGTTGAACCATAAACATGAACTGATGCTGCTATTGCTGTTTTGAACTTGGCCCAGAAATCCATGCTGTTTATATACTGTCATGTGCTGTTGTTTTGTTTATGAACATGCTGCCATGCTAAAACCATGCTGCAATTTTGAAACATGTTGTTGCTCTTGTTTGTTCTATTTGATATGATGATTGATGACATGATGTTAACAATGCTGTTAAAGCCTGCTGCTGTTTTTGAAACCTTGTGAGTATTGCTTAGAAATCCATGTAAATCATGTAACCATGCTGCTACTGCTGAACCTTACTGCAGTTTAGAAAACCCTCATTGAATTGCATTTGGTATGTTACTGTTAGGTTGCAATATGGACTTTACTTAAATGCCACGCTATTGTATCATGTTACTTGATCTGTTGATGAATTTGATGAGCACGTGCTAATAAAACCCTGCTACTGTTATTTGAACCAACATCGTGACCAGAAGATCCATGTGAAACATAATGAATGCTGCTGTTTGTGATGAACACTGTTGATGATGAATATGCTGTGCTGCTATGTGTTGTTGTTTGGATGCTGTTTACATGATGATGATGGTTGATTGCTGCTGTTTCTAAAACCATAGAACAGAACTCTCCATAGATTTTTCCCATGAGCATGCTTGTTCCAATGCTGTTTGATGTTGTTGATGCTTGCTGTTATTCTGCAACTGTAACTTTTGTTCAGGAAATTCCATTTGTTTTGGATTGTTTTGTTGATTGGTTAATGAGGATGCTGTTACCATACTATGGAAATATCGACTGATTATTGAATGTTAGTGATGATGATGCCCTTGCCATGCTGTTTATGTGCTGTTGCATGATGTTGTTGCTTGGTCAAATTTTGCATGATGTTGATTGTTTGAATGTCACAAATACCATGCTGCTATGCTAGAGCCCTGCTGTTATGCTTGAATATCGCTCAGAAAATCCACATGGTTGATGTTTGATTGTGTTGTTTGCTGTTGTTTGGATTGTAGTAGGAACATTCCCATACCATGCTTTTTGAATGATGTTTGGTTTGAACTTACTTGACATGCCATGATGTTGTTGCTGGTCGAGTGTTTTGTGATGATGTTGTTGAACCCAGTTGCCAAGCCATGCCATAAACCCTAGGGTTTTTCCAACTCAGAAAAATTTGAATAGTTTAGCTCGTGTACTGTTCCATTGGCTGAGAGCCAATGGGAACATTTCGTTTCCCCCATCAAAACGCTGCAGTTTTGTTAAGTGACTGCGCTAATTACACAATTGCCATTGGTTGACTTTGCTTTGACCACTTTGCCATGCCATTTTGTTCATCTTGCTTCATTATTTCACTCAACTTAAGCAATTCATTTTTAATTCATTTTTCATCCAAAAATTATGATTCTTTTTCCATGATGTTCATGATTGAGTCTATTATTTAATTATGAATTTTAATTAATTTTTCATGTTCTGGATTTTAAATGATAAATGATTTTCCAACATGTATGCATAAATGATACATTGTGCCATTTCAATTGTGAAATTCTCATGTTGTATCCAATGAGCTTGAAATTTTTTGTGGTGAAACTAGACACATTGATCTTCATTTCCATATAAAGTTTGTGCATTTATCATTTGTGGATTAAGAGTTATGATTTTTTGAAGTTATGTGTTGCATTTGGTGTCACACCATGATCATGCATTTTAACAATTTTTGTTCACATGCTTCCTCTTATCCAATTGACCCCAAATTTTGCATGAACCATCCTTTGCATGTCTAGTTTGTGTATGAATTTTCTTGGAATTAATCTTGCTGTTTTCCATTTGATTGTGAATTTTCTTCCATACTTGGTCATTTGTTGACTTTTTGTGCTATGCCTTGCCAAATCTTTTGTGAAATTCTCAAATCTTATTGTATGACCATGAAATTTCATATGTGATAACTAGACATCTCAAGCTTTGCATTGGTGTTAATCTCATTCATTTCTCTTCTGTTTTCAAATTGATATGATTTTTTGAAGCTGACCCATGCTTGTTGACTTTCACCATGCTTACTTGAATTTGATTTGACTTCATGATTTTTGTTGACTGCCTTCCTCTCATCCAAATGCCATGAAATTTTACATGCTTGCTATGTTAGATGTTAGGATTGAGTGTAATTTATTTCATAATTTTTGAGAATGTTTTGGTTGACTTTTGAATGAAGTCTTTGCTGTTGACTTTTGTATGCTTCTCTTGCCATGCTTTGCATCCTTTTGCATATGAAATGACCATGATGCATGATTTGGTTATGAATCCAATTGAGAATGCTTCTTGAATGTTTAAACTTGGTTTGGTTTGACTTTGTCTTGCTGCCTTGACCTTTTCTTTCATCTTTGACCCTAGGCTAGCCCTAGTGGTCTTCTAAGCTTATGATTGAGTTCATCTGTTTCAGGTTAAGCACCAATGCCCTGAGGATCATTCAAATATTTGTTTGAGTTGAATTATATGATGTGCTAACATTTGTTTTGTAGGTGACTCATATGCTTGAGTCTTTGTGCCTTGCACAATTGGTCCCTCTGTGGTTGACTTTTGGTTCATTTCTCTTTGTTTTAATTGTTGAACTGTTTACTAATTGGTTTGACTTTTGCAGGTGCTTTAGTTGCTTAAGTTCTTTGAACTTGCTTGCTTGCTTTGCTATTTAGCATTTGCTTTGAGGTATAATTACTTCTTCTTCATGTAGTCTGGAGACCCGGTCTGTTATTTGACCGGGCAAACTGTCTGAAGTCCTCCTTAAGAGGCAATGCCTGTGTTTGTTTATATTTGTCCTAAGCAGGAAAAGTCCTTCAAGTAAGGCAATTGGTGGAAGGTAGGGATAAGCAATCTATCCCCCACTATTCAGTGTGTCCTCTCTTTGCTCCCAGTACCTGGTTGAAGCAATGAGATAAATACCCAAGATCTAATAGAGTCAATAATGTGGAGAGAGTTCCTACTTTCTGAACTCCCACACTTTCTTTTATGCTCTCTCTTATCGGAGATAGAAGCAATGAGGCACACCCCTCATCTCCTATTCATCTGCTTCACCTGAGCCCCTCAATGGCCAGGTTAAGAGCGATCTTTACCTATCACGGTGGACTTTCAAAAGTCAAACCCTCTTGTGTGAGCCCCCATTGTTTGGCTATAGAGTGTGCTGTTTGTTATTCATTGCTTGATTGATTGCTTCATATGCACTTGCCTGCTTATATGTTATGCATTTATCATCATCATCAATTGCCATTAATGCATGATCATCTCATTTGCTTTGTTTTGTGATGCTATCATTGTTGTTTGCCCATTGAGGACAACTGTAAGTCCATTGCTTTGGCATTTGCTCCTGTGATATGGAAGGATAGAGTGTAAGACCTCATTGGTCACTCATATCTTCTGTTTATCTGTTTGTATGTGAGGATACAGTTATAAGTCCCTGTAAGTTGGCATCAGTTATCCTGTAATCATAATTTGATCTGTTTGGTTTTGTATGTGAGGTTGCAGTTATAAGTCCCTGTAAGTTGGCATCTGCTTTCCTGTGATCATGTTTCACTTTCTCTGTTTGTATGTGAGGATACAGTATAAGTCCCTGTAAGTTGGCATCTGTTATCCTGTGATCATAATTTGATCTGTTTGATTGATATGTGAGGTTGCAGTTATAAGTCCCTGTAAGTTGGCATCTGCTTTCCTGTGATCATAGTTTGTTCATCTGTTTGTGTGAGAGGTTGCAATTATAAGTCCCTGTAAGTTGGCATTTGCATACCTGTGATCATATTGTTGCTTTTGTTCTTGTATGTGAGGATCCATTGTAAGTCCCTGTGATGTGGCATTGGATTTCCTGTGAGCATACTGTGGAGTTAACCTAAGTCCAGATAAATTGGCAGTTGACTTCCATATTTCATCTTTGTTCTTTTCTTTTGAGGAGATCGGTGTAAGTCCATTGAGTGGCATCTGATATCCTGTTCTGTTTTAGGAGACTGGTGTAAATCCATCTATTGGTATCCGGTATCCATTTTTATTTATTTGCCTGTGGAGATTAGTGTAAGACCATTGAGTGGCTTCTGATATCCCGTTTTGTTTTAGGAGATTGGTATAAGACCATTGATTGGCATCCGATATCCGCTTTGGCTTGCTTTGTTTGTTTATTATTAATTGCTATTCCAAAGGACACACTTGAATCATCTGCTATATGATTTCAAGAAGTGAACCTTCTAAGAAGTTTTACTTTCCACCCTTCATCCATTCATCATTCACTATGTCCTAGACTTTTCACACTTTATCTTTTAAACTTGACATAAGTGTTGTGCAAACATCTTCATGTTTTCTAACTAAAAACCTGGACTCAAGTCCTTGACCTTTTTTCCAAACTCCATTTCATAATACTTATTTGAATTGATCTTAATCATACTTTGACTCCATTTTCATAATCATAATCAGTAACTTCACCCGTTCACTTGTTTTGGCTTTGTCCATTAATCTTTTCATACATGAGCTATAGGTTTGATTTATCTTAGTGGTTGATGTTAATCTCACCTTCTGTCTTTAGTGATTGAATTGTAAGCCTTCCTTGCCTATTATAGGGTTAACCCCTCCCTGGCAAGTTGAAGCTGTTCTCACATGGTGGACGTTGTTGTTTGTATAAGGTTGAGTTTTCTCCCGTGGATAACGTAAGACCTAGGGTTTGTGTTTAAAATTGAACCTAACCCACTTTTGGAAATCTTTTAGCCGAACTACGGCGTTCTGATCCTTACCTTTGATGGAAGGTACGTAGGCAACGGGTTCATCCGTTCGAACCCAATAACCCAATAATAAAAATTGTATATTCTTTTCTCATCATCCCAATCATGTTTGCACAATCTTTATGTCATAACAAATAATAATTTTTGCATAACAAGTGTGAAAAGGGCTCCCTAGGAGTACCTAGGACGTAGTGGGTGCCTAACACCTTCCCATTGCGTAATTTACCCCTTACCCAGAATCTCTGATCTTTTTATTAGTTTTCTACGTGTAAAACTTCTTAGGCTTTTGTTCGCTTTTTAGCCAGTCCTTTGGATAAATAAAAGTGCGGTGGCGACTCGAATATTTCAATGTATCTCCTAGCTTATGATTTAATCAATAGATCATATAGCGACGAATACACCGCTACAGAAAAGTGGCGACTCCACTGGGGATCGAACCCAGAATCTCTGGTTGTATTGCCTACTTTTCACCCTTGTTGTGCTATATTGTTATTCTTTATCTGACATATTTTTGTACAATTTGGGATAACTGTATTGATTGTAATGTGTGAATTGCTTGATATACAATTGCTGTGTGCTTTGGTGATCTGTGAGATGAGTTCTATACCCGAACTCGAGTGCTCTCTAGGATAGGAGAATGGCATAGTCTTGTTGACTGGTGTGGAGTAGTCCTTAGCCAGTTGACTTGCGAGCCCATTCACTTGGTGGAGGTCATGTTGAACTAATAATGTCACACAAGTTATTTGTGGTTAGACATTATTCTTTCAATCATGTTCCGCAGAAGCCAAGGACCTTAGTTTACCAAACCCATCTTGGCCTATTTTTAGGACCGTAGTGCGGAGGTCGTTCAGATGTCAGTTCTGATACGATTGTTACGCGATACTACACTCATGAGAGTTTCTCTCGAGAATATTCTTGGAATACGAGTATTCGTTCCTCCGATAATATTCGAAAGATGGAACGATGATTATGGGAACCTCTGATAGAACATGTCTGGCAGGTTTAAACCCTAGTACACTCCCTTTGGGTGGTTCTTAACCGAGACTCCATGCTCGTGACTCTCAACAAACCCGTGATTCGTGGTTGAGTCGTTCAAACATTGTTAATATCAATGGATCCCGGATCAGGTGTAAAACCTAAAATCCACCAAAGCGGCTGGTTGATATTAGGAATGTTTGAACCGGTTCATGTACCGTTAATATCAATGGAACTTGGGTGTCGATAAGGTGAAAACCTAAATCCACCAAAATGGATGATTGATATTAGGGATACATAGAGCTTTCCCACGACCTTTGTTTGGTGTGCTTTGCTTGATCCTTGAGTGTGTTTGTTGCATTCATGCATTCACGCATTCATCCGCATTCATGTCATCAAAAAGAGAAAATTTTCAAGGAACTTAAAGGGTTATTTGCAAAATTTTCAGACATGGAAAGACCGAAAAGGCATACAAAGAAGTACAGCTTCAAGCAGCCCGATGTAAAAGAGTTAAGGAATCTGACATCGTATGTATTAGATCCCTTGGGTTTCAAGGCTCGCTATGGGAAGCTTCTGCCGTTGCTGATTACTCAGGTGGATGAGGGATTATTGAGCACTCTTGCTCAGTTTTATGATCCGCTCTATCATTGCTTCTTATTTCCGGACTTCCAGTTGCTGCCAACTTTGGAAGAATACTCTCACCTTATTGGGATTCCTATCCTGGATCAAGTGCCGTTCAGTGGCTTAGAGAGTATTCCATCTGCTCGAGAGATTTCCAGTCTGTTGCACATAGATGAAGATCTGATTAGAGCTAATCTGACTACCAAAGGCGGAATTCAAGGTTTTCCCTCCGAGTTCCTTATTGCTCAAGCCATTTTCTATGGGAAGGCCATGAGTGAGGATGCCTTTGAGGCTCTATTTGTGCTGCTCATCTATGGATTGGTGCTATTCCCCAACTTTGACAAGTTCGTCGACATGAATGCCATTAGGATCTTTTCAGTTCTTAATCCGGTCCCGACCTTGTTGGGTGATGCGTATGTCTCCATGCATCTGAGAAATATGAAGAATGGAGGAGTCATTGTCTGCTGTTTACCCCTGCTGTACAAGTGGTTTATTTCGCACTTGCCGCAGACAGTTGCTTTCAAGGAGAACAAGGGATGTCTACGTTGGTCTCAGAGGCTCATGTCTCTCACCAATGATGATATCACCTGGTATGATCGCGTGTATGATACCGTCCAGATCATCAATTCTTGTGGTGAATTCCCTAATGTGCCTCTTCTTGGTACATGTGGTGGGATTACCTACAACCCTACGCTTGCACGTCGTCAGCTTGGGTTCCCCCTAAAGGATAAACCCCATAACATTCTGTTAGAAGGTGTATTCTTTCAGGAGGGTAAAGATCCCCAAGGCCTGAAAGCCAGATTTGTCCGCGCTTGGCGCAATATTCGCATAAAGAGTAGGAACGAATTGGGTCCAAAGAACTGCATTGCTTTGGAGCCCTATACCTCTTGGGTCAGACAGAGGGCTGCTACCTACCTGATGCCGTATGATCATCCGAGACCTACACTGTTGGATGTGGCTGGGCCTTCAACTCTCCCTACCCAACGTGTAGAGGAGTTGAGAGAAGAAGACCTTTCGCGTGCCTGGATCCGCGAGAAAGAGGAATTGCTGCAGCAGCTCAAGGAGAAGGATGATATGATTGAATTTCTCGAGCACCGAGTGATCGATGATCCGAACGACACTTGGACTTCTCTGCTTCCTCAGTCATCCAAATTCTGGAAAAGGAAGTATGATCAACTTGCAAAGGAGAAAGCTGATATGGAGGCCGCCTATGAGAGAGAGATCAAGAAGTTGTACACTTCTCGTCTTCCAGCATCCCGAGCTAATAGGGATCCATAGGATGTCATTTACCTTTTCTCTTTGTAATATTTCAAAGAATGCTGTACTTCTTTGGCTTAGTATTTTGAATGAAATATTTTCCATGAGCAATCAAAATGTTTAATACTCAAAATATTGCAAACAATACCCTAAGGGTTCCTTGAAAACAAAGCATTTGCACAAGCATTTCATGCATCATTCCTGCATAAACAGGTACCTTTTTCTGGTCTTCCGGTTCTAACCCTCTGCTCTTCATTTATTTTGAAGACAAGCTGACTCACCGGTATTATACGAGAGTCAACTCTGCAAGGATTATGGAGCAGTTGGAACAAGAGAACCAGAGTTTGAGAGATGAAGTCGCCAGACTTGGCGCTCTGATGGAGCAACTTCTTGCTGCCCAGAATCAGCCTGCTCCTCAACAACCAGCAACTCCGGTTCAGCGGACGGTTATATCAGAGATAGCTACTACATCGGTGCCAGTCAGTGCCCATCAGCCAAATGCCATGCCTCCCGGTTTTCCTTGGGGGATGCCTCCTGGCTTCATGCCTGATCTGCCAGCTCCAACGTTTGCTCAAATGCCGGCATCTAGCCCGGTCCCTATTCCTGTTCCTCCTGTCGTGCATACCATGCCGAGGGTAGACGACACCATTTATCACTCTGAAGCGTCTGAAGGCTCAGATGTTCACGAGAAAATGGATGCAATGAACGACCAATTCCTTGAGCTGAGAAAGGAATTGAGAACTCTTAGAGGCAAAGATCTCTTCGGCAAGTCAGCAGCCGAACTTTGCTTGGTTCCCGGTGTGAAGATACCAGTCAAATTCAAGGTCCCAGACTTTGAAAAGTATAAGGGGAACACTTGTCCTTTGGCACACTTGGTCATGTATGCCAGAAAGATGTCCACGCAGACCGACAACGATCAACTCTTGATCCACTATTTCCAAGACAGTTTGTCTGGTGCTGCTCTCCGTTGGTACATGAGCCTAGACAGTGCCAACATCCGCTCTTTCAATGATCTTGGCGAAGCTTTCGTCAAGCAATATAAATACAACGTTGACATGGCGCCTGACAGAGATCAACTCAGGTCTATGTCACAAAAGGACAAAGAGACGTTCAAGGAGTACGCCCAGAGATGGCGTGAGCTGGCAGCTCAGATCACTCCACCATTAGAGGAGAAGGAGATGACCAAGATCTTTCTGAAGACTCTTGGGTCATTTTATTATGAGAGAATGGTGGCCAGCGCTCCCTCTGATTTCACCGAGATGGTGAATATGGGGATGCGTCTTGAAGAAGGTGTCCGCGAAGGACGATTAGCAAAAGATGATGGTGCCTCCTCTAAACGATATGGAGCGTTTAAGAGGAAAGAAGGTGAAGCGCATGCTGTGCAGTCTCAGCCCAAGCATCGAAGACCCTCTGTTCAGAGGAAGCCTGCACATCGTGCCGGACATCAGCATCAGGTGGCTAGTGTAGCGCCTGTATTCAAGGATAATGCTCAACAGTATCAGCATCAGCAGCAATATCCACAACCGCAATATCAACAGCAACAGCAGCGTCCACAGCAACAGGCTTACCAGCCTCGTGGAAGTACAACCAATCAAGCAAATGTGAACTATGATAGGAAGAAGGTCAGCTTCGACCCTATTCCGATGACATATACAGAGCTTTATCCCTCCTTGTTGGAGAGGAAGTTGGTTTCACCCAGGGATCCTCCTGCTATTCCTGCTAACCCGCAATGGTGGTACAAACCAGACCAGCATTGTGTCTACCATTCCGGTGCTCCGGGCCACAACGTTGAGAACTGTTTCCCGCTGAAGAATAAGGTTCAAGACCTCATGAGAAGCGGAATTCTGAGTTTTGAAGACTCCAACCCTAACGTCACCAGGAACCCATTGCCTTCGCATGGGAAGTCTGTGAATATGATCCAGGAAGACCTTGGGAAGTACAAGGTGAAGTATGTCAGTCATATCCGGCAGTCATTGGTTGGATTACATAAGATGCTGTGTCAGCACAGCTATTTGAAGCATAACCATGACCAGTGCCGCGTCTGCTCGGTCAATCGTTTGGGTTGTGACCAGGTTCGCAAGGAATTGCAAATGCTGTTGAATGAAGGTACCATTGAGATTCTCCAGAATCGCAATGTTGATATTGTTGAGCCCGAAGTGAGTGTCATCTCCCCGGTGTTCAAACTTCCAGAGCCCGTTGTTATTCGCTACAATAGCAACAAGCCGAAGGCCTCACCTGCTTTGATTATCAAACCAGCTGGCCCTGTGCCGTATTCATCTGATAGAGCTGTGCCATTCCGGTACAATCCTGTTGCTGTCCAGGATGGGGTTGAGGTACCTTTGCCGTCTACTTCCGTGACCACTATCGCTGATGTTAGTGGGTTGACCCGAAGTGGTCGTGTCTTTTCTGCGCCTGCTAAGGCTGTTCCTTCTGAATCTGTTGAGCGTCCCGTAGGGAATGCTGTGAATGTTCAGAATCCGGCACTTGATGTTGCCAAACCCTCCTCGTCTGTACAAAAGACTCCTGTTTCTTCAGATGGCCCGAGTGGCATTGTTGATGAAGAATCTGATGAGATGCTGAGGCTCATCAGAAAGAGTGAGTATAATATTGTAGACCAACTTCTACACACGCCCTCCAAGATTTCTATTCTTTCTTTATTGCTGAATTCAGAGCCCCATAGGGAGTCTCTGCAGAAAGTCTTGGACCTGGCATATGTCGATCACGACGTTACCTTGGAACAATTTGATAGCATTGTTGCAAACATTACTGCCTGCAACACTCTGAGCTTTTGTGACGCTGATCTCCCTGAGGAGGGAAGAGACCACAACATGGCTTTACATATCTCAATGAATTGCAAATCTGATGCAATGTCCAATGTATTGGTGGACACTGGATCGTCCCTTAATGTATTGCCAAAATCCACACTCTCACGATTGTCATATCAAGGTCCTCCTATGAGGTAGAGTGGGGTTGTTGTTAAAGCTTTTGATGGGTCGCGCAAGACCGTGATTGGGGAAGTTGATCTCCCAATCAAGATTGGACCAAGTGATTTCCAGATCACTTTTCAGGTAATGGATATTCACCCATCATACAGCTGTCTCTTGGGCAGACCATGGATTCACGAGGCTGGCGCCGTGACGTCCACCCTACACCAAAAGTTGAAGTTTGTGAAAAACAAGAAATTGGTTGTAGTAGGGGGAGAAAAGGCTCTCCTGGTCAGTAATTTATCTTCTTTCTCGTACATTGATGCAGAGGATGAAGTTGGAACTCAGTTCCAAGCTTTATCTATTGATGAACCAATCGAGAAGAAGTCTCCTTCATTCACTTCCTACCGAGATGCTAAGCTGGCCATTGAATGTGGTGCAGTTGCTGGATTAGGGAAAGTGCTTGAACTTGAAGATAACCGATCCCGGGCTGGCATTGGCTTTGGTTCTGGGGCATGCAATGAGCAAGGTCTGTTCACCAGTGGAGGATTCATCCATGCTGATCAACCTGCAGAAGAGGAAGCTGCTGCTATCATCGAAGAAGAAGATGCAGAAGATCTGAACAATTTTATCATTCCTGGTGGTGTCTGCCACAATTGGGTCGCTGTGGATGTTCCTACAGTTATCCATAGATCAGAGTAATTGTTCATTTTGTTTAAAACCCTTCTCCCATGCCAAAAGGAGAAGTGATGACATTGTTGGCAAAGCATATATACAATGATATTTTCATTCAATTTTTGCATTGTCAAAACATTTGTTTTTCCTTTGTTTTCACTTTTTGCTTTTCTTTATGAAATCAGTGATCACAAAAAACATAAAAACAAAAATAAAAGCTGTAAAAGCAACATTCTTTCATCTGCATAATGATTTGCTTGTTTAAATTCTGAAATTTTTTTCTTAACCAAAATCATTATGCAGGTTGATCTTAAAACCCATTGAACATAATGATCCAACGCCATCTCCCAATTTTGAATTCCCTGTATTTGAGGCAGAAGAAGATGACGTTGAAGAGATCCCTGATGAGATCACCCGTCTCCTTGAGCACGAAGAGAAGATCATTCAGCCGCATCTCGAAGACTTGGAAACAGTCAACTTGGGATCTGAAGATTGTGAGCGCCTGGTGAAGATTGGGGCACTTCTTGAAGGGTCTGTTAAGGAAGATTTGATCAGCTTGTTACGAGAATATTCAGATATCTTTGCTTGGTCCTATGAAGACATGCCGGGTTTAGATACAGATATTGTGCAACATTTCCTGCCTTTGAAGCCTGAGTGCGTGCCTGTGAAGCAGAAGCTCAGAAGAACTCATCCAGATATGGCAGTGAAGATCAAAGAGGAAGTTCAGAAGCAAATTGATGCGGGGTTTCTGGTGACTTCGACATATCCTCAATGGGTGGCCAACATTGTGCCTGTTCCTAAGAAGGACGGAAAAGTCCGTATGTGCGTTGATTACAGAGATTTGAATAAAGCTAGTCCAAAAGATGATTTTCCTTTACCACACATTGACATGTTGGTAGACAATACAGCTAAATTCAAAGTCTTTTCCTTTATGGACGGATTTTCCGGATATAATCAAATCAAGATGGCACCAGAGGATATGGAGAAGACAACATTCATCACACCTTGGGGAACATTCTGTTATCGAGTGATGCCCTTCGGTTTGAAGAACGCCGGAGCCACGTATCAACGAGCTATGACTACCTTGTTTCACGACATGATGCACAAGGAGATAGAAGTCTATGTTGATGATTTGATTGCTAAGTCCCGAACGGAAGTTGAGCATATTGAGCATTTGTTGAAGCTTTTTCAGCGTTTGAGGAAATTCCAACTTCGTCTGAATCCGAACAAATGTACTTTTGGAGTCCGTTCCGGAAAGTTGTTGGGTTTTGTGGTAAGTGAAAGAGGTATTGAGGTTGATCCTGCAAAGGTCAAAGCAATACAAGAGATGCCCGCACCCAAAACTGAGAAGCAAGTCCGAGGTTTTCTTGGCCGCTTGAACTACATTTCCAGATTTATATCCCACATGACTGCCACATGTGCGCCGATATTCAAGCTCCTTCGGAAAGATCAGTCTCATGATTGGACCGAGGATTGCCAGAAAGCTTTCGACAGCATCAAAGATTATCTGTCTAAACCTCCAATTTTGTCTCCGCCAGTAGAAGGAAGACCTCTGATTATGTACTTGACAGTTCTTGAAGACTCGATGGGTTGTGTACTCGGTCAACAAGATGAATCAGGGAAGAAGGAGTTTGCTATATACTACCTCAGTAAGAAGTTTACTGATTGTGAGTCTCGATACTCTATGCTTGAGAAGACGTGCTGTGCTTTGGCTTGGGCAGCTAAACGTTTGCGCCAGTACATGATTAATCATACAACTTGGTTGATATCCAGAATGGATCCAATTAAGTATATCTTCGAGAAGCCTGCTTTAACTGGGAGGATTGCCCGTTGGCAGATGTTGTTATCTGAGTATGATATTGAGTATCGAGCTCAGAAAGCTATCAAAGGTAGTATCTTGGCTGACCATCTAGCGCACCAGCCAATTGAAGATCATCAGTCTGTTCAGTATGACTTCCCTGATGAGGAAATTCTGTATTTGAAGATGAAAGATTGCGATGAGCCTACACTTGATGAAGGTCCAGAACCTGGTTCCAGATGGACGATGGTGTTTGATGGCGCGGTTAATCAATATGGAAATGGAATTGGGGCAGTAATTGTTAATCCCCAGGGATCGCACATTCCATTTACAGCAAGGCTAACCTTCAAATGCACGAATAACATGGCGGAGTATGAAGCCTGTATAATGGGACTTGAAGAATGCATTGACTTAAGAATCAAGTATCTTGATGTCTATGGTGATTCAGCTTTGGTTGTCAATCAGATCAAAGGTGAATGGGAGACAAATCAACCAGGTCTCATCCCATACAGAGATTATGCAAGGAGAATTTCAACTTTCTTCACAGAGGTTGAATTTTATCATATTCCTCGAGAGGATAATCGGATGGCAGATGCCCTTGCTACACTTGCTTCTATGATTGTTGTCAGATGGTGGAATGATGTTCCCAATATTACTGTGATGCGCTTGGACAGACCCGCTCACATATTTGCAATTGAATACGTGAAAGATGACAAGCCTTGGTATTTTGATATCAAGAATTTCCTCCAGAACCAGGTCTACCCGCCAGGGGCATCTGTGAAAGATAGGAAAACTTTGAGAAGACTGTCAGGCAGTTTCTACCTCAGTGGTGAAGTGCTGTACAAGAGAAATTTTGATATGGTTTTGCTCAGATGCGTGGATAGACACGAAGCAAACCTATTGATGACTGAGGTCCATGAGGGTTCATTTGGTACTCATTCCAATGGACATGCCATGGCTAAGAAAATGTTGAGAGCAGGCTACTATTGGCTGACAATGGAGTCTGACTGTTGCAAGTATGTGAAGAAATGTCACAAGTGTCAAATTTATGCGGATAAGATTCATATTCCTCCGACACTCCTGAATGTGATTTCATCACCATGGCCTTTCTCTATGTGGGGAATCGACATGATCGGCATGATTGAGCCGAAAGCGTCCAACGGACATCGATTTATTCTCGTAGCAATTGATTACTTCACCAAATGGGTTGAAGCCGCTTCGTACGCGAATGTAACCAGGCAGGTGGTTGTGAAGTTTATCAAGAATCAGTTGATTTGCCGTTATGGTGTGCCAGAGAGGATCATTACTGATAATGGATCCAATCTGAATAACAAGATGATGGATGAGTTGTGCGCTGAATTTAAGATTGCACACCATAATTCCTCTCCTTACAGACCTAAGATGAATGGGGCTGTTGAAGCTGCTAACAAGAATATCAAGAGAATTATCCAGAAGATGACTGTTACGTACAAAGATTGGCATGAGATGCTGCCATTTGCTTTGCATGGATATCGTACGTCTGTACGCACTTCAACAGGGGCAACCCCTTTCTCTCTTGTTTATGGCATGGAAGCCGTTCTCCCAGTAGAGGTGGAGATCCCATCAATGCGAGTCTTGATGGAAGCCAAGTTGACTGACGCTGAATGGATTCAGAGTCGATATGACCAGTTGAATTTAATTGAAGAGAAGAGATTAACTGCCATGTGCCATGGTCAGTTGTATCAGCAGAGAATGAAGAAAGCATTCGACAAGAAGGTCAAGCCTCGTGTGTTCCGAGAAGGTGACCTTGTGCTCAAGAAAGTTTTGTCTTTCGCGCCCGATTCCAGGGGCAAGTGGACTCCAAACTACGAGGGTCCATATGTTGTTAAGAGAGCCTTTTCAGGCGGAGCTTTAATGCTTACAACAATGGATGGGGAGGATTTCACTCGCCCTGTGAATTCAGATGCAGTTAAGAGATACTTTGCCTAAAAAAAAAAGTATATGCAAAAAAAAAAAAAGAATGAAAAAACAGAATTGCTCGCTAAGTTGAAAACCCGAAAGGGCGGCTTAGGCAAAAAATGAGCGTCTCGGTGGAGAACCCGCAAGGGTAATCCAGGCAAAAATTAGAGACTTGAAAAAAGATATATTTGCATCCCGCTAGATTGAGTACCTCACTCTGGGGCAATCTAGGCAAAAATTAGGGATTTTGGCAAGTAACTGCATCCTGACAAGACTTTCTTGTTCATCAGTCGTCATTTCGTCAGAAGATTCTCGATTCGTCGTCAACTGAAGCTTCGGACACATCGAGATTCAAATTGGTAGAGAAAGGATCATTATGTTCAATGTAGCCCTCTTCCAATATATATCACTGATTTCAAATTTGTACAGATCTATGGAGTCTTGCCATTTGCAGGCCACCATTCCATCAAATCAATTTGAGCTTTTTATCCAATTATTTGCACTCTTATTTGTTTCAATTCAAACAAATGTTTTGCATGTTTTAAATTGATAAAAATGTCATTGTTTTAAACAAATCAAATTTTTCAAAATTTTTGTTTTAAACAAAGTGAATATTCATAAGATTGAAAGGATACTCAAGAATATCTCAGTGCTCTCCCGAGGGTGGCATGATTCCCAACAGGTAAGACATTCGTTCATATTCCTGGTTTGGTAGTATCTTCTTTCTTCAGACCTTTGTTGAGGTTGTTCCTCAAACAAAGTTGTTGTTGGGGCTGTTCCCCAGTACAGTTGCAAGTAAGTGTTGTTGAAGACTTCGTTTTCTCCAGCAGCAGTTTTCCCAGCATGGGTGTTTTCTTGAGAAGTTTCGGCGGTTGATGGTTTGTCATCCTGGTGCCCCGTCAATTTCTCCAGTGGGTCGTATATCCCCAGACTTTATTTGTCTCCTCAGCGCAGTCATGAGTATAACTGATTGATTGATACTCCCCCCGGAGTCACGAGTAGAGCTGTTATTGATATCCCCACCAGGGTTGCAAGTGGAGTTGTCACCTCTTCTCCCCATGCAGTGTGCCAGTAGGATTTGTCTGTTTCTTCAGCGCGTTTGTTTTCTTTTGAAGACTCGGTAAGTCAGTGGTTTGATACCCGGTACATTACCCCTTACCCAGAATCTCTGATCTTTTTATTAGTTTTCTACGTGTAAAACTTCTTAGGCTTTTGTTCGCTTTTTAGCCAGTCCTTTGGATAAATAAAAGTGCGGTGGCGACTCGAATATTTCAATGTATCTCCTAGCTTATGATTTAATCAATAGATCATATAGCGACGAATACACCGCTACACCAGCTAGCACGCGTTTCCTGTTTTCCTTTTATTTTATTTTATTTTATTATATTAGTTTGTTTCTGAATCACCAAAGGGTGCTTGGCCTAGTGGATAAGGGGGTTCACCCCTCATGACTCCAAGGTCAGGGGTTCAACCCCTAGCGTATGCACTTGTCCCATTTTATTTTTATTTATTGTTTACCTTATTTATTTCCCTTTTCATTTTATTTTTTATCCCACTTATTTTTATTCTATTGAAAATGTTCCCAACACAAACTCATATTATTTTTGTCTCTACTATTTTATGTTACTTTGTTTAATTTCATTTGAGCAATTTTTCACTGACTTATGAGGTCTTGAATTTGGGTAGCTAATGAAGTATATTAGGTCATGATGTTGATTTGATTAGGGATGTTTGAACCTTCTATGCTTCAAACCTACTAATGAATGATCAAGAGTTCATTCATGGTACTTTGAAGCATATATAGGTTGCCTCTATATAGACCAACTTGAATCATTTGACACATAGACGAACCTTTGTTTATGTACATACTAGCTTGTGGTTTCATTTGATCCATTTTGTTTCTATTGTTATACTAACCCTCTAACCATTATACTAACTTATTCATATTTCACATTGATCATTATAACTTGTCTAACCTAATCATTATCAACTCACTAACCTTTAACCCTTTAGTTGGTATAGTCTTGTTTTTGTCAAGAGATTGATAGATGGACTTGGGGTTTGCATAACTTTCATTGTTACTAACCTATTGTAAGTTGATTATTGGTCATTTTCAATACTTTGCATCAATGATAAGTTATCCCTTAATGCACCATATTTTGAATCTCTTGACCTAAGGATAGATAATCCTTAAGTGTTGGACTTGTACATACTACTAGCCATACTTAACTTTACTAACTTTTATTACCACTAACCATTGTTATTATCATTGCTACCTTGTTATTTACTTTTATGTTGTTACATTGAAATTTACATTCAAGTAATCATTATCATATTTATTGTATAAACTCATCATGCATGTTTATTATTGTCTTTACATTATTGTCATCATACATTAAAAACAACAAAATAAAATGATAAAATGATAAAATGATAAGGCCAGAAAGAACCATTCCACTTGTAATCAACTTGGACTTAGAGGAACTCATCTTAGGACCTTTTCTTGGAGGACCTTACCCTTCCATACTTTGTGATACTTGGTTTTTAACCATGGGTTTCATCTATAACTTGCATATCGGTTGTAAGAATGGCATCATGCCTTATGAGTATCCAAGACCCACACCTTCGGTTGTGGCTGGGCCTTCAACCCTCCCTAGCCAAGGAGTAGAGGAGTTGAGAGACGAAGACCGTTCGCGTGCTTGGATCCGTGAACGAGAGGAGTTGCTTCAGCAGATCAGAGAGAAGGATGCTTTGATAGAGTTCCTTGAGCACCAAGTTATTGATGATCCTGATGATGCATTGACTTCTCTACTTCCTCAGTCTTCCAAGTTTTGGAAGAGGAAGTATGATCGACTCGCCAAAGAGAAGGAAGATATGGAGGCAGCCTATGAGAGGGAGGTGAAGAGGCTTCGTGCACCTTATCTTCCGGTCTCGAGGGCTTTGGACGATTGCTTCTAGGGATCCATAGGATGTTCATTTTCCTTCTCTCTTGTATTGTATTTGGTTACCAAGACTGTACTTCTTTGGCGTAAAAAACATTTCCAAATATTAATTGACGTGATATTTCCGTATGTGATAAACGTTTAATATTTCCAAAATTTGCAAATAAGACTCTAAAGTTCCTCTGATATAAAAATTAAATCATAAGCATTGCATGCATCATGTTTATCTATTCCTAGGGGTTTATATCTTCTTCTTGGTTCTAGTTGGGGTTTTCTTACACTGTTTATATAATGTGAGACTGGAATCAAGGGGTAGAATACCCTTTGAAATTGATAAACATGTCATTGCATTTGCATATTCATTAGCATGTCTTGCATAACAGGTACCGCCACAGTGTTCTCATCTTGTTTGGTATTCCATTATTAGGATAGTTGACTCAGGAATTCACTGAAACGGTACCCGAAGGAATCAACAGAGAGCAATGGAAGGTTTACAAGCAGAGCTTGCTGAGATGAGGATTCACATGAATCAGTTCATGGAAGTGGTCCAAGGAGTGGCTCAGGGACAGCATGAGCTTAGATTGTTGGTACAGAGGGATCCCCCTACTACTCAACTGGAGGTTGTGGCTGATCCTCCCGCTGGAGAGGCTAATGGACCCAATGGACCGGGGCCTATCCCAATCCCACATGGCAACCTTGGTCAACAACCCATCCATGATGATCAGGAGGATCAATTCCCCCTGCTTCAGGAGGACTTTGGCATGGGCCATGGTATGGACCCTATGTTTCGGAGACTGGAAGAGAGGTTGAAAGCTGTGGAAGGGCAGAATGCTCTTGGTGTGGATGTTGCTGACTTGGGGCTGGTCCCAGGCATGAGAGTTCCGCCAAAATTCAAAGTCCCCGTGTTTGATAAGTACAATGGCAACTCTTGCCCGAAGACTCATGTATAAGCTTACTTTCGCAAGATGATCGCGTATTCTGATGATGAGAAGCTGCTCATGTACTTCTTCCAGGACAGCCTAGCTGGGGCATCCTTGGAGTGGTATATGAGGCTGGACAGAGCCCATATTCGCTGTTGGAGAGACTTGGTTGAGGCCTTTGTAAAGCAATATCAGTACAATACGGATATGGCACCTGACAGGACTCAGCTCCAGAATCTGTCTCTCAAGAGCAACGAGTGCTTCAAAGAGTATGCTCAACGCTGGAGAGGGTAGGCTTCCCGTGTTCAGCCTCCGATGTTGGAAAAAGAGATGGCCAACATGTTTATGAACACACTGCCTGGATCTTATTTGGAGCGTCTGGTGGGTTGCAACGCCTTGAATTTTGCTGATGTGGTCTCTACCGATGAGAGGGTGGAGAACTACTTGAAGACATGTAAGATCCAAAATGGGGTTGGATCATCTTCGGGGTCAAAGAAGTCGTTCTTAGGAGGACAGAAGAGGAGAGAAGGGGATGCAAATGCCATATCTTCTTATCAGAACAGGGGTAACCGGAGGAATAACTTTCAGAATTGCCATCAACAACCTTATGTTGCAGCAGTGACCATTCCGGCTGCAGCACCAGTGCAACAACAACAACCTTAACATCAACAAAATCAATACCAACAACAACAGGGTAACAGACCTGCTTATCAACAGAGACAGAGGATGATGGATAGGCGTTTCGACACTCTTCCGATGTCGTATGCCTAGTTGCTTCCCAACCTTCAACATTTGCAACTTGTGCAGTTACGCACTTTGGCTCCTCCCGTTGGCAAGCTTCCAGTGGGTTATGACGCCAATGCTAGGTGTAATTTCCACTCTGGGGCACCTGGCCACACTATTGAGAACTGCAAAGCTTTTAAGCACGTAGTTCAAGACCTTATTGATTCAAAGGCCATTAACTTTGTGTCGGCTCCTAATGTTGTCAACAATCCTATGCCGCAACATGGTAGAGCAAATGTTAACATGGTTGAAGGAGAAGTCAAATTAGTCAAGGAGGTGTTAAAGCTGAAGACTCCGCTGTTAGAAATCAAAGAATACTTGCTAAAGGCAGATGTTTTCCCCCGCTGTGGGAGCGGTTGTTTGGGTTGTGTTGCACAGAGTGGGGGTTGTGTGAAGCTGCAGCAGGGTATCCAGGCCTTGCTTGATGATGGTATCCTCTAAGCTGAAGACTTATCTGCCCAAAGGTCTGTTGAAGGGGTTGTCTGGAATGCAGATGTTGATCCTCTCTTTCCTGAAGATGCTGAAGAATTTACAAATGTTGTTCCTGCTGATTTTGTAATTCCCAATGATGTAATTAATTTTTCTGATGTTGTTGCTGATATTCCAAACATGGTGTTTGATTCTGATGTACTTGCTGAACTTGATTCCGATGTTTCGGATGTTTGTACTTCAATAAATAAGATTTCTGAGTATGACTGTGACGTTGCCACTATCACAATTTTCTACCCGACCGCTCAGATCAGTGCGCCAGTAGCGCAACCGGTACCACCAGTGCGACCGCATCAATCCACTATGACCATCACAACCCCTGGTCCTTTACCTTTCACCAGCGAAAGGACCATTCCTTGGCATTACGGGGGGAGTGTGTACACGCATGATCTTGGAGTGGAGCAGCCACTGAAAGTAGAAGAGGTGTAGGATCAGAAGTCTGGATCTGGAGTTGAGTTAAAAGATCCCGCAGTGGACAATGTTAGTGGAATCGGGCGATTCACCAGAAGTGGTAGACTGTTCTCACCACCGGTTACCCAACCTGATAGTGCTGACGCCGCGGCGAAGACCAAAGGCAAGCAAGTTGTGAATGAGGGTACCTCTGCACCACAGGCTGGCTCTGAGCCTACTTTCGCGAAGGATGTGGACGAGCTTTTGAGAATTATAAAGAAAAGCGACTACAAGGTAGTCGATCAGTTGATTCAGACACCGTCCAAGATATCTATTCTCTCACTCCTGTTGTGTTCGGAGGCACACAGGGAGGCACTTCTGAAGGTCCTTAATGCTGCATATGTACATCAGGAGATCTCAGTGAACCAACTAGAAGGGATCGTTGCAAATGTTCATGCAGGCAATGGGTTGGGTTTTACTGATTCTGACTTGACGCCAGCTGGACGCGATCATAACAAGGCTTTGCACATCTCGATGGAGTGTAAAGACATTGTGCTATCCCATGTTTTGGTGGATACAGGTTCCTCTCTCAATGTGCTACCCAAGAGAGCCCTGTCAAGGTTAGATGTAGAAGGTTTAATCTTGAAGCCTTCTGATCTTGTGGTAAGAGCCTTCGATGGTTCTAAGAGGTCGGTGTTCGTAGAGGTAGAATTTCCAATTCAGATTGGATCATAAACCTTTAACACCATATTCTATGTGATGGATATCAGTCCTTCGTATAGCTGCTTGCTGGGTCGTCCTTGGATCCACAATGCTAGGGCAGTCTCCTCGACCTTGCATCAGAAGATCAAGTTCCCGGTCAACGGAAGAATTATCACTGTCTGTGGTGAGGAGGATATTCTGGTTAGTAACCTGTCTACATTCAAGTATGTAGAGGTAGAAGGTGAGATTCATGAGACCCTGTGTCAGGCCTTTGAGGCAGTTCAAGTCAAGGATGCAGCTCCAGTGGAAGA
This sequence comes from Lathyrus oleraceus, assembly GCF_024323335.1. NCBI lineage: Eukaryota > Viridiplantae > Streptophyta > Magnoliopsida > Fabales > Fabaceae > Lathyrus > Lathyrus oleraceus. The sequence goes on from NC_066581.1 coordinate 515,778,515, forward strand.
GGTTGAAGCAGGTGCATCTTTGTCGTCCTTCAAGTAGGCACAAGCCTTGGTAAATTCAGGTGTTGCTCCCGGTTGTGGACGTCTGGTGGATTTACCTGTAAAGGAAGACAAGTTTGGGATTGGGTATCAGCCGACATTGACTTCTACAACTTCAACGCTTCAGACTCGTCAGGGGCCGATTACTTTCTCTAGTGTTGGCATCATTCAGTATGGCCAGGTCTCTGCAGTCAACAAAGAAGATGGGGATAGTGATTGCGACATTGACAACTGGGTGCGTCCAAGGGTCCCAGGTGAAGTTCTCTGCAACTGGTCTTCTGAAGAGATTATCCAAGTCACTTTTCTTAAAGAGTAATTTTCTTTGTTTATTCATGCATATCCAAGTCTTACGTTCCGCCCAGGGTGTGATGACTCATTGTAGGACTCATCTATGTGGATACCTGCATTTTTTATCATAAATAAAGGACGTCTTTTTGCATTCAAATATTTTGTTCACTGTCTTTATATTTTTGCAATTTTCAAAAATCAAAAATATAAAAAAATATATATATATTTGGCAATGTTTTGTTTAGTTTCCACTTCTTGTTCACACTCATAAGCACATACCATCACTCATGCAGATGCATGTCACCGGATCCTATTGATAACAGTTTTGTTATGGCTCGCTTCGACTTTGAAAATCCAATCTTTCAAGCTGAAGAAGAGGGTGATGAAGACTGTGAACTCCCTGAAGAACTTGCCAGGTTATTAAAACAGGAGGAAAGGGTCATTCAACCGCATCAAGAGTCTGTTGAAGTGATTAATCTCGGCACCGAGGACGCCAAGAGAGAAATCAAGATAGGGGCTGCTTTGGAAGATAATGTGAAGAAGGGGCTGATTGAATTGCTGTAAGAGTATGTTAACATCTTCGCTTGGTCTTATCAGGACATGCCAGGGCTTGACACAGACATTGTGGTACACCGTTTGCCTCTCAAAGAGGATTGTCCTCCGGTCAAGCAGAAGCTCAGAAGAACAAGACCAGAGATGGCTGTCAAGATAAAGGAAGAAGTGCAAAAACAGTTGGATGCAGGTGTAATACCTCAAAATTTGCCCCCCTCATTCATGCATTCATTTTTAGGTCATTTAACATTTCATATTGCATTTCATCATGTCAATCAGAATTAGAACAAAGAAGCTTGAGTATCATCCAAGACGCTTTGTGGGTCCTATCTGGGTGATTAGTCAACACCAGGGAATGGCTTGAGTTACTTCCGACATGTTCAAATGGGGTCTATTCATCAGTCAAAACGCTAATCTTGAAGGAGCAAAAAGTAGAGCCTGAGTTGTCATGCTCGCTAGGCGAGCAGCGTGGTTCGCTTAGCGAAGCTGAACTGTCATGCTCGCTAGGCGAGCAAATCCTTCGCTAGGCGAAGCGCACGCGTTTTTGAAAAAATATAACAGTAGAATCTTGGACTTGGACCTCTCATTTTGAGCCCACAAAGTCACAAAAATCAGGTTATAAATTCTAGACTTCCATCTCCCAAAAAACCCTGGAAAAAATAGTGAGAGAAGAGCTGACAGAATTCAGAGCAGCCTCCGGACACTGACGGGAACTCATCTGCAAAGAACCAATTCCCTCTCATATAAACCCTAGGATTGCTCTGCAAACCTAACGGTGCAATTCAATTTCATTCGATCTCTCCAATCAGGTTTGCCTTATTCCCATTATTTTATGCCTTCAATTTGAAATTTCTAAATGTATGAGGTATTATGGTGAATTTGAAAGAGTGGGTATCGTTTGGTTTTGCCCACGGGTTTAGATATGCATGAATGTGTAGAACAATGCCTTGAATGTTTGACCACTTGATTTCTGAAATCGTACTGCTATCCATGGGAAATCCAGAACCCGCAGGCATTCGCTAGCCGCGTCGCTAGGCGAGCCTGAAGCGACGCTTCGCTAAGCCTTCGCTAGGCGAAGCAGTAGCGATCGCGACAGTAGCCTTTTTCTGTTTGCTCTCCAATCTGTGTTGTGTTCGTTACGACATGCTTTCTATTGCATCCTTGCACTATTCACCTGACACTGTTGTTGCCCTGATTCTTCTGTTTGGTGCAACTCTTGATTGCACCCTGTCTTGTCATTCTAACCTGTTTGTTGAGTTTTTGTGAGGGCTCACATGACTCCTGAAAGGATAGCTTGCTTGGCATTCCACTTTATTTGTGGGATACCATTTGGAGATTTATTCTGATTACCTGTATTGACTTGCTTTCTTTGATGGTGCCAGCTCGAGAGATCTCTGGGTTTCTTATTCCTTTAGCTGTTATTACTTCGGATTTTTATCCGTGGGGTAGATCTTCCGACCCCTTTTACATCTTTCCCGCATTTTGCCGCTTTCTTAGCTGGAAGACCTCGATAGGAGGCAATGTTTTCTTTTGTTTGTTTACTTTTGTGCCTAAAGACCTCCATGAAGAGGCAATTGACGGATAAAAGGGATTAGTAATCAATCCCCCGTTATTCAGTGTGTCGTTCTTTATGCTCGCACTACGTGTCGAAGCTTCAGAACAAAAGCCCAAGATCTTTTGTCCGGTCAGTCAGTGGAGAGGGTTCCACCTTTCTGAATCCCCACTTTTTGTCATGAGCTCACCCTGTCCAAGGTTAAGAGCTATGAGGTCTTATCCTCATTACCCTTTTGATCTGCTCACCCTGACGTTCAATGTCAGTGGTTAAGAGCCCATTCGATTACCTTTCCATGGCTTGTTTGTCGAGGTTGACATGACCTCTTGACTAAAGCCCTACCCATGTAGGTTTGAGCCCCCTTGGTGGCATTTTACTTTATGCATGTTTGTTTTGTATGGTGTGACCGTCTCCCCATAGGATTGCTAGGCTTCGTATAGTCTCTCGTTTGCATGTCAATTAAGGTAGCACTGTTCCTTCGTCTAGGACTTCCTTTTTTGCATGAGCATTCCTAAAACCCAAACAAACTCATTGATTTTTCTTCTCCTAAGAACACGTCAACTCCTTCTACTACAGGCGAGTAAGTCTCCAAAGGTCGAGCATCCGGTAGATTGCATAGTAACGTCGTTCATCTAAAAAACACAACCCTTAACCCGTAGGTAGCCGAACTACGGCTTGCTCTGATTCTCATTCCAGATGAGATACGTAGGCATAAGACGCGATGTCTTAGCGAGCACACTCCTCTTTAACCCATAGGTAGCCGAGCTACGAAGACTCTGATTCTCATATTCAGATGAGATACGTATGCAGTGGATGCGACATCCGTGCGAGTCATTTTCTTTTGACCCCTCTTTTAGTAAATAGTACATTAGATATACCCACACCCTTTAGACAAGAACCACAAGAGTGGATCTCGTAGAGTACTACGGATGCGTAGGGGTGCTAATAGCTTCCCTTCGCATAATCGACTCCCGAACCCAAGATTTGGTTGCGAGACCTTGTCTTTTCCTTTCCTTTTCCAGGTTTACTTCGAGCGTTTCCTTTCCCTCCTTTGGGATAAATAACGCACGGTGGCGACTCTTCTGTCATTTCTTTCTCGCCGGTTGTTTTTTCGCATCTCCTTTTTTAGGCTGCGACAACAGGGTTTCTAGTGGTTACAAATTATCCGCCATGGGTTGCAAATATCGTTCTGGTACCTAAGAAGGATGGAAAGGTACAGATGTGTGTCGACTACCGGGATCTGAACAGAGCTAGCCTTAAAGATGATTTCCCATTACCTCACATCGATGTTTTGGTGGATAACACGGCTCAGTTCTCGGTATTCTCCTTCATGGATGGATTTTCTGGCTATAATCAAATTAAGATGGCACCAGAAGACATGGAGAAAACAACTTTCATAACCCCATGGGGCACCTTCTGCTACAAGGTGATGCCGTTTGGTCTGAAAAATGTTGGGGCAACATATCAACGAGCTATGGTAACACTTTTCCATGATATGATTCATCATGAAATCGGGGTTTATGTTGATGATATGATTGCCAAATCTCAGACGGAAGAAGAACATATGGTGAATTTGCAGAAACTGTTTGAGCATTTGAGGAAATTCAAGCTGAGGCTTAATCCGAACAAGTGTACTTTCGGGGTGAGATCTGGAAAACTGCTGGGTTTTATTATTAGTGAAAAAGGGATTGAGGTGGATCTGGCCAAAGTGAAAGCGATACAAGAAATGCCTGAGCCAAGAACAGAAAAACAAGTTCGTGGTTTCTTAGGAAGGTTGAACTACATTGCAAGGTTCATCTCTCACCTAACAGCCACGTGTGAGCCAATATTCAAAATTGTTGAGAAAAGATCAGGCCATCAGGTGGAATGATGATTGCCAAAGGGCTTTCGAGAAGATAAAAGAGTATTTGCAGAATCCTCCAATCCTTATGCCTTTAGTCCCAGGGAGACCGCCGATTATGTATTTGACAGTACTTGATAATTCCATGGGTTGTGTTCTCGGTCAACACGACGAGACAGGTAGGAAAGAGCATGCCATCTACTACCTGAGTAAAAAATTCACAAATTGCGAGTCGAGATACTCAATGCTTGAAAAGACATGTTGTGCACTTGCATGGGCTGCTAAGTGATTGAGACAATACATGCTGACTCACACGACCTTACTGATCTCCAAAATGGATCCAGTCAAGTATATATTTAAGAAGCCAACTCTCATCGGAAGGGTAGCTCGTTGGAAAATGGTACTGACAGAGTACGACATCCAGTATACATCCCAGAAAGCCATCAAAGGGAGTATTCTGTCAGACTATCTTGCTCAGCAGCCGATTGATGATTATGAGCCGATGAAGTTTGATTTTCCAGATGAAGACATCATGTTCCTCAAGATGAAAGACTGTGAAGATCCAGTTGTTGAGGAGGGACCTGATCCAGATGAAAAGTGGACTTTAATGTTTGATGGGGCCGTCAATGCCAAAGGAAGTGGAATTGGTGTTGTCATTACCACTCCGAAAGGTGCCCACATGCCTTTCACCGCTCGTCTAACTTTTGAGTGCACCAATAATGAAGCTGAGTATGAAGCCTGTATCTTGGGTATTGAGCAAGCCATTGATTTGAGAATCAAGACTCTGGACATCTTCGGAGCTTCAGCTCTAGTGATCAATCAAGTGAATGGTGATTGGAATACTCTCCAGCCTAATCTGGTCCCCTACAGAGATTACACGAGAAGACTGTTGACTTTCTTCACAATAGTAAAGCTGTATCATATACCTCGTGATGAGAACCAGATGGCAGATGCTCTTGCTACTCTGTCCTCCATGATCAAGGTGATTCGGTGGAACTATGCTCCCAGGATCGATGTTATGCGCCTTGATAGGGCCATGTATGTGTTTGCTGCTGAACTGGTAGTTGATGACAAGCCTTGGTACCATGACATCAAGTGCTTTCTGAAGAATCAAGAGTACCCTGCAGGGGCATCCAACAATGATAGAAAGACTTTGAGAAGATTGGCAGGCAGTTTCTTCTCGAACAAATACGATGTGTTGTATAAGAGGAACTTCGACATGGTTTTGCTCAGATGCGTGGATAGACACGAAGCAGACATGTTAATGCAGGAAGTTCATGAAGGCTCCTTCGGTACTCATGCCGGCGGACATGCAATGGCTAAGAAATTGTTGAGAGCGGGTTATTACTGGATGACCATGGAATTTGATTGTTTCAAATATGCTCGGAAGTGTCATAAATGCCAGATTTATACTGATAAGGTGCATGTGCCGCCAAATCCTCTGAATGTGATGTCTTCGTCGTGGCCGTTTGCTATGTGGGGCATTGATATGATTGGAAAGATTGAGCCGACTGCTTCTAATGGGCATCGCTTCATCCTTATTGCCATCGACTATTTCACCAAGTGGGTCGAAGCAGCGTCATTTGCGAAGGTCACCAGACATGTGGTTGCCCGATTCATCAAGAAAGAAATCATTTGTCGTTATGGGATTCCCGAAAGAATCATTACTGATAATGGTTCTAATCTCAATAACAAAATGATGAAAGAGTTGTGCAAGAACTTCAACATTCAACATCACAACTCTTCCCCTTATCGTCCTAAGATGAACGGTGTTGTTGAGGCAGCAAATAGGAACAGAAAGAAGATTGTGCAGAAGATGGTCGTTACGTACAGACATTGGCATGAGATGCTACCATTCGCCTTGCATGGGTATCGTACTTCAGTACGTACGTCGACTGGGGCAACCCCTTACTCCCTTGTGTATGGTATGGAAGCAGTCCTACCTGTTGAAGTGGAGATTCCTTCTCTAAGAGTCCTGCTGGATGTCAAGTTAGATGAAGCTGAATGGATTCAGACAAGGTTCAATGAGTTGAGTCTTATCGAAGAGAAGCGAATGGCAGCCATTTGTCATGGGCAATTGTATAAGAGTCGGATGAAGAGAGCCTTTGATCAGAAAGTGCGTCCTCGATGCTTCCAAGTTGGAGATTTGGTGTTGAAAAGGATCCTTCCTCCTCAGACAGATCACATGGGCAAGTGGACTCCTAATTATGATGGACCGTATATTGTCACCAAGGTTTTTGATGGTGGAGCCTTAATGCTTGCAACTATGGATGGTGAAAACTTCACTTCCACTGTGAACTCAGACGCAGTTAAAAAATACTTTGCATAGAATAGACCCGCTGGACGATAAAAAGAATAGTCCAGGCAAAAAAAAATGGGCATCCCGGCAAACCAAGAAAATGAAAAAGGTTCGGGAAAAAGTTAGGGATTAAAAAATGAAAAGATTGTACACCCGGTAAGTTGAAAACCTGAAAGGGCAACTTAGGCAAAAATGGGTATCCCGGTGGATTGAAAACCCGAAAGGACGATCCAGGAAAAAGTTAGGGATTAAGCGAATGGCTGCGTTCTGAGTAGTTCTGAATGTCATCTCGTGTCGATAACCGGAAACTTCCGAAGGATAGGAAACAGTCCAATCACCTTTTTCGGAAAGCTGATCATCTGGAGGATCTTGAAGACGAGCGAATCATAGCAGAATTGGAACCCGATAGAAATCCATTTCACATTACCATTAGATTAATTTCTGTTTTTATCTATTATGCAATTACCTCTTTCCAGGGATTACTTCCTGATGTAAATGCCTATTCAGAGGCCACTCAATCAATAAAATCATGTTATTCAGTACATCTCTGTGTTCATTCTCATTTTACTGTTTTGTTTGCAAAAATGACGTCCGAATTTTTGATAAACATTGCATCATGAAACATAAGAGCTTTACAGGTACGTGCTTAATAAACATTGAAAATTGTTGTAAATTTTAAGTGCTTTGGATCGTCTATTCAGAACAGTTACACTCGGGGCATTTCCTTAAGGTCCCCATCAAATGATCACGGATGTTTTTCCTCAACAGTTGGAATTTGGTATCTTATCCCTGCAGAGCTGGTCCAAGCGTTGGATTCTTCAATCCCCAGTAGGCTCTCACTGCTGTACTTCCCCAAGCATTTGTTTCAGATTATACATTCACCAGTAGAGTCGACAGTGTCTGACTGTATATCCCCAGCGGAGTTGACAGTGTCTGACTGTATATCCCCAGCGGAGTTGACAGTGCCAGACTGTATCTTCCCAACGGAAGCGGCTGATCCTCAGAGTTCGATGCCAGATCGATGATCTCGACGCTAGACCCATGGTCTCTTTCCTTGAAGTAGAATCTCGGTACCGTATCGGTGTTTGCTTCCCCTGGTGAGTCGTGTCTCTCGCAGATTATGGTTGCCAGAACCACTGTCGCTTTCCTCAGCAAAAAGTTTTCAGTGCCATTCTCTCCCTAGTCAGAGCCTCGGTATTTTGTTACTTGCCAAAACACCGTGTGGCGGGTCATTTCCCCACAGAGTTCTTTGTGTTGTGCATCTCCAACAACCTTGCCAGGGTCCAGAAGATGGTGATCATTTCCCCAGCAGAATTCCTTGCCTCAGCTTGGCGTTCTCACTAATCAAGCATTTCGCATCCCTGCATGTAGAATCATATTGCATTGAATCCTCCCAAATTGCGTAGCATTTCCATTTTCATGGAGCATTACGCCATTGAAAAATTCAAACATACGCATGTAAAGCATAAGGCATTCTCGGTATCCCAAGTGATAAGCCAGAAGTTGTTTCCAGTACTCAGACTGAAGATTGTTCATGACTTATCTTTATTATTCCCAGCAGAGGTCATTGGCCCACGCGCCGCCTCAATTATCATTTTCCCTGTTTCTGCCGATGCTGACAGGCATGAGAGTTTCCGGTATTCAAACCGAAGTGACATTTAGGCTAGTTTTCTGATGTTCAGATCGAAGAAGTTTCCGACGTTCAGGTCGATGCAACTTGTGGCATTCAGGCCAAGTTTCCGGTATTCAGACCGAAGTGGCATTCAGGTCAGTTTTCCGATGTTCAGATCGAAGAAGTTTCCGACGTTCAGGTCGACGCAACTTGTGGCATTCAGGCCAAGTTTTCGGTATTTAGACCGAAGTGGCATTCAGGCCAGTTTTTCGATGTTCAGATCGAAGAAGTTTCCGACGTTCAGGTCGACGCAACTTGCGGCATTCAGGCCAAGTTTCTGGTATTCAGACCGAAGTGGCATTCAGGCCAATTTTCCGATGTTCAGATCGAAGAAGTTTCCGAAATTCAGGTCGATGCAACTTGTGGCATTCAGGCCAGTTTTCCGGTATTCAGACCGAAGTGGCATTCAGGCCAGTTTCCCGGTGTTCAGACCGATGTTTGATAATCAAGTATCGTCCGATGCTCAGATCGAAGTCATTTCTAGTATTCAGATTGATGAGCGACATTTAGGCCATGGTTATTTCTATGTTACCATTTATTTTGGAATTCAGGCTAACATTCCTTGTTTCGGTGTTCAGACCGACTCTCACCGTACTCGACGGGTTCTTTTTCAAGACCACCTCTTGGCCGATTCTGACAGGCATTGTTACTTCATTTTTTCACTTCAGTGTAAATTTTCGGGCTTTTATCGTATTCAATCACTTGATACCTCGGAAGTGCGAAAGCCGTTGCTATCTTCCTTTCGGGTTTCCAATTGATTGAATAAGGGCAGCTGTAATACCCCAAAATTTACCCTTCATTTTTCCTGGAAGCATGGGATTATGTTTTACACTTCATTAGCATCATATTAGGTCATACTCATTGCATACTGCATTAGTGACATGGAGATCAGGTTTTTATCGATCACTCCTTAACAGAAGGAGCCCACACAAAGCAAGATTTAGAATTGGGCTTCATTTTCTAAGTATACAAGTCTCAAGGGTCTCAGGGGGGTCCAAGTATCTTATTATGGTCCTCAGTTCATCAGTGAAGGATTCAAAGCTATCAGAGTGTTCATCTGGATTTAATCAGAAATTAGGGTTTCATGGCTACCTGCAACAGGAAATGTTTGGTTGGAAGTAGAGGAGCTCATCCATGTCATGATTAGAGAGGCATCTTGGCCTAGGAAGATTCACAATTATCTCAGAAAGATCCATTGGCAATCAGTGCAATCAGTTCCTGATCATTTTGCCCTAAAACTAGGGTTTGGTATAAAATCAGTTTATTTCTGATTCTCTGGGTGAAACTCTTTTCCATGGCCCTCCATATGTCCACAAGAGTCTACATACAAAAAATCAGCTCTTTATTTGAGCTAGAAGTGCTTCAATTGATCAATGGAATCGGGAATCAGACAGTTTGGGAAAAGTCAACTGTGGGGCCAGAAAAGTCAACTCCTGACATTTTGAGAGTGGAATCTCAAAATCCATGCCTAGGGGATCCTACATGTGAAATTTGATCAAGGTTGGATCCTGGATTCATCATTTAATCAGGAATTGGAAAAGTTACTTAATTTGGAAATGGTTGACTTTCCATTTAGGGCAAGTTTTCATGATCATTGCACTCATTTTAAGCCCATTTTGCATCAAGATAAAAGCTCCATTTGAAAATTTCTCCAACATGAAAGTTGTTCCTCTTGTTCCAAGCTTTCTAGATATATAAAGTTTGCTCCATTTTGATTAGAATTGAGAAAGTTATGCTTAGTCAAAGTGAGACAATTTTTTAGGACACTTAGAAAAATTTCTAAGTCCAAAATCTTCGAAATTTGTCAAGACTTCTTGGCCAGTTTTCTTGCACTTCAAGGCATTATTTGAAAATACTTTCTTCACAACAAATGTACCTTGCCATGTCCTATTTCATATCCTTTTGGAATCATCTCATTTGGATCCATGGTTTGAGAGATACATTCATTTAAAGTGGGCACCATGACTTGATTTTCTAGGCAGATTTTGGGTCTGGCTGGCCCAATCAGATTTTCTAAGCATGTTGCACAAACCAGTCACGTTTTTTTACCTCTTTTGACCATGCATTGGACATCCATTCACTTAAGTTTGACCCAAAATAACAACATTTTACACCTCACTTCACACTGTTATTCTTATGGATAAATCACTCATTAAAAAGCCCACGAGAACACCTAATCCACCCTATTTAAGAAGCTGAAACCCTAACCCTAAAGGAGGATTGGAATTTCGTGGCAAGGAGGCAAAGCTTCATCACATATCAGATTCCATTCCACTTCTATTTTCCATTAGGTAATCATCTCTTCCATGGCCATGTTTTGATATATCTACGCTCGCTTACCATGTTCATCACCATTAATCCTTCCATTTTCATATTTCTTTTTCTTATTTAAAATATTTTCTTCGTCCATAAAATTACCCAAAAATATTTTTCCCTTTTCTTAACGTTTTATTTAATTTTATATAATTTTTATTTTCTTATTTTTTTAATATTAATATTTTATTTTAATTATTTATTCTAAATGGTCCATTTTAACACACTTTTTTTATGGATTTTATTTTTATGACTTAAAATTATTGTTAGCATTTTATTTTTGGGATGAAGGTTGACCACTGCCTCATGGTCAACCTGATCTTTTCTTGGAATTTTATTTCACATTTTCAATTTATGTTGGATTTATTTTTGAGCTAGTTTGGTTGGTTGACTTTTAATTAACTTTTGTTTTATTTTAATTAATTCATGTACCAATTTTCATTATTTTTAAAATATTTTTGGGGGATGATGATATCCTGACCCCACCTTATTTAGTTTAATTTTTCATGATTTTATTGATTAATTTACTATTTATTCTTGATTTATTTCTAACCTAGTCTCATTAATTGACTTTTGGTTTGACCTCTGTTTTATTTTAATTAATTTATATACCAATTTTCGTTATTTTTAAAATCTTTTTGGGGGATGATGATGTCCTGACCCCACCTTATTTATTTTAATTTTTCATAATTTTCTTGATTAATTTGCTATTTATTTGTTATTTTTTAAGTTGACTTGAATTTTCAGTTGACTTCTTTATGATCGATGTTTGACTTAGGGATTGCTTATGGAAATTGAAGAGATCTTTTGATCCTCCCTTGTTCATCTCATATGCCATGTATTAGAGGCCTTTTACCTTGATTTTATTTGGTCCTTACCTCATTTCCTGATTAAATTATTCAGTGGACCCTTCGTGTGCATATTTTCATCTATTTGATTCGTCTGTTATCTTTTATACTTGTTTCTCTCATTCATGCTTTCTATTGCTTGATTATTTAACATGTTCATACTCCCATGCATTTTTTAAATGCTCCATTATTTTATTCTTTGGTTTGATTATATATTGTTTATTTATCCGATCTGATTGATAACTGTTGCCTACTTGTATGATGTATGAGGCATATATTCTTATTGTTTGTTTGCCATGAACAATCCCCATTCATAACAAATGTACCCCTCTCCCATAAAGTGTATAATATTTACTTCTTTATTTCTTTAGTCACCTGTTAATACAAGAATTAAAACGAACATCCGATAACCATTTCAAAATAAGATCAAAAGCTCGATCCAACGTCGAGTAATCATTTTCAAAACTTAACAGAACCAGCACGCATTCATCCATCCTCTTGTAAGTCGATTGCCTCAGGCATCGCCATCTACCTGTAAGTAGATTGCCTCCGGCATCGCCATCTACCCTTATCCGTAACTCCTCTTCGTGCTCCACTCGTCGACTCTTGTTCCGTTTAGGTAGCACCCATTAGGTAGAACCCTTTGTATGATAACATAGGTAGAATTACCTTATTCTTTGCATGCTAACATTAGCTAGATGTTCCCCTTTGTAAATCCTAACACATAGGTCCATATTGCATGACAACTCTAGAGCAGAGCTTCCCCACTTTTAGACCTTCGGTGCGTCTCCGATCTTGTGGCATGTCAGTCCGTTCTATTGCAAAGAGGTAACTGCCTAAGACTCGATTCAGCGAGCTGCGACACCTACTGCTAGGACGTTGAACACACTGCCCACCCTCCTTTGACACAGCTGGTGTCCTCTTTTGTAAGTCCATGTTCAGATGGCAATCCTTAACCCCTAGTTAGCCGAACTACGTTGTGCTCTGATTCTCATTCCAAATGAGATACGTAGGCATAAGACGCGACGTCTTACCGAGCACACTTCTCTTTAACCCATAGGTAGCCGAGCTACGAAGACTTTGATTCTCATACTCAGATGAGATACGTAGGCAGTGGATATGACATCCTTGCGAGTCATTTTCTTTTAACCTTCCTTTTAGTAAATAGTACTTTAGATATACTTACACCCTTTAGACTAGAACAACACTTATGAAAAGGGCTCCCTAGGAGTACCTAGGATGTTTTGGGGTGCTTAAAACCTTCCCATTGCATAACCAACCCCCTTACCCAGATCTCTGACATTTTTACTAGTTTTTTATTCGACAAAAATTTTAGGTTTTTGTTCGCTTTCTAACCATTCCTTTGGATAAATAGAAGTGCAGTGGCGACTCGACTTGTATGGTTTACCTTGGATTTAGTCAATATCTCTAATGGTAACGAATACCCCGCTACAAATATCATAAGACTAAAAGTGTTTAGCCAATTTTGACTTAAACAATAAGGCTCGACCCATGTTTAATATGTGCTTGTGCTTCCTCTCAACCCTACCATTGTGTTGGGGGAGTTTCAACATAGCTAGTTTGGTGTTTTATGTCTTTGGAAGAATAAAATTCAAGCATGAGGAACTCTAGTCTATTATTTGTCCTAACTATTTTAACTCTGCAATCATGATGCTTTTCAATCATTAAAATAAACCTTTGAACAAGAACACTAACTTCATACTTAGATTGACAAAGCATAATCCAAGTAAATCGACTATGATCATCAGGTGTAGTAATGAAATACTTTTTATCATGAATTGATGAAATAGACAAAGGGCCCCATATATCAAAAATGCAAAAAGTTCATAACATTGTGTAGATGTATGATTACTAAGCTAAAAAGAAAGTTTCTTATGCTTTGCATAGTGACATATATCACATGCATCATTTTTTATCTATGGTTACAAAAGGTAAATTATGATGTAAAATAAGTAATTTATTTTTGGAAAGATGTCCCAATTTGAAGTTCCAAATAGAATATTTAGGAATAAAAATGATGTCAGGTTGAGCTTGTGAAATGGGTGATGCTATGGTGGCTTGTGGTGTATCTTGTGCTGCAAGAAAATACAGCCCCTCTATCAAATCAGTTGAACTAATCATCCTTAAGCTCCTCTTTTCCTAAATTAAACATTTATTATTATAAAAAACTACTATATAGTCAATGTCAAGACATAATTTAGGTACAAATAGAAAATTAAGATTGAAATCAGGCACAAAAAGAACATTATGAGCTATTAGTTCTAATGAGAATTTCACAATGCCTGCTTGTTTTGCTACAACCATTTGTCCATTTGGTAACTTGTATTGAATAGAACAATTTTCTTGTAATCATAAAAAATCTCATGGATGTGCATATGTGGATAGCACCAGAGTCCATAAACCATGATCCAAGATTTGAATGATTAAAAGAATATGAAATTCGAGTAATACCTGAAGTAGTGTGGATATTTGCATAAGATACATGATTCTCTTTGCTAGTAGAAGCATTATGATTTGATCTTGATGCATGAAGTAAATGCACAACTTGATCGTATTGCTCCTTAGTGAATCCATAATTGTCATTACCTTTTCAGCTTCTAAAGTCATCAACATCCTCCATTTACTCATTCGATTCAAGGTAAGATTGATTAGCCACAACAACATTTTTACCAAAGTATGGAAGAAAACCATGTTTCCTATAGCAAGTGTCAATGGCGTGGCCATTTCTTCCATAGTGTGTAAAGACTTTCGTGTTGCCAGGTATGAATGAAGAACCATTGGCACGGTTTATTCCTTAAGGTTTATGATAATCAACTGCATTGATGACTCTTTGATTCATCTGGTATATAATTCTTGAATTGGTGTTCATGTTTCATGACTATGGAAAAAATCTTGTTGATGTTAGGTAAAACATTCATGAGTAAGATTTGAGAACACACCAATTTAAAGGAGTCATTCGATCCAGTAGGAAATTGAATTGAATGAGTAATGTCATGATGATGCTTTGTATTTATCAATCTTGTAATGCAACAACAACGATACGGATACAAGCAAGTAGGAATAGGAATGTATGCTTCGAATTTTTCCCAAATAACTTTCAAAGTTGTGTAAAATTATGAAATCGAACGAGAATCTAACTTCAAACTAAATATTTCGCATTGTAATTAAGAGATGTGAATATAATCGATTACCTTGTGAGAAGCGTTCTTTGAACTCATTTCACACGTCAACTGCATTTTCAAGGAAAACAATGCTTTGTGTGGTTGATTCTTCAACTGAGTTCATAATCCACGAATGAACTAACATGTTGCAACAATTTCAAGCCTTGAATCTTGGATAAAAATCATGTGGAACTGATATAGATCCATCAACAAAATCGAATTTGTTTTTTTCGCCAATAGCACGTCTCATGGATCTTGCTCATGCATGATAATTGAAATGTGTGAGAACTGGGGTAACAAAAACTAATGAGGGACCATCGAAAAAATGTACATAGTAAACATTTCCAGGCTGTTAAGAAGGATCTTGAACAGGAGCCACTGATGCAGCAACATTATCGACGTTGTTGATCACAACGTTTGCACCACCACCATGATGTACGTTGAAGGAAGAAGAAAAATAATAGAAATCGGTGTGCAACAGAACTCAAAAGAACTCTGATACCATCACGAAATTTTGGATAAACATGATGAAAATGAAAGAAGAAAGAGAATTCAACGAAAAATAAGAGAATATGAGTGACAATTTTTTCATTGAATCAACTTGATAGTTAGTTACACTTGATGAATATATAGTTGCTAAGTCATCTAACTAACTTTAACAACCTTCTAATAAAATAACTAACTTCAAATAACTATGCACTCTATATATAATGCATCTTAACAAAAAATGTAGTTACAATAATTTGTCATCTAACCTATTGCTTGTTAAGAGCCTTAACAAGTAACATTAAAACTTTTAACATGGCGATTGCTTGGAAAAACAATGGTAGAATTTGCTAGTTAAACCAAACTCCTTGGTAACAAAACTTCTCAAAACAAGGTATGTTCTTAAAGGTTCTTACGTGGCATTTGACAATTTTGTAAAATTTTAAGAAAAATATTATATAAAAATAAAAATTATTAAATATTCATGACTTATTATTAATGTAAAATGAAAAGGTTGATATAAAAGTTGTGCACATAATATCAATTAATATTAATTTGAGATTTAAAAATATAAATTTTGAATCAATTTTTTTATTCATAAATACTTACTCTTTCTTTACAAAATAAAATAATTAAATGCGAGGTACATAATAAAAGCGAGTGACGACCGTATAATATCCTCCGTTGTGAATTCCTATAATTCTCATTAAAGCAAATGATGCACCGTCGGAAGGGCCTACCACCACTGTTTTTTATATTACGATGCTTTAGTTGCATGTGGATTGCATATGCCATTAACATGATCTCTGATGTATTTGTTGAAATCTGTTATAAATACCAAGTTGAAACAGGATCTATAATACTCATCAAGTGGCCCATAGCTTGGGGAAAAAAAAGCAAGAATGTGTGTTTAAGCATATTGAATGTCGCTATCAAAAGTTATATATATATATATATATATATATATATATATATATATATATATATATATAAAGTAGTAATTACCTTGTTAGCAGATGGTGAGAAGTATAATAATAATAATGAAGATAATTATTAAAATAGATTGAATAATCAAAGTTAAAATAAATGTGGAAGTAAAGATGAATGTATTTAAAGATATGATTTTATAGAAAAACACTTACAAGAGGTGATTATAAGAGTTGATGGCAAGCTCAAAGTTTATAGATCGAGTCTCTCAATTTTCGAATGTCCTTCACCATAAATTACATTCTCTTATATAGAGAAGAAAAGTAGACAAATTTCAAATATAATTCAAATCACCCTATAACTATACAAACAAGTGGCTGACAAGGCCTAATAATGAAATACATAATCAAAGATAATGTGACCCACATGACTTTTAATTAATACAACAAGTCAAAAAATGTAACATGACAATATGGGCTCATAAAGGTCAATCTTAATTTCAGAAAAGTAATTTGATCTTATCTTCAAACATCATCCTTATCCTTCGAGATTTGTAATTCCATAACAGTCATCTTCATTGTCATTCAAGTGGTCATATGTGTTGGAAACATTATCACTTTCTGACAAAGCAGACATAACATTTTTTAATTTATTTAAAAATTCATTATGGTTGATAGCAGCTGATAAAGTGGCTAGCAATTTAGATCAATCCATAAGAAAAACAGTATCTTCTAAACTAACATTGATATTTTTGTTGTTGTGAGCAGGTTTTCACCATGCTTCCAACTTTGTTGTTGTGAGCAGGCCTGGATTAAACTTAATCCACCACTTAATGAAAAATTTCTTAATTAATTGAGAAGCTGGACAATCTTGCCATAATTGCTCAAACGAAAAGGTCCAGGAGGTAATCCAAGTAATGCCAAAAACTGCACAAAAAGATAATAAAGCCTTGTGCGAATGACAAGTAGTAGATGAGGTAAATTCATTGAAGGTTTTAGAAGCATAATTTGGGAAAATATACAAATTGGGTCCAATAAGCTGAAACCATTGGATAAACAAATATGGAAAGTTTAATGAAATATCTTTATTAAATCAAATAAACAAAGTATGGTTAAATGATTCGATTGCTAAGAAATTGGATCAGGCATCCATGTAATCCAGATAATTATATGTTTGAGGAGAGTAAGACCTTGAGAAGGATTTTCCTTCTGTGGGAGTTACTTCCAATCTGATGGAGATAAAATCTTAATAACTTTGAATTTGGAGAACTTAATTTTTTATTTATCATTCTCGTCATATTGATGAATAAGAGAAATAGAATTAGTATCAACCAAAATAAATTCATAATATTCTCGGGATTTTAATAAGTCTTTTGGTAAAAAGAGAAATCCAGGAGGAAAAAATCTTGACATAACTTGTAATAATGACGCATCTGAAAGACAGTACATAGGCTCCAAAGGGATAATCAGTTTTGACAAATATTTGGTGATAAAAAAAGATTTTGTAGAAGATGGAGGAGCGTAAAAAGCTAATTTTGAAGTGAGTTTATTTTGAGAAGATTGGGAAGTAGTAATTCTCTGAGTAAAAGATAATGGAGATAATAATGCAGGCTTAATCATAGGTCTGACGGAAGAAGGTATTGGAGAAGTAATTTTTGTATTATATGAAGGTGATCCTAAAATTATGGCTTTATTATTTGATGAGAATGGAGGTCCATAATTATATCTGAGATCACTCTGTTTCTTGCTGATTTTTACCCTGTAAAAATTCTCGAGTTAAAAAATTTGGTAAAGAATTTCTAATTCCTTCAATATATTATATTTCAAAATCAAAACATGATAGCAAAGATTTCCATCTAGCAAAAATATGTTTTGAAACCAAATTTTTAACATCTTTCTTTAAAACACTCTTAGCATCTTTACAATCTATTTTTAATAAAGATGATTTTGAAAATAAATCATCTTGAAATTTGATAATGCATAAAACAATTGCTAAAATCTCTTTCTTAATAGTACTATAATTTAATTGGGTTGGAGACCAAGTTCCAGAGTAATATCTAACAACTTGTTCCTTATCCGTGTCTGGAAGTAGTTGTTTTAAAATACCACCAAACCCTAGTTCTGAGGCATCTATTTTAACAATAAGATTAACATCTAGTATCAGAGTCCGGTGATGATAAGGTAATTACTACTTTATAGCCAGTTTTTCAAAAAAAACAGAGTTATTTTAAACGTTTTACTTATTTTATTATTTATTTTTTACCATAACTTTGAACTTTGATTTTCTTTAAGGGTACTTGCTGATAGTGTATGGTCTAGGTCGTAAGTCCGAGAAGTGAGGTAGTAAAATCGATGGTTTAGCACACTATAGTTGTTATTAAGAAAACAACCAATAAGGGAGGGGGAGATAGAGAGTAAGTAAGAAAACTGAGAAATAACCAGTTACATAATAGAAAGTTGTTTAATAATTTACTATTTAATAATTGTGTCTCAAATCATCAAGGCTTTGAGTGAGTTAGGATATAGTTCTTGTAGTAATATTAGTAGCCGAACCTTAGTTCCTGCTACCTTAAACAATGATAAATTTGAACTAGATCAAGGTACTTTCCAAAATCAGGAATTATAAATTCAAGAAGTGGAAAATACATTAGTTAACTTGTCTATGCCAGAAATTAAATTAAAACACTTTTATAAAATAAGCTCGTTTGGTTTTTATAGTAAAAAAATTATTCATACTACAAAATCTACTACATCTATATGAAATAAACATGAAATCATTAATTTGTTAAATAGAAAGTTGTTAGAAAATCATGTTAGAGAAGGATATTGTCATATCCATCTAGGATTAATACAAATAGCTATAAAGCCTTTACATAAACTAGGGCTAAACACCCCTATTCTGTTAGTCCTTCGTGATACTCGTATTAAAGATTTTCATAACTCAATTATTTCTTTAGTTGAATCTAACCTTAATGATGGTCCAATTTACTTTAACTGTCATCCTAATTACTCTATGAGTTTAACTGATGAATTCACTAAAAATCACTTATCATATATGTTCATGGCCTAAGTGACACATTTAATCCTGGAGTTGCCAACATAGACGTTATTAGTAGAATTACCTACAAAGTTTCTAATATTAATTACAATTTTAAATATCTTAAAACTACTCCTAAAAATGAAACATGTATTATTGAAGTCAATCTTAGCAGATCTAATATTATGACCCCAAAGATTCTTACTGCTTCTGATATTATTGACAAATTCCCTTAGGAATGGATTTTGCAATATGTGGTTAAATCTGAAAAGATTGAAGCCAGATCTATTATAGATGTTGTTTAGGATATTGATGGACCAGTCAGGCTTCAAATGAATAGGAGTCCGTTCTTTCGTTACAATCAGTCTAGTAGCATTGGATCGACATCCACCGCTAGAAACTCTATTGATTCAACCATTAGGGTTAACCGTGTAGGAGTAAACTCTACTCCTATAATTCCCTGACCAATTTACTTAGAGAGGACTTCTAGGTCACCATTTTCAACTGAGTCTCAAATCTTAGGAGTTATTACCAAAGAAGAACCCTTTGTCAATGACAAAGCCTAGATTAGAGTCGATTTTGAGGTTGAGTATAATTTAGAGAAGATAAATTGGTATATCTCATCTTTCTCTAAAAATTATACTCAAATGTATTTACAAAAGTTTTACAATTTTTTTATAAAATCATGATATTAATGTTTATTTCTTTAGTTAGATGCGTAGAGTTGGAAATGTATTGATTGACAATGTCAAGGTAAATTATTGGATCCACACATTAAGGGATCTTGTCTCTAATTCTTAGAAGAATGGATAGAAAATCATTTTGCTGTTAAGATGTACTTAGATGCTACTGTTAAAATTAGTATTAAATGGAAGACTATTAAAAAAAGATATAATAGAATCCATCAATCCATCTTTAGAAACCATAAAAATTACCCATTCCAAAGAAAATATAGAAATAGAGGCTTTTCCCTTTAAATCCATTACCAATCCTATAGAACAAAGGAAAGATATAAATAATTTGCATAGTCAGATGAATTACTCAAACCAAATACTTCACATTATTTCCCAACAACTAGACAGAATAGAAAACTATATCCCTCAACCTAAGGATGTTAAAAACTTTAAAATAGACCCTACCCGACCTATATATCATTACCATACTCCTTCTGCCCAATAACTAAAGGGTATGAGCTTAGGTCGTGATGATAACCATAAGATAAAAGAATTAGTTGAAAAATTAAGGACCTTAAATATGAGAAATTATTCAGGAGAGATAAATACTCTATTCAGGAAGAAGAATTTGATAATATATTGAGTAAATTAGGTGGAAGATCCCCAAGACCTAAATCTCGAAACTACTATCTTATACTGTCATTTGCTGATGTGCAATTTGAAGAAAGAAGTAGTCTGTTGAAAATAGTTATTAAAGAGAATCCATTGTAATGGAACATCGATGGTGCTTCTAAACAACAAGTGTTATATACCATACAAAATATGACTATGTCTGCTACAAATTTTAAACTCAAAGGAAACACAGACAGGCATACCAAAGATATATTAGTTATGGGGTTTACAAGGAAGTTAAAAGGATTGTGGGATAATCTCCTTAGTCCTGAAGACAAAATCCAAATTAACTTAGTTATTAAAACAGAATCCAATGAAGTTATTTGTGTTACAACTCTCTTGTATGTTATTACCAAGTTCTTTGTATGAGAGCCTTTAAAGCTCCAACAAAGAGCAGGAGGCCAATTACTAAATCTTTATTGTCCAACCATGTCTGATTATCGGTGGTATAAAGATATGTTTCTTTATAAACTCTGTCTTAAGTCAAATGGTGTTGTTGATTATTGGAAAGAAATATTTATTAGTGGTTTACCCAGATTATTTGTTGAGAAGGTTAAGACAAATATTAAACAAAATTTCAACAAAATTATTCCTTATTAGTCCTTAACTGTGAGTGAATTATCTAATTATGTTATTTAAACTAGTATACAAATTTGTGTTGATTACAAACTTCAAAATAAGATTAAAAATGAAAAAAAAAGTAATAGACGCGAAATGGATTCATTTTGCAAACAATATGGAGCTACTCCTTTAAGAGCTCCTAGTAACCCTAAGAATAAAAAGGCTATTATTAAAAGTAAGAAAAACTTCTGTTACCATAAGAAATAACCTTACAAATATAACTATGAATTTTACAAAGTCCCTCGTAAGAAAAATTATGGTAAGAAACCTTACAAAAAATCCTATGCTAAATTCAAACCTAAAGACAAAGATGTCAAATGTTAGAACAAGAGAAAATTAATCAATTAGGAAATTTAGATATTTCAGAGGAGTTAAAAGAAAGTTTGATATCTATATTAAAAAATATCTTGCTAAATTCTGAAGAAGAAGATAACTCTTCACCTTATGAAGAAATTCGTCAAATTAGTAATTCTGAGAAGTCATATTCTGATTCTAATGAATGTTTAGGAATAGACTTTTGTAATTGTAATAGTTTTCATAAAAGAATTAATATTTTCACTAACCATCAAGCTAATACCCTAATAGTTATATTAGATAAGATGGAAGAATATGAAAGTAAGAATGCTTTCATGAGACAAATTAAAAATATTATTGATGAAAACGATATTTGTAAAAAGCATGTTAACAAAGTAGAATTTAAAGATGTCATGAATTTATTTAAAAAATCAATTGAGAAAATTGTTTATGTTAATGACTTACAAGAAGAAATTAAGAATTTAAAAACTAATATTCAAACTCTAAAAATTCGAGATGATGAGATATAACTTAAACTTTTAGAATTACAAGGTCACATGATTATTCAAAATCAACATATGTTAGCTTCTTCTAGTAAGAAACATGGGGAAACTAATGAAGAAGTTATTGTTTCAACCAATGAAGATCCTTATATCAATAAAATAGAAAAAAAATGATATCTCACAAATAGTATAGTAAAATAAATCTCATTATTAAAGATAAAAATTTGAACTAGTTGCTTTAATAGACTCATGGGCAGATTTAAACTGCATTCAAGAAGGGTTAATCACAATCCAATATTACGAGAAAATCAAAGAATCCTTGCGAGGAGCTAATGGTAACAAATTGCATGTGTCATATAAATTATCCAACGCTAAGATCTGTAAAGATCAAATCTGTTATAAAACTTCTTTTCTTCTAGTTAAAAACATTCAAGAAGCTATTATTCTAGGAACCCCTTTCCTGACTTTACTTTATCCTTTTATCGTTGATAACCTAGCTATAACTACTAATGTTTTAGGTCGTGAAGTTAAGTTTGAACTTTTAGACCAACCTAAGATTAAAGATCTTAACTCTGTCCAGAGTAAAGATATATCTTTTTATTAATCTTATTAATAATAAAAGAAAACATATTAATTTCATAAACAAAGAAATACATTTTAAAAGAATAGAAGAACAATTACAATCTTTCTGTGTTCAAGAAAAAATTAAAATTATGCAAAATAAGTTTACTAAAGATCTTTGTTCAGAACAGCCTAATGCTTTCTGGAAATGGAAGATACATATTATTTCTTTGCCTTATGAGCCTGACTTTAAAGAAAAAGATATTCCGACTAAAGCTAGACATATACAGATGAATAAGCAACATTTATATTATTGTAAAAAAAATACAAGATTATTTAGAAAAAAGTTTAATTAGGCCGAGTAAGTCTTCTTGGAGATACTCTATGTTTTATGTTGTTAATGTTGCTAAATTAGAGAGAGGTAGTTCCCGATTAGTAATAAACTACAAACCTTTAAACAAAGCTCTACAAATGATTATGTATCCTATACCTAATAAAAAATATTTAATTAATAGATTACACCATAAAAGTATATTTTTTAAATTTGACCTTAAATCTGAATATTATCAAATTCAATTAGAAGACACCGATAAATATAAGACCACCTTTGTTGTACCATTTGACCACTATGAATGCAATATTTTGTCCTTAGGGTTTGAAAACACCCTCTCAGAATTTCAAAATATAATAAATTCTATTTTTAATGATTACTCTCACTTTACTATAGTCTACTTAGATGATATTTTAGTTTTCTCAAATTTAATTAATGAACATTTACAACACCTTAATTAGTTCTATGAAATAATTAATGATAATGGTTTAGTTTTGTTCGAAAAGAAATTAAACTTATTTCAAAGTAAAGTAATATTTTTGAGTTTTGATATTAGTCAGGGCATGTACACCCCTATTAGTAGGTCTTTAGAATTTGTTAGTAAATTTCCCGACGAATTAAAAGACAGAACTCAGTTACATATCGAAGTAAAGTGTGCATTTTTCATATTGTCCGTTACTTTACATGTGAAATCGATGTAACACCTCTTTTTTAATCGAAGTAAAATACGTTATTTATTGTATTGATTGTGTCATTGAAATTTTTTGGTTGTTATCCCGCTCCTTTTGTTTCCCTTTCTTTTGATTAATGAATCTTATTTGTCAAGAAAAAAGAACAAGGAATAGGGTGGCAGTATGTAGATTGAGCAATACATTATTTAAATAAGCTTGGGAAACTTAAAACTTTTAAAGACCATTCTCTATTTATTAATAAATATATATTTTTCTCTAAATAAAGAAAAAGTACTTTTAAATTCTTAAATATTTTTATTTCTATTCTTCTAAATACATTACTAACAACTAAAACATCTTATTTTATTTTTTAAAATAAATTTTCAATCTAAATTAAAGAATTTTTTATAGAAAATTAAATTAAAGGAGATGAACAGATCTAACAAAGTAAAATGAATTGAGTATTTTTTAAAACATTTGATGAAATTTGACTTTTCGTTTCTTGGTGGCCCCTTTATCAATTCCATTTTCAGCTTTCTTTTATCGAAGTTTTAACACTACGATGTCCCCATTCCTATCATAAATGCTGGTCTCTTATCCCACCGTCACAATATTTTTATATTAAACTCAATCGTATTATCAATTTTTGTCATAAGGTAATAAATTTTTATAAAAGAATCGTTATTTTTTTAAAAAAAATTACATCAAATACTTATACTTATACATTGTTTATTATATTTATACAATGAACAATATTCTTTTACATAAAATATATTTTATAGACAATGTTATAAAACGGTACGTGAATTATGTTACGAACAATAGATGTACAATGTCCGTGAACAATGACTTATAAATAGTGAAATAAAATTGATTAATAAAATATAAAAAATTATTAATAAGGGATAAAATTGATTAATAAATTATCATATATTAAAAATATTTTTAGTAATAAAATAAAATTGATTAATAAAAAATAAACAGTTGGTTAATAAACATTTAGATATAAAAATAATTTTTAAATTAAATAAATTGGTTAATAAAATATAAAAATTGGTTAATGAAGTTATAAAATTGGTTAATCACATAATTTTATATTAGCATCCTTTAATCTAAAAATAAAAATACAATAAAAAAATAAAATAATATTTTTTTATATTTTTTAATAAAAAAAAGTTATTATAATATTTTACTGTTAATCACATTAATGAATAGTGAAATACGTAGATATACGCTTTGTAGTGTATGCGTATCTTTTCTCTGTTTATAAACATGTGATAGGTCATATTAAAAGGAATGAGGAAAAGTAGGGGCTTAAATATATTTTAGGAATTGTTTTGTAAATTTATTGTATAATTTAAAAGATAAGTCAGTGATTAATTAATATCTCTTAAATGTAATTCTCTTAGCGCTTTAAATATATCGAGAATATAATTTATCTATGATGTTGTATAAGTCTTTCAATGAGGATTAAGTATGAAGTTTTTCTATAACTTATTCTATTTTAAGAGTTGCATGTTTTTTCTGAATCCTTATATTTTTTATTTATTTTGTTTGCAATTTTTTTAGTGATTGATAAATTCTCTCTCTCCCTCTCCAAGTGGGAAGAAGTTATTCCACTATCTCAGCCTTTTTATGTGGTTAATCATATTTGTCATTAGCAACGTTTTTGCCATCATATCTAAATCATTCTTGTAAATATGGATCTTCTTAAGTAAAAACAACTTTGTCTCCAACACATCTCGTATTGAATGACATTGCACCTCAATATGCTTTGATCTAGAATGAAAGATATAATACTTAACAAGATAAATTGCACTATAATTGTCACAAAACAACATAAATTTCTCTTAGCTCAACACACAATTCCTGTAGGAATTTCTTCATCTATAAAGTTCTTTAGACGCTTTAGTTGATGAAGTATAACCAACTTTAATTCGTAATAGATAAAGCAACACATTTTGTAACTTTGATGGCCATGACACCTCTCCCTTACTAGAGTCATCATGTAATAGAAGTAGATTTTTTGGAATCTATATCACCATTCGTATTTGATCCTATGTAGCGATCTAAAACATGATCATCAGTCCCAAAGCATAAGAACACTTTGGAAGTACCTCTAAGATATTTGAGAATCCACTTCACTGTCAGTCAATGATATTTTCTAAGATTTGAGAGAAACCGACTAACAACACCAACAACATGAGAAATATTCAACCATGCGCATATTATATCATACATCAAATTAACTACCGGTTGCGGATGGATAAGAAACCTTCTTTATATCTTATTTGTCTTCTTCCCTAGTATGACATTGTTTAAAATTCAATTTGAAATGACTAATAAGTGGAGTACTCTCAGGTTTTGAATTGTCCATGTTAAACCTCTCTAACATCTTCTCAATATAACTCTATTGAGACAACCACAATTTATCTTTGTTCCTATCACGAGAAATTTTCATTCCAATTTTTTTTGTCTAGGACTCAATTCCTTCATCGCCACGGACTTTCTTAACTTTTCCTTTTAAGTTTTGTATCTTCTTATTGTCGTGACTAACGAACAACATGTCATCAATATATAACAAGAGAATATTAAAATTACCGTAAACAATTCTTTTCATGAATCAAACTTTTTGTACCATTATTGCGGAGCTTGCTTGTGACCATACAAAATTTTCTTCAATTTATAAACAAACTTTTCTTTATAACAAAATTCCTAAGAGTTTGATATGGATACCTCATATCCTACTCTTGAAATTGTCTCTTGTGCGTGTGGTATTTGTGATCATTTTCATGAGATTAATGCATAAATTTCAAGTGAAAGTTTTAGATGTCGCCAACCACTTGTATCAATTGCACTGATGGTCAGTTATGCTTTGTATGCTCAGAAATTTAGTCTTTCATATGTTGTGAAAACGATGTCCAAAAAATAGAGTATGATCGGTTTCTTAATTAACAAGAAAATCACAAAAGAAAAGAGAAATACAATTCAAAATAGTATAAAAAACTGGATTCTTGATTCAATTACACATTAGGAGCAATGTTTACAATTGAATCTTAACCACACCACATTCTCCCACGGATTAGGATTATCAGGAATTGATGGAGAACTGATGAGTAATATACTATTTATAAGAAAAATAAATCATAGCTTTCAACTAACATACTAAACAATTGATCCAACAAACGACCCCAATTCGATATGCTAACTTAAACAACAAACTAACATATTTCGACAGCTACACTAGTTCACCGACTTCAAAAAAAACTCTTCAACTTTAACAGTCTACAATACTAATTTATTACATCATATGAGGTGATAATCACAGTGAAATTGATGACACAAACATTATCACTGACAATATTTATACTCATGAATATCGTAAGGATGATCACTACTTAAAAAAAAAAGCAAATTAGTGACAAAATTTAGGGTAGGAACAAAATCCTTCACTAATTGCAAAGGAATTAGAGAAAAAATGTTGTATTTTTAATTAAAATCAAATTATCAAATATTTGTGACGGAATCCTTCACTAATTGTGATCGATCAAATTATATTTTGTATGAGTTTGTCTTACTGGTAATCATAGTTCTATTCATGACAAAAACAATAACAACATATTTTTTATAATATATTCCATAAAATCATCTAGAATAATTAATGGACTAAAAGTCTTAGTTAATCGATTAAATGGTGAATTAATTGAATAAATGTGTTAGTTAATCTATACTATTTAGAATATATTCCATTAGGGTGGTGATGTTAATTGATTAAGGGAAAGTCAGAACTTTTGTAATGTTTAAGTTTTGATTGGAAATGGCATTAACAGTTTAATATGATGTTGATAGATTAGTATGCTTCCTTGGGTGATTAATATGATTAATTCTACATGAGGTGGATTAATGGCGTTATAATAATGATGTTGTTGATTGGTATAAAGAATTAATGTACTAGTATGATGGAGTAGATAGTTTTCATAAATCTTGCACTTTAGTCAATTTTAATTATTATAGAAGATTCAATTCTACAAAAGTTGATTATGAGAACTCCAACATTAATGAATTTCCTAAGATTCGGTTATGAAATTCAACTTTATAGAACTCGATTTATTTTCAATTTTGTAAATTAATCTATATTTTTTTAATTATAATTTTTAATAAAGATAAATTATTAGATAAAAAGGAAAAATTAAAAAAGATGGAACCTAGAATTTAATCCATTAAACAACTAGTAAAAATAATAGTTGGATATGACAAACTTATCCCTTTTTTTTCAAAAGTATAAAATAGAAAGTGAATCTCCCATGTGTAAATAAAAAAAACGCATTAATTAATTTATTTGAACATCTTTTTTTCTCTTTGAAAATGTGAGACATTTTGAATTTAAAAAAATATATAATATATAAAGTATTATTTTTGTTGTCAAGGGATAATATTAACATTAAAAAAATACATGAATGACCAGCATTAAGTGAAACGTTCCTCCAATTCATCTTGTTAGCATATCTGAAAACAAATGTATTTCATGCAATTCAGCTTAAAAGGAGATGCAAATTCTAATATTAGCTGAGAAAACTCACAAGAATGTTCCTAAATTATCCTTATATATGTCACCATAAATTATATTCCGAGATTTCCTCTTGAAACGTCATCTATGTTGCACTTCATTCAACTATGACTAGGAAAACACAAATAAACATTTTGGTTCTAGGTGCAGAAAGAGGTCGACATTTAATTTCAAAATATTTAATAATTATAAACTCGTGAACCAAAGAGTACATGTGCTTTTTGAAAGTACTAGATGTCATATAGACCAATTGATAACATAAAGAATATCTTTCAAAGCCAATTTTACCATTTTTTAAACCTGATATCATTTCTTATGTGCCAAATTTTCTAAAGAATTATTATGGCGAGAGTAATGATCGTGCTCTAAGTTTGAGAGCTCTAACTTCTATCAACAAGTTTGAATTATCTTTCATAACTAGATCTATCAATGTTCATGCCAAACAATCACTCTTTCACATGCCAAAACAGTAAGATGCATCTGCATATAGAAATAAGTGGTATGCAATTCCACATCATGATTGTAAAGAAAGCACCTCAAAGCTATATGCATTCCCCCATTGAAAGAGATTGTCTTATGTTATAATAATATTATACATTAACTTCCTAGTCACTAATGACTTAGAATGAGGGAGGTATGTAGGGATTCCAAATGAATTTTGTATGAGAAGACTTAGTGTAATCCTTCCAGATACAGTTGCATGCATCTTTAAAATATAGATCACCATTTACAAATCTTGTCCAAATGATTTAATTAGCAGTAATATTATTAAATAACAAGTTAATATTCTAAAAGTCTTCAACAATTTGAAGAGGCAAAATGAATAAGTCATGAGGAATATTTCAATTGATGTCTTGGATAATTGAATTGACCTTGCAATTTGCATAAATTGAATATACATTGGCAATACTAGGTGTAAATCTTTAATTTTGTATCTCAATCAACCTTCCATCTACTATGTTCCTCAAGAAAGGAAAAAGGAATGCTTAATGCCATACCATATTGAAGAAGAAACATGACGCATGATTAGTTTTTTGTGCCTGAAGTATTTACTAATAAACATAAAAGACCATTGATTATTAATAGTCAACAACTTCCAACAAAGATATAAACAATCAACTTTGTTTATTCTCTTAATATCTCTCAGGCCATGACCTCTTTCATACAAAGGTGAGAAAATTACTTTCCAAGATGTAGTAATCAACTTTTTATTGTCTATGCTACTTGACCACACAAAACTTTTGATGCAAGAATCTACTTTGGTAAGAATATTGATTGGTCATTCAAAAATCCTAAGACTATACAGAAGCATATCTTGTATGACTGACTAGATCGATTGAACTCTATCCATCATAGAGTGAAAGAAAGAGACACGCTAGCAAATTTATCCTGGTTCCTCCCACAAAACGAGAGTAGTCAAGTCCCCTTATATTTCGAAGAGATTTCACTATAATCATTATTGATTATAATTGCTCAAGCACACAACCAAGAGACTTCCAATGCTCAAACACATAAGTAAGAGACTTCAAATGCTCAAGCACACATGCAAGAGACTTCAGTTGCTCAAGCATACAAGAAAGAGACTTCTAACAATCTAACTAATAGATAAAAGATTGTTTAAATATTACACTTGATATACAATCAGAGGTGTAAACAAAGTACAACTCAGTAAGACTCTTAAGACTTAAGAATTTATAAGATATGCAACTGATAAGAAATTCTAAGTTAAACTTGTGTTTTTTGTTTGGCAGAGTAAAAACTCTTTTTATTGTCAATGATTAGTTATATTTATTCAAGTCTTCAGTTTCTTATATAGAGAGGTAGAAAAGAGTCGTTGAAGAAAAGAGCTAGCACACGTGAGTCTTGGAGAAAATTCAGCCTGCATTAAGTTAGAAAATTCTTTGCGAAGAGAAACGTTAGTAAAACCAAACTGATATCATCAACATATGCTTTAACAATTAAGATGTTAGTTGTTAATTTCTTTCTTAACAGTGTAGTGTCAACTTGTCTTTTTTAAAAACCATTTTCTAATAAGAAATTACTTAGTCTCTCATACCAAGCTTTGGGGCCTTTTTTGAGGCCATAGAGTGATTTCTCAAGTTTAAATACATGTTATGGATGGATTGAATCCTCAAACTTAGGTGGTTGTTCGGCATACACTTCTTCAAATATAAGACCATTTAAAAATGCACTATTAAAATTCATTTGATATAGAGTGATATTATGATTAATCGCATAAGGTAGAAGTAAACTAAGCTACAAGTCTAACTTTATTTCTAACCACTTCCCCTTGCTCATTGAGCTTGTTTATAAAGACCCATTTTGTTCCAATAATTTTCTTCTAGTGAGGTTTGGGTACCAGATCCCAAACATCATACCTTTGAAATTGATTATACTCTTCTTACATTGCCAAAATCTAGCCATCATCAGATATGACTTTGTCAACAGAAGTAGGTTCAATCATAGAGATGAATCCTACTATTGAATGTTCTTCTCTAAATGCATATCTTGTTTTAAGATGACTATATTTATTTCCAATCATTTATGTGAAAACTTGGTCTTCTTGGATTGGGTTGCTTCTTGTGAGCCATCATGAGCTTCTTTCTCTGGATGAGCTTCAAAAGTTAGATCAACTTTTAGACCACCAGCTTCTAGACATCCTGAAATTCTGGTGTAGTCAGAATACAGATGTTCTACTCCAAGTAATGACATCTGATCTAACATTGTAACTAATACAGCAAGATAGTTATTAACCACTGTACTAATATGCACAGGTTCACAGATGTCACGACATCTCATTCTATGTCACCCTAGAATGTATGAACCCCTGGTTCTGTGCATCAGGAAGAAGGACTCAACAGAAATCAAACCTAGCACTCACTTCTGTTGTTTTCTTCCATAGTTATCAGCATGATGTCTCAACATTGGTTTGAACATCATCTGTTACAGCATTACAGGTTTACCTTATTTTATAACAGACAAAATTATAACATACAAAAGGTAAAAACACAAGTAATTGTTAACCCAGTTCGGTGCAACATCACCTACGTCTGGGGGCATACCAAGCCAGGAAGAAGATCCACTATTAGTAGTATCAATTCAAAGCTAAACTCACCCGTTTACAACTTATCACTTAATCCCTACCCAATGCAATCTATACCTAGGAACTCCTAGATAGAAACCTCCAATTTCCATTCCTATCACCACAATTACAATGTAATGCAAAACATCTTGAACTTGCTTCACAGCTTCATTCAAGAACACAATCACTCATGCCTACAGGCTTTGAGTTACAAATACTCTCAGCTTTGAACACTGAGAGAACAGCTTGAACTTGCTTCACAGCTTTGTTCAAGAACATATGGTAACCATCCCACAAGTTGGGAGGTTTACCTCACACACACCCCTAAAAATTCATTCTAAGAGGCTTACAAAAACTAGATTACAATCAGCTATTTATAACCTAATCACCCAAGTGGATTTGGGCCTTCAGAAATCGCAGCAAACTTCTCCTTTGCTGTTACAACATCAGCAGAAACTTTCTGCTACAAACAAGGTCTTCAATCTTTTAGTTCCTAAAATATCTCCATATTTAGTTCCTAAAATATCTCCATATTTAGTTCCTAAAATATCTCAAGACCTCCACAAATAATGCCACATAGGATTCTAACTAATTTCCACATATTAGTGTGCTAACAAATAGGCTGTTTGTTAGGTTCCTTAATTGTAGCTTGGTTGTTGGTTTCCTGGATTTTCTCTAAGCTGTTGACTTCCTGAAGAATAGCCTGAAAAAAAGCTGAAACAGAAAACTGAACAACTTACAATATAGCATATGCTGTCAGGCATGAATGTCACGACATTCAGCTTGACATCAAGGTCCATATGCTGAGTCTGTTTTTCCAGAAAACAGACTGTACAATTTTGCTGACCTGTACATGATCAAAATGACCATACTACAGTAACAGCTTACATTAGTAAATGTCAAAGTGTCCAACTTAACATTTACACAATTGGCCTTAAGTTAGTTCTGTAATTCTCTTGAAGAACAAACTAACTAGTATGCTGAAGTATAACAGAACACCACTCTGCCTAATCTTCACCAGCTGCTGTTAATGATGAATGTCACAACATCCAGTTTGACATTCAGTCAGTAGGCCTTATGCCAGGTCTGGTTCTTCCTTGATAACCAGACTGCAAATGAATACTAAGTTCTAACAGAACTTCTGTTCCTTAGTATCTGTTGACAGGTATGAATGTCACAGCATTCAATAGTCCTGTGTTAGCTAGTCCTGCAGTAACTACAATGTAGTCACATATACATGTCATGACATCAGTCAAGACATTAGTGTTTTACCATATAATGCAGCCAATTAAACACCTACAAACTCCCCCTTTGGCAAATTTTTGGCTAAAACACTTTGATCCCCATAACAGAGTTCATGGCAGCGGAATACTACTAGTTAATACACTCAGAGTGGCAGCACACTCACACACATGGAAGTTAAATGAAAACTTCACATAGCAGCACATATATATTAGAAGTTGCACCTAAACTTCAACATCAGCTGCAGGGGGGAATCTTCAGATCTGTCATGAGAGTCTGTTGTAGAGACCCACTCTGTTTGTCAGGGGTATTGGTGGTTATTACTCCCCCTTTTTGTCAAAAATGTTGCCAAAGCCAGCAACATAGCCAGAGCACACTGACAGAGTTCCAGACTTGGTTTTACTTCACAGTTTCAACCAAGTTCACATCCACTTGATCTTGCTTCACAGCTTCGATCAAGTAATCACCCACTTTTGCTTTACAGTAGGTACAGCCATATCAGATTCCAAGACTTTGAGTCTGACATCTTGATCCACTCCTGCATGAACACTTTCTTGAACTCCAGCAGGCACATAAAATATCTTATGTTAAGACATCTTGTGAATACTCTGTCCTTTTTGTTAACAAGGCAGACTATCAGCAGTTTAAACCACATAATAGTAGTTTAGTCAGCAGCAGGAGCAAAAACAATTACTAGTTATGGCTACTAGTAATACACACATGCACAAGGGTACTTCTTCTCCCCCTAAATCTGTGCATTCATCAAATAACAGCTGCTGTAACTCCAGCACCTGTACCAGCCAGAATGTCCTACTGGCATATGCTTCCATATTGTCATGACATCCGGTCAGACATTCTTCTGCTCACTCAGCCTTGACACATACCAACTTTATCCCACTATCTAACAGGTTTCCACACCTTGTTATCTGAGAACACATAGACCACAAGCTTGATGATTACTTGCAGTGCAAGGACAGAACTCCCCCTGTCATGAACAACCCATTCTCCTCTTGAAGCTTGGAGATCACACATGGGCATATCCAACATCCCAAAGTTGGACCTTCACATACTTCCTGATTCAAAGAGACTCCAGACCACTTGATGAATGGAAAACATAAGACGCATCTTCATGTCTTCAAGAGCACACCCTCTGTTCAACCCTCTTAGCTGAACACATTCACACTCTGTGTCAATCTCTCTTCTAACCAGAACAGAAGACCACTTCACAAGATGTTCTAACATCAGCTGGGACATCCTTCATAACAGGACAAGGCACACCATCTGATAGTCTTCAGATATCACTGAGTCACCGGGTTGATCAAGAAGAACCCAGACATACATTGGGACATATACATTTTCATCCCATTACAAGAGATAATCTTCCATAGATAGCTCAGAACTCCTACCACAGGCTCCAAGGGATGAATAGAAAACACCTCCTTTAGTCTTCAACTTACTACTTTTCTGCTCAAAAGTAATTTGTCTCAGACTTTCCTCAAGAATAATCAGCTGCCATATGGATTATCTTGATTCTTCGAACTCACTCCTGAGATAGACCAAATGCCACTGGTTGATTACCTCCTTCATGAATCCTCATATGAAAAGGTCAAATGCTGCTTTTTGACCTCCCCAAGTTTATCAGACTTCTCCCAAAGATATTCTGACCTTCCAAGTGAGACTTGAACTTCAAGCTTTTTGAAGTATCCAATCTATAACCCTGTAGACCTTTCTATCTCAAGTTGATGTGCCACTTCACCAACTAAGAATCTGATGTTGAACCAAATGTCACAACATTGTGTTTTGACATCCAGCTGTTGAATTCAGCTCCTTCTTCTGCCACTTGAAAGAACTTCCTCCCTTCACAGAACAAGAGTTCAATGTTCTCATAGACTTGATTGTGGAACCAAGTTTGAGTAAACAACCTCCATCCTGTAGGTTTGCAGTTAAGTCATCCAAGCTCACACCTTGATGAATCCCTGCTTCTTCTCCAAAGACATCAGACATTTTGATGTATGAGTCTTCAGAAGGAACAGTTAGAAACTATCCCTTCAGCTATGCCAAGGATTCCTCTTCCTAAAGCAAGGCTGTTTCCATGATGTCAAGACTGCTGCCACTTGTTCTTGACTTCACAGTATGCATAAGCTAATGCACTTCCTTACCTAGATCAGAAATAAACTGATCCAAGTAACCACCATCAAGACTATGATGTCTTCTTCTTCTTGTACATACCAAGGCTGAACATGTTTCTTGCCAGGAAACCTTTTCAGAGATCATATGCTTTTGCTGCCACCAAAGAGATAGATCACACGCCAGTGTACTGTCCTTCCTGTGATTCTGCACAGGGTCTTGAAGAAGTGATGTTCCAACATCTTTAAGAACATCAGTTATCTTGAGCTCCAAGGATAATCAATTAAACACTTGCACTTGGCACAAGTAGACATTGATCTTAAATCCTTTCCCAATCATCCCTTCAGATACTTCCACCATAAGAATACTTTGAAAATACTCTTCTTGTGTCAACATCTTCTGCTTGCAAGCACCTCAACAGTCTTGAGACTCTTTCCAGATTAGATTCACCCTTAGGAATGAGAGAGATGAATCCTTCCTTGCAAATGTGTCACACATCAACCAGAACCCATGTGACACAGGTCAACAACTAACCTGACCCTAGGCTGACCAAACGTGAGGGGGTTGACCAAAACTCCCCCTCAAATCAACAATCATGGAAACTCCACACCAATATCCATGCATTGTACACAAATGTCTCAACATGACATCCACCATCCCTTACCGGTGGCAACTAACTCCTCCAATCACACCAATCAGGCTTCAGCTGATCATAAGTACTTGTGAGACACACACCAGTCAATAGTAGATATGCATTGCCAGAGCATATTACCTCAACCAACCTCTGAATCTTCATATTCTCACTCCTAGTAAGAACTGCCACTTCTGAACGTGGTGTTTGAATAACAAGATTCATGGTTCCAACCCCCTTAAATGATATCACAATCAGGTTACCCCATTATTGACTGCTAACATCCAGGAGGCTTGTCTTCCAACACATCATAGTACTTCAGGGAACAACTATCCAATCCTGATCAAATTGCAGGAAGATGCCTAACAGCAGGAGATTGCACAATGTCACATCTCAACCAGCTCAACTTCTAGGGATGACCTTCTTGAGCTCACACCCAGTTGACTCTGCCCTTGTCAACTTAGCACACACAGATGTCTCCTCTTCCAGGTCAGGAGTAGGTTCCAAACAGAATTATCCCTTTGTTTGAGCCCTAATGCATCTGCTCTTCAACCAGTAGCTGCATACTTGTTGAACAACATGTTCTAACATCACATAGAACATTGGTTCCACCTCCTTGGAACAAACCTTCCTTGAAGGTCTTCAAGGTCTTCATATACACTACTCAAGAGAGTAAGAGAATCAGTAATTAAGTGACTCTTACCATCCTGAAGTGAGAACGTCATGATGAGTGGACTTGAGGGGACTCAAGTATCTTTGACATCTTCAGTAGATTATGATGAGATCTTGAATACAGCAGCCTTACATCCACATGAGGGGAAACCACATCAGAGTTTGAGTTTTGCCAGGTATTATGCAGCGGAAATCATAATACAACTCAACCTATGAACACACACTTCACCAGATCAGCCTCCAAGACCATACCACGTTTGAATGTGATTCAATACTGGCACAGCTGTCCCACACCCAGGCCAATTGCCACCCTCCAGAGACAGGTACACACCATTCCTGTCATGAACAGTCCATCCACCTACTTCAAGGGACCATTCAGGGAAAGTACAGAACCTTTCACAGGTTCCAACATTAGTACTACCATAACTTCTTGCAAGATACCAGAAAGTATCACCCATGGATCTCATCCAGAGACAGAACAGGATGCCTGCTCTGATACCAATTGAAATTCTGGTGTAGTCAGAATACAGATGTTCTACTCCAAGTAATGACATCTGATCTAACATTGTAACTAATACAGCAAGATAGTTATTAACCACTGTACTAATATGCACAGGTTCACAGATGTCACGACATCTCATTCTATGTCACCCTAGAATGTATGAACCCCTGGTTCTGTGCATCAGGAAGAAGGACTCAACAGAAATCAAACCTAGCACTCACTTCTGTTGTTTTCTTCCATAGTTATCAGCATGATGTCTCAACATTGGTTTGAACATCATCTGTTACAGCATTACAGGTTTACCTTATTTTATAACAGACAAAATTATAACATACAAAAGGTAAAAACACAAGTAATTGTTAACCCAGTTCGGTGCAACATCACCTACGTCTGGGGGCATACCAAGCCAGGAAGAAGATCCACTATTAGTAGTATCAATTCAAAGCTAAACTCACCCGTTTACAACTTATCACTTAATCCCTACCCAATGCAATCTATACCTAGGAACTCCTAGATAGAAACCTCCAATTTCCATTCCTATCACCACAATTACAATGTAATGCAAAACATCTTGAACTTGCTTCACAGCTTCATTCAAGAACACAATCACTCATGCCTACAGGCTTTGAGTTACAAATACTCTCAGCTTTGAACACTGAGAGAACAGCTTGAACTTGCTTCACAGCTTTGTTCAAGAACATATGGTAACCATCCCACAAGTTGGGAGGTTTACCTCACACACACCCCTAAAAATTCATTCTAAGAGGCTTACAAAAACTAGATTACAATCAGCTATTTATAACCTAATCACCCAAGTGGATTTGGGCCTTCAGAAATCGCAGCAAACTTCTCCTTTGCTGTTACAACATCAGCAGAAACTTTCTGCTACAAACAAGGTCTTCAATCTTTTAGTTCCTAAAATATCTCCATATTTAGTTCCTAAAATATCTCCATATTTAGTTCCTAAAATATCTCAAGACCTCCACAAATAATGCCACATAGGATTCTAACTAATTTCCACATATTAGTGTGCTAACAAATAGGCTGTTTGTTAGGTTCCTTAATTGTAGCTTGGTTGTTGGTTTCCTGGATTTTCTCTAAGCTGTTGACTTCCTGAAGAATAGCCTGAGAAAAAGCTGAAACAGAAAACTGAACAACCTACAATATAGCATATGCTGTCAGGCATGAATGTCACGACATTCAGCTTGACATCAAGGTCCATATGCTGAGTCTGTTTTTCCAGAAAACAGACTGTACAATTTTGCTGACCTGTACATGATCAAAATGACCATACTACAGTAACAGCTTACATTAGTAAATGTCAAAGTGTCCAACTTAACATTTACACAATTGGCCTTAAGTTAGTTCTGTAATTCTCTTGAAGAACAAACTAACTAGTATGCTGAAGTATAACAGAACACCACTCTGCCTAATCTTCACCAGCTGCTGTTAATGATGAATGTCACAACATCCAGTTTGACATTCAGTCAGTAGGCCTTATGCCAGGTCTGGTTCTTCCTTGATAACCAGACTGCAAATGAATACTAAGTTCTAACAGAACTTCTGTTCCTTAGTATCTGTTGACAGGTATGAATGTCACAGCATTCAATAGTCCTGTGTTAGCTAGTCCTGCAGTAACTACAATGTAGTCACATATACATGTCATGACATCAGTCAAGACATTAGTGTTTTACCATATAATGCAGCCAATTAAACACCTACACATCCATCTTCTAAAGATTTGGTAGCTTTTAAACCATTATCTTTTGAAGTGTCTTAAGATACATGAATTTCTGAAAAACTTTCAACTAGCTATGACATTTTATTATCAAGCTCTTTATCATCAAATTTGATGTGTATTGACTCTTCAACCATTTTGGTTTCAGAGTTATACACCCTGTATGCCTTTGAGCGTTCAGAGTATCCTAAGAAGATACCCTTTTCAGCTTTGGTATCAAATTTCTTTAGAAAGAATTTGTTGTTTAAGATGTAACATGTACATTCAAACGGATGAAAATAATAAATACTTGGATTTATTCCTTTGAAAAACTCATATGAAGTTTTTTTAGAATAGGTCTAATATAGATTATGTTTTGAACACAACATGTTGTGTTTACAGCTTCTGCCCACAAGTACTTAGGTAAATTATTTTCATGAATAATTGTTCTAGCCATTTATTGTAAAGATCCACTCTTTCTTTCTATAACTCCATTTTGTTGTGGAGTTCTCGAAGAAGAAAACTCATGGTTAATTCCATGTTTTTCACAAAATATTTAAAATTGCTCATTTTCAAATTCTCCTTCATGTTCACTTTTGACTTTTAAAAACTTTGATTCCTCTTCATTTTGTACTTGTATGCAGAAGGTGATACACACATCATATGCCTCATCTTTAGTTCTAAGGAATTTAACCTAAGTTCATCTGATATAGTCATCAACTATGACTAATCCATATTTCTTCCCATTTATTGATGCAGTATCAACTAGACAGAATAAATCAATGTGAAGTAGTTCCAAAGGCAATGATGACTCTGACGTCACCAGACAAATTGAAGGAACTGAAAAGTTTTACCAACATTAAGACACTTGACACATTGTCAGAGTTATTAAGGCGTCGAAGTAAAGTCTCAAAAAATATCTTTTTCTCACACGTGTCGAAAATGACATTTTGGGGGGGGGGGGGGGGGGGGCAATTTGTTAGATCATATTTTCGACGCCCATCAAGAATTACCAAAACTGGAAAGCAAATATGCACAACTGGTTTCGACCAAGAAGTAGTATTCGACCAGCTGGAAGTGGGTCGACTTGGCTAGGTGGATAAAGATCAAGTTTACAGTTGAGACTTCAGAGCGGTTCTTTAGAGAAACGGTTGAAAATGGTTTTCGATCAAAGATTAAAAATTTAAATAAAGGAGGGAATTTCGCCTTCATCAGAAACCGTGAGAGCACACGTGGAGCATGGTGAATGAATGCGCGCATGCAAGGCGCCATGTGTCTCGACGTGATTGAAGAACCATCAAAGCGGTTATCTCGATCTAGTATAAATATAGGGTCTTAATGTTAGAAAAATGTGTGTCAAATTGTGTACAAAACCTGTAAATTTACTAAGTATTCGTGTGAAGAAGAATTGTAAAGCACAGAATGTACGTTGTCTACACCATTGTTAGTTATTTCAAAGCAATATAAATTTGTCTTTACTTTTTCCAGAAATATACTTCCTCACTTCTTCTTTTCAAACACCTTCCTTTTACTTTGTCATTTGCAGTTTTAAGATTCCTTCGTTCTTTCCCTACATTCAACACTTACTTTACAGTCTTAAGATTCCTGTACTTGCGACATTTACTTTGTCATTTCTAAATCCTTTATGATTTCTGTCGTTTACTTCACTCTTTTCTATTAGTTTTCAAACACTGATTTAAGATTTCTTTCATTCAACTCATTCTTTGTTTTTAATGTTCTTTTAAACTCTGATTTGACGCTTAGTCTAGAGTATTCGTTACTACTACATTTCTAAAACACTTAACACATGTCCTAGGATCAATCTGATCGACCCTGCGAGTAACCAAATTTAGAAATTTGAAGGATCAGCGGTTGTTTACCGATTTTCTAGGTAAACAACAGTGTATTTGGAATTTTTAGGCGTGTATCCAAAACTATAAAATAGACCTTTCATGACCCCAATTTTACAAGAATCTTCCTATTAACCGTTGTAATAGTTTTTATTTTGGCGGTTTTTTTTGTATTTACTAAAGGACATTTCACAACGGTGATAGGTATGAACCGCAGTGAAAGGTAGTTGGAGTGAAATGGTTTGAATCCCAGTACCAACAATTTTCCATTTAGCGTGACATAATGGGGCTTGACCTTTTATATCATCATAATTGTTATAATCAACCATGGTGTAAGTTGCAATCATTTCATCATGGTTCGTGTTTTCAACCGTGGTGAAATATGTTACTTATTTATATATAAGCGAAAATATCTCTCTTCAGTACATTACATCTGTCTCTCTCAAAACAAAACCCTAACAACTCTTTCACTCGTCTCTCTCAAAACAAAACTATAACATTTCTCTCACTCGTCTCTCTCATAGGGAAACCCCAAACTTATCCAACCAACTCCTCTTCTTCGAAGTATTCCTTTGTTTGATCAAATCTTAAAAAATGACTACTGTACAAGTTCGTCTTTATTATAGTTTATGTTACAAAATATGTTTATCTATTATTGTTTATGTTTTAATAGCTTGTTTCATAATGTTTAAACTTTCTGTTTGTTTTGACTTGTAGGTAGGGATGCTTGTTTCAATAACAAGGACGAAGCTAAAGTGAGCGTTGCAAACTTGTGTGAAAGATCTAAAATGACATCCATTCAAAATAGACACGCGTCTGCAGCTCTAACTTCAGCTTCATCCTTATTTCATTATGGATGCCATTATGGAACATGTAAGTTTCTGAAACATTCAAAGATGAAGCTGAAGTTAGATCTGCAAACGTGTGTCTATTTTGAATGAATGTCATTCTGGATCTTTCACACAAGTTTTCAACACTCACTTTAGCTTCGTCCTCGTTATTCTAACTGTTAAAGAGCAAAATGCGGATAAGGAGTTGAAAAACTCTTGTCAAGCATTGAACGTGAACTTATTCTTTTAATATAACTTAATTTGTCATATTATAATATTCTAGATCAGATTGAAAGGTTATATGTTTAGTGAGCATTGGCGAAATAAGCATTTTACATAATTTACCATAAACTCAGTTGTATATATCACAACAATTATTTATACCAACCGTTGTTAAATGTTTTGCTTTGAAGAATATCACAACAATTGCTTAAATTAACCATTGTGGTAGGTAGCGTGCTACATAACTTATAATCACAGTCGTGTGACCGTGGTGAAAAATATCGTACATACAATCACATATTACCTCACAACGATTGGTTTAGTGTGGTGATATCTCTTTTCACCGTTGTGATATGTATTTTCTGTAGTAATGATCTTATGAATTCTTTAATGAGAGATCTTTTAAGATTCATGTCTTTAACATCCAAATTTATCAATAATATACCAATACACAATGATCACGAAAAAGACTAACTCTTGTATTTCAATTCTAAATTAATTATATATTTTTAAAATTATAAATTAATTCCTATAACAACAATTAAAGTATAGGAAAATAAACTCTCTTTCACAAATTATAAGTTTTTTTTAATTAATTTCACACAAACAAAAAATATAAAAATTGTCACTAAAAAATAAATTAAAAATGATTTTACAATATTATTTTATTTGTAGGTTTTAGTAGTTATGTTCCAAGTTGCATCATATACATCAATAAAATATATCCTTAATCAAAAGAAGTTAAATTCTTATAATATAAACCCTACGATGAGATCTCATGGGCTCACATCACCGATTGATTAAAAACCGACACACGTGTCAGAAAATTGTTGTCTAAAAAAACGACAACTCTTTACATATGGGTGCACCCAATAAATGTTTCATCAAACCTCATTCACATTCTTTATTCTATAAATACCCAACATTCATTTCCCCCAAATCCCACCATCTCCTCCATTAATATCTTTCTCTTCTCTTCAAACATTTTTGCCAAATCTAGAGGTGCTACAATGGCCATTACCAAGTTCTTTGCTTCTCTCATCTTAGCTCTCATTGCCATTTCCATGATCCAAACATTGGTTAGTATTATACTTTTAATGCTTAAGATCTAAATGTTTCAAACATTGTCACTCATTTTCATAGTGCTTACATTTGAATGTTTGGTTTGATTTTTTTCAGGTCATGGCTGGTAATGACCAAGGAGGCCATCTCTATGATAACAAGGTAAATTAATTTTTTTTGAGGATAGGGGTAAAATGGTCAAAATTTTGGTTTTGTCATTTTTCTTTTTGAGGGTGTGAATTAATGTAGAAAATTTGTGTTTAATTTTGTTTTTTCAGAGCAAATATGGACCTGGGAGTCTTAAGAGCTACCGTAAGTAAAATTATTTATGCATTTTTTTTCCTTTTTGATATTTATA
The DNA here is from genome assembly GCF_024323335.1 of Lathyrus oleraceus. Taxonomy (NCBI): domain Eukaryota; kingdom Viridiplantae; phylum Streptophyta; class Magnoliopsida; order Fabales; family Fabaceae; genus Lathyrus; species Lathyrus oleraceus. The sequence goes on from NC_066581.1 coordinate 515,820,735, forward strand.
GTCAATTTAATTAGTATGGATCATATGTAAAATTCTATTTATTTAACTTTAACAAAATATTAAAAAAAATATATTTTGAATGTTGAATTTAAAAATATTTTTTAACAAAAATATTGTTCTCAATCAGTTAGTTATACATTGACCGTAGTCAAAACTGTTTCCGTAAAAGCTGTTGTGGTGGACGAAATAATTAGTTTTTAAATAATATTTTAATATTATGTTTTTTTTGTAAATGTGAAATGACCAGAATGCCCTTCACAATGTTCGAGGAGATGTGGACAGACACAATACCACAAGCCATGCATGTTTTTCTGTCAGAAGTGTTGCAAGAAATGCTTGTGTGTACCACCAGGGTATTATGGTAATAAAGCAGTGTGCCCTTGCTACAACAACTGGAAGACCCAACAAGGAGGACCAAAATGCCCTTAAAATAAAAGCTTCATCAATGAATCAACTATATAAAGTTTTTATTAATTTATCTATATGGTCCTTTATTATATTATAATTTATTATTATATGCTAACTAGATGGTAACACTTTTTGGGTTTATTAAAAAATGTGTTGATGTACTTTGAGATAGCCTTTTGAGTTTATGGGTTCCATGTGCTATTATTATTATCATCACTCCTTTTAGGCTTTTGTTTTGCCTTTATTGAGAGTGGCCTATTAATGTAATTGTTACCATCTATATGAAATGTAATCTTGATTTGGAAGATCAATTATTGTTACATGTTTCTTTTTCAACTAGTTTAGTTACAAAAATTCACCCTATAAAGTGTTGCAGATTTAAATATGTATTTTTATATTTGATATTTATATAATTAGATTTAGAAAAAAAATTGGTAGAAAAAAATATTATTAATATGTAAGTAATATAATAATAGTAATATAATAATAATAATAAAATTAAGGTGATAAGGTAATTTAAATTGTATATAGTAGTTAAATTAAATATGTTTAATTTAGTTAGGGTTCAATTAGTGATAGTAAAACAAGTTTATGAGATTTATAAATAAACAACTTTCTTAATAAAAAAGATAAATAATAGTTGAAGAATAGAAAAAATATATTATTTTATATATGAAAAAAAGGAAAATATCTAGATGTTTCAGATGTATTAAATTTGTCTATATTTTTTTTATAGTTATTATATGATTTTCTTCTTAATTTTCAAACTACCGAATATTATATTTTAATGTACTCACATAATCATATATAATTTGTTTTTAATATTATTTACATAAATAAAATATTAATTAATTAAATAAAATATAACAATATTAATTAATTAATTAAATAAAATATAACAAAAATTAGTACATGCTAGTAGGGGATATATGATGTGTTTATTTTTGGTTGATCTATTTTTAGGGAAGTGTTAAGTTATTTATTTACCTACCACTTTCATAAAAAAATCATTTCACATTAAAAAGACATTTTGTAAAAAGGAAAGAGAAATAAAGTGAAGATAAACATAAAAGGTAAGTAGTGACGAAAGCCATGTTATTTATATTAATGATTGATTGAAAGAACACAATGACACAAAATAATGGTAGAACATGGCTTGTCGATCAATCTATCTAGCTTTTCCTCATTAAAAGTATCTATATTTATCAATTACTTGAAAAATTGCACTTAGTTGTTTGTCATTTTTTTAATGCTATAGCGGGTACTTATCGTAAATGTATAATTGAAATGATAAGTCATAAATCTTGTAGTCTAAAACTCACATTTTACAAACAATCAGACATATTGAAACTTCTTCAAAAAGAAGTCACATGCAACAATCCTTGATGGAACGGAAGAAGGTTAACTAAATTTTAAAAAGCCTTAAAATCTTGAGCGATCATTAGTTGTAAAAGTCTCTCTCTCTCTCTCTCTCTCTCTCTCTCTCTCTCTCTCTCTCTCTCTCTCTCTCTCTCTTCTCCTCTCTCTCTCTCTCTCTCTCTCTCTCTCTCTCTCTCTCTCTCTCTCTCTCTCTCTCTCTCTCTCTCTTCTCTCTCTCTCTCTCTCTCTCTCTCTCTCTCTCTCTCTCTCTCTCTCTCTCTCTCTCTCTCTCTCTCTCTCTCTCTCTCTCTCTCTCTCTCTCTCTCTCTCTCTCTCTCTCTCTCTCTCTCTCTCTCTCTCTCTCTCTCTCTCTCTCTCTCTCTCTCTCTCTCTCTCTCTCTCTCTCTCTCTCTCTCTCTCTCTCTCTCTCTCTCTCTCTCTCTGGAGTTCGTAAATTAATCCTTGATAATAAGCCACACGTCAAGGGATTGGGTGTAACACTAAAGTTAATTTATCTTGTAACTCTATAATTAATACATGTCTATTAACGTGTGTTTCATCAATCAAGTAGAAATAGGGAAATCTGATAATAAGAAATGTTTGCCTTTATCATAATTGTTATAAAAAATTATTTCTTTTGTTTTCGACCAAAACAATCCGGAAATTTCCTCGTTTACTATTTTTAATCATATTGCACAAAGTACCTTGTCTTAAGTTCATAATCCGCGTGAAGACAAATTTATTTTTATTACTTTGATAACAACACTAGTACACTTGCTAGTAAATTGTCCATCAAATTTTTGATGCTGTTGCTAGGGATTGTTGATATTTTCAACAAGGTAATATTGTGCGATGTTCGTAAATTTTGTATTTAGTTATTTTTAGTTTTGAATTTTTGTAAATAGTTTTCCTTCTTTTCATTTTAGTTTAGTTTTCAAATTTTGTTCTTATTTAGTTTTATCATCTAGTGTAGTGCTACTAAGGTATTTGTCTTTTGCTTGTGTGTGCTAGGTAAAGAAGGAATGTACAATAGAGAGAATCTTCGACATGTCCTATTATAACGTATTGAAACCTTAAAAAAGAAAATCAAGGCCCCAAATCTGAGTTCGACAATTGTTAATCCTGTCGGGATGTTTCAATGTGACTTCTTTGGTGAAGGTCACCAAAATGGTCACTTTACACTATAGAGTTACGTTATAGAGGCATAATATGCGAGAAACTATCATGATCCAAACCCTTCCTCCAATATCCATCAAAGATGGGATAAGCATTCAAGTTATAACTGGGACAATAATCACATTCAAAGTTTCAGCTCATAAGGGCCTCAAGATCCACCGCTAAGGATATTATCCCAATTAGAAGAAATTTTGGTAAGTTTTATACAAACCACTCAAGCAGGTTTTGTTAAAGTAAAGAAGAATCATGAAAAGATGATAAAGAACTAGCTGATAAATGAACAAGAACACCGAGGTCTCTATTAAGAATTTAGAGTTGCAAATTGGTCAGTTGTTGCAAAAATGATAGCCCATAATAGTTTGAGTGAGGGATTTATCAGTAATATGACGGATAACCCAAATAACAAGAATCATAACGCCATTGAGTTGAGAAGTGGAGTGATGAGTTCTACCCAAAATACTAGTGGGGAGAGAAAAGAAGACACATGCACACCACTGGATGAAATGAATGAATCAGGAATAGAAAAATATGAGGCGAAGAATAACCTTGGGAAAAGAGCAAGAAGACCCAGAAAGGATGGTCTGGTTGTGGATGAAGTTTCAAAGGCAAAAACTTTCTTAGACATAGATATCCAACCTGAAAATATTTAACAGCAACATGTCCCTAAGAGTTATTTTAGAAACAAAGAAGATGGAAGCAAATAAATTGATAAAGTATTGGATTCCATTTATGCCTTGTTTTCTATTACTGAGCCGAAGAAGATTTGGAAACCATATTATCGATTCCCCAAGTTCATGGGAATCCTACCAAACCAAAGAACAAAAAGGATGACGTATTCTCCGTATCATATATGTCACCATAACAAAGAAGTAAACAATCAAGCTAAGGACCTTAAATAAGCGCTACATGGGAGGCAACCCATGACTTGGTAACATATTTTATATTCAGCTGAGTTAATTTAATTTCACCCAATTTAAGATTTCAACATGTTTTGAGTTTTTAGTATTTTAGTATTTTTAGTGTGTGTGTTGAATGTGTAGAAAATCTAAGGAAAAGTGGCAGTAGTAATCAGCTTCGTGACTTATGCAGCTCAAATGATAGTTTATGATTCAACAATTTTAGTTATATTTCTTTTTGTTTTGTTATGTGTCCCATATATACCAATCTGATGAAGAATGGGAGCTCCTAAAAAAATTTCTCTGCCTCAAATTTTTTACTGTTTAGTTCTGTTTGATTAATGAATTTGTTTGTGCTCGTTTCCTTTTCAGTTTAGTCACTACCGTACCATTGAACAATCATAATAGAAAGTAAATTAAGTGATCGAGATTAAAGTGACCGAGCGGAGTGATGATTGATGAAGAAAATGGACACCCCTACTTGTACTCAACCTCCAAATACCTAAGCAAGTGAGGTTTAAGGCATAAGATTTTCATTGTTTACTTATTTCTGTTTCTGAGTGTGTCCATGTATTTGTAATATCTAGGATTTGCATTTTATCTGTTTTAATTAGTTGATCTAATAAACAAACATAGTGACAGTTGTTAGTTGATGAATTCTCGACAACTATACCGATACTGTCCCAGTAATAAAAAAGATCGAATCCACATGGACTTCTATTTAACAAGACAATATTATGCAATGCACAATTTTTTTTTTTGGGGGGGGGGGTCGAGTTTTAATTGCAAAAAGAAAATGAAGTGTTGTGACAATAATACGAAAGCGGTCTGGTTGTGTATACAATCCCCTATTTCTCTACTATTGATGTTTGATGTATTACATGAATGATATTGTCACTATAATCCCACGGTGAATTAAGAAAACCTATATACCTAATCCCTTGGTGTATATCTTACTAATCTACACTCCACTAACGTAAGCACAATAATTTCCATAGGTCCAACATATAGACTAATGGTCAGTATTCCCTTTGGACCCACATTCAAATTTAAAAAGTATCTCACATAAAAAATCATTAAGAACAAGGTGCAATTGAATAGAATTATAATTCGGATTATTCAAGCAATAGTAAATCAAACATATGCTCCAACAATATTAAAATAGGTTCATCAAACACAACGTAACCTAAAGAGAGTTAGATACTCATAGTGAAAATTACAATACCAAATACAAATAAGAAGGTTGCATGATAAATCCTTTGAAGAATTGGCCTTCACGTGTAAAATTTCAGAGCCCTTGAAAAAAGTACCAAACCTCCCCTTTTAAAACCTTTAGAATGAATCAGAAACACGTAAAAAAGTTCAGAAAAGTGTCATCGCGTGTGCGATGCTGACTTTACATCTAAATCATGTGCGCGATGCTCAACGATGGTTTGTATGATTATTTCAGCAGCTAGATGCTTTTTGCCTCTTTTTTCACCTAATTTTCACTATCTCCTTATTTCTCCATACTTAATCATTTTTGCATCTTTATTTAGCCTTTATTCTTCATTTCTGCCCCTCTTTAACTTGTTTTGATCCGTTTCTTCAACCGTAAATATGCAATGACAAAGTGTCATCATTAATGAAAACTCTATGGCCTTGTAAACCACCATTGCATATTAATTTATTTCCCTTGTTAACATATTCGAGCCTTAGCCTTTCTTTCGGTGACTTAGACTATTATAAGTCTTTGACTTAAAAGATTAAATATTTACACCCTCTTTGGAGTTAGGTAGATAGATTTTATTTTCAATATATGTTAATCACTAAGTTTTAGGTTGCTCTTGGAAGTTAACAACATTTAAGTTCAGGGTTGGGGGTAATAGATAAATTGGTCTAAGAAAAAGAAAAAAAGTGAAAAGCAAAATAAGAAGTCAAAAACATGAAATTTTCAAAAAAATTGAGAAAATAAAAAGACCCAAATTAAGAATTTTTGTCTCTAGCACCCAATTGTAAGCCTAGAAATTCCAAAAGGAATTTGACAAGGAAGTCAGCTGGAATTTCCTAAGCACATGGGAAAATCAAGTTGTTTTTCAACTGAAGGGGTTGCCACAGGAGCTATAGGAGTCAAAGATTCTGGCTAGGGACTTAGAAAAATTCGAAGAAGTTTAATGAGGTTTGAAGTTCGACAAGTTGAAGGGCTCGACTAAGAGTGAATTCAAAATTCAAACTGAAGTAACTGTTTTTTGGTCTTATCCAAATTAGCGGAGACACATGGAGATCGAATCATGTGATAGTCACATGCATAAAGGATGTGTCAGACAGAGGATCATTTGAACGTTGGAAAGTAGTTATTTTATATTATAAATAGGGATTATAGTATTAGGATCGAGGGTGACAAAAATATTGTAAACTTTGATTACCCTTAAAGTACCCGCACATAAGAGAGAAATTAGTTTACTAAAGAAAATGTACGTGTCTACCACTTTTACATTTATGCAAATACAACTTTTTCCATTTAAATCTCTTTATTAGTTGTTTCTTATTTAGCATTCAAAGACTAACTTTGACCTAGTCGAAATCAGTCTGGCAATTATATGTCACAAGTTATTTTATTGCAAATACTCAATATTCCTTGTAAGAAATCTAACAAAATTGAATACATATTTCCTTTTTAAAGAAACTCAACACAAACTTGCCATAGGATTTACTAGTTTGGTCATTCAAGTAATTAACTCAAAACTAAGTGATTTTTTACCAAGAACATGGGTGAACACCAATATAAAAGAAAAAGGGATATGAAAGGAAGAAGATAACAAAATGACAAAAAGGTACCTACTCCAAGGTTTAAGTCGATTATTTATATATTATCCTACCCTGACATAAGCAAAAAATTGTCCAAAAATTATGATTGATTGAACACTCTTGCAATTGAGTGTATAATGGCGAGTAGATAGATAGGTTGAGTATTGGTGCTAGAGTAAATAATATGAATTGGTTAAAGCAAATCATGGAACAAACATCTCGATCAGCAAAAGTAAGTGACGTTCATTTGGTAAGGTTTATAATTTATTTATGAAAAAGTTTCAGTGTGCAGACATGTTACTTGAGGACAAGCAACAATTCAAATGGGATTGTGATGACATGTTGCCATTGCACGTCATTTAGCGAGAAAAATTGGCCAAATCTGACTTAAAATGAACAAGTTAGAAGCAATAGAATGAAAATACGCTTTTGGGTGTGTAGCGGGGTATTCGTTACCTTTAGATTTATTGACTAAATCAAAAGTAAGCATACAATTCGAGTCGCCACCGCACTTTTATTTGTCCAAAGGAAAGGCTAAATAGCGAACAAAAGCCAACTAAGAAGTTTTATCAAATCAAAAACTAATAAAAATGTCAGAGATCTGAGTAAGGGGGTTGGTTATGAAATGGGAAGGTTTTACGCACCCAAGACATCGTTAGTACTCTAAGGGAACCTCTTTTTGCAAACATGTGTTATAGGTTGGTATTTGTGAAAATATCCGTGCAAACAAGATTGAGGGGATGAGAAGAGAATAGATTATATTTACAATTTTGTTATTTGAATGGATGAACCCATTGCCTACGTACCATCACAAAGGTAGGATCAAAACCTCGTAGTTCGGGGTAAAAATCTCAAAGATTGGTGAATTGATTTGATCAAAAGCCTTAAGGTCTTTTGTTATCAAAGGGAGAAAACTCAACCTAAACCAACAATCCACCATGTGAGGAGAGCTTCAACATACTAGTGAGGGGTTAACCCTATAATAAGTATGAAAGACTTATAGTCCAATCACTAAGGATAAGGTGAGGCTTACATCAACCACTATGATAACTCAAACCTATGGCTAATGTTTATGAAAAAAAGGTTTAACAAAGGTGGTCATTGGAACCATAAAATCACTTGAAGTGAGTTGTATTTACAAGTTAAGTGTATTCACAAAATGAGGTCAAAGTTGACTTAAGGTTTATTCACGATGAGTATTAATGAAAAGATTTTTGAAAAAAAGTCAAAGGCATAAGGCCTAGGTTTCTAGTTTGAAAACAATGTCAAAGTTTGCACAAAATAAGCTTGGCTTGGGTTAGAGTGGGGAGAAGAAGAGAAGGGCTAGTCCTAAACATGCAAAGATAAGAGAAGAGATAAAACCCTTGTAGTTCCTTTTCTTGAGATCATAAAGATGATTCAAGATGCTCTTTTCCTTTGAACTTAGCAAGCAACAAGAAATCAAACAAATATTATATTCAAGCTCCTAGGATCTCCATTTGGCTTGTCTCTCTTAACTTGACTACTCATGACAATGATCCTTCTTACTATCTCAAAATGGAATCCCTACCACACAAGAACAAACATCAAAAAGTTCACAACCCAATAAGAGAAAAGGACAAAGACTGAGTTTAGATTAGGGGTCCTTTGAAGTCAACTTTAAGATTTAGCGTTCTAAAGGCATGAGGCCTAGTTGCTCTTCAACAAGTTTATCATTCTAAAGGCATGAGGCCTAGTTGCTCTTGAACTCCTTTAAGCATAGGTAAGGTCCTAATTCTAAGTCCTTTCTCCTTTTTGCACTGGGTTCACACAAACAAAGACAAAGCAAAGACAAAGCAACAATATATTTATATACAATATGAGCTCCAATGAGCAAAAGGAAAATGGCATAAGCATAAAATATGTGCTCAAGTGAGCAAAGGGAAAAAGCAATATGAATAAATGAGATAGAAAGTAAATTGCATTAAAGTAAATTGCAAGAAATTAAATGCTTGAATTAAAGTTAGTAGTTAGTAGTTAATGTTAGTGTGTCATAAGACAATTTAGCGCTATGTTAAGCAATTGTAAGTGGACTAATGTAGTAGTCACACCTATCTGAGGCCGGTCAATAAAACTATAGGCAAATAAACACAAGTTAGAGATCATGACTAGTAAGCCAAGCTCCTACAACTTGCCATGCCAAAAGAAAAGAAGAAAGGCCTTGTATGGACTTTAGGTTTTTTTGCTTGACCAAGAAGCAACCTATCTTGGACACAAAGCAACTCACTTGATCTTTGATCAAGTTGAGTTTGATTTGGATCAAAGAATGTTAAGCCTCTCATGTGTCAAGACCAACCACAAGTCATTAACTCATTGACCAAAATAAAAAGAAGAAGTGAGATGAAGATGAAATGAAAAAAAGGAGAATTCAAATGACATAATCAAAACACAATGATCAAATGTGAATCAAATCATCATCAACCAATGTAAAACAAAAGAGAAATGAAGATTAGAAGTCAACAAAGTCAAACATATTTTTTTGTATTTTTTGGAATTAAAATAAATGCAAAATTAAAATGGACAAAATATGGTCAAACCTCAAATTCAATTCAAATCAACTTCAACAAGTCCAATTGAATCATCATAGGTCTAACATGGCCAAACAAGGTTTGACAAATTTTCTCAACATTTTTTGAAAACAGAAACTATTTTAAAACAATTAAAAACAAAGAAAAATAACACAAATGAACTAAAATCTCAAATAAATCTCAAATCAATTAAGAAATTGATGATACTATTTTTCATAGACTTATCATGATCCATATGTGTTATGAAAATACTTTTGGAATTTTCAGATATCAAAAGTATTTAAAATGAATTAAAAACTAATAAAAACAAAATAATTCACAAAAAATATTAAATGAAGTCACAAAAATAATTAAAAATCAGATTATGAAACTAGATTTTTCAAGAATTTTTTTTCCATTGGTCTCATATTTTTGTGACTTCAAATAAAGTAGTTATGAATTTTTGAAATAAAAAGGAATTAAAAGAAAATAAAACAGAAAATAGAAAATAGCAAAAATAACCGGGAGTGCTGGATTGACTTCATTAATTGACGTGGCGTCATCCAAGGGCTCAGAAGCGCTGATGTACCATGGTCACAAGTCAAATGCATCACACAATGAATTAAAAGAGGTTAAACACACGCACGACCAAGATTAGATTGTTTAAGTGAGATCCAAGGGCGATGGGGCATCCACGTGGGGACGATGGTGGAAACCACCATCTTCTCCGGCCCGCAAACAACTTCCGGCCACCACGCGCAGGTTTTGAAACTTCAATGAAAATAGACAAACGTGGTACCAAAATGAAGCTGGGGTGATGTACATCACCCTTGTAACCTTGGATTGTGCTCAATGTTTCTATTAAGTGAGAAATCCAAGCTTGAAATTCAAGGTATGCAAACTGAAATGGTTTAAATCATGAAATCAAGACCACCACTGACCTGCCTCTTGCTCGAGGACTTCAGAAAACAGTTTCAATCACAGCAATTCACATCATGGAGTAACATTTAGATTAAAATAGTTTGATGTTATACCTTTGAAGTGCAGCTTTAAACAACACGATCTCTTCAAACCTTTGCTTCCAATTTGATCTTGAGATGATGAGGATGCAAGGCTAAGGAATTGAAACTTGAAGATCAACTAATTGTGTTGAAATTCAAGCTTGAATTTGAAAATAATGAAAATGGAAATTCCTTTGAGTAAGGTTGGTTTTCACTTCAGCAACCTTTCAAATCACTTTAAGGTTGAGATTTGAATGAGCAATGCCATGTATTTATAGCTGGAGATGAAGCAAGGCAAGGCAATACTCGTGTGCATGAGAATTGGGTCCTCCATGCATGGGCATGTACAGGCGCATGTGAGGCCCAAAATTGACTGGAAATGCAAGCTGATATCATTTTGAGATGGTTTGGACGTTGTTAGATGCCAAAGTGTGTTTATTTGAGCTATCAAATGTGAGCATCTTTCACTCCTTTTTGTAGAAAAAGTGTTCGAAACCGCCCTTGCTTTTGATGATTTGCAATACAATGTGAAATGATCTTGGTACCTTTAATTTGTGTGTTATTGTGCAGAAATTAGGCATGAAAGAGTAGAAAACAAAGGCACAAGAAAGATGGCAAAGGAACCAAGAAAGAATGCAAACATCAGCAAGCTCGCTAGGCGAGTGAGGTAGCGAAGTGCTCGCTAGGCGAGCACTCAACGAGATTCCAGCGAACACTCCCAGACTTGGACAAAACCAAAGCTAGCAGTTACTCGCTAGGCGAGTATCCAGCGAGCAATTCCAGTAGCAAAACCTTCAGAACTCGCTGTGGCGAGGGAAGTAGCCAAGTACTCGCTAGGCGAGCGTCCAGCGAGCAGGTAGCGAGCAATTCCAGTAGCAAATTCATCAAGGCTCGCTAGAGCGAAGGAGAGAAGCGAGAGCTTCGCCTAGCGAAGGATTGTTCGCCTAGCGAACATATGCAACTTTTCTGGGATGTTTCTTCTGGGCGCAGGTGCCTCTGGTGGCTTATTTTGGGGCTCGCTAGGCGAACCATTCTGCTCGCCTAGCGAGCATGACAACTCAGTAACAAGTACTATAAGTAGCAGGGGCTACTTTTTGGAAAGGACATAACTTTTACACTTAGATATTTTTCAGCATTTTTCTTGGGATCATACTTTGTAACCTAGAAACCCATTTTTCTCATACTTCTTCTTCTCTTAACAATATTTCACAAAAAGAAGGTGGATTCCCATCCAATCTCGATTCTTCGACTCGGATGTTGATCAACCTTCAACCAAAACTTGTTGTACAAGCTACCATGAAAATGAGTAGCTAAGTCCTTCATTTTGTCAAGGTTAGATGTAGATGATCATAAGCTTTGTATGTATATGGGATGATCTTCATTTGTAAACTCTTTGATGATGAATATATGGTGAAAACCTTGTTTTATTGATAACTCTTTGTGTTGGTTTATGGTCGAGAGATGTTTTCCAACTCTTGACCTAGGTTTTCATCCATCCTTGTTCTTTAGCTAGATATAGTAATGAATGAGTTTGTTTACTAAAAAGTTAAACCTAAAAGTTGTCATTTTGATAGATTGTGTGAGAGATCAACAATGGATCAAAATGGGAAAACCCACAATGTGTGTTAGAGATAAACACATTGGGAGGACTTTGTGAATGTGTTTAACATCTAATGGAGTTTATGAGTTTTGTTGATCGAACATATGCATGCAAAGTGATCGTCGAACCCTAACTTTGACAATCTTTCTCATATTGAAAAACCAAAACTTTTACCGCAATTTATTACTTTTTATGCAAGCTACCGTGACCTAAAACAAAAACCCCTTTGTTACGATAAGTTAAGAACTTAACAACTGTCGAACGACGGCGATATCACACAATCCCCGTGGAGACGATAACAAAAACCCGATACTCTATCTTTATACCAACAAACGTGCAATTGGCTTGGTGTTTGCTTGTGCATGAAGATTCAATGTGAATTGCATAATTGATCATAAATGTTAAGCCCTTTGAAAATCACACATGGAAAATCCAAACATGGTGGTGTGAGTAATGGTTGGAAATACTTTTGAATAAGGAACAAAAGTTATGTTGGGCAAAAATCCATTTGGAGTTTGTAAATTTATGAAAATTGGCCTTGAAGTTTGAGGTACAAAATATGTCTAGGTTTCCTTTGAATTTTTTTACCAAAAGTGATCAACTTCAAGCCCTTCTGTTTTAATGATGCAAGCCTCCAATGGAAAAATCTCCAACATCAAAGTTGTATATCTTTTCACGATGATAAATTTAGACTTAAAGTTTGATTCATTTGGATTTTTGAAGAGAAAGTTATGGGCACTTGAAGTTGGACATTTTTCAAATTCAATGGTTTTGGTCCAAAGTTACCTATAATGTTTTGTATTATCACATGTGTTTATTTTAGGATTATGAAATTTTGTCCAACATAACAATTTAAGTAGACATCTCAAGCTTTCCAATTCAATTGTTCTCACCTTAAAATCATAAAAAATAAGGAAGTTAGGTCCTTGGGAAGTTGACCCAAAATTAGGGTTTTAGTCAAAATGACCTATAATGTTTTGACATGAATGATGACCTTCCAAGTTTCAAATGGATTTTTAATGAACATGAAAGTTGTTCATATGGTTTTTAAGAACAATTTTTCTCTTGGGGTCATATTCATTTGAGAAACACATAAAAAGTTAGGTCTCAGGGATCCTCAGTTTAGTCAGATGACTTGATTGGTCAACTTCTCATGGCCAAACTTCAAATCTTGATGAATGAATGATTGAGGATACTCACATAGGCTCATATATGCATAAAATAATTAATGAAAGAACTTCCCTTAATTTAATTTGATCATAGGTTGAGGTTGCTTCATGGGCAAGGCAGAATCAATGCACAGTTGAATTAGGGTTTCCTTGGGAAACAATCCTTAAGCCCCTTGGTTTATATTGATAAAGTTGGCAAATTAAGATACTTGGGAGGCATATATGATGATTGAGAGCTTTGGGGACCATTTTCATGCTTGCTTTCATCTTCATCTAGCCACTTCATTGAGCTTAGGAGCCTTATAGGAGCAAGGGCACATGTGATCACTTGAGCTTCAAAACAAAAAGAGTTAGTGACATATTTTTGTGCTTTTGGTTAGTAATTAAGATAAGAAAAGCAATAATATACAATACAAGCATGCTTGGTGGTCTCAAACCACTCACACAAGTCCCAACCTAAGGGTTAAGGAGCCAAACAAGCTATGATTCTTGAGGCAATGCAATGAGCAAATGATATGATGCCATGAGGGATCTTAGGGTCAAAATTAGGGTCTTACAGATGCCCCTATTTAAGGTCATTCTAGTCGGAGATATGAAGGTTAAAATCTTCGTCTCGACGAGGTAGAATGGGCTTAAATAATAACAAAGAGACAAATTTTGGTCCCTAAGAGACCTCATGATGCATATGTAAGCATGCAAAAGTAAAATACTCTGTGGGGATATGTGGCCACAAAGGAAAAAGAAATCGGAGAGACCGAAAGTCCATAGGAGTAACACACTCATTAGGGAGACAGAGACTCTGGGAAAAATAAGGTAAAAATGCGTGAGCAGGTCACGACTTGAAAACTTGCTGGAAGACACGAAGGGATTCCACGAAATAAATCAATGGAAAGACTCGAGCTGACGCAAAGATGCATGTATTAGGGAATATGCCAATACAGCAAAACTATCCACAAAGGATACCTCGGAAAAAAATCCGGACTCAGATGGGGAAATCCATAAAGGACTCAGCTGAGGAAGAAACAACGAGATATTACCATCTACCAGGTAATAAACTCAAAGGGGAGACATGTTATCAAAAACACTGGTTACTGGGTGAGAGAACAACATGCTCAGGGAGAAAGAATATCTAAGACCGGTATAAGGGTGAGAGATATTAATCATCCGAAACATCTGAGGAGGACCCAAAAGGCATATCTCAACTCAGGAAAGTCTGACTCCACAGGGGACAAAAAGTCATAATAGGGAGCAGAAGGAAGAAACACCGGGGATATCGATTATTGAGCATATAATAGGTGACCAACCAAGCGTGAATTGGGAACATATCCAAGACACTCATCATCCGAAAGAAGGGCTGAGAAAGCAAACTCAATTTACAGGATGGGCATTCGATTTCGCAAGGAAATACGAATCTTACTCAATTGGGGAAGAACAAAGACTTCGACTGAAGAGCGCATGAGATATATTATCTATTATCGTCAGAACATAGATAACATACTCGCATGGAAGATTATCCACAACCGGTTATTGGGTTAATAAAGAATAAATCGACCGAAAAGAAAGGACATCGGGATACCAGTTACTGGGTATAAAACGATGACCGATCGAAAGGAGAAATAATCATCACCAAACAAGGGTGGATGAAAGATGACTCGCGGGGGATGAATTGCTTAATAAGAGCAATTGTCCAAGAGATATATCACCGGTTACTAGGTGGTATACTAAAAAACAAAGGAATATCAATACCGAATATTGGATAAAGATAACCAACAAAGAGGGGATTACATCTACCGGTTACTAGGTAGAAAACCACAGAAATAGGACTTACAACTACCGGTTACTGGGTAGAAGGCCATAAAATCCACTAGGGAAAGATGGACAATTACTGGTTACTAAGCAATTGAACAACTAAACCACAGAGAACTGCAGGGGAATAACAAAAAGGAGTCAATCTAGGAACAAACCAGAAAGACACAATCAAACAAGACTCAACCCAATGAGGATATAACTCAGGGGAGTAATTCCATCCCAATACATAATTAGGGAGGGAACTGAAACAATAATCATCCACGAGGATATAACTCAGTGGGGAATAAAGAAAGACATACACTTTCTGCCTACAGGGCTGACTCTATATGGAGAGATCAGACACAAACATCTGTTTGGGGAAGAACAAAGACTTCGACTGAAGAGCGCATGAGATATATTATCTATTACCGTCAGAACGTAGATAACATACTCGCATGGAAGATTATCCACAACCGGTTACTGGGTTAATAAAGGATAAATCAACCGAAAAGAAAGGACATCGGGATACCGGTTACTGGGTATAAAATGATGACCAATCGGAAGGAGAAATAATCATCACCAAACAAGGGTGGATGAAAGATGACTCGCAGGGGATAAATTGCTTAATAAGAGCAATTATCCAAAAGATATATCACCGGTTACTGGGTGGTATATTCAAAAACAAAGGAAGATCAATACCGAATATTGGATAAAGATAACCAACAAAGAGGGGATTACATCTACCAGTTACTGGGTAGAAAACCACAAAAGTAGGACTTACAACTACCGGTTACTGGGTAGAAGGCCATAAAATCCACTGGGGAAAGATGGACAATTACTGGTTACTGAGCAATTGAACAACTAAACCATAGAGAACTATAGGGGAATAACAAAAAGGAGTCAACCTAGGAACAAACCAGAAAGACACAATCAAATAAGACTCAACCCAATGAGGATATAACTCAGGGGAGTAATTCCATCCCAATACATAATTAAGGAGGAAACTGAAACAATAATCATCCACGAGGACATAACTCAGTGGGGAATAAAGAAAGACAGACACTTTCTGCCTACAGGGCTGACTCTATATGGAGAGATCAAACACAAACATCTACTTGGGGAAGAACATTTCATCCATAGCAGGATATAACAAGCAAAGATATATGGCAAAGAATGCAACATGAATATCTGTATGCTATAATTATGCATGTATATGCGCGGTTTATGTATGATTAATGCTGACAAGACATATCTAACACAAATAAGCCCGAGGATCAATGGACAGACATACGGTATAACATCTCAAAAGAGAAAGGTCGGGCCCACAGGAGAAATCAAATTTGGTGGGGAGCATCAACTGCCAAGAGTCACCAATCACCGCTGGGGATGAAGACCACTGTTGTGGATAAGCAAAGGTCACAACTATTAACTGCCGGGGATAGGCAAAGTCTCAGCTGGGGAACATGCAGAGTATCAATAAGATCTGTCATAGAAGAACTATATTGGGGATCTTAATACGGATAAGATCCGTCGTAGAAGAAACTCTACTAGGGAACTTATCAAGGAAATGATGTGAAGCTCTGTGGGGAACAACCACCAAACAGAAACATCAATCAAACACTCCCTTCTAACTGCTGGAGAAACATCTCTGCTGAGGGGAAAGAGAACCATTTCTCTACTGGGGAAGGAAATAACACATCTTCCTCAATCGCCGTCCAGTACTGGAAGAAATCTTTAACCATAGAGGGGATACAAACGTCAAGCTAGGATTAGGCAATTCCATTGGGGATGGATTGTAGGCGACCCAACTGGGGATAGTCTGCTGCAAGCAACCCTATTGGGGATGAGCTGTAAGCCAACCTGCTGGGGATAACTACAAATACCTCTAGAGGAACTGCCTTGGCTGAGGGAATCGAAAACGAATCCTTTGTCAATACATGTCATGTTGGGGATGAAAAAGGAGAATAAACCCTTCACCAACTGCTCTAGGCAACTACTACTGAAGAGATATCTGAAAGATAGCTTTGCAGGGAACGCATGCTCACTCTGCTGGAGATTTCCACTCATGCTGGGAATTTCTGCTCATCGGGGAAAAACAAACTTCCTCAGGAATAAATAGCATATCAACTTTTATCAATCTATAAGGGATTTTAGGTCAGTCCACCCACAGGATGACAACCATATAATTGACAAAACACAAATGCTAGTGCCTAATATAGAGGTATACACGTCTCTAAAAGATCGCGGCCAAAACTCCAGACTCTCTGGGGATTTGAAGATGTATCACTCTCCTCTGCGCTTGCTGGGGAGACCACCTGAAAGCTGATGAAAAGGACACAAACATGCCAGAAATATGAACAAATGTCTTACCCTTTTGGAGATCGTACTATCCTTGGGAGAGCACTGAAGACATTCCAACTATCCTTTTAGTCATTGTGAATGTTCACTTTGTTTAAAATAGTTTATGAAAAATTTATTCGTTTAAAACATGCAAATATTTGTTAAGCAGAAACAAATAAGAGTGCAAAGAATTGGATAAAGGCTCAAATTTATTTGATAGAATGGTAGTCCACAAATGGCGAGGCTCCATGGATCTTTACAATTTTGAAATTGGTGATATATATTGGAAAAAGGGCTACATTGAACATAATGACCATTTCTCCACCAACTCTGAATCCAATGTATTTGAAGCTTCAATTGACGATAACTGAGCGAGAATCTTTGACAGATGACGATTTGTAGAACAAAGTCTTGTCAGGATGCAGTTACTTTCCAAATCCCTAATTTTTTCCTAGATTGCCCCAGGGTGAGGTATTCAATCTAGCGGGATATATATTCATTTTTTTATGTCTCTAACTTTTGCCTGGACTGCCCTTTCGAGTTTTCAATCCACCGAGACGCTCATTTTTGCCTAAGTCGCCCTTTCGGGTTTTCAACTTAGCGAGCTATTCTGTTTTTATTTTTAGGCGAAGTATTTCTTGACTGCATCTGAATTCACAGGACGAGTGAAATCCTCCCCATCCATAGTTGTAAGCATCAAAGCACCGCCTGAAAAGGCTCTCTTAACAACATATGTACCTTCATAGTTTGGAGTCCACTTGCCCCTGGAATCGGGCGCGAAAGACAAGACTTTCTTGAGCACGAGGTCACCTTCTCGGAACACACGAGGCTTGACCTTCTTATCAAAGGCTTTCTTCATCCTTTGCTGATATAACTGACCATGGCACATGGCAATTAATCTCTTCTCTTCAATCAAATTCAGTTGGTCATAACGACTCTGAACCCATTCAGCCTCAGTCAACTTGGCTTCCATCAAGACTCTCATTGATGGGATCTCAACCTCCACAGGGAGCACAACCTCCATGCCATATACAAGAGAGAAAGGGGTTGCCCTTGTTGAAGTGCGGACAGATGTACGATAACCATGCAAAGCTAATGGCATCATCTCATGCCAATCCTTATACGTAATAACCATCTTCTAAATAATCTTCTTGATGTTCTTGTTAGCAGCTTCAACAGCCCCATTCATCTTGGGTCTATAGGGAGAAGAATTATGATGTGCAATCTTGAACTTGCTACACAGCTCTTTCATCATCTTATTGTTCAAGTTAGATCCATTATCAATAATGATCTTATCTGGCACACCATATCGGCATATAAGTTGGTTCTTGATAAACTTCACAACCACCTGCCTGGTCACATTTGCATACGATGTCGCTTCAACCCACTTGGTGAAGTAATCAATAGCTACGAGAATAAACCGGTGACCGTTTGACGCCTTTGGCTTTATCATGCCATGCATGTCAATTCCCCACATGGAGAAAGACCACGGTGAGGAAATAAAATTCAGAAGTGTTGGGGGAATATGAATCTTATCCGCATAAATCTGACACTTGTGGCATTTCTTCACATATTTGCAGCCGTCAAACTCCAATGTCAGCCATTAGTAGCCTACTCTCAACATCTTCTTTGCCATGGCATGTCCATTGGAATGAGTACCAAATGAACCCTCATGGACTTCAGTTATCAGCAGGTCTGCTTCGTGTCTATCCACACATCTGAGCAGAACCATGTCAAAATTCCTCTTATAAAGCACATCACCATTGAGGTAGAAACTGCCAGATAATCTCCTCAAAGTCTTCTTATCTTTGACAGATGCCCCAGGCGGGTAAATCTGACTTTCGAGAAAGCACTTGATATCAAAATACCACGGCTTATCGTCTTTCACTTCTTCAACTGCAAATCCATGAGCTGGTCTATCCAAGCGCATCACAGTAATATTGGGGACTTCATTCCAATATTTCACCATAATCATTGAAGAAAGCCTAGCAAGAGCATCTGCCATCCGATTATCATCTCGAGGAATGTGATGGAAGTCAACCTCGATAAAGAAAGTTGAAATCCTCCTCGCATAATCTCTATATGGGATGAGGCCATGCTGATTCATCTCCCATTTACCCTTAATCTGATTAACAACCAGGGCCGAATCACCACAAACATCAAGATGTTTGATCCTAAGATCAATACATTCTTCCAAACCCATAATACATGCCTCATACTCCGCCATATTATTCGTGCATTTGAAAGTTAGCCTTGCTGTAAAAGGAAAATGTGTGCCCTGAGGAGTAATAGTCACTGCCCCAATACCATTTCCATACTGATTAACAGCACCATCAAACACCATACCCCATCGGGAACCAAGCTCTGGCCCTTCATCGAGCGTAGGCTCATCGCAATCTTTCATCTTCAAATACAGAATCTCCTCATCTGGGAAGTCATACTGAACAAACTGATAATCCTCAATTGGTTGATGTGCCAAGTGGTCAGCCAAGCTACTACCTTTAATAGCCTTCTGAGCTCGATACTCAATTTCATACTCAGATAACAACATCTGCCAACGGGCAATCCTCCCAGTTAAAGCAGGCTTCTCAAAGATATACTTGATTGGATCCATTTTGGATATCAACCAAGTCGTATGATTCAACATACACTGGCGTAAGCGCTTAGCAGCCCAAGCTAAAACACATCATGTCTTCTCAAGCATTGAGTATCGAGACTCACAATCAGTGAACTTCTTACTCAAGTAGTATATTGCATATTCTTTCTTCCCTGATTCATCTTGCTGACCAAGGAAACAACCCATATAGTCATCAAGCACTGTTAAGTACATGATCAATGGTCTCCCTTCAACAGGTGGAGGCAGAATCGGAGGCTCAGACAAATACTCTTTGATACTGGCAAAGGCATTTTGGCAATCCTCGGTCCAATCATGACGCTGATCTTTCCGGAGGAGCTTGAATATGGGCGCACATGTGGCAATCATATGGGAAATGAATCTGGAAATATAATTCAAGTGACCGAGAAAACCTCTAACTTGTTTCTCAGTTTTAGGCGCATGCATCTCTTGTATTGCTTTGACCTTGGCAGGATCAACCTCAATACCTCTTTCACTGACAATAAATCCCAATAACTTGCCGGAACGGACTCCAAATGTACACTTGTTCAGATTCAGGCGGAGTTTGTACTTCCTCAAACGCTGGAAAAGCTTTAACAAGTGCTCTACATGTTCAACTTCCGTTCTTGACTTTGCAATCATATCATCAACATACACTTCAATCTCCTTGTGCATCATATCATGAAACAAGGTAGTCATAGCACGTTGATACGTGGCTCCGGCGTTCTTCAAACCGAAGGGCATCACTCGATAACAGAATGTTCCCTAAGGTGTGATGAATGTTGTCTTCTCCATATCATCGGGTTCCATTTTAATCTGGTTATAACCGGAAAATCCGTCCATAAATGAGAAGACATTGAATTTAGCTGTATTGTCTACCAACATATCAATATGTGGTAGAGGAAAATCATCTTTCGGATTAACTTTATTCAAGTCTCGATAGTCCACACACATTCGGACTTTTCCATCTTTCTTAGGCACGAGCACAATATTGGCCACCCATTGAGGATATGTAGAAGTCACCAGAAACCCCGCATCAATTTGCTTCTGAACTTCTTCTTTAATCTTCACTGCCATACCAGGATGAGTTCTTCTGAGCTTCTGCTTCACAGGCACACACTCAGGCTTCAATGGCAAGAAATGTTGCACAATATCAGTATCTAGACCAGGCATGTCTTCATACGACCAGGCAAAGACGTTGACATATTCTCGTAGCAACTCAATCAACCCCTTCTTAACATACTCTTCCAGGAGTGCCCCAATCTTCACTTCACGAACACAGTCTTCAGACCCCAAGTTGACTGTTTCCAGATTCTCAAGATGTGGCTGAATGATCTTCTCCTCGTGCTCAAGCAGACGGGTAATCTCATTATGAATCTCTTCAACATCATCTTTTTCCGCCTCAAATACAGGGAACTCAAAGTTGGGAGATGGTGTTGGATCATTATGTTCAATGGGTTTGATCAACCTGCATAATGATTTTGAGTATAAAAGAGATTTCTAGAATTCAAGCAAGGCAAATTATTATGCAGATGAGAAGATTGATTTTATTCTCTTTTTTAGGGTTTTATGGTGATCACCAATTTCATGCAAAAAACAAAAAGGAAAAATAATCTGGAAAAACAAACATTTAACATGTGATTATTGAATGAATATCATTGTATTAATCGAAATGTGCCAACAATGTCATCACTTCTCCCTTTGGCATGGGAGAAGGGTTTTTAAACAAAATGAACATATTACGTGGACTTATGGATGACTGTTGGAACATCAACAGCGATCCAATTATTGCAGATTCCACCAGGTATGACGAAGTTGCCAAGGTCTTCCTCTTCATCATCTTCAACAATGGCAGCAACCTCCTAATCTTCAACTGTGTGGATGAAACCTCCACTCTGGAACAGTCCACGCTCATTGGAAACACCTAAAGAATACACTATGCCAGCTCGGGATCTATTATCTTCCAATTTGATCATTTGCCACAAACCAGTAGTTGCACCATGCTCAATAGCCAACTTAGCGTCGTTGTAGGAAGCAAATGAAGAAAGTCTTTTCCTTGAAGGTTCAACAATAGACAAGGCTTGGAACGGAGTCTCAACCTCATCCTCAACATCAATATAGGAAAAGGAAGACAAATGGCTAACCAAGAGAGCCTTCTCTCCCCCTATCACCACCAACTTCTTATTCTTAACAAATTTCAACTTCTGGTGTAGGGTGGATGTCACGGCGCCTGCCTCGTGAATCCATGGTCTGCCAAGCAAACAAATGTATGATGGATGAATATCCATGACCTGAAAAGTGATCTGGAAATCACTAGGTCCAATCTTGATCGGGATTTCTACTTCGCCAATCACAGTTTTCCGCGATCCATCAAACGCCTTAACTACCACTCCACTCTGCCTCATGGGAGGCCCCTGGTAAGAAAGTTTAGCCAGAGTGGATTTTGGCAACACATTAAGTGATGATCCTGTGTCTACCAACACATTAGACAAGGCATCATCTTTTACAGTTCATAGAAATGTGTAGAGCCAAATTATGGTCTTTTCCCTCCTCGGGAAGATCAGCATCACAGAAGCTCAAATTATTGCAAGCAGTTATGTTTGCAATAATGCTATCAAACTGCTCAATTGTGACATCGTGGTCCACGTATGCCACATCCAACACCCTTTGCGAAGCTTCGTGATGTGGCTCAGAATTCATCAACAAAGATAACACATATATCTTTGATGGAGTTTGTAGCAGTTGATCAACAACATTATATTCACTCCTTTTGATGAGCCTCAACATCTCATCACAGTCCTCTTTCAAAATGCCATGCTGGCCAACCAAGACAAGAGCTTTAGCAGATTTATCAATAACAACAGGGTCAACGCCCTTCACAACAAGTGCCAGATTAGAAGAAGTCCCCACAGGACCGGCAGGATTAACCACAGTTCTCTTCAAAACGTCTTCATGGGGTTTCGGCGGAGCCGAGAAAACACGACCACTGCGGGTCACACCACTAACGTCAGAAATACTCACAACAAAGGTGAAGGGCAATGAAAACTCCTTCCCATCTTCTAACATTACTGTGTTGTATCTGTAGGGAACAACTTTATCAGAGGAATACGGGACAGGACCCGCTGGCTTCATCACAAGAGATGGTGACACTTTCTTCTTGCTGCCATCATATTTGATGACATCAAGCTCTAGTATTCTGAATACAGGAGAAATAACATCAACTTCATCCTTGTTACGATTCTGAAGTATTTCAATCATACCCTGATCCAACACCTCTTGGATGTCCTTTCTTACTTGTCGGCATCCTCTTTCGTTGATAGTGCACACCTGGCACCTATCATGGTCATGCTCATAGTGATTGTATACACACAACAGTCTATGCATCTCGACTAAAGATTGCCTGATATCATTGACATACAGGACTTTATATTTGCCAGGGCAACCCTGAACCATATTCACAGCAGCTTTCCCATGGGTTCTTTTTCACATTAGGACTTACGTCCTCGAAAAACAAAATCCCACTTCTAACAAGGTCTTGCACCTTGGTCTTCAGCGGATAGCAATTCTCCACATCATGTCCGGGAGCACCTGAATGATATATACAGTGTAATTCAGGCTTGTACCACCATTGAGGGTTGATCGGTACAGCAGGAGGGTCACGTGGAGTAATCAGCTTTCTATCAATCTGCGAAGGATAGAGTTCAATATAAGTCATCGGGATTGGATCAAAAGTGACCCTCTTCCTATCATAGATGGTGCTGGTGTTATTGTTGTTTCGAGGCTGGTAGGCCTGTTGTTGTGGACGATGCTGTTGTTGATAATATTGTTGTTGTTGATGATGTTGAGCTTCTCTAAAGGCACGTGCTATATGAGCCACCTGGTGTTGGCTAACGGCAGGACGCACGTTCTTCCTCTTCACAGAGGGTCTTCTCTTAATATGGGAGGACACAACATGTGCCTCTCCCTCCTTCTTCTTTGTAAAGCTTCCATATCTCTTTGCTGAAGAGCCTTCATCCTTGGATAAACGTTCCTCTCGGACCCCTTCCTACAGTCTCATTCCCATATTCACCATTTCGGTGAAGTCCGAGGGAGCACTGGCTATCATCTTTTCATAGTAGAAAGAACTCAAAGTCTTCAAAAAGATCTTTGTCATTTCTTTCTCTTCAAGGGGTGGCACTATCTGAGCTGCCAACTCACGCCATCTCTAGGCGTACTCTTTGAAACTTTCCTTCTCTTTTTGGGATGTTGCCCTTAGCCGGTCCCTATCAGGAGCCATATCCACATTGTATTTATATCGCTTGATGAAAGCTTCGCCAAGATCATTGAAAGAGCGGATGTTCGAACTTTCCAGACCCATGTACCACCGGAGAGCGGCACCGGACAGACTGTCCTGGAAGTAGTGGATAAGAAGCTGATCATTGTCAGTTTACGTTGACATCTTGCGAGCATACATCACAAGATGACTGAGAGGGCATGCGTTTCCCTTATATTTCTCAAAGTTAGACACTTTGAATTTTATAGGGATCTTGACGTTAGGAACAAGGCACAACTTAACAACACTCTTACCAAAGAGGTCCTTACCCCTCAGAGTCTTCAGTTCCTTGTGCAGCTCAAGGAATTGGTCTTTCATTTCATCCATCTTTTCATAAACATCTGGGCCCTTAGATGGCTCAGAATGATAGATGGTGTCTTCAACTCTAGTAAAGTGTGCACAACAGGAGGTGGCACAGAAAGGACCGGGCTAAATGCCGGCAGAGAAGCGAGAGTTGGAGCAAAACCCTCAGGCACGAAGTTGGCGGGCATTCCCCAAGGGAACCCGGCTGGCATAGTAGGCGCAAAATGGGCTGTTGCGGCAGGCACAGTTGAGGAAGCTACCTCATATATAACCGTCCTTGTGGGAGGAGTTGCAGGAGTTGGCAACGATTGGCTCTGGGAAGCCAGCACTGACTCCATCATGGCAATCATCCTAGCTATCTCGTCCTTCAGTTCCCGGTTCTCTTGCTCTAGATGCTCCATCAGTCTTGGAACATTAGCTCTGGTGTTATACCGGTGCGTCAACTTGTCTTCAAAATAAATGAAGAGCAAAGAGTTAGACCACTGAGCTGAACAAAACCTGCTTATGTGTATGATGCATGCAATGTTTGTGCATATGATTTATTTTTTAATCAGAGGAACTTTATAGAGATCTATTTGAAAACATTAATCTTTTAAGACATATATGGAAAGACTCATAGCAATAATATTAGGAATTTTTTTTACACCAAAGAAGAAATACAGTTTTGGTAACCAAATACAATACAAGAGGAAAGGGGAATAAACATCCTATGGATCCCTAGAAACAATCGTCCAAAGCTCTCGAGATCGGAAGATAAGCTGCACGAAGCCTCTTCACTTCTCTCTCATAAGATGCTTCCATATCGGCCTTCTCCTTGGCGAGTCGATCATACTTCCTCTTCCAAAACCTGGATGACTGAGGAAGAAGAGAAGTAACCACATCATCAGGCTCATCAATAACCTGATGCTCCAAAAATTCTATCACTGCATCTTTATCTCTAAGCTGCTGAAGTAGTTCCTCTCGCTCTCGAACCCATGCACGTGAACGGTCTTCATCTCTCAACTCCTCTACACATTGGTTAGGGAGGGTTGAAGGCCCAACCATAACCATAGGGGTAGGTCTTGGATAGTCATATGGCATGCGGTACTCAAGTGATGTCTTCCTCATCCAAGCGGTGTAGGGTTCCAAAGCAATGCAATTCTTCGGACCAAGCTCTTTCCTTCCCTTCCTATGAACCTTGCGCCAGGCGCGGACCATTCTGCCCTTAAAGTTCTGGGGATCTTTACCCTCTTGAAAGAACACACCTTCCAACAAAATGTTGTTAGGTTTTTCCTTTAAGGGGAACCCAAGCTAACGGCGAGCCAAAACAGGGTTGTAGTTAATTCCACCATATGTACCAAGAAGAGGCACATTGGAGAATTCACCACAAGAGTCAATGATATGGACACCATCATATACACGGTTATACCAAAAGATATCATCATTAGTGAGAGACATAAGTCTCGTAGACCACCGTAAACATCCCTTGTTTTCCTTGAAGGCGAGCGTCTGTGGCAAGTGCGAAATAAACCACTTGTACAACAGAGGCAAACAGCATACAATGGATCCACCACCCTTTGCATTCCTCATATGCAAAGAGAAATAAGTGTCACCCAACAGAGTTGGAATGGGATTAATAGTAGAGAAAATCCTAATAGCGTTCACATCCACAAAATTGTTGATGTTGGGAAATAACACTAGCCCATAGATAAGAAGTACAAATATGGCCTCAAAGGCGTCCTCACTCATGGCCTTCCCAAACAAAGTAGCTTGGGCAATGAGAAAATCAGATGGGAGACCTTGAATTCCACCTTTGGTAGTCATATGAGCAACAATCTCAGATACATCTACATGAAGCATGTCAGCAATCTCTTGGGAAGAAGGAACCCTCTCCAAGCCACTGAACGGCAACTGATCCAAGATAGGTATACCCACAAGATAGGCATACTCCTCAAGTGTAGGTGTCGCATTACGCGAAAAACCGGCGGGAAAAAGAAACAACAGAGCCGCCACCGTGCGTTATTTATCCCAAAAGAGGGAAAGGAAACGCTCGAAGTAAACCTGGAAAAGACATGGTCTCGTGACCAGAGAGAGATGGGATCGGGAGTCGGTTATGCAAAGGGAAGGTATTAGCACCCCTACGCATCCGTCGTACTCGACGGGATCCACGCACAAAAGGAAGGATAAAGGTTGCTAAACGCTGCTCAAACACAAACATACACTGGCTGAAAGAGACACAGGAAAACAAAAGAAACTAACTCGGCAGGATATCACATCCTGGGCCTACGTAGTCTGTCAGGCACAGACATCAGAGTCGACGTAGTTCGGGACGGGGGGAAACGTGCTCACTAGGATGTCGCATCCTATGCATACGTATCTTCTTGGACTAAAGAAGAATCAGAGCACTCGTAGCTCGGCTAACGCACGCCAAATAAAACCACACAGGAAACCAACTGCCAATCGCTGGACTTACGTCAGACTCCACACAAACAGGCAAACATGGAAACCGAATGCCAATCACTGGACTTACATCAGACTCCGAACCAACAAACACACACGCAGGAAACCAACTGCCAATCGCTGGACTTACGTCAGACTCCAACAAAGAAACTGGAAACCGAATGCCAATCGCTGGACTTACATCGGACTCCAACCAGAAAAGGAGAAACAACTCACACAAACAAAACAAAAGGGCGCCCGGAGAGATCTGCTCATCTCCTGCCTACGTACCTCATCTGGTATGAGGATCAGGGCGACGTAGTTCCTCTACGCAGGGAAAAGGGACTAGCCTAACCAGAGACTGGGAAATGACAAACTAGAAGGGAGACTAACTCGAGCCTAATAGTTATCATGTAAATTCACCATGGTCCTAGGTTGAAGTTTCTATCTAACTTGCACAGGGAGCAAGCTATCCTAAACAACACAAACAGTCATACAGAAGCACAAAGCAAGCACACACACTATATACAAACAGAGGGGCTCAAACAAGGCTAGGCTTTAGTCAAGGGGTCATGTCAACCTCGACAAACAAGCCACTGTAACAGGGTGATGTTAGCTCTTAACCCTAACATTGAGAGTTAGGGTGAAGCAGATGAAATGGGAAGTGAGGATAAGACCTCACAGCTCTTATCCCTGGCCTGGGAGAGCTTGACTCAAATAGAAGGTGTGGGAGTTCAGAAAGTGGGAACTCTTCTATCCACAAATGACTGACTCAACAAAGATCTTGGGTTAATATCCACAATGCATCAACATGTAATGTGAGCAAAGGGACGACACACTGAATAGCAGGAGATGGACTACACATCTCTTCTATCCGCCAATGCCTCTTCACTTAGGAGGTCTTTGATATGTACAGGGGACAAAGATAAACAATCACAAGCATTGCCTCTTAAGGAGGGCTTCAGACAGGTGCCTGCCCAAGTAACAGGACAGGTCTTCCAGACTACATGAAGTCAGTGAGTTATACCTCAAATGGTTAAGCAACCAAGCAACAGCAAAAGCAAGTTCAAAAGAAATTAAGCAACTAATGTACCTGAAAACAATCTAACTCAGTCAGTACACAACTCAAAAAGTCAAACAGACAGTTAAATGGTCAACAGTCAACAGACATTGTCAAACAAGCAAAGCAACCATGTGCAAGGCACAAGCTCAACTCAAATGAGCTAAAAGCAACCTACAAAACAAGTCAAGATTAGCTAATCATCAACCAAATGATCCAACTCAAGCAAATGAATCAATTCCCTTATGACCACATGCTCCTTATCCTGAAAACAAAACTCAAACATAAGCATCAACCACTAGGACAAGGCCTAGGGTCAAAGAAGGAGAAATAATTCAAAACAGAACATGAAAATTGACATGAAGCAACTTCAATCAATTAAGAACATAATCCAAAAGGTTCCACATCCATATCATGCACCAAGTTCATTTCACAAATCAAATAAGTCAAGGCATGCAAATTGGAAGCTCATTGAAGCAACAGAATGAACACATCCACATTAATTCCAAAATGATTCAATAAATCTCAAGAAAAATCATGGCTAAACAGCACACACAACATGATCAGCACACCAAAAATCAAGGCATTTGGACAAGTCTAAGCATGGCAAATAAATTCCATAAGGCAAGGCAAGCACAAACAAGCTCAAATAGGGCACAAAATGCTACATCAACTTAACACAAGCCTAAAACAGAATTGACAAATGATAAATGCCTCAAACCAAAGCCACAATAAACTTCAACATGTCTAGAAACAATGTGCAAAATTTCACATTCATAGGATAAACAACCATCATTTCACAAAGCATGGAAATTCATGACTATTCAAAAGTGCACAAATGGTCATCCAGAAAGAAAAATGTCAAACAAATCAAATATCAATCCAAAAATTCCACAAAAATTCATGAGCAATCTTAACATCCAGAAGAAGCATCATGAAAACAATCACATCATTTGGCATTTATTTGGCATGGCAAAGAAAATCATCAAATTGAGCAAGCAAAGGTGTGACACACATTGTCACACCTGCATTCAAAGGATCATAACTCAGAAACCACAAATGAGAAAAATGCAAATTCAACACCAAAATGACCAGCAAGATGTCTAGTTTAAGCATGCAAAGTTTCAAAAGCATTGGATTAAAACTCATCATTTCACAAAGCAAATGGCAAGCAAGGTTCAAAAAGCACATGTATACACAAACCCTAAGCAAAATTAATTTCCATCCGTGCACAAATTCTGGAAAAATAGTCAAAAAATACTAGACATGATGAGGAGCAAGATGAAGAAAACCACACATTAATTGGATGGATATTCATTGAGTTATGCATTTTTTAAATGGATGAAAAAAAATAAAAAAACATGATGAACTAGCATGAACATGGATGAAGGAAAGGAATAAAATGCAACAGGCTTTTGGAAATGTGCAACAGCTGGGATTCGGACCGAGTGAGTATTTGAATTGAGCGCGTTTCTTAATGAAACGCACCGTTTCATTAAGTCTGTGTGGCAACGCAAATCAACAGCAACCAATCATTGTGCCACGCCAGGGCCACGTGGTCCAATACACGGATACAAACAGAAAAACGCATGCAAACACGCCAGGCATGGATTAAACGCATTCTGGAAAGCAAAACCCTAAGATATTCATACAGTTCATCGTGTTCATATGCTCAAGAACACAACTGTCCAGAAATCAAAAACCAGTACACCATTGGATAGATCTTCCAACGTACATCACGGATCAAAGCTCAATTTAACCTAATTCGACCTAGGTTCAAAGATTCGAGCGAAAGAAGTTTCACCTATCAAACTTATAATCACCATAACTACTTCATTACTTCATGAAAATCAATGAAACTAAGCTCAGATTAATCACCACTGAAAGATCTACAACATACATCTATCAATTTCGTGAATCATGAGAGTCGAATTCTGACCTTTAAGGATATGCAGAAGTGAAACAGGTTGATCTGAGCCTTGCTAAGCACAAAAAGTTCTTCCTCAACTCTTGTATGATGATTTGGATGAAGGCTTAATGCTCAACTGTGCTTGATATTGCTTAAATCTCCAACTGCCATTAATGGATGCAAACTTCAACAGCTTCGAATTGGCATGAAACTTGATGGATCTTGCTTCCAAAATGCTCTTCAATGCTTGTGGATGAAGGATTAACCAAGAACAAGGCAATGTTTATGAAGAAATTTGATGAAAAAGTGAGAGAACCAAATGAAGAAAATTGTGAAAATGGATCTAGATCTGAGAATTCTGATGTGTTCCCCCAATTTTCTGTTATGCTTAGCCTTATATATGATGTGCTAATGAAGCTCTTAATCCCAATTAAGCTAATGTAAGTGGAATTAGTGGAAACAAGTGTTTATGCCAATTTTGCCAATTCACCCCATGTATGGAAATGCAATGCAACAGTACACGAAATCTGGTTTGAAAATCCTTTCAAATGTTGTTTTAGAGCCAAGGCAAGTGTTAAAATGTAAAAACAATGCACCATTTTCAAATTACCACTTTCCCTCCAAAATTCAAATGAAAAGTCAAATATTTTTGCAATGGAAATTCATGGTTTATGATGCATGCTTTGGATAGTGCATGTCAAGAGAGAAATGTTGCAAAAAGAACCATCTCATTTGGACATGTGGTTTGAAAGTTATGCCTTCTTGAAGTTCAAATTCACTTGGCCATGATTGATCCATATTTTTTCAACCATACATGAGAAATTCATGTTCTTTGACTTTTTGGAAAGGTGAGAGCAAGATCTTCAACTTTCATGTTGGACAAAATTTCATTTGAAGCTTTCTTGATGATGTAATCTTGAGGAGAAGACCTTTCCATTTTTGGCAATTTCAAATTACAGGTCACTTACTATTTTTGGAAACTTTTCATCTGACCTCAAATTCTTCATTGTTGATGTTTGAAATGTCAAATGAGACTTGTATGGACATGAATGAGGCCTCTCTAACCATCTCCCACCTTCAAATCCATGGTTGAATGCATAGTTGACTTTGGTTGACTTTCTAGGGTTTCAGATGAATTGCATCTTGACTGATGAGCTTTGAACCTTCAATGCTTGACCAAACCACTTCAAAATGACCCTTGAATCATATGAACTGAATGAGCCAACCCTAGGGCTTTGATTCCATGGGGAATGCACTTGCTTGCTTTGCACAATTGAATCTTCTGACCAGTCTTGACTGATGACTTGGTGATGGACTATGCAAATGTTAATGCAATGTTAATGACCTAAAATGAAAATGTATGTACAAATGGGAGGTGCAAATTTGAGGTGCTACAGTAGGCAAAAGCTGGAAATCCGGAATAGTGAAGCAACGGTACAGAGGATCATAGAGCTGCACCAACACACTCACCAGACCTTCATCCACCTGAGTAGAAAGAATAGACAGAAGCTTCCTATGGCGAGCTTTGAACTCCAAGGGATCTAATACATAAGATGTCAAACTCCTTAACTCTTTCAAGTCCGGTTGTCTGAAACTGTACTTCTTCGTATTCCTTCTTTGCTTATCCATGTCTGAAAATTTGCAAATAGACCTCTTAAGTTCCTTAAAATTTTCTCGTTGATGATATGGATGCAAATGAATGCATGAATGCATGGATGCAACAATCACACTCAAGGATCAAGCAAGTCACACCATACAAAGGTCACGGGATGGATCAAGTCATCCTCAATATCAATCATCCATTTTGGTAGATTATGGTTTAAACCTTATCAACACCCAAGTTCCATTGATATTGAGGATATACGAGAACGGATCAACTGCGAATCAAGGGTTTATTGTAAGTCACGAGCATGGAGTCTCGGTTAAGAACCACTCAATGGGAGTGTACTATGGTTAAACCTGGCAATCAAGTTCTAAAAAGGGTCCCCATAGTCATCATCTTATCTTTCGGATATTGTCGGATAAAACGACTACTCGTATTCCAAAAATCTTCTCAAGAGAGACTCTTATGAGTGTAGTATCGCGTAACAATCGTATCAAATCTTACACTTGAACGACCTTCGCACTACATCCTAAAATAGCCCAAGATGGGCTAGGTAATCTAAGGTCCTTGGCTTCTAAGGTTTATATTGGAAAGAGTAATGCCTAACTACGACTACCCTGTCGCAACTGCGAAAAACAACTGGCGGGAAAAATAACAAAAGAGCCGCCACCGTTCGTTATTTCTCCCAAAGGAGGGAAAGGAAACGATAGAAGAAAACCTGAAGAGAGGAAAAGACAAGGTATCGCAACCAAATCTAGGGTTCGGGAGTCGATTATGCGAAGGGAAGGTATTAGCACCCCTACGCATCCGTAGTACTCTACGGTATCCACTCTTGTTGTTCTAGTCTAAAGGGTGTAGGTATATCTAAGGTACTATCTACTAAAAGAAGGTCAAAAGAAAATGACTCGCAAGGATGTCGCGTCCACTGCCTACGTATCTCACCTGAGTATGAGAATCAGAGTCTTCGTAGCTCGGCTACCTATGGGCGAAAGAGAAGTGTGCTCAATAAGACATCGCGTCTTATGCCTAATGTAGCGGGGTATTCGTTACCATTAGAGATATTGACTAAATCCAAGGTAAACCATACAAGTCGAGTCGCCACCGTACTTCTATTTATCCAAAGGAATGGTTAGAAAGCGAACAAAAACCTAAAAGTTTTATCGAATCAAAAACTAGTAAAAATGTCAGAGATCTGGGTAAGGGGGTTGGTTATGCAATGGGAAGGTTTTAAGCACCCAAAACATCCTAGGTACTCCTAGGGAGCCCTTTTCATAAGTGTTGTTCTAGTCTAAAGGGTGTAGGTATATCTAAAGTACTTTTCACTAAAAAGAAGGTTAAAAGAAAATGACTCGCAAGGATGTCGCATCCACTGCCTACGTATCTCATCTGAGTCTGAGAATCAGAGTCTTCGTAGCTCGGCTACCTATGGGTTAAAGATAAGTGTGCTCGGTAAGACGTCGCGTCTTATGCCTACGTATCTCATCTGGAATGAGAATCAGAGCAAAACGTAGTTCGGCTAACTACGGGAACAAGGGTCTCGACTGCAACTAGGGCAAGGGAAAGGGACGGTCTCGATCGCAACGAGGGCGAGAGAAAAGAATCGCAGCAAGGGTGAAAGCAAGCAAGGATTAGTTGTTAGTCGTCAGTCAAACTCGGCAAGACATCACGTCTCGTGCCTACGTATCTCATCTGAACATGAGAATCAGAGTTGTCATAGTTTGGCTAACTAGGGGTTAAGGATTGCCATCTGAACATGGACTTACAAAAGAGGACACCAGCTGTGTCAAAGGAGGGTGGGCAGTGTGTTCAACGTCCTAGCAATAGGTGTCGCAGCTCGTTGAATTGAGTCTTAGGCAGTTACTTCTTTGCAATAGAACGGACTGACATGCCATAAGATCGGAGACGCACGGAAGGTCTAAAAGTGGGGAAGCTCTGCTCTAGAGTTGTCATGCAATATGGACCTATGTGTTAGGATTTACAAAGGGGAATATCTACCTAATGTTAGCATGCAAAGAATAGGGGAATTCTACCTATGTTATCATACAAAGGGTTCTACCTAATGGGTGCTACCTAAACGGAACAAGAGTCGACGGATGGAGCGCGGAGAGGAGTTACGGATAAGGGTAGATGGCGATGCCGGAGGCAATCAACTTACAGGTAGATGGCGATGCCTGAGGCAATCGACTTACAAGAGGATGGATGAATACATGCTGGTTCTGTTAAGTTTTGAAAATGATTACTCGACGTTGGATCGAGCTTTTGATCTTATTTTGAAATGGTTATCGGATGTTCGTTTTAATTCTTGTATTAACAGGTGACTAAAGAAATAAAGAAATAAATATTATACACTTTATGGGAGAGGGGTACATTTGTTATGAATGGGGATTGTTCATGGCAAACAACCAATAAGAATATATGCCTCATACATCATACAAGTAGGCAACAGTTATCAATCAGATCGGATAAATAAAAATTATATAATCAAACCAAAGAATCAAATACTGGAGCATTTAAACAATGCATGGGAGTATGAACATGTTAAATAATCAAGCAATAGAAAGCATGAATGAGAGAAACAAGTATAAAAGATAACAGATGAACCAAACAGATGAAAATATGCACACGAAGGGTCCACTGAATAATTTAATCAGGAAATAAGGTAAGGACCAAATAAAATCAAGGTAAAAGGCCTCTAATACATGGCATATGATATGAACAAGGGAGGTTCAAAAGATCTCTTCAATTTCCATAAGCAATCCCTAAGTCAAACATCGATCATAAAGAAGTCAACTGAAAATTCAAGTCAACTTAAAAAATAACAAATAAATAGCAAATTAATCAAGAAAATTATGAAAAATTAAACTAAATAAGGCGGGGTCAGGACATCATCATCCCCCAAAAAGATTTTAAAAATAGTGAAAATTGGCACGTGAATTAATTAAAACAAAACATAGGTCAAACCAAAAGTCAATTAATAAGACTAGGTTAGAAATAAATCAAGAATAAATAGTAAATTAATCAAGAAAATTATGAAAAATTAAACTAAATAAGGTGGGGTCAGGACATCATCATCCCCCAAAAAGATTTTAAAAATAATGAAAATTGGTACATGAATTAATTAAAATAAAACAGAAGTCAAATTAAAAATGGAAGGATTTTAAAATAAAACAGAAGTGAAAAATATTTTTGGGTAATTTTATGGACGAAGAAAATATTTTAAATAAGAAAAAGAAATATGAAAATGGAAGGATTAATGGTGATGAACATGGTAAACAAGCGTAGATATATCAAAACATGGCCATGGAAGAGATGATTACCTAATGGAAAATAGAAGTGGAATGGAATCTGATATGTGATGAAGCTTTGCCTCCTTGCCACAAAATTCCAATGCTCCTTTAGGGTTAGGGTTTCAGCTTCTTAAATAGGGTGGATTAGGTGTTCTCATGGGCTTTTTAATAAGTGATTTGTCCATAAGAATAAAAGTGTGAAGTGAGGTGTAAAATGTTGTTATTTTAGGCCAAACTTAAGTGAATGGATGTCCAATGCATGGCCAAAAGAGGTAAAAAACGTGACTGGTTTGTGCAACATGCTTAGAAAATCTGATTGGGCCAGCCAGGCCCAAAATCTGCCTAGAAAATCAAGTCATGATGCCCACTTTAAATGAATGTATCTCTCAAACCGTGGATCCAAATGATATGATTCCAAAAGGATGTGAAAGAGGACATGGCAAGGTACAATTGTTATGAAGAAAGTATTTTCAAATAATGCCTTGAAGTGCAAGAAAACTGGCCAAGAAGTCTTGACAAATTTTGAAGATTTTGGACTTAGAAATTTTTCTAAGTGTCCTAAAAAAATGTCTCACTTTGACTAAGTATAACTTTCTCAATTCTAATCCAAATGGAGAAAATTTTATATCTCTAGAAATCTTGAAACAAGAGGAACAACTTTCATGTTGGAGAGATTTTCAAATTTAGCTTTTATCTTGATGCAAAATGGGCTTAAAGTGAGTGCAACGATCTTAAAAACTTGCCCTAAATGGAAAGTCAACCATTTCCAAATTAAGTAACTTTTCCAATTCCTGATTAAATGATGAATCCATGATCCAACCTTGATCAAATTTCACATGTAGGATCCCCTAGGCATGGATTTTGAGATTCCACTCTCAAAATGTCAGGAGTTGACTTTTCTGGCCCCATAGTTGACTTTTCCCAAACTGTCTGATTCCCGATTCCATTGATCAATTGAAGCACTTCTAGCTCAAATAAAGAGCTGATTTTTTGTATGTAGACCCTTATGGACATATGGAGGGCCATGGAAAAGAGTTTCACCCAAAGAATCAGAAATAAACTGATTTTATACCAAACCCTAGTTTTGGGGGAAAATGATCAAGAACTGATTGCACTGATTGCCAATGGATCTTTCTGAGATAATTGTGAATCTTCCTAGGCCAAGATGCCTCTCTAATCATGACATGGATGAGCTCCTCTACTTCCAACCAAACATTTCCTGTTGCAGGTAGCCATGAAACCCTAATTCCTGGTTAAATCCAAATGAACACTCTAATAACTTTGAATCCTTCACTGATGAACTGAGGACCATAATAAGATACTTGGACCCCCTGAGACCCTTGAGACTTATATACTTAGAAAATGAAGTCCAATTCTCAATCTTTCTTTGTATGGGCTCCTTGTATTAAGGAGTGATGGATCTAAACCTGATCTCCATGTCACTAATGCAGTATGCAATGAGTATGACCTAATATGATGCTAATGAAGTGTAAAACATAATCCCATGCTTCCAGGAAAAATGAAGGGTAAATTTTGGGGTATTACAGCTGCCCCTATTCAATCAACTGGAAACCCAAAAGGAAGATAGCAACGGCTTTCGCACTTTCGAGGTATCGAGTGATTGAATACGATAAAAGCCCGAAAATTTTCACTGAAGTGAAAAAATGAAGTAACAATGCCTGTCAAAATCGGCCAAGAGGTGGTCTTGAAAAAGAATCCGTCTGGTACGGCGAGAGTCGGTCTGAACATCGAAACAAGGAATGTTAGCCTGAATACCAAAATAAATGGTAACACAGAAATAACCATGGCCTGAATGCCGCTCATCAATCTGAATACTGTAAATGACTTCGATTTGAGCATCAGACGATACTTCATTATCAAACATCGGTCTGAACACCGGGAAACTGGCCTGAATGCCACTTCGGTCTGAATATCGAAAAACTGGCCTGAATGCCACAAGTTGCATCGACCTGAATGTCGAAAACTTCTTCGATCTGAACATCGGAAGATATTAGATTATCAAACATCCGTCTGAACACCGAGAAACTGGCCTGAGTGCCACTTCGGTCTGAATACCGGAAAACTGGCCTGAATGCCACAAGTTGCATTGACCTGAATGTCGGAAACTTCTTCGATCTGAACATCGGAAAACTGGCTTGAATGCCACTTCGGTCTGAATACCGGAAACTTGGCCTGAATGCCACAAGTTGCATCGACTTGAATGTCGGAAACTTCTTCGATCTGAACATCGGAAAACTGGCCTGAATGCCACTTCGGTTTGAATACCGGAAACTTTCATGCCTGTCAGCATCGACATAAATAGGGAAAATGATAATTGAGGCGGGGCGTGGGCCAACGACCCCTACTGGGAATAATAAAGATAAGTCATGAACAATCTTCAGTCTGAGTACTGGAAACAACTTCTGGCTTATCACTTGGGGTACCGAGAATGCCTTATGCTTTACATGCGCATGTTTGAATTTTTAAATGGCGTAATGCTCCATGAAAATGGAAATGCTACGCAATTTGGGAGGATGCAATGCAATATGACTCTACATGCAGGGATGCGAAATACTTGATTAGAGAGATCGCCAAGCTGAGGCAAGGAATTCTGCTGGGGAAATGATCACCATCTTCTGGACCCTGGAAAGGCTGTTGGAGATGCACAACACAAAGAACTCTATGGGGAAATGACCCGCCACACGGTGTTCTAGCAAATAACAAAATATCGAGGCTCTGACTAGGGAGAGAATGGCACTGAAAACTTGTTGCTGAGGAAAGCGATAGTGGTTTTGGCAACCATAATCTGCGAGAGAGACGACTCAGCAGGGGAAGCAAACACCGATACGGTACCAAGATTCTGCTTCAAGGAAAGAGACCATGGGTCTAGCGTCGAGATCATCGATCTAGCATCGAACTCTGAGAAGCAGCCGCTTCTGCTGGGAAGATACAGTCTGGCGCTGTCAACTCCGTTGGGGATATACAGTCTGACACTGTCAACTACGTTGGGGATATACAGTCTGACACTGTCGACTCTACTGGTGAATGTATAATTTGAAACAAATGCTTGGGGAAATACAGCAGTGAGAGCCTGCTGGGGATTGAAGAATCCAACGCTCGGACCAGCTCTGCAGGGATAAGATACCAAATTCCAACTGTTAAGGAAAAACATCCGCGATCATTTGATTGGGACCTTAAGGAAATGCCCGAGTGTACCTGTTCTGAATAGACGATCCAAAGCACTTAAAATTTACAGCAATTTTCAATGTTTATTAAGCACGTACCTGTAAAGCTCTTATGTTTCATGATGCAATGTTTATCAAAAATTCGGACGTCATTTTTGCAAACAAAATAGTAAAATGAAAATGAACACAGAGATGTACTGAATAACATGATTTTATTGATTGAGTGGCCTCTGAATAGGTATTTACATCAGGAAGCAATCTCTGGAAAGAGGTAATTGCACAACAGATAAAAACAGAAATTAATCTAATGGCAATGTGAAATGGATTTCTATCGGGTTCCAATTCTGCTATGATTCGCTCGTCTTCAAGATCCTCTAGATGATCAGTTTTCCGAAAAAGGTGATTGGACTGTTTCCTATCCTTCGGAAGTTTCCGGTTATCGACACGAGATGATATTCAGAACTACTTAGAATGCAGCCATTCGCTTAACCCCTAACTTTTGTCTGGATCGCCCTTTCGGGTTTTCAATCCACCGAGATACCCATTTTTGCCTAAGTTGCCTTTTTAGGTTTTCAACTTACCGGGTGTACAATATTTTCATTTTTTTAATCCCTAACTTTTTCCCGAACCTCTTTTCATTTTCTTGGTTCGCCGGGATGTGTAAGACCCCAATTTTGTCCCTAAGATCCCTCATGGCATCATAGCATTGCATTGCATAGCCTCAAGGATCATTGAGCATCTTAGCTTCCTTTCACTTTGGGTGGGACCTCCTTGTGAGTGGTTTGAGGTCACCAGGCATGCTTAAATTGTATATCATTGCTTTTCTTGTTTTATACACTAACCAAAAGCACAAAAATATGTCATTAACATTTTTGTTTTGTAGCTCAAGCAATCGCAGGTCAAGCACTTCAAGAGCATCCTTTGTGCAAGAACTGAGGTATTTTTCTTGGTATAAGGACCACATGATCATTATATTGAGCTTACATGAGCTAGAGTGCCATTTTGAAGCCATTTCATCAAGTGGCAAAGGCTCAAGTTCATCAAGGCATTCCAAGGTCATCTGAGGACCAAAAAGTCAACTGTGCAGTCAACTGAGGGCTTTGAGTTGGAGAAATAATTTGAGACACCTCATTCATGTTCAAATTAAGTCTATTTTTCATTTCAAATATCTATCTTGAAGATTTTGAAATCATGGCAAAAGTTTCCAAAAATGGAAAGTGACATGTAATTTCAAGTTTCCAAAAATGGCAAGTTTTTAGTCCACTTTCAACTTGACTTATCAACATCAAAGAAGCTTCAAATGGATTTTTGGTGAACATGAAAGTTGTAGATCTTTGTCTCCTCTTTCCAAAAAGTCATATTTCATGTTCATATGATGATTGGTTGAGAAGTTATGGCCAAATGATCACAAGGTGTGCATGGAAGTTCAAAGTGACATAACTTTTGATACAAAACTCCATTTTGGTCCATTCTATTTGCAAAATACTCCTCATGACCAATACTTTTCAAATGAACCATTGCCATGCATGAGAGAGGCTTGTATGCCCATTATTTCACATGTGTTCATTTTGGAGGGAATTTCCATAATTCAAAATTGGCTTATGATACAAGCAAAATGACACTTCCATCATGACCATTGGATGATTTGGAGTGAATTTCAGCCCTTGCATGGTACTGTACACGTGGGGCATGGCTTCATGAGCTTAATTTGCAATTTTGCAATTTGATCCACATCTCACTAATCATGTTTAACCAATGCCTAATTTGGATTTCAGTGAGATTAGTGAACCATATAAAAGCTGAAACCCTAATCTCATTGGCCATAACAGAATTTCAGATCTAGAATTTTCCATTTCCCTCCAATTTTTCTCTCACTTTGAATTTCATTTTTCTTCACACAAACACCAAATATTTTTTGAGATTCTTGATCCTCATGCAATTCTGAGCAAGAATCAACCATTGTTTGTTGGAACTGAGCAAGAATTGGAGCAGTTCGTGTACAATCTC
Organism: Lathyrus oleraceus; assembly: GCF_024323335.1. Classification (NCBI taxonomy): domain Eukaryota; kingdom Viridiplantae; phylum Streptophyta; class Magnoliopsida; order Fabales; family Fabaceae; genus Lathyrus; species Lathyrus oleraceus. Next base: position 515,860,482 of record NC_066581.1, read on the forward strand.
ATGTTAATGGAAGTTTGAAATTGAGCTAGATCCAAGTGGTTTCGCCTGATTCTTTTTGCTTAGAGCTTCAAGGCAAGGTTAAAGAAGAAGATCTGGAGTTGTAGAGTGCTTGAGGACACGAATTCAGAAACTTCAAGTTCAAGGTGACTTCAAATAGATCCTCTTCTTTTGCTGTTTTCTTGTTATAATTGTGTAGATCTCGCTTAGCTGAGCTTGTACATGTGTTTAGATCTTGATTTGGCTTAGAATTGAGCATGTGGTGATGAGTATAAGTTTTGATCTCTATAATGTTTTTGCTCGATCTAGAAAAGTTAGGAAGAATTAGTTGATTTGATTATGATATTTGGACTCTATGTTGCAAGAGCTTTCGATTGATGTATCATTTGCTAAATTCTGGAAAATTTTGGTCGTGACTCCGCCGGAATCTCACCGGGGAAGACGATCGGAGCTACAACTCCGACGTCTGGTTCATTTGCTAGGGTTTGCGCCATGTGGCTTCCACGTATGCGCTTGCGTGTGTATTCGATTGGTTCTCATTGCTTTGACCTTGCCACGTTATGTTTGACTGATGATGTGTGATGCCAAATCATTTAATGAAACGCATCGTTTCATTTTGCCATGCTGTCCGCTGAGTGTACTGCTTGCGTGTGTGAACCATTGGCCATGGATTGTTTGACTTGCCATGTGTGTGCGTTGAATCTGATTGTGCATGCCACGCGTTTAAGTGAAACGGTGAGTTTTAATGTTTGAATGTGGATCATTTGATCAGATGAGCGCGCTTCATCGTGTGGATGTGAATATTCTAAGTTTATTCAAATAGTTGTTTTCCCTTCATTAATTTTGTTATTTCATATTATTTTGTCCATCTTATAAAATTCATTAAAAATTGAAAAATGATCCAAATTAACTCCAATTTTTTTTCATAGTTCTGTTTTAATGTTTAGTTTTTTTTAGTATTATTTTCATGATTTGTTGATGTCTGATTTTTAGTGTGTGATTTTTTTGATCCATGCCATGCTATTTTGATATGTTGTGTTCAATGCTTCATGAAATCTTCATCTTTGATCCAATTGATCTGATTTTTTTTGATATTGGTCCTTTTGAGGACATTTTGTTGATTGTTTGAATGTGCAATATGTGAAAGATTGGCTTCTGTTTTGATCATTTGATTTGGTTTTGAACTTAATCTTTGTACTAGTGTTTTGTACATGAACTAACCTTGACTTGTGTTTCAGGTTTGGACATTTAGCATTAATGGTTGAGTTGCTCACCTTTTGAGATGCAAATTAGATTTATGTTCTGACTTCTTTGTGTTTTGTAGGGATTTAAGTTGATGTGTTGAGCTCATAGCTTCATTTGGTTGCTTGAACATTGCTCATTTGAATTGTGTAACAGTTGAATAGTTTCATTGTTTGTTTTCTGATTGGTTGTCTGAAATATTAACTGTTTAGCTTTTGTACAGGTACATTAGTTGCTTGCTTTTAGCTATTGCTTGAGCTTTGGATTGTGGTTGATACACCACTTAGGTAGTTATCCTCTTACTCCATGTAGTCTGGAAGTCCTGTCACCTTTTTGGCAGGCATTTTGCTGGCAAGTCCTCCTTAAGAGGCTCTGTTTGTGTTTGTTTACAATTGTGCCAAAGACCTCCAATATGAGGCATGTGCTACTTGATAAGTCCTCCTAAGTGAAGAGGCAATTGACGAATAGAAGGGATTAGTAGCCAATCCCCCGTTATTCAGTGATTCGTTCATTATACTCGCACTACGTGCTGATGCTCTTGAACATGTACCCAAGATCTTTGTCCAGTGTCTGTCAAGTGGAATAGGATCTCACTTTCTGGACCCCCACGCTTTCTTTATCATGAGCTCACCTAGGCCAGAGTTAAGAGCATGAGGTCTCATCCTCATTTCCATCTTTGATCAGCTTCACCCTAACTCTCAATGTTAGTGGTTAAGAGTTACAAACTATGTTAGACGGTGTGGCTAGTGATCGAGAGCGGGGGGGGGGGGGGGGGGAATAGATCACCTCTTTAAAATAAACGGATTTAAAAAATCTTATCAGAGTTATTGAACTTTAGCGGAAAATTACAGTCCCGAATCGACTTCCGTCTATTCTGAACCGCTACTAGAAAACCGGACACGCGAATTTATTGCTGGATTTGAATAGGAACGATAGAGAAAATTAACACCAGAATATTATCTAATCAAATGCACTTATCATTAAATTCTGATTCCAATGAATAAAACTCAGCTAACAGTTTTGTCAAAATTTGGTGTGTATGTGATCAATGATGAACAGTGGTGGCGTTTAGATAAAGAAGTTTTCTTGCCACTGTTGTATCACTAAAAATACAGCCACAATACACCAACTGAAATCACAAAACTGTTGAAAACGTAAAGAGAGATAAGGAAAGAATACGATACGCAGAGATTTGGTAAGGAAGTTCCCCACGTCGTCCTCGCGTGTGGGTACGTCTCCCTCTCAATTTCAAATGAAATTGAGAACTGTAATTATCAATAATGCCGAATTCGTTGATACAAGGTTTCAATACACAGACATAATTCTAAATCCCAAGATCTTCTTCTTGTATAAAACCTCCACTTGATCTGAGCTCGATCAAGAATTTCCTGCAAGAAATTGCAAACAATTCACCGGTTCCACGACCTGTTTGCGAAATTAACCAATTTCCAAACCCCACGCTGCGGCTGAATCTGTTCTGCAAACGTGACTAACAACCCGCAAGAACACTCCAGTTCTTGAAGGACAAACCGTCTGGTTTTTCCTCGAAACCCCCTTCAACCTTCAACCCAGCTAGATCCTCGATCGTTCCACTGAACACCTCAGCTAGATCCTTGATTGTACCACTGAACGTTATCTCGTTGATCCTTTAATCCAAAGAACAAGAATGATTATGTGTTGATGTTCTTGAAGAAAAGAGATTGAGAAAATGAAGAAGATGAAGTCTCTTTCAGGTTTCTATCTGCTCCAACAATTGCTGCTACACACTCCTTTGATTTGTGTTCAACTGTTTTTCTCTTCAGAATTCGTTCTTCTTCACTGCTGTCACAATACTTCTTATATATGAAAGACAGAAGCTGTTAGTAGACAAAACAGACTTATGCATTGATACAAAAGGTTATGCATCGATGCGTACTGTAACTTTGATTTATTTTAGAGAATTAATGTAAGCATGTATCGATGCAAAGCTCGTATATATCGATACATAGAGCATTTTAACTAAGCATGTATCGATACAAGACTCGTATGGATCGATACATAGAGCATTTTAACTGACCATGTATCGATACAAGACTCGTATGGATCGATACATACTGAAGCAAAAACGTTTTGTGATTTACAACAACTTTATGGATCGATGCATATGAACATGTATTGATACATACTGACACAAAATAATTTTTATGAGTTCTTTTAAGAGATGTATCAATGTGGATCTTTATGTATAGACATGAAACAATAGTATAGGCTAAAAACACAAATGAATCATGTAAGATAATGCACAACCAACAATTAGACAATGATCACACAATTTGCTATCATTCAAAACTTATTCAAAGTAAATAATTTGCTCACAAACTACCCCTGTACAGTTTGGCTTGTTTATCGAGGTTGATATGACCCCTCTTGACTAAAGCCTACCCATTTGTTTATTATGGTTGGGAGTCGGATATAAGTCCATATATTGGCATTTTGTTTCCGTTTTGTGGTTTGGAGTCGGATATAAGTCCATATATTGGCATTCTGTTTCTGTTTTGTGGTTTGGAGTCAGATATAAGTCCATATATTGGCAGTCTGTTTCCATTTTGCTGTTAGGAGTCGGATATAAGTCCATATATTGGCATTCTGTTTCCGTTGTGTTGTTAGGAGTCGGGTGTAAGTCCATATATTGGCATCTTGTTTCCTTTCATTTGAGGATCTCTTTTGAGACTTGGTTGATTGCTTTTGCTTTGCGCTTGCTTATTCCAAAGGAACTTACTTGGATCATCTATATGATCTCAAGAGAGGAACTCCTAGTGTGATTTTATTTCTTAACCATCACCCTTTTTTCTTCATTTCTCCATCCTAACCCAAACCAAAAAACTTTTGTGCAAACATTTGACTTTTTTTCAACATTAAAAACCTAAGCCTTATGCTTTTGATTTTCAAACTTTCTTTTCATAACACTCATTTTGAATTGAATCTTTAAGTCACCTTTGACCATTTTTGCACATACTTCTAATTAGTAAATATAACCCATTCAAACCTCTTTTGTGGTTCCATGTCCACTTCTTAATCAAATTTTTCATAACCTTTTGCTATTAGGTTTGAGTTATCTTTGTGGTAGATGTAATACTCACCTTTGTCCTTAGTGATGGACAATGAGCCTTCCATGCTTATTATAGGGTTAACCCCTCACTAGCATGTTGGAGCTATCCTCACATGGTGGACTTGTGGTTTTTCAGGTTGAGTTTTCTCCCTTTGATAACAAAAGACCTTAAGGCTTTTGGACCAATCAATCCACTCATTTGTTTTGAAATTTTCTACCCGAACTACGAGGTTTTGATCCTAATCTTTTCATAAGAGGGTACGTAGGCAATGGGTTTATCCATCCAAACACAAAAATGTAAATATTTGTATATTCTTTTCTCATCTCTTCAATCATGTTTGCACAAATAAATTTTCATAAACAATAACCTTTGCAATAAGCGTGAAAAGGGCTCCCTAGGAGTACCTAGGATGCTTTGGGTGCCTAACACCTTCCCATTGCATAACCAACCCCCTTACCCAGATCTCTGTTTCTTTTACTAGTTTTGTTTGTAAAACTTTTAGGTTTTTGTTCGCTTTCTAACCTTTCCTTTGGATAAATAGAAATGTGGTGGCGACTCGACTTTGTATGAGTTCTATACCCGAACTCGAGTGCACTTAGGATAGGAGAATGGCGTAGTCTTGTCGACTTGTGTGGAGTTATTCCTTAGCAAGTTGACTTGCGAGTCCATTCACTTGGTGGAGGTCATGTTGGGATCAATAATGTCACACAAGTAAGTTGTGGTTAGACATTACTCTTTCCAATATAGACCTTAGAAGCCAAGGGCCTTAGTTTACCAAACCCATCTTGGCCTATTTTTAGGATGTAGTGCGGAGGTCGTTCAAATGTAAGATTTGATGCGATTGTTACGCGATACTACACTAATAAGAGTCTCTCTTGAGAATATTTTTGGATTACGAGTAGTCGTTTCTCCGATAATATTCGAAAGATGGGATGATGACTATGGGAACCTCTGGTAGAACATGTTTGGCAGGTTTAAACCCTAGTACACTCCCTTTGGGTGGTTCTTAACTGAGACTCCATGCTCGTGACTTGCAACAAACCCTTGATTCATGGTCGATCCGTTCATATGGCCTTAATATCAATGGAACTTGGGTGTTGGTAAGGTGTAAACCATAATCCACCAAAATGGATGATTGATATTAAGGACAATATGATCCATCCCATGACCTTTGTTTGGTGTGCTTTGCGTGATCCTTGAGTGTGATTGTTGCATTCATGCATTCATGCATTCATCTGCATCCATATCACCCATGAAAAAGAAAATTTTCAAGGAACTTAAGGGGTTTATTTGCAAAAAATTTCAGACATGGAAAGGCAAAGAAGGAATACAAAGAAGTACAGCTTCAAACAGCCCGATTTGAAAGAGTTAAGGAATCTGACATCCTATGTATTAGATCCCTTGGGTTTCAAAGCTCGTTTTGGGAAGCTTCTTCCTCTTCTGACTACTCAGGTGGATGAAGGTCTGATGAGTGTATTGGTGCAGTTTTATGATCCTCTGTAGCGTTGCTTCACGTTTCCGGACTTCCAGCTTTTGCCTACCCTGGAGGAGTATGCCTATCTTGTGGGTATACCCATTCTGGATCAGTTGCCGTTCAGTGGCTTGGAGAGTATTCCTACTTCTTGAGAGATAGCTGACATGTTGCACATAGATGAATCCCTGATTGGTGCTCATATGACTACCAAAGGTGGAATTCAAGGTCTCCCTTCTGAGTTCCTCGTTGCTCAAGCTACTGTTTATGGGAAGGCCATGAGTGAGGACGCATTTGAAGCCATATTTGTACTTCTCATCTATGGGTTGGTATTGTTCCCCAACATCGACAAGTTTGTGGATGTGAACGCTATTAGGATCTTCTCTGCTCTTAATCTCGTTCCGACTCTGTTGGGTGATACCTATTTCTCTTTGCATCTGAGGAATGCAAAGGGTGGTGGTGCTATTGTGTGCTGTTTGCCTCTGTTGTATAAGTGGTTTATTTCTCACTTACCTCAGACGGTCGCTTTCAAGGAGAACAATGGATGTCTACGGTGGTCCACGAGACTTATGTCTCTCACTAATGATGATATCTCTTGGTATAACCGTGTATATGATGGTGTGCAGATTATTGACTCTTGTGGTGAATTCTCCAATGTGCCTCTTCTTGGTACATGTGGTGGGATTAACTACAACCCTGTGTTAGCACGTCGTCAGCTTGGGTTCCCCCTAAAGGATAAACCTAATAACATTTTGTTAGAGGGTGTCTTCTTTCAGAAGGGTAAAGATCCCTAAGGCTTGAAAGCCAGAATGGTTCACGCTTGGCGCAAGGTTCATAAGAAAGGAAGGAAGGAGTTAGGTCCTAAGAATTGCATTGCTTTGGAGCCTTACACTGCTTGGGTAAGGAAGAGAGCATCTGAGTATCTCATGCCTTACGATTATTCGAGACCTACACCTTTGGTTGTGGCTGGGCCTTCAACCCTCCCTAACCAAGGCGTAGAGGAGTTGAGAGACGAAGACCTATCACGTGCCTGGATCCGTGAAAGGGAAGAGTTGCTTCAGCAGATTAAGGAGAAGGATGCTCTGATTGAGTTCCTCGAGCATCAGGTTATTGATGATCCTGATGATACCTGGACTTCTGTACTTCCTCAGTCTTCCAAGTTTTGGAAAAGGAGGTATGACCGACTCGCCAAGGAAAAGGCAGATATGGAAGCAGCGTACGAGAGGGAGGTGAAGAGGCTTCGCGCATCTGTTCTTCCTATGTCCCGAGCTTCTAGGGATCCATAAGATGATTATTTTCCTTTTCTCTTGTATATGATTGACAATTGCTGTACTTCTTTTCCCTGATGATATTTGATGAGATATTTCCATATACGATAAAATGCTTAATATTTCCAAAATTTGCAAATAGAACCCTAGAGTTCCTTTGAAATAACAAATCATATGCACAAGCATTACATGCATCATATGCATAAGCAGGTTTTGTTCCCAGCCTCTGGTCTTGTGGTCTAACTCTATGCTCTTCATTTATTTTGAAGACAAGCTGACTCACTGGTACTACACTAGAGCCAACTCTTCCAGATTGATGGATCATCTAGAGCAAGAGAACCGTGAACTCAAGGAGGAAGTCGCCAGACTGAGTGCTTTGATGGAATCGTTCCTGGCTGCTCAGAATCAGTCGTCTCCAACACCTTCAACTCCTCCCCAGAGGACAATCATCTCTGAGATTGTTTCCTCAACTGTGCCTGCAGCCAATGCACACTTTGTGCTGACAGCTATGCCAGCCGGGTTTCCGTGGGGGTTGCCTCCCAACTTCATGCCTGAGGGCCCTGCTCCAACTTTTGCTTCTATGCCGGCATCTAGCCCGGTCCTTGTTGTTCCTCCTCCTGTCGTGCATACCGTGCCTAGGGTAGACGACACCATTTATCATTCTGAACCATCTGAAGGCCCAGATGTTCATGAGAAGATGGACGCTATGAATGATCAATTTCTTGAGCTGCGCAAGGAATTGAAGACTCTTAGAGGAAAGGATCTGTTTGGCAAGTCTGCTGCCGAATTATGCTTGGTTCCCAATGTAAAGATTCCTGCGAAATTCAAGGTCCCTGACTTTGAGAAATACAAAGGGAATACTTGTCCTCTCAGCCACCTGGTCATGTACGCCAGGAAGATGTCAACTCAGACTGATAACGACCAGTTGCTCATCCACTACTTTCAGGACAGTCTGTCCGGTGCAGCTCTGAGATGGTATATGGGGCTTGACAGTGCGAACATCCGTTCCTTCAATGACCTTGGCGAGGCCTTCGTCAAGCAGTACAAATATAATGTGGATATGGCTCCCGATAGGGATCATCTAAGGGCCATGTCCCAGAAGGACAAGGAAACGTTCAAAGAATACGCCCAGAGGTGGCGAGAGTTGGCAGCGCAGATTGTGCCTCCGCTAGAAGAGAAAGAAATGACCAAGATCTTTTTGAAGACCTTGAGTTCATTCTATTATGAGCGGATGATTGCTAGCGCTCCTTCTGACTTCACTGAGATGGTGAACATGGGGATGCGTCTAGAAGAGGGGGTTAGAGAAGGACGTCTGACCAAAGAAGAAGGCTCTTCTGCCAAATGATATGGGGCGTTTGCAAAGAAGAAAGATGGAGAGGCACATGCTGTGACCTCCCATGTGAAATCCAGAAGACCCTCTGTGAGGAGGAAGACTGCGCGTCCTGCCAGTAATCAGCATCAGGTGGCTCATATAGCACCTGTTTTTAGAGACAACCAACAATATCAGCAACATAGCAATAATCAGCAATCATCTCAGCAATATCAGCAACAACACCGTCCTCAACAGCAGGCATATCAGCCTCACAACAGTAATCAAGCCAGCACGAGTTATGAGAGGAAGAAGATCACTTTTGATCCTATTCCGATGACATACGCAGAACTGTATCCCTCTTTGATAGAGAGGAAGTTGATTACTCCGAGAGACCCACCAGCTATACTTGCTAACCCTCAGTGGTGGTATAATCCTGAATTGCATTGTGTATATCACTCTGGTGCTCCCGGCCACGACATGGAGAATTGCTTTCAATTGAAGACTAAGGTTCAAGACCTTATGAGGTGCGGCATTTTGTGCTTTGAGGACGTAGGTCCTAATGTTAAGAAGAACCCATTGCCCGAGCATGGGAAATCTGTCAACATGGTCTAGGGCTGCCCTGGAAAGTACAAGGTCAAATATGTCAGCCATATTCGACAATCTCTGGTTGAGTTGCATCGTTTGTTGTGTGATTACTGTCACTATGAACACGATCATGACAGATGTCGAATTTGCTCTGTTAACAGATTGGGTTGTCGCCAGGTGCGCAAAGATCTTCAGGAGATGCTGGATGAAGGAGTCATTGAGATCCTTCAGAATAGGAATGTTGACGAAGATGAGCCTGAGGTCAAAGTAATTTCCCCAGTGTTTCGGATACCCGAGCCTGTTATTATCAAGTACGATGGTAGCAAGCTGAAGGTTTCTCCTTCCCTGATTATCAAGCCTGCCGGTCCAGTGCCGTATTCTTCTGAAAAGGCAATTCCCTTCCGATACAACACTGTTGCTGTAGAAAATGGGAAAGAGGTGACTTTGCCGTCCTCCTCTGTTGTGAGTATTGCTGATGCAAGTGGTTTGACCCGTAGCGGTCGTGTGTTCTCTGCGCCTCCGAAGCCTCAGGCTAAAGCTGATTTTGTTGAGCGCCCGATTGGGAATGTAGTGAATACCCCAAATCCGGCACCTGTTGTTAAACCCTCCTCTATACAAAAAACTCCTACTTCTGTTGGCCCTAGTGGCAATATGAATGAAGATTGTGATGAGATGCTGAAGCTCATCAAGAAGAGTGAGTACACTGTTGTAGATCAGCTTCTACAAACGCCATCCAAGATATCCGTGTTATCATTACTTCTGAATTCAGAACCGCATAGAGAGGCTCTACAGAAAGTTTTGGATGTGGCATATGTTGATCATGATGTCACTATAGAACAGTTCGATAGCATTGTTGCAAACATCACTGCTTGTAACAATTTGAGTTTCTGTGACTCTGATCTCCCTGAGGAGGGAAGAGACCACAACTTAGCTTTACACATATCCATGAATTGCAAAGACGACGCCATGTCCAATGTGCTGGTGGACACTGGGTCATCCCTGAATGTATTGCCAAAATCCACTCTTTCCAGACTGTCTTGTCAAGGGCCTCCCATGAGGCAGAGTGGAGTTGTTGTGAAAGCTTTTGATGGGTCACGTAAGACTGTGATTGGGGAAGTTGATCTCCCTATCAAGATTGGACCAAGTGAGTTCCAAATTACCTTCCAGGTTATGGATATCCACCCATCATATAGCTGTCTCTTAGGCAGACCATGGATTCACGAGGCTGGCGCCGTGACATCCACCCTACACCAGAAGCTGAAATTTGTGAAGAATAAGAAACTGGTAGTGGTAGGGGGAGAAAAGGCTCTCCTGGTTAGCCACTTGTCTTCCTTCTCATACATAGATGCTGAGGATGAAGTTGGAACTCCTTTCCAAGCTTTATCTATAGCTGAGCCTGTTGAGAAGAGAACTCCTTCATTTGCTTCCTATAGAGATGCGAAATTGGCCATTGAGTGTGGTGCAATTGCTGGTCTAGGAAAAACGATTGAGCTAGAAGACAATAAGTCCCGGGCTGGCATAGGTTTTTCTTCGGGGGTCTTCAATGAGAAAGGGCTGTTCAAGAGTGGAGGTTTCATCCACACTGGTCAGGAGGAAGAAGCTGCTGCTATCTTGGAAGAGGATGCAGAGGATTCTGACAATTTTGTCATCCCTGGAGGGATCTGCAACAATTGGGTCGCTGTGGATATTCCTACAGTTGTCCACAAGTCAAAGTAATGTTCACTTTGTTTGAAAACCCTTCTCCCATGCCAAAAGGAGAAGTGATGACATTGTTGGCAACATAAATACAATGATATTTTTATTCAATAAATTCATGTTAAATGTTTGTTTTTCCAATTATTTTCCCTTTTCGCTTTTTTGCATGAAATTGGTGATCACAAAAAAAAAACCCTAAAAAATAATAAAATCAATCTTTTCATCTGCATAATGATTTGCCTTGTTTGATTTCTAAAAGCATTTTCATATCCAAAATCATTATGCAGGTTGATTTCTAAACCCATTGAACATAACGATCCAACGCCATCTCCCAATTTTGAGTTCCCTGTATTTGAGGCAGAGGAAGATGATGTTGAAGGGATTCCTGATGAGATTACCCGTCTACTTGAGCATGAAAAGAAGATCATTCAGCCGCATCTTGAGAATCTGGAAACAGTCAACTTGGGGTCTGAGGATTGTGTGCGAGAAGTGAAGATCGGGGCACTCCAAGAAGAATCAGTCAAGAAGGGGTTGATTGAATTGCTACGAGAATATGTCAATATCTTTGCTTGGTCGTATGAAGACATGTCGGGTCTAGATACAGATATTGTGCAACATTTCCTGCCTTTGAAGCCTGAGTGCGTGCCTGTAAAGCAGAAGCTCAGAAGAACTCATCCTGATATGGCAGTGAAGATCAAAGAGGAAGTTCAGAAGCAAATTGATGCGGGGTTTTTGGTGACTTCTACATATCCTCAATGGGTGGCCAACATTGTGCCCGTGCCTAAGAAAGACGGAAAAGTCCGAATGTGTGTGGATTATAGAGATTTGAATAAAGCTAGTCCGAAAGATGATTTCCCTCTACCACACATTGATATGTTGGTAGACAATACAACTAAATTCAAAGTCTTCTCATTTATGGACGGATTTTCCAGATATAATCAAATTAAGATGGCACCCGAGGATATGGAGAAGACAACATTCATCACACCTTGGGGAACATTCTGTTATCGAGTGATGCCCTTCGGTTTGAAGAACGCCGGAGCCACGTATCAACGTGCTATGACTACCTTGTTCCATGATATGATGCACAAGGAGATTGAGGTCTATGTTGATGATATGATTGCTAAGTCAAGAACGGAAGTTGAACATGTAGAGCACTTGGTGAAGCTTTTTCAGCGTTTGAGAAAGTATAAGCTTCGTCTAAATCCCAACAAGTGTACATTTGGAGTCCATTCTGGCAAGTTATTGGGCTTTATTGTCAGCGAAAGAGGTATTGAGGTTGATCCTGCAAAGGTCAAAGTAATACAAGAGATGTCTGCGCCCAAAACTGAGAAGCAAGTCCGAGGTTTTCTTGGCCGCTTGAATTATATTTCCAGATTCATATCCCACATGACTGCCACATGTGCACCGATATTCAAGCTCCTCCGGAAAGATCAGTCTCATGATTGGACTGAGGATTGCCAGAAAGCTTTCAAAAGTATCAAAGAGTATCTGTCTGAACCTCCGATTTTGTCTCCGCCTGTAGAAGGAAGACCTTTGATCATGTATCTGACAGTTCTTGAAGACTCAATGGGTTGTGTCCTTGGTCAGCAAGACGAATCAGGAAATAAAGAGTATGCTATTTACTACCTGAGTAAGAAGTTCACTGATTGTGAGTCTCGATACTCAATGCTTGAGAAGACATGCTATGATTTGGCTTGGGCTGCTAAGCGTTTACGCCAGTATATGATAAATCATACAACTTGGTTGATATCCAGAATGGATCCAATCAAGTACATCTTCGAGAAGCCTGCTTTAATCGGGAGGATTGCCCGTTGGCAGATGTTGTTATCTGAGTATTATATCGAGTATCGAGCTCAAAAAGCTATTAAAGGTAGTATCTTGGCTGAACACTTGGCACATCATCCGATTGAAGATCATCAGTCAGTTCAGTATGACTTCCCAGATGAGGAGATTCTGTATTTGAAGATGAAAGATTGCGACGAGCCAACACTCGATGAAGGACCAGAGCCTGGTTCCAGATGGAGTATGGTGTTTGATGGCGCTGTAAATCAGTACGGAAATGGTATTGGGGCAGTAATCATTACTCCTCAGGGCACAAACTGTCATCCGTCAGAGATTCTTGTTCATTCGTCGTCAACTGAAGCTTCGAATACATCGAACTCGGAATTGGTGGAGAAATGGTCATTATGTTCAATGTAGCCCTTTTCCAATATATATCATTGTAGCACCTCAAATTTGCACCTCCCATTTTGTACATACATTTTCATTTTAGGACATTAACATTGCATTAACATTTGCATAGTCCATCACATGTCATCAGTCAGACTGGTCAGAAGATTCAACTGTGCAAGGCAACAAGAGCATTTTTTATGGAATCAAAGCCCTAGGGTTGATACAATGAGTTCATGTGACCCAAGGATCATTTTGAAGGGGTTTGGTCAAGCATTGAAGGCTCAAGGTTCATCAGTCAATGATCAAATCATCTGAGACCCTAAAAAGTCAACAAAAGTCAACTGGAAGTTTAACTATGGATTTGGAGGTGGGAATTGGTCAGTGATGCCTCTTTCATGTGTAAACAAGTCTCATTTGACATTTCAAACATCAACATTGAAGGATTTGAGGTCAGATCAAAACTTGCCCAAAATAGCAGGTGACCTGTAATTTGAATTTGCCAAAAATGGAAAGGTTTTCAACTCAAGATTGCATCATCATGAAGGCTTCAAATGAAATTTTGTCCAACATGAAAGTTGAAGATCTTTCTCTCCCATTTCCAAAAAGTCCAAGATCATGGTTTTCTCATCTGTGGTTAAGGATATGTGATCAAAACTTGGCCAAGGATGCATTGAACTTCAAATGGGCATAACTTCTGAACCATAACTCCAAATTGGATGGCTCTTTTTGCATTGCTCTTATTTTGACCTCTAGTTTCCAAATCTTGCATTGCATTGCATGAATTATCATCTCATAATCATTTGCCAATTCTTGAATTTTTGGAGGGAAATCTTGAAATTTAAAAGTGGCGCATTATTTGAACATTTGGCAATTACCATTGATTTTAAAAATGCATTTTAAGTGAAAATCAATTGAATTCGTGTACTGTTCACATGCATTTTTCATGCATAAGGGTGAAAGATCAAATTTGCCAAAACACCTCCAATCTTAATCAAATTCATTTGCACTTGGCTTAAGCTTAATTAAGCATGATTAGGAGGGAGTATAAGTACCTAAACCTAACTGTTTTCACCATTAGCCACGATTTCAGATTTGAATCACAAAACTTTCCAATTTTTTCTCTCAAACTTTTTTCCAAATTTCTTCAAGCATAAACCATTTTCATTGATCAATTCATGTTCGTGGAGTATTGGTAAGCAATATTGGACTTGGAATCAAGAGGATTCGTGCACATTGAAGCATAGTGAAGCTTGGAAGCAACAATGGTGGAATCAAATTCTGTTGAAAGCAAGTGCAATTAGGCTTTGATCTTCCTTCCAATCACCTTAACAAGCATCATAGAGAAGTGTTGGAGCATCGCCAAGGCCTGTAGCTCGAGATTCACAAATCTGCACTTCAAGAGGTTACAATTCGCGTTTCTTACTTTTGAAATCCTTTGCCATGATGTTATAGATCTTAATGTGCTGATTAAACTGAGCTTTAAATCACAAATTTTCATGCTAAATTGAGTTAGATATGGTTAGTTAAAGTTTTGTGCATGATTCTTGATTTGCTCGATTCCATTGCTATGTGATGTTTTATGCTTAATGCGTGCTTGATTTGTGCTCTCCATTGAATGTACAATGTGTTGATATGCTTAATTTTAAGTTCTGGAAATATTGTTCTTGAGGTGTTCTTGAGAATTACTGTTCATGGCCGTGTTTTGAAGAAGATGAAGTTCAAAAGCTATGGCCACGCTTTGATTCGTTTTCGCCACAAATATCCGTTGTCTTAGCTGTTTCCCTAGGGTTTGTTTTGATTGGCTCATGAGAAATCACATGCTTGCATTCTGATTGGCTGCCTCCGCGTGTTGACTTCGTTGACCAGGCTTGGACTTAAGTGAAACGGCTGCGTTTTGCAGCCAGGCGCCACTATTTCATTTTCAAATTAAATAATTCCATTAATCCATTTTATTTTGTTTCATTTTATTTCATTTCATATTTCAATCTTCCAAAAATCATATCTAATTGAGTTTTGATCCAAAAAATATGAGGATTTTTGCATTATGATCCTTGATTCCTCTAGTTTTTTGTCATCATTTTTCATTAAATTGTGCTTGGCTGGATTTGGTTTTGCCCTAGGGTTTTTGATCACGTGTCTCATTTGATCTTGCCTTACTATATCATTTGTGAAATGCTTGATTCTTATCCAATACTCATGAAATTTTGCATGCTACAAGTAGACATCTTGCTGGACATTTTGGTGTTGAGTTTGCATTTTTTTCAATTGTCATTTTTGTTTTATGATTTTCCTAAGTTGGTGTGACAATTTTTGTCACACCTTGTGATGTTCAACTTGATTGATGAGTTTGCCATGCCGAATGATATCCAATTGCCTTGATTTTTTGTATGATGCTTGATATAGATGTTGTGATTGATCATGATTTTTGTTGGAATTTTTGGATTGATTTCTGATTTGATTGAGATTTTTCATTCTGGATGGTCATGTTTGAGCTTTTGAATTGCCTTGATTTTCATTTGATCATGAAATGCTTGTTCTTTATCCAATGGATGTGAAATTTTGCACACTAATTCTAGACATGTTGAATGTTGTTTTGGCTTTGGTTTGAGGTTTTTACCATGATCCATTTCTGTTTTAGGTCTATGCTAAGTTGGTGTGCCATTTTGTGTCACATATGAGCTTGTTGTGCTTGCCTTGACTTATGTGATTTGATTACCATTCCTATTGATGTCCAATGCTCCTAATTTTTTGTGTGTCGATCATGTTGTATGTTCTGTACCCATGAATTTTGTCAAGATTATTTGAATCATTTTTGATTTAATGTGCATTTGTTCATTCTGATGTCACAATGTGATCACAACCTGCATACCTTGCCATGTTTGGTTCATGAAATGAATTTGGTTGATGATATTGATATGGGAATTTTTTGATTGTGTTCTTGATTGAATTAGGTTGATCCATGTTAAATTTCATGTTCTGTTTTGAATGTTTGACCCTCTTTTGACCCTAGGCTTGGACCTAGTGGTTTGGACTTATCATTTGGGTTGTGGATTTCAGGTTAAGAAGCACATTGCCATGATTGGAGTTGCTCACTCTCTTGAGTTGATTAAGTGGTTAATATTGACTAACTTTGAGTTGTTTTATAGGTTGATGCCAAGTTGCTTGTGTTGTGCCCATTGGCTTGTGCCTTGCACATTGCTTGCTTATCTGTCTGATTGTGTGATTGACTGTCTGTTTGATTGATTGACTTGTATACTGATTGGGTTAGATTTTTTCAGGTACATAAGTTGCTTTGAGTTCTTTTGAACTTGCTTTTGCTTTTCTTGGTTGCTTAACCATTGAGGTATAACTCTCTGACTTCATGTAGTCTGGAAGACCTGTCCTGTTATGGGGGCAGGCACCTGTCTGAAGTCCTCCTTAAGAGGCAATGCTTGTGTTTGTTTATCTTTGTGCCAAGCAGGAAAAGACCTCTATGAGGGAATTGGCAGATAAAAGAGATGTGCAATCCATCTCCTGCTACTCAATGTGTCATCCACTTTGCTCACACACCTTGTGTTGATGCATTGTGGATATTAACCCAAGATCTTTGTTGTGTCAGTCATATGTGGAGAAGAGTTCCAACTTTCTGAACTCCCACACCTTCTATTTGAGTCAAGCTCTCCCAAGCCAGGGATAAGAGCTGTGAGGTCCTACCCTCACTTCCCATTTCATCTGCTTCACCCTAACTCTCAATGTTAGGGTTAAGAGCTAATCATACCCTATTCCAGTTGGCTTGTGTTTCACAGTCTAACCTTGTATGAGCCCAATTGTTTGCATATAGTGTGTGTGCTTGCTTTTTGTGCTTGTATGTATTTGCCTGTGCTGTTAGGATAGCTTGCTCCCTGTGCAAGTTAGATGGAAACTTCAACCTAAGACCATGGTGAGTTTACATGATAACTATTAGGCTCGAGTCAGTCTCCCTTCTAGTTTGTCATTTCCCAGTCTCTGGTTAGGTTAGAAGTTCTTTCCCTGCGTAGGGGAACTACGTCGCCCTGATCCTCATACCAGATGAGGTACGTAGGCAGGAGATGAGCTGATCTCTCCGGGCGCCTTTTTTTCTTTTTTAACCCCTTTGCGTGTGTTGGAGTCTGACGTAAGTCCAACGATTGGCAGTTGGTTTCCTGTGTCTTGTTTGCTTGTTTGAGTCTGACGTAAGTCCAGCTATTGGCAGTTGGTTTCCAGTGTGTGTTTGTTGGTTCGGAGTCTGATGTAAGTCCAGCGATTGGCATTCGGTTTCCATGTTTGCCTATTTGTGTGGAGTCTGACATAAGTCCAGCGATTGGCAGTCGGTTTCCTGTGTTGGTTTTGTTTGGCGTGCGTTAGCCGAGCTACGAGTGCTCTGATTCTTCTTTGGTTAGAGAAGATACGTATGCATAGGATGCGACATCCTAGCGAGCACGTTTCCCCTGTCCCGAACTACGTCGACTCTGATGTCTGTGCCTGACAGACTACGTAGACCCAGGATGCGATATCCTGCCGAGTTAGTTTCTCTTGTTTTCTTGTGTTTCCTTCCAGCCTTGTGTGGTGTTTGAGCAGTTTTTAGCAACCTTTATCCTTTCTTTTGAGCGTGGATCCCGTCGAGTACGACAGATGCGTAGGGGTGCTAATACCTTCCCTTCGCATAACCGACTCCCGATCCCATCTCTCTTTGGTCGCGAGACCATGTCTTTTCCAGGTTTACTTCGAGCGTTTCCTTTACCTCCTTTGGGATAAATAACGCACGGTGGCGGCTCTGTTGTTTCGTTTTCCCGCCGGTTTTTCGCGTAATGCGACAGCTTGCGACTCTGCTGGGGACTATTAGAAGTTGACCTCCTGCTGGTCCATCTTCCCTAAGCGAGTCTCTCATAGCGCTCTCTAGGATAGGGTTTGGTTGCTTTTGCTGTTTCATTTATTACATTTATGATTATTATGTTGTGTATATATTTGCATAAATGTTTGCATGCATCATACTATCATTGTGATGTCTCCTGTACAGGTGGTTCCTCTGATTTGGGGTGGGTGTTCTGAGTGGGGCTAAAACCCAGGCCCGAGTATACACCTAGGATTAATGTCGTCTCATGTTGCCTCTCATGTTAGGTCAACATGTTTTTGGCAACGTGACATACCACAAGCCGGACGAGGTTTATTTGAGAGTGCTCTTCCTTTGTGGAGTATCCACTTTGGTTGATTCACCTCATCTGAGCTATTGACTTCGGTGACCGATCTATCCCAGATCTTTGGTTTAGACGATCTTAAGAGAGCTACAACGGCACACCCGAAAGGGCAAACCCGTTGAGTATCTTTTCCCAATTGTCGAGACCATTGTCCGCCTTAGGATGACCTTGTTAGAATTCACCTGTGAGGGGAGGGCTTGATTCTTGCAAGTACAGGTTCCGTCAGTGATTCTGTAATAGTGACTATGGTCCAGTTGGATTCAAGGGTCTCTATTTCTGGACGCCGGAGGTTTGACCTTGGTACTTATCAGAGGGTTCCGTTTATTTCGGATCCCTGGGCTGAATTTGAGGGCACTTGTTCAGAGGATCTTGTGACTACCTGTCCAGAGATTGTCCTGTGATGAGGGTGATATATTCCCCGGTTCCGTTTATTTCGGAACCTCCCAAGTTGGATTTATGGTTACTCGGGTCCTCAGATGATTGTAATCAGTTCAGAGACCGGTCCAGTACGGTTGATCCTTAGATGACTTGGAAGATGGCACAGTGACCTGCCTGCATGCATTGGCATCATTCCCATTTCGCATTCATCTACATTTAACCCATGTCTATCTGTACTCAGGGTCCATTTTTTTTGATTAAGATTCTGGTCGAGAGACATCCTGATGTCAATGTTATTGTTGAAATATTATCCATCTCAATGAAACCGAAATCAAAGGACAGAATATTCCTAGTACCGATAGACATTGCATGTGTGAGTCATATTAACCTGTTTGCTGTTTTGTAGGTGTCAATATCTAACCGGTGCGCATAGCTCTTCCGTTCAGATATCCAAGCTGATGGATCCGCCCAACGCCGACATTCTCGAGTTGAAAGAAATGATGAGAGAGTTGTTCAAAGTCGTGCAAGGGTTTGCCTTGGGGCAGAAAGCAATTGCTGAGAGGTTGGAGAAGATTGAGAAATGGCTGATAGCGGAGAAAGTTCAGGGAAAGGCTCCGTCATCCGTAGTAAAGAAGCCCTCCGGCAGTGGTCAGCTCAAGAAGGAGGTTGAATCAAGTGGTGTGCAGGCCAAAAAAGAACGTGGTCAGGATCGTTACCACCCTTATGCTACCACTGTAACCACTCCTGCTGGTAATCCACCTGCACCACAGCAACAACCACTACCTCAGCAGAAGGCGCAGAAGGCTAAGAGCCAAGTGAAGAAGGGGACAGATCGTCAGTTTGATAAGCCACCCATGACTTATACCCTTTTATTCAAGAGGTTGAGGGATCTGGGGTTAGTTCGGCCAAGGATATTGATTCCTGTAGAACCGCATCGTAGGCCTGCAAACTACGATGAGAATGCCAGGTGCGAGTTCCATTCTGAGACACCCGGACACAACATTGAGGGTTGTAGAGCTTTTAAACATGTCGTCCAAGATATGGTGGATTCTAAGGCCATCAGTTTGGCACAGATGTTGAATGAGGATGTTAACCCCGTACCAAGGCATGGTCCTGTAAAAGTGAAAGTGATGTCCAAGGACAAGAGAGGAATAGAGGTGACTGAGGAGGATCAGTTAAAAACTTCAGTGTCTGTGGTCTCAAAACATCTGATGAAGAGGGGAGTTTTCCCTAGTGTTGATAACTATTGTGCGGCTGTCGCCACAAATGGGCGTATAGTGATGGGGGAAACGATTCAGAGGATGATGGAAGTAGAAATGGACGGTGGAAAATTTGAAACACTAGGTCAGGCAGTTGAAACCATCAAGGTGGAGGATGCCATTCTAGCTGAGAAAGAGAAGAAGCTGTCCATTTCTTCTTACAAGCAGGCCATGGAAGTGGTGAAGAACGGAGAAGCCCTAGGCTGGGGAAAGATCATAGACATTGTGGTGAAAGCGGATATGTTCGGGGTTGGCTATCAGCCAGATCAAGAGTCGTCTAGACAAAACAAAGGACGTCGTCCACCGTTCACATTCGTTAGTGCTGGAATGCTGAATCCTGGTCACGCCTGTACAGTGGGTGAAGAGATTGACTGTGACCGTGAGCTTGAGTCGTGGATAAAATTGTGCGTACCAGGAAACTGGAAGGCCTCAAAGATCACCACCGTCACTCATCATGAAGAGTAGTATTTCTGTTTTTCAATTTTTGTTTGCATGAAAGCCATACGTTTTGCCCGAAACGTAATGGTCCATTGTAAGGGCCATCTCATGTGTTTCATTTTGCAACATTTTGCATCAGTAATAAATGGATGTTTTTGTGATTAAAAGCAGTGTTCTCTGTCTTTCATTTATTTTTGCAGTTTAAAAAATAAAAAAATAAAAATGGCAATGTTTATTTTCATTTTTCTTTCCTTTTGATCTGTCTTGTTCCGACCTCAAAAGTGACTATCCTCCTGATCTCATTGATAACAATTCGGTTACACCTTTGTATGACTTCGACAATCCGATCTATCATGCCGAAGAATAAGGCGAAGAAGATTGTGATCTGCTGGAATTAGCCAGGTTGTTGAAGTAAGAGGAGAAGGTGATTCAACCGCACGAGGAGCGATTCAAGATTGTTATTCCAGGCACCGCCGAGGTCAGAAAGGAAGTGAAAGTGGGGGTCGCTTCAGAGGCAAATATAAAGAGCAGAATGGTAGCACTGTTAAAAGAGCATGTGGATACCTTCGCCTGGTCGTATCAGGATATGCCAGGGTCGGATACCGATGTCGTTGTGCACAAGCTACCATTGATAGAAGTCTGTCCTCCAGTGAAGCAGAACGCCGGTGCCACGTATCAGGGTGACTTTGTTTCATGATATGATTCATCGTAGAATCAAATGCTATGTTGATGACATGATAGCAAAGTTCCAAAACAGAAAAAGAGCATTTGGTGGATCTGGCCAAGTTGTTTGACCAGATTGAGACAACTCAGACTGAGGTTGAGTCTGAATCAGTGCACTTGTGGAGTGCTGTCCAGTAAGTTGCCGAGGATCATTGTGAACGAAAGAGGAATCGAGGTCGATCCTGCTAAAAAAAAAGATATAAAGAAGAAAAAGCAATACGAGAAATGCTTGAACCGAAAACAAAAGAAGGTTCGTGGTTTATTAGATAAATTGAATTGCATTTCACGGTTCATATCTCATCTGATAGCCACGGGGGAACCCATTCAAAAAAGAGAGATCAAACGGTCAGGTGGATAATGATTGCCAAGGGGCATTGAAAGATAAAAGAATAAATTGCAGGAGCCTCTGATTCTGATGCCTCCTGTGGAAGGAACAACTGTTAATCTGGTACTTGACAGCCCTCAAGGGGTCTATGAGGTGCGTATTGTGTCAGCATGACAAGTCTGGTCGAAAAGAGCATGCAATTTACCTTAACAAAGAGTTTATCGACTGTGAAACAACACATTCACTGCTCGAGAAAACTTGTTGTACTTTGGCATAGGCTGCTCGCCGACTGAGACAGTATATGCTGGTTCATACCACTTTGTGGATTTCCAAGATGGATCCGATCAAGTATGCGTTTGAGAAGTCAGCATTAACCGGACGGGTTGCGAGAGGGCAGATGATGTTGACTGAATACAATATTCAGTATACCTCTTAGAAAGCAATCGAGGGGAGTGTATTGTCTGATTATCTCGCCCAACAGCCCATTAAGGATTATCAACCATTGAAGTTTGAGTTCCCTGATGAAGGCATCTCGAGGTGCTCAAATCGAAAGATTGTGAGGAATCGATCCCGGAGGAGGGGCCTGACCCTGAATCCGAACGGATTCTGATGTCTGATGGGGGGAGGTTAATATGGATGAGTTAGTGCCGTGTTGGTTACGCCGAAAGGATCCCACATTCCTTTTGTTGCCCGGATGACATTTGAATGCACCAACAATGGTGGCTGAGCACGAAGCTTGTATCCTGGGTATCGATCTTCGGTGCGTATGTCTACTGGGGCAACGCCGCGCTCGCTCGTGTATGGGATAGAAGTGGTATTACCTACTGAAGTCTAGATCCCATTGTGGAGAGTCCTGATGGATGATAAATTAGAGAAGGCTGGGTGGATAAGGACTCGGTATGACGCGTTGAGCCTGACTAAGGAAAAGAGGCTGGCGTTTATTTGTCATGGGGCAGTTGTACCCAGTGAATGAAGCGTGTCGTTGACCGAAAAGTGCGACCTCGTGCGTACCACGTGGGGGAGACGTGTTGTTGAAAAGGATCCTTCCTCCTCAACGATCGTCGGGCAAGTGGACATACAATTATGAAGGTCCATTCGTGGTCAAAAAAGGTTTTCTCTGACAAAGCTTTGTTGTCAACGACCACGGATGACGAAGATTTTCCATCCCTTGGGAATGCGGACGCAATTAAAAAATACTTCGTAAAAAGAGACCCGCTGGACGAAAAGAATAAAGTAGTCCAGGCAAAAATGGGCATCCCGGCAAACCGAAAAAAAAAGAATGAAAAGGTTCGGGCAAAAGTTAGGGATAAAAGAATGAAAAGAATTTGTACACCTGGCAAGTCGAAAACCCCACAAGGGCAGCTTGGGCAAAAAAGGGTATCCCGGTGGACTGAAAACCCGAAAGGGCGGTCCAGGCAAAAGAGGGAATGAAACGAACAACTGTGTCTAGCATGATTGTTTGTGCTTGAGATATGACTTGGATAATCTCCGATAGAGATCGATCGGAAGCGTCTTGTTCAGAAGACAGAAAGTGCGGAAAGTCTTGAGGACATATGGGGTGTAACCGAGTTGGAACCCGATGAGATCACGGTTTCACATTGCCATTAGGATAGATTTTTCCTTTTGTGCACAATCACCTCTTTTCAGGGATTGTTTCCTGTGTTGCTCGGTTGTGAGCCACCTTTTTTTCAGTCAATAAAATGCGTGTTCAGTCAAATAACTTTTGTTTTTTGTTTTCATTACCGCTTTGATTGCGAAAACATCCGTTTATTTTTTATAAGAATATTTGCATTTTGAAACATAGAGGTTCCTTCCGATGCATGCTTATAAGATTGAATTCTGGAAATCTTATTCAGAAGTTTGAGTGACCTAGGTGTCGAAATGTTGGCACGCCTGGGGCACGCTTTTATCTAACGATCTCTTGTGCAGGTGTTGTTAGATATCTTCATTCACTCGCAGGCTGTGATATGAAGCCTTTTGACAAAAGATCCCCGCAGAGTCCACTCAGGGGCAAGGGATAGAAGAACGGTGAAAAGACGATGAAAGGATTGCGACGACGATCCTGGAGGGATAATCAAGAAGACTCTTCAAAGTCTGAGGACTGGAAAGTTTGTATGAATCCCAGGAGTTCGATCTCCGTGAAGTACGGAGGAGTCGTGAATACAAGGTGATGAATCAGAAAAGTCCAGACGAGTCTGGGAGTTCTCAAAAGTGGAAAGTCGACACTGTGGTTGGGTGATGAATGCCGATGTTCGACGAATCGACAGGTGTTCCGTGTCAAATAAGCCGTATCTCCCCAGTGGGTTTGAGAGTGTATCTCCCTAACAGATTTGAGACCGGTGTCTCCCCAATGAGCTTGAAGGTTGCCATATCCCCAGTGGAAGTGTCGGTGGGTAGATTGTTCCTAAGGGTTGAGGATGTTTCCCCAGTAGGCTTGAGAATGGCCGTTTCCCCAAGCAAGTCTGAAAGCTGTTAGAACTGTTATTCCCCAGCAGTCGGGTAGCAGGTTCAAAGGCCATTCTATCTCTAGCAGGTCTAAGGATTTTTAGTTCCCCAGCAGACCTGAGAGTTGGTCTATTCCCAGCTAGTCCGAAGGGTGTTGGTCCCCACTAAGTCTGAAGGATGTTGTATCCCCAGCGGAGGTATCAATGAGTAGTCTGTTCCTCAGCAGTCGGGTACGAAGTACTGTAATCCTCAGCATGGTCGTGAATGCCTTTCCCCAGCAGGGTTGTGATTGGCTTCCCCGAACAATTTTGAAGTGGATAGTCTTCCCCAGCGGAGGTTTGTGTTGATGGTTTTCCCCAGCGAAGTCCCCGAGCGGATCAGGTTCGGTGAAAATTATCCCCAGTAGGGATAAGCATTGGTGTTTTCCCCTAGCAGGGTAATCCCCAAGCAGTTCGGGTTCGATGGAGGTCATCCCCAGCAAAGGTTGTCTTTCCCCAGCAGGGTGGAAATTGACGTGGTAATGAAATCCTCAGCAGAGTTCCTTGAGCTCCCCGGTGTTGTCTCTAAAGGAGACGTGTTTTTATGCATTCATCATTTAGATAAGCATAGCATATTGCATCATTAGTGCGTAGCATTTCCATGATTATGGAGCATTGCGCTAAAAAAAAACTCATGCATCAGCATTGCAAGCATAGATTAGCCCTAGGCAGTGGTGACCATCCGAGAATGGGTTGTCGTAAGAGTTTAGCATCGCGACATTGGATCGACTTCAGAATTGGGTTCCCCAGCAGGGTAGAGAGGTTGGTGTTTTCCCAACAAGTGACTCCTTAGTTGAGTGGGTATCCCCAGCAATGCTACTCCCCACAAAATTGGTAGCATCTTGCAAGCTTGGATCGATTCCCCAAGCAGACGTGGGTGTGTCTGATCTCTCCATATAGAGTCGACCCCTTAGGCAGAAAGTGTCTGTCATTTCCTTCTGCACTCCCCGCTGAGTTATATCCTCGTGGATGACGGTTGTTTCCGTTCCCTCCCTGCACACATAACGGGATGGGTTTTTCCTATTGAGTTCTTTCCTCATTAGGATGAGTCTTGATTCAGTATGCCTTTTTGGATCGATCCTAAACTGGCTTCCTTGTGGCTGTCTCTTGTGCTTCCCTGTGATATAAATGAATAGTTGCTCACTAACCGACACTTATTCATCTTATCCTCAGCGGAATTTGTTGGCTGCTACCTACAAACTGGTAGTTGTAAGTCCTATCTTTGTGGTCTTCTACCTACTCACCGGTAGATGTGAACTCTTTTCTCCCCTTTGTGGAGTCAACCCTTATGCTCATCCTAATTGATGACGGTTACTTTTCCGTGGTTTTCTACCTACGAACCGGTAGATGTAATCCCCTCTTTGCGGTTATCATTATCCAGTTTTCGGTATTGATATTCCTTTCTCCTTTCGGATATTTGCTTTGATTAAGCAACTTTATCCCCAGCGGGTCTTCCCCTTCCTTTTGGGTAATTGCTCCAAGTAAGCCATTTTATCCCCAGTGAGTCACCTCTCCGTTGGTGTCGGTAAACGTTGAGTTTTTCCTATTCGTCCATTGACGTATAGTGGTATCCTCCCCACAGGTCATCCGTTGATGTCTGTGTCACCTCTCCGTTGGTTCCGATAAACATTGAGTTTTTCTCAATCGTTCGTTGACGTTTGGTTGTGATTAGTTTCTCCCCAGTCATTCATTAATGTCTGGTCACCTCTCTCCGTTGGTGTCGATAAACGTCGAGCTTCTCCTGTTCGTCCGTTGACGTCTGGTCGAGTCTTCCCATTCATCCGTTGATGTCTGGTCACCTCTCTGTTGGTATCGATAAACGTTGAGTTTTTCCCATTCGTCCGTTGACGTCTGGTTGTATCCCTTCCTTTCCATTCATCCATTGATGTCTGGTTACCTCTCCGTTGGTTTCGATAAACGTTGAGTTTTTCCCATTCGTCCGTTGACGTATGGTTGTATCTCTTTCTCCCCAGTCATTCATTAATGTCTGGTCACCTCTCTCCGTTGGTGTCGATAAACGTCGAGCTTCTCCCGTTCGTCCGTTGACGTCTGGTCGAGTCTTTCCCATTCATCCGTTGATGTCTGGTTACCTCTCCGTTGGTTTCGATAAACGTTGAGTTTTTCCCATTCGTCCGTTGACGTCTGGTTGTATCCCTTCCTTTCCATTCATCCATTGATGTTTGGTTACCTCTCCGTTGGTTTCGATAAACGTTGAGTTTTTCCCATTCGTCCGTTGACGTATGGTTGTATCTCTTTCTCCCCAGTCATTCATTAATGTCTGGTCACCTCTCTCCGTTGGTGTCGATAAACGTCGAGCTTCTCCCGTTCGTCCGTTGACGTCTGGTCGAGTATTTTCCATTCATCTGTTGATGTCTGGTCACCTCTCTCCGTTGGTGTCGATAAACGTCGAGCTTCTCCCGTTCGTCCGTTGACGTCTGGTCGAGTCTTTCCCATTCATCCGTTGATGTCTGGTCACCTCTCCGTTGGTTTCGATAAACGTTGAGTTTTTCCTAGTCGTCCGTTGGCGCCTAGTTGTGATTTCTATTCCCATTCATCGTCCTTCGATGTCTGGATGTGGTTCCTTTTTTCTGAAGAAGTCAAAATCCCCAGTGAGGTCGTTGGTAGACATCTTGACTGGTTCATTGACAAATAGCAGTTCCCAGTGGAAGCTTCCGTCGGTGAATTTTCCTTTCTTGAATCCCCGCAGAGTGCAAATTTCTACGGTTCTTTGGTATTCAATCCCTGTGTACCTTGAAGGTCTGACAACCATTGCTCTCATCCGTTCAGGTTTCCAGCTAATTGAATAGGGGCAGCTGTAGCACCTCAAATTTGCACCTCCCATTTTGTACATACATTTTCATTTTAGGACATTAACATTGCATTAACATTTGCATAGTCCATCACATGTTATCAGTCAGACTGGTCAGAAGATTCAACTGTGCAAGGCAACAAGAGCATTTTTTATGGAATCAAAGCCCTAGGGTTGATACAATGAGTTCATGTGACCCAAGGATCATTTTGAAGGGGTTTGGTCAAGCATTGAAGGCTCAAGGTTCATCAGTCAATGATCAAATCATCTGAGACCCTAAAAAGTCAACAAAAGTCAACTAGCAGTTTAACTATGGATTTGGAGGTGGGAAATGGTCAGTGATGCCTCTTTCATGTGTAAACAAGTATCATTTGACATTTCAAACATCAACATTGAAGGATTTGAGGTCAGATCAAAACTTGCCCAAAATAGCAGGTGACCTGTAATTTGAATTTGCCAAAAATGGAAAGGTTTTCAACTCAAGATTGCATCATCAAGAAGGCTTCAAATGAAATTTTGTCCAACATGAAAGTTGAAGATCTTTCTCTCCCATTTCCAAAAAGTCCAAGATCATGGATTTCTCATGTATGGTTAAGGATATGTGATCAAAACTTGGCCAAGGATGCATTGAACTTCAAATGGGCATAACTTCTCAACCATAACTCCAAATTGGATGGCTCTTTTTGCATTGCTCTTATTTTGACCTCTAGTTTCCAAATCTTGCATTGCATTGCATGAATTATCATCTCATAATCTTTTTCCAATTCTTGAATTTTTGGAGGGAAATCTTGAAATTTAAAAGTGGCGCATTATTTGAACATTTGGCAATTACCATTGATTTTAAAAATGCATTTTAAGTGAAAATCAATTGAATTCGTGTACTGTTCACATGCATTTTTCATGCATAAGGGTGAAAGATAAAATTTGCCAAAACACCTCCAATCTTAATCAAATTCATTTGCACTTGGCTTAAGCTTAATTAAGCATGATTAGGAGGGAGTATAAGTACCTAAACCTAACTGTTTTCACCATTAGCCACG
Source organism: Lathyrus oleraceus (assembly GCF_024323335.1). NCBI lineage: Eukaryota > Viridiplantae > Streptophyta > Magnoliopsida > Fabales > Fabaceae > Lathyrus > Lathyrus oleraceus. The sequence goes on from NC_066581.1 coordinate 515,887,963, forward strand.
ATTTCAGATTTGAATCACAAAAATTTCCAATTTTTTCTCTCAAACTTTTTTCCAAATTTCTTCAAGCATAAACCATTTTCATTGATCAATTCATGTTCGTGGAGTGTTGGTAAGCAATATTGGACTTGGAATCAAGAGGATTCGTGCACATTGAAGCATAGTGAAGCTTGGAAGCAACAATGGTGGAATCAAATTCTGTTGAAAGCAAGTGCAATTAGGCTTTGATCTTCCTTCCAATCACCTTAACAAGCATCATAGAGAAGTGTTGGAGCATCGCCAAGGCCTGTAGCTCGAGATTCACAAATCTGCACTTCAAGAGGTTACAATTCGCGTTTCTTACTTTTGAAATCCTTTGCCATGATGTTATAGATCTTAATGTGCTGATTAAACTGAGCTTTGAATCACAAATTTTCATGCTAAATTGAGTTAGATATGGTTAGTTAAAGTTTTGTGCATGATTCTTGATTTGCTCGATTCCATTGCTATGTGATGTTTTATGCTTAATGCGTGCTTGATTTGTGCTCTCCATTGAATGTACAATGTGTTGATATGCTTAATTTTAAGTTCTGGAAATATTATTCTTGAGGTGTTCTTGAGAATTACTGTTCATGGCCGTGTTTTGAAGAAGATGAAGTTCAGAAGCTATGGCCACGCTTTGATTCGTTTTCGCCACAAATATCTGTTGTCTTAGTTGTTTCCCTAGGGTTTGTTTTGATTGGCTCATGAGAAATCACATGCTTGCATTCTGATTGGCTGCCTCCGCGTGTTGACTTCGTTGACCAGGCTTGGACTTAAGTGAAACGGCTGCGTTTTGCAGCCAGGCGCCACTATTTCATTTTCAAATTAAATAATTCCATTAATCCATTTTATTTTGTTTCATTTTATTTCATTTCATATTTCAATCTTCCAAAAATCATATCTAATTGAGTTTTGATCCAAAAAATATGAGGATTTTTGCATTATGATCCTTGATTCCTCTAGTTTTTTGTCATCATTTTTCATTAAATTGTGCTTGGCTGGATTTGGTTTTGCCCTAGGGTTTTTGATCACGTGTCTCATTTGATCTTGCCTTGCTATATCATTTGTGAAATGCTTGATTCTTATCCAATACTCATGAAATTTTGCATGCTATAAATAGACATCTTGCTGGACATTTTGGTGTTGAGTTTGCATTTTTATCAATTGTCATTTTTGTTTTATGATTTTCCTAAGTTGGTGTGACAATTTGTGTCACACCTTGTGATGTTCAACTTGATTGATGAGTTTGCCATGCCGAATGATATCCAATTGCCTTGATTTTTTGTATGATGCTTGATATGGATGTTGTGATTGATCATGATTTTTGTTGGAATTTTTGGATTGATTTCTGATTTGATTGATATTTTTCATTCTGGATGGTCATGTTTGAGCTTTTGAATTGCCTTGATTTTCATTTGATCATGAAATGCTTGTTCTTTATCCAATGGATGTGAAATTTTGCACACTAATTCTAGACATGTTGAATGTTGTTTTGGCTTTGGTTTGAGGTTTTTACCATGATCCATTTCTGTTTTAGGTCTATGCTAAGTTGGTGTGCCATTTTGTGTCACATATGAGCTTGTTGTGCTTGCCTTGACTTATGTGATTTGATTACCATGCCTATTGATGTCCAATGCTCCTAATTTTTTGTGTGTTGATCATGTTGTATGTTCTGTTTACCCATGGATTTTGTCAAGATTATTGGAATCATTTTTGATTTAATGTGCATTTGTTCATTCTGATGTCACAATGTGACCACAACCTGCATACCTTGCCATGTTTGGTTCATGAAATGAATTTGGTTGATGATATTGATATGGGACTTTTTTGATTGTGTTCTTGATTGAATGAGGTTGATCCATGTTAAATTTCATGTTCTGTTTTGAATGTTTGACCCTAGGCTTGGACCTAGTGGTTTGGACTTATCATTTGGGTTGTGGATTTCAGGTTAAGAAGCACATTGCCATGATTGGAGTTGCTCACTCTCTTGAGTTGATTAAGTGGTTAATATTGACTAACTTTGAGTTGTTTTGTAGGTTGATGCCAAGTTGCTTGTGTTGTGCCCATTGGCTTGTGCCTTGCACATTGCTTGCTTATCTGTCTGATTGTGTGATTGACTGTCTGTTTGATTGATTGACTTGTATACTGATTGGGTTAGATTTTTTCAGGTACATAAGTTGCTTTGAGTTCTTTTGAACTTGCTTTTGCTTTTCTTGGTTGCTTAACCATTGAGGTATAACTCTCTGACTTCATGTAGTCTGGAAGACCTGTCCTGTTATGGGGGCAGGCACCTGTCTGAAGTCCTCCTTAAGAGGCAATGCTTGTGTTTGTTTATCTTTCTGCCAAGCAGGAAAAGACCTCTATGAGGCAATTGGCAGATAAAAGAGATGTGCAATCCATCTCCTGCTACTCAATGTGTCATCCACTTTGCTCACACACCTTGTGTTGATGCATTGTGGATATTAACCCAAGATCTTTGTTGTGTCAGTCATATGTGGAGAAGAGTTCCAACTTTCTGAACTCCCACACCTTCTATTTGAGTCAAGCTCTCCCAAGCCAGGGATAAGAGCTGTGAGGTCCTACCCTCACTTCCCATTTCATCTGCTTCACCCTAACTCTCAATGTTAGGGTTAAGAGCTAATCATACCCTATTCCAGTTGGCTTGTGTTTCACAGTCTAACCTTGTATGAGCCCAATTGTTTGCATATAGTGTGTGTGCTTGCTTTTTGTGCTTGTATGTATTTGCCTGTGCTGTTAGGATAGCTTGCTCCCTGTGCAAGTTAGATAGAAACTTCAACCTAGGACCATGGTGAATTTACATGATAACTATTAGGCTCGAGTCAGTCTCCCTTCTAGTTTGTCATTTCCCAGTCTCTGGTTAGGTTAGAAGTTCTTTCCCTGCGTAGGGGAACTACGTCGCCCTGATCCTCATACCAGATGAGGTACGTAGGCAAGAGATGAGCTGATCTCTCCGGGCGCCCTTTTTTCTTTTTTAACCCCTTTGCGTGTGTTGGAGTCTGACGTAAGTCCAGCGATTGGCAGTTGGTTTCCTGTGTCTTGTTTGTTTGTTGGAGTCTGACGTAAGTCCAGCTATTGGCAGTTGGTTTCCAGTGTGTGTTTGTTGGTTCGGAGTCCGATGTAAGTCCAGCGATTGGCATTCGGTTTCCATGTTTGCCTGTTTGTGTGGAGTCTGACATAAGTCCAGCGATTGGCAGTCGGTTTCCTGTGTTGGTTTTGTTTGGTGTCCGTTAGCCGAGCTACGAGTGCTCTGATTCTTCTCTGGTTAGAGAAGATACGTATGCATAGGATGCGACATCCTAGCGAGCACGTTTCCCCTGTCCCGAACTACGTCGACTCTGATGTCTGTGCTTGACAGATTACGTAGGCCCAGGATGCGATATCCTGCCGAGTTAGTTTCTCTTGTTTTCTTGTGTTTCCTTCCAGCCTTGTGTGGTGTTTGAGCAGTTTTTAGCAACCTTTATCCTTTCTTTTGAGCGTGGATCCCGTCGAGTACGAAGGATGCGTAGGGGTGCTAATACCTTCCCTTCGCATAACCGACTCCTGATCCCATCTCTCTTTGGTCGCGAGACCATGTCTTTTCCAGGTTTACTTCGAGCGTTTCCTTTCCCTCCTTTGGGATAAATAACGCACGGTGGCGACTCTGTTGTTTCGTTTTCCCGCCGGTTTTTTGCGTAATGCGACAATCACCAATTTCAAACTTGTAAAGATCTATGGAGTCTTGCCATTTGCAGGCTACCATTCCATCAAATAAATTTGAGTTTTTATCCAATTTTTTGCACTCTTATTTGTTTCTATTCAACAAATGTTTTGCATGTTTTAATTGAGAAAATATCATTGTTTTAAATAAACAATTTTTTCACAAATTGTTTTTAAACAAAGTGAACATTCATAATGATGAAAGGATACTTAAGGAATTCTCAGTGCTCTCCCAAAGGTAGCATGATTTCCAACAGGGTAAGACATTTGTTCATATTCCTGGCATGATTGTATCCTCTTTCTCCAGAATATTGTGTTGTGGGTTTTCTCCCCATCAGAGTGCTTGTTGAGGTTTTTCACCTTCCCCTTCCTTCAGCAGAGCAGTGGTCTTCCCTCCTCAGCAGAAGTGTTTTCTTTGGAAAGTTCGGTATTTGGTGGTTGATCCCCAGTATTCCTTCACTTCCTCGGATAGTTCATCCCCAGTAGAGTTGTTGGTGTGATGGATTTCATTTGTGATAGTTCATCCCCAACGGAGTTGTTGGTGTGTTGGATCTTATCTATGATGATGTTATCTGCCTCAGATAGATCCCCAACGGAGTTGTTGGTGTGTTGGATCTTATCTATGATGATATTATCCCCTGCAGAGATATTGCTGTTTCCTGGCATATCTAATCCCCAGTAGAGTTGTTTGTGTGGCAGATTCTACTTGTGCGATCTTTTCCCCTCAGCATGTGTGATTTCCTTGGTGAGTTTGGTACTTGGTGTTGGATCATCAGATTCCTTTATCTCCCTCAGATGGATTTCCCAGTAGAGTTGCTTTTGTGGCAGTTTCCGCCTGCACAATGAAATCTTTTCTCCGGCTGTGACCGATGTTTCCTCCGGAGCCGTTTGTGTTTTTCCTCCCGAGAAGAGTGTATGGTAAAGGTATTTTAGCCTCCTTCCTCCTCAACAGGTGAGAGATATTGGTTCGTTTGACCTTTGAGAGCTTCTGGCTGGTGGTTGTATCCCCACAAGGATCCCTCACCCCTTTTTAGATTTCCCCGGCGGAGTGGTTTTCCCAGCAGAACTTATTTGCGCCGTGATCCAGTTCACAGTCGGAATGATTGTTGTTCATTCCCTTGCAGAGATTTTATGATTTTTTTTATATCTCTGATTCCCCTGTAGAGTTGCTTGTGTGGCAGTTTCTGCCTGTGCAATGAACTTTGTTCCTCAGCTGAGACTGTTGATTCATCCCTGCAGATGATGTTGTTATCTCTGATCCCCGACATATTGGATATTCTCCGGTGATCCTGGCTTTCTCTTTTGAGATGTAGTACCGGGTGGTTGATTCCTGGACCTGTTTGTGTTAGATATGTCTGTTTGTCAGCATTCATCAAAGATAAATCACGCATATACATGCATAATTATAACATTTAGATATTCATGTTGCAATCTTTGCCATATATCGTTGTTTGTTGTCTCCTGCTATGTGGTGATATATTTTTCCCCAAGCAGATGTCGGTGTCTGATCCCTCCATGTAGAGTCAGCCTCATAAGCAGAAAGTGTTCATCTTTCCTGCCATTTCCCCACTGAGTTATATCCTCGTGGACGATAGTTGTTTTCGTTTCCTCCCAACACATATATTGGGATGGGTTTCCCTATTGAGTTATATCCTCATTAGGATGAGTCTTGATTCAGTTTGCCTATTTGGTTTGATCCTAAATTGGCCTTTTGTGACTGTTTCTGGTGCTTCCCTGTGGTAAATGAATAATTGTTCAGTAACCAATAATTATATACCTTATCCTCAGTGGAGTTTCTGGTTTGCTACCCAGTATCAGGTAGTTGTAAATCCCATTTTTTTCCCTCCCCTAGCGGAGTTTGTGGTTTTCTACCCTTATACCGGTAGTTGTAAAGCCTTTATTCCTCCCTTTGCAGAGTTAACCCTTTGTTGTTCATCCTGGTTGATGACGGTTACTCTTCTGTGGTTTCCTACCCAGTATCCGGTAGGTGTAATCCCCTCCTTGATGGTTATCTTCATCCAGTAGTCGATGTTGATATTCCCTCTTTTTCCTGGATAATTGCCTTGTGCTCGCAATTTATTCCCGGCGAGTCATCTTTCGTCTACCCTGTTGTTGTTGGTAACGATTGTTTCTCTCCTGAATTGGTCATCATTATATACCTAGTTTTGGTATCCCGATGCCTTTTCTTTTTCGGTCGATTTATCCTCTTAACCCAGTAACCGGTTGTGGATAATCTTCCATGCGAGTGTACTATCTATGTTCTGACGGTAATAGATAGTATATCTCATGCACTCTCTAGTCGAAGCCTTTTGTCCTTCCCCAGTTGAGTAAGTTTTTTCCCCATTTGCAGAGTTAACCCTTGTTGTTCATCCTAGTTGATGACGGTTACTTTTCCGTGGTTTTCTACCCAGTATCCGGTAGATGTAATCCCCTCTTTGACGGTTATCATTATCCAATATTCGATATTGATATTCCCTCCCTCTTTCGGATAATTGCTCTGATTAAGCAATTTTATCCCCAGTGGGTCCTCTTTCATTTACCGTTTGCCGGTGATGTCTGTAATCCCCTTTGTTGAGCATATCTCCCAGTAACCGGTGATATGTCTCCTGGATCGTTGCCTTTGTCAATGTATCCCCAGTGAGTCAGCTCTCATTTATCCTTTGTTGATAATGATTGTTTCTCCCTTTGATTGGTCATCATTATATACCTGGTTTTGGTATCCCGATGCCTTTCTTTTTCGGTTGATTTATCCTTTATTAACCCAGTAACCGGTTGTGGATAATCTTCCATGCGAGTATACTATCTACGTTCATACGGTAATAGATAGTATATCTCATGCACTCTCTGGTCGAAGTCTTTTGTTCTTCCCCATTTGAGTAAGATTCGTGTTCCCTTTGCGGAATCGAATATCCATCCTATAAACAAGTTTGCGTTTCTGCTCTCTTCAGGATGATGAGTGTCTTGGGAATATTCCCCAATTCACGCCTCGGTCGATTTATCCTTTATTAACCCAGTAACCGGTTGTGGATAATCTTCCATGCGAGTATATTATCTACGTTTTGACGGCAATAGATAATATATCTCATGCACTCTTTGGTCGGAGTCTTTTGTTCTTCCCCATTTGAGTAAGATTCGTGTTCTCTTTGCGGAATCGAATATCCATCCTATAAACAAGTTTGCGTTTCTTCTCTGTTCAGGATGATGAGTGTCTTGGGAATATTCCCCAATTCACGTCTCGGTCGATTTATCCTTTATTAACCCAGTAACCGGTTGTGGATAATCTTCCATGCGAGTATATTATCTATGTTTTGACGGCAATAGATAATATATCTCATGCACTCTTTGGTCGAAGCCTTCTGTCCTTCCCCATTCGAGTAAGATTCGTATTCCCTTTACGGAATCGAATATCCATCCTATAAATAAGTTTGCGTTTCTGCTCTCTTCAGGATGATGAGTGTTTTGGGAATATTCCCCGATTCACGCCTTGGTTGGTCACCTATTATATACCCAGTAACCGGTATCCCTGGTGTTCCTTCCTTTCTGCTCCCTATTATGACCTTGGTCCCCTGTGGAGTCAGATTTTCCTGAGTTGAGATATACCTTTTTTAGGTCCTCCTCAGATGATTTGGTTGATTGATATCTCTCACCCTTACACCGGTCTTAGATATTCATTCTTCCCGAGCTTGTTACCCAGTAACCGGTAACACCTCATCCCGTTGCTTCCCCTGGAGAGTCTTTTTAGATTTCCCCAGCGGAGTTTTTGTTGTGGATCTCCTTTTGCTGTGTTGGCTTTTTCCCCAATACATGCATTTTTCCCGGCAGGAAGGTTTTGTTCATATCTTTCCCCAGCCTGAGTCCGGATTTTTATCCGAAGTATCCATTGCGGATAGTTTTATTGTGTTGGCGTTTTCCCCAATACATGCATCTTTGAGTCAGTTTGAGTTTTTCCAATGGGTTATTCCCTTTGGAAACTCTTTTCCCCAGCTTTGAGTCGTGACCTGCTTACGTAGTGTCAGTCCTTTACTCCCCTAGTTCTGAGTCGTGACCTGCTCACGCATTTCTTTTTCTATCCCCATAAGAGTCCCTAGTGGAGCCTCTGTCCCTAGTGAGTGTATTACTCCTATGGATTGTCTTTTTTTTCCGATGTCTTTTCTTCTTTGTGGACACATTTCCCCACAGAGTTTGTTTGTTTTGCATACATACATTTGCATCATGAGGTCTCTTAGGGACCAAAATTTGTCTCTTTGTTATTATTTAAGCCCATTCTACCTCGTCGAGACGAAGATTTTAACCTTCACTTCTCCGGTTAGAATGACCTTAAATAGGGGCATCTGTAAGACCCCAATTTTGTCCCTAAGATCCCTCATGGCATCATAGCATTGCATTGCATAACCTCAAGGATCATTGAGCATCTTAGCTTCCTTTCCCTTTGGGTGGGACCTGCTTGTGAGTGGTTTGAGGTCACCAGGCATGCTTCAATTGTATATCATTGCTTTTCTTGTTTTATACACTAACCAAAAGCACAAAAATATGTCATTAACATTTTTGTTTTGTAGCTCAAGCAATCACAGGTCAAGCACTTCAAGAGCATCCTTTGTGCAAGAATTGAGGTATTTTTCTTGGTATAAGGACCACATGATCATTATATTGAGCTTACATGAGCTAGAGTGCCATTTTGAAGCCATTTCATCAAGTGGCAAAGGCTCAAGTTCATCAAGGCATTCCAAGGTCATCTGAGGACCAAAAAGTCAACTATGTGTAACACCCCAAAATTTGCCCTCCTTATTCACGCACTCATTTTTAGGTCATTTAACATTAGATACATTCCATTTCATCATGTCAATCGGGATTAGCTCCAAGAAGCTTGAACATCATCCAGGACACTTTGTGGGTTCTATTTAGATGATCAGTCAACACAAGGGAAAGACTTGAGTTACTTCCAACAGGGGTCTATTCGTCAGTCAAAACGTTAATCTTGAAGGAGCAAAGGTTTGTTCATGAGCTGTCATGCTCGCTAGGCGAAGCCCACGTGTTTTGAAAAAAAATAAAATGGAAAACGAAAAAAAAAACAAAAATAAAATAAAATAATAAATAATAAATAAATAAATAAATAAAAGAAAAAATCTCAGACTTGGACCTCTCTCAAAAACCCACTAAGCTACCAATATTAGGCTATAAATACTAGAGTTTTCATTGAAATAAAATGCTGAACAAAACCTGGAGAGAAACCTAGACAGAGAGAGTGAGAATTAATCTGCAGAAACCTCTAGGCAACTCTGAAAGGTTCATTCTGACTCACACACTTTCAGCTCAAGCAAACCCTAACACTGGTTTGCAAATTCAGCCGTGCCATTTGATTTCAACCGATCTCTCTGTTGGTGTAAGCCCTAGAGGCCAATACATTTTGGTACTTGTAACGAATAATAAAAGGCATTCTCTTTATTATGGTTGATTAATAAAGTCCCTGGAATAGATAGTCCGTTTAATGTATTAAGTGTGACTTAATCATGAGAACACATTAAACATAAGGACACTATTCCTAAAGTATCCGTAGTCGAGCCTTAGTGTGAAGTGGGATTGCATTAAAGCATTAAGACTATTATGTTTGTAGACTGATGATCACATCTCATGGATCATGGATAAAGAGTTATCAAGTCTTAGACATAGGTATGAATATTAGGAGTAATATTTATACCGGATTGACCCGCTATGAGAATACTATATAGAAAGTTATGCAAGGTGTCATAAGTTATTCTCATGGTGATAATAGTGTATTCCACTCTTCGACCTGAAACCACTATGGACCCTAGATGTAGAGTCGAGTGCTTTATTGCTGATCCAACGTTGTCCGTAACTGGATAACCATAAAGACAGTTGATGGGTACTCCACAAAGCATGCTGAGGGACATGAGTGACCTAGATGGAATTTGCCCATCCTGCATAACAGGATAAATGTCTATGGGCCCAATATTGAACTGGACAAGGATGACACGGTCTATGCCTTGTGTTCAATATAGACATAAGGGCAAAAGGGTAATTATACACATAATTATTATCACAGAAGGAATTGTCAGATCACTTGACATTTTCGTGTCTTGGGTAGCAGTGATGTGTTGCTAGATACCGCTCACTGTTTATTATGTTAAATGCGTGATTTAATATAATTGCCAACGTCACGAAAACCTACAGGGTCACACACAAAGGACGGATTGATGAGAGATAGAGTAACTAAGGAATACCGTAAGGTACGGTGCCCTTAAGTGAGTTATAGAACATCGTAAGGTACGGTGTACTTGAGTAGAATACGAAATATGGTAAGGTACCATGAGCTTAAGTGATTTTGGGCATATTATAAGATATGGGCCAAAATACACTTAAGTGGGCTTTTAGCTTGAAGCCCACACAAGTGGTTCTATAAATAGAACCCTTGTGCAGAAGCAAAAATTTGCGGTTGCATTCTTTTCGTTTTCACTCTCTCTCTCTCTCTCACTCAAAGCCTTCATTCGTACCAGCTAGCACTGAGATTGAAGGAATCCGTTCGTGTGGACTGAGTAGAGACGTTGTCATCGTTCAACGTTCGTGATCGTTTCGTGGATCTGCATCAAAGGGTTTTGATCGTTACAAGAGATCTGCACCAAAGGTTTCAATCGTCATAAGAGGTAAATATTTTATCACTGATCATGACCATTCGTAAGGATCTCTAAAGGAGAAAATTTTAATTTCCGCTGCGCTTTGGGTCGCAATTCTCCTTCAGTGGTATCAGAGCCACTTACGAAACCATGACTCGGATAGCTGTTTATTTTCTGTATTAATATGATTAAAAGACAGAATGAATCAATTAATTAAAACCAGTAATTAAATTTGGCATCATGAGTGTACGAGTTGGATGATTGATGTTGACTATGCTTCGGAATCCGACATTAGTATGGTGAAGCAGCGATACATCGATCGTCCATAGGTTACGCAATTGAGACCGATCAACTTATATATGATATAAGTAATCCTAATGCAAAATACGGTATATGTGATATACTGTTTCTGTTTCGTTCATTCGAACACTAAATGATTGTTTTCCTTTGAACGATCAATGGTCATTTGCTTCGGAATCCGACATTAGTATGGTGAAGCAATGACCTGTTGATCAATCATACTGAATCAATAATCGAGGTGTGTTTGACGGTCTGAAATTGGCGCATTAGGGTTGGTGACGGCGCAAGGGTTGTGCCGTCAAGGAGTTGTGAATTTAGGGTTTTTTGAAACACGTGTATTGACTGTTTCAAAGTTTGTTATTTTGGCCGCGTGAAGCTCGTGTGACGAGCGTAACAAGCGTAACAAACTGGATGCGTGACGGTCGTAACGTACCATGTGACGGTCGTCACACTCACATGACCTGTGACGGTCGTAACAATGCATGTGACGGTCGTCACACTCACGGGGTTCTGTTTTGTGACTACGCAAGGGTTGTGTTGATTCAAAAACAATGTCCATTACAAATGGATTGTTCATTAAAATTTTGGACAGCGGAACCCCCGGCTAACTCTGCGTAGTGTGATCGGTCGCCGAAATTTAGTTTTGTTTTAATTAAATTAAAGGAATTAAAATTAATAATAATAATGTGTTTGTTATTATTGCCTTGTTGTGATCAGTTATGGCCTTAGTTGTCCTTTATTTTGTTTTGGGTTTTTAAATACGACTTGCGTGTCGTGCCTCTCCTCTTGATCTCTTAATGTAACTTCTTTTCTCATCTCAAACCCTCGTATGTAAAACGAGTTTCTTCTGGAATGTAATACTGTGAAGAAAGAGAAGAAGACAATGTTATGAAGAAAGAGAAGAATTCAAGATCAAAGGAGGACAACCTTGAAGATCTTGCTTGGAGAAGCTTAGAGAAGAATTCAATACTAAAGGAGGACAACCTTGAAGATCTTGCTTGGAGAAGATTAGATCGTTATTAGGTTAGCTTAGGTTCTCTCATTGGCTTGGGAGAACAATTGCGCTAGGGGCCATAACTGTTTCATTGTGTATGTATGTTGATGCATGTGAATGTATGTTGATGCATGTGAGAGACGATTTATATGATAAATAAGCCGGTGAGATCATAACAATTGCAATTCCCTCAAACTAAAATATTAAGTTTATGCTTTCCAAGTTTTAGCACTCATCAAGACTAGTATCGAATAATGTAGGTTTCGCCAAAGCGAGGTGCATGTTCTATATTGGTAAGGTGCGATGGGATAATTGTAATATCCAACTGCTAAAACAATGGGTCAAACTTAACTAAACAAATTATGATATATGTTTGCTTTCCAAGTTTTAGCACTCATCAAGACTAGTATCGGATAATGTAGGTTTCGCCAAAGCGAGGTGCATGTTCTATATTAGTAAGGTGCGATGGGATAATTGTAATATCCAACTGCTAAGACAATGGGTCAAACTTAATTATAATAATATCATATATGTTTTAGAAGCAAGAGTTGGGAATGATCCATATGATGGATTCGAATAAGGAGTTATTCACCCAACTGAAATTCTCGAGAGTTGTATGAGATACAATTGGAAGGAGTTCCTACCTAAATAACCTAGTTCTGTGTAATCCGCCTACGCGGACTTAGAACGAAGTGAAATATGGATCTCGACCCACTAGAAAATCTTCCAACGGGATTTTCCGAATCAAATGATGAGGGTCATTTGTTTTGAGTAAAATAGTGGGAGCATATTTAAATAAAGGCCTAATTGAATATGTTATTGATACTTATATTAATTCTTATGTAGATAACCATGACAGCAAACACCTCTAACAACATCTTGCGATCAATCCTTGACAAGGAAAAATTGTCTGGGACAAATTTTCTGGATTGGCACCGAAACCTGAGGATTGTCCTCAAACATGATAAAAAGCTGTATGTCTTGGAGAGACCTGTTCCTGAAGAGGAACCTCCTAGTTTTGCACCTAAGGCAGAAAGAGATGCTTATAAGAAGCATGTTGATGATGCCAATGAAACTGCTTGTCTCATGCTAGCTACCATGAACTCAGAATTGCAAAAGCAACATGAGAACATGTCAGCATTCGATATGATCGAACACCTGAAGTTGCTCTATCAAGAGCAAGCAAGGCATGAGAGGTTTGAAGTTTCAAAAGCCCTTTTTCAAAGCAAGTTAGCTGAGGGAGCCCCTGTAGGTCCCCATGTACTCAAGATGATTGGGTATGTGGAAAACCTTGAGAGATTGGGTTTTCCCCTCGAAAAGGAACTTGCAACTGATTTGATCTTGCAATCGTTGCCAGATAGTTTCAGTCAATTTGTCCTAAATTTCAATATGATTGATATGGACAAATCTCTTCCTGAACTGCTCGCCATGTTAAGAACTGCCGAGCAGAATCTGAAGTCAAAAGGGAAGTCCATTCTGATGATCGGAAATGGAAAGAGACAGAACAAAAGGCCCACTAAGCATGGTGATAAAGGGAAGGGCAAGGAAGTTGCCAAACCCAAACCCACCGTTGATGCTTTGAAGCCTAATGGAGGCATAGCAAAAGAAGGCACCTGCTTCCATTGCGGTAAGACCGGACACTGGAAGAGAAACTGCCCAAAGTACCTGGAAGATAAGAAGAATGGAGTAGAGACTTCAACTTCAGGTATTTTTGTTATTAATTCATCTACTTCTGCATCATGGGTATTAGATACTGGATGTGGTTCTCACACTTGTACAAATGTGCAGGGGCTGAAAGGGAGTAGAGATTTGGCAAAAGGTGAAGTTGACCTACGAGTTGGCAATGGAGCAAAGGTTGCTACTTTAGCCGTAGGATCTTATTAACTTTACCTAGTGGTTTTATAATTCAGTTAGAGAACTGTTATTATGTATCTGCAATTAGCAGGAATATTATTTCCATTTCTTGTTTGGACAAGTTTGGTTTTTCATTTATAATAAAGAACAATTGTTGCTCAATTTATTTGAATGATATATTCTATGCTACTGCACAAATGAGAAATGGACTATATGTCCTTGATCTCGAAATGCCTATTAATAACATTAATATTAAAAGGGTGAAACCTAACGAGTTAAAACCAACTAGGTAAGAATATTAAAACTCTTCGATCAGATCGAGGTGGTGAGTATTTAAGCCTAGAGTTTGATGACCATCTGAAAGAGTGTGGGATCCTATCCCAGCTTACTCCTCCTGGAACACCTCAATGGAATGGTGTATCTGAGAGAAGAAATCGAACCCTGTTAGACATGGTCCGATCCATGATGAGTCACGCCGATCTTCCAAACTCCTTTTGGGGACATGCACTATTGACAGCAGCTTACACACTTAACCGTGTTCCATCCAAAAAGGTTGAGAAGACACCATATGAGATATGGAGTGGTAAGAGACCACATATGTCTTACATAAAGATTTGGGGTTGCGAGGTTTATGTGAAACGACAAATTTCAACTAAGCTTGAGCCCAAATCTGACAGATGCTTATTTGTGGGGTATCCTAAAGAAACAAAAGGGTATTACTTCTACAATCCTTCTGAGGGCAAAGTGTTTGTCGCTCGAACTGGAGTTTTCCTAGAAAAGGATTTTATTTCCAAAGGAACCAGTGGGAGGAAAATAGAGCTTGAAGAAATTCAAGAATCACAAAGCATCGACACACCTATGGAGGAATTGGAGCAGGAAACACAATTAGTTGTGTAAGAGCAACCTGCTCAAGTAGAACAATACCAGTGTAGGTCAGGCAGGATACGTCACCTACCTAAGATATATGGATCAAGGTGATGTATTACTCATGGATCAAGATGAGCCTGTGACCTACTCATGGAATCTTTGTTTTGATGAAACAGTAAAACAATATGGATTCATCAAGAACGAAGATGAGTCTTGTGTCTACAAGAAGGTTAGTGGGAGCATGATCGTATTCCTGGTATTATATGTAGATGACATATTATTGGAAACGATATCCCTACCCTGCAACAAGTAAACTCTTGGGTGGGGAAATGCTTATCTATGAAGGACCTAGGTGAAGCAGCCTATATATTAGGAATCAGAATCTATAGAGATAGATCATAAAATGCTTGGCCTAAGTCAGAGTACATAGACAAGGTGGCGCTGTGAGCTTACACACTTAATATGAATGATTCCAATGGTTATATGTTTTGCTGAAATGGTGGCGCTGTGAGCTTGAAAAGTTCAAAGCAAGATACAGTTGCTGATTCTACAACCGAGGCCGAGTATATTGTTGCCTCAAATGCAGAAAAGGGAGTTGTTTGGATCAAAAAGTTCATTAGTGAACTTGGCATAGTCCCTAGCATTGTGGATCCCATTGGTCTCTATTATGATAACAATGGTGCTATCGCACAAGCCAAGGAGCCTAGATCTCACCAACGATCCAAACACATACTTAGACGTTGTATAAAAATATGTAGAGTACCTACACTTGACAATATAGCTGACCCACTGACAAAGCCTCTTGCGCAGCAGAAGCATGATGGCCATACTAGATCAATGGGCATAAGGGGTATACCTGATTGGCTCTAGTGCTAGTGGGAGATTGTTGGTGTAAGCCCTAGAGGCCAATACATTTTGGTACTTGTATCGAATAATAAAAGGCATTCTCTTTATTATGGTTGATTAATAAAGACCCTGGAATAGATAGTCCGTTTAATGTATTAAGTGTGACTTAATCATGAGAACACATTAAACATAAGGACACTATTCCTAAAGTATCCGTAGTCGAGCCTTAGTGTGAAGTGGGATTGCATTAAAGCATTAAGACTATTATGTTTGTAGACTGATGATCACATCTCATGGATCATGGATAAAGAGTTATCAAGTCTTAGACATAGGTATGAATATTAGGAGTAATATTTATATCGGATTGACCCGCTATGAGAATACTATATAGAAAGTTATGCAAGGTGTCATAAGTTATTCTCATGGTGATAATAGTGTATTCCACTCTTCGACCTGAAACCACTATGGACCCTAGATGTAGAGTCGAGTGCTTTATTGCTGATCCAACGTTGTCCGTAACTGGATAACCATAAAGACAGTTGATGGGTACTCCACAAAGCATGCTGAGGGACATGAGTGACCTAGATGGAATTTGCCCATCCTGCATAACAGGATAAATGTCTATGGGCCCAATATTGAACTGGACAAGGATGACACGGTCTATGCCTTGTGTTCAATATAGACATAAGGGCAAAAGGGTAATTATACACATAATTATTATCATAGAGGGAATTGTCAGATCACTTGACATTTTCGTGTCTTGGGTAGCAGTGATGTGTTGCTAGATACCGCTCACTGTTTATTATGTTAAATGCGTGATTTAATATAATTGCCAACGTCACGAAAACCTACAGGGTCACACACAAAGGACGGATTGATGAGAGATAGAGTAACTAAGGAATACCGTAAGGTACGGTGCCCTTAAGTGAGTTATAGAACATCGTAAGGTACGGTGTACTTGAGTAGAATACGAAATATGGTAAGGTACCATGAGCTTAAGTGATTTTGGGCATATTATAAGATATGGGCCAAAATACACTTAAGTGGGCTTTTAGCTTGAAGCCCACACAAGTGGTTCTATAAATAGAACCCTTGTGCAGAAGCAAAAATTTGCGGTTGCATTCTTTTCGTTTTCTCTCTCTCTCTCTCTCTCTCTCTCACTCAAAGCCTTCATTCGTACCAGCTAGCACTGAGATTGAAGGAATCCGTTCGTGTGGACTGAGTAGAGATGTTGTCATCGTTCAACGTTCGTGATCGTTTCGTGGATCTGCATCAAAGGGTTTTGATCGTTACAAGAGATCTGCACCAAAGGTTTCAATCGTCATAAGAGGTAAATATTCTATCACTGATCATGACCATTCGTAAGGATCTCTAAAGGAGAAAATTTTAATTTCCGCTGCGCTTTGGGTCGCAATTCTCCTTCACTCTCCAATCAGGTTTACCCTTATTCCCATTACCTTTGTGATTTGAAGTTGAATACTCTGAATGTTTGAGGTATGATGGATGAATTTCATTAGGTTTTTGCCCACGGGTTCATAATTATGTATGAATGTATAAATAATGTCTTGAATGCTTAATCGTTTAATTTCTGAAGTGTATGCCACAGGGTTTGAGGTTTCTGAAACCATACTGTTATCCATGAAAAACTATACTGTTTTGCTCTAATCTGACTTACGTTTGTCATAGCATGTTTTCTCCTAATCCTTATCTTGTTTCACTAACCCTTTTGTTGAGTTTTTGTGAAGGCTCACATGACTTTTGCAGGGATAGCTCGCTGGATATTGCACTTTGCTTGTGGGATACCATTTGGGAGATTTATTCTGATTGCCTTGTTGGCACATTTACTTTATACATGTTTGTTTTGTATGTGTTCGTATCCCCGCAGGTAGCGCGATTCCTTCGTCAAGGACTGCCTTTTTGCATGAGCATCCCTAACCCTACCAACTCATTGATTTTTCTTCTCCTAAGAACACGTTTACTCCTTCTACTACAGGCGAGTAAGTCTCCAAAGGTCGAGCATCCGGTAGATTGCGAAGTAACGTCGTTCGTCCAAAACCCAATCCATAACCCTGTAGTTAGCCGAACTACGGCTTGCTCTGATTCTTATTCCAGATGAGATACGTAGGCATAAGATGCGATGTCTTACCAAGCACACTTCCCTTTAACCCCTAGGTAACCGAGCTACGAAGACTCTGATTCTCAGATTCAGATGAGATACGTATGCAGTGGATGCGACATCCGTGCGAGTCATTTTCTTTCGACCCCCTTTTTTTAGTAAATAACACATTAGATAAACCCACACCCTTTAGATAAAAACTACAAGAGTGGATCCCGTAGAGTACTACGGATGCATAGGGGTGCTAATACCTTCCCTTTGCATAATCGACTCCCGAACCCAAGATTTGGTTGCGAGACCCTGTCTTGTCCTTTCCTTTTTCCAGGTTTACTTCGAGCGTTTCCTTTCCCTCCTTTGGGATAAATAACGCGCGGTGGCGACTCTCCTGTCTTTCTTCGCCGGTTATTTTTTTTCGCATTCCATTTTTCAGTTTGTGACAGCTGGCGACTCTGCTGGGGACCCGGTTTCCCGAAGCGAGTCCCTCCTAGCTTTTGTACGTTGTTTGTTTATTGGGTGTTTATTCTTTTGTACAGTTATTTATCTTTCCGCATTTACCTGCTTTATTGCATTGTGTACATATGACTGTCGTATCTGCTGGTTCGGTTTGTGAGATGAGTTCTATACCCGAACTCGAGTGCACTTAGGATAGGAGAATGGCATAGTCTTGTTGACTTGTGTGGAGTTATTCCTTAGCAAGTTTACTTGCAAGCCCAATCACTTGGTGGAGGTCATGTTGGGATCAATAATGTCACACAAGTAAGTTGTGGTTAGACATTACTTTTTCCAATATAGACCTTAGAAGCCAAGGACCTTAGTTTACCAAACCCATCTTGGCCTATTCGTAGGACGTAGTGCGAAAGTCGTTCAAGTGTAAGATTTGATACGATTGTTACGCGATACTACACTCATAAGAGTCTCTCTTGAGAATATTTTTGGAATACGAGTAGTCGTTCCTCCGATAATATCCGAAAGATGAGATTATGACTATGGGAACCTTTTGTAGAACATGTTTGGCAGGTTTAAACCTTAGTACACTCCCTTTGGGTGGTTCTTAACCTAAACTCCATGCTCGTGACTTGCAACAAACCCTTGATTCATGGTTGATCCGTTCAGGTATCCTTAATATCAATGAAACTTGGGTGTTGATAAGGTGTAAACCATAATCCACAAAAAATGGATGGTTGATATTAAGGATAACATGATCCATCCCATGACCTTTGTTTGGTGTGCTTTGCTTGATCCTCTTAATTTCTCTCCAGGCAGTGCAACCTGACAGATTTTCAAGCGGATCCAGGAATTCTGATTGACATGCCATTGCATTGCATAACATCATCTGCATATTTGCATCCAACATCTCATGCTTATTCATTTGCAGGATATTCCTTTTTTAAGGGGGGGCCTTAAAATCGAATAAGCAGTGCATCGCATACCATACATACAAACCCTTGTTTGTTTTGCAGGTGTCACCGCAGTGTCTAATGTTTGTTCCCTGTTGCAGGCAGTTATTGGTCCCAAGCGAGTTCATAGGTACCCGACAAAGCAAAACCGGCCACGACTAGCAATGGACCAGATACAGAAAGAACTGGCTGATATGCTTGAAAGGATGGATCAGTTCATGACATTGATGACTGGTATGGCAGAAGGCCATGCGAAGCTGAAGGAATTAGTTGAGCAACCGAGGCCCGATCCAGAGGTGGAAATACCAAGTGCTGAGGGGAACCCTGGGAACCCTGGTAACCCTGGGAACGCCGATAACCCTGTGAACACTGGAAACGCGGGTAACACAAATGTTAATGGAAACCCGGGTAATGTTAGCAACACGGGAAATGTTGGGAATGGTATTGGCGGAAGGTACAATGTGAATCAAGGGATTCAGATTAACGGGTGCCCCGTTACTGAAGATTGTCAGTATGATCAATTTTCTTTGCACGACGAGGCCCTCGAGACCACTCGCCGTATGGATGAGCTTGCTGAGAAGCTCAAATCTTTGGAGTCTCAAAATTCCTTAGGTTTTGATGTCACCAATCTTGGTCTGGTTCAGGGAGTAAGGATCCCTCACAAGTTCAAACCCCCTACTTTTGAGAAATACAACGGGGCTTCTTGCCCACGCACTCATCTCCAATCTTATCTGGGAAGGTTGAGAGCTCACACTGAAGATGAAAAGCTGTGGATGTACTATTTTGAAGACAGTTTAACTGGAGCTTCTCGTGAATGGTATTCTCATTTGTCTTGTACTACCATCAAGAGCTGGAAAGACTTGGCAGAGGCTTTTGTCAAGCAATATCAATACAACTTGGACATGGCTCCAAATCGGACCTTGTTGCAAGGAATGTCTCAGACTGCCAAGGAAACCTTTAGAGAATATGCTCAGCGTTGGAGACAGATTGCTGCATCCGTCCAACCCCCTATGTCTGAAAGGGAGATGGTGGACATGTTCATGAACACTCTTCAAGGAAATTATATCGAGAGATTGGATGCTTGCTCGTCAATCAGCTTTGTAGAGATAGTGATTGCTGGAGAAAGGATCGAGAGTCTGTTGAAGATGGGTCGAATTCAAGACAACAGTGCTTCCAACTCATCAGTTCCCAAGAAACCGTTTGCTGGTAACGGTCAGCAAAGAAGAGAAGGTGAGACGAGCGTTGTATATGCCGGAAGACGCAGGGGCAGAGGACTCCCTAATTATTATCAAGATCAAGTGGCCACAGTCACTATTCCAACACCTGTTCCTCAACCGCAGTATCATCCGCAACAGCAACCCAGGTACAACAATCAACAACAAGGAGGTAATCCGGGTCAGCAAAGACACTATCAACAACGTCCAAGGCAGGTACACCGGGTCATTGAGCCAATCCCAATGCCTTATTCTGTATTACTTCCCAAGCTGATTGACATGAATCTGGTTACGTTGAGAACTCTTGCCCCACCGGTCGATCCCAACAATCTGGCTAGAGGTTATAATGTCAACGCCAGATGTGCTTTTCACTCCAACGCACCTGACCATACTACAGATAATTGCAAGGCTCTCCAGCTAAAGGTACAAGATTTGAGAGATGCCAAGGCTATCAATTTTTCTGCAGTGCCTAATGTTGTCCAGAACCCGATGCCAGCCCACGGCGGGCAGAGGATTAATGTTGTTGATAGTGGGGGAACTTTGAATTTGGTTTCTGATGTGACTAAAGTGAAGACTTCGCTATCGGTGGTCAAAGACCGACTCTTGAAATGACAGATTTTCCCGGGCTGTGGGGAAGAGTGCAGAAATTGTCAAGACGCCGAGAACGGATGTGATAGTTTGAGAAGGGGTATTCAGCAACTGATAGATGAAGGTTGTCTTCAGTTCGACCAGACCCGTCCAGTGAAGAATGATGTGTCGACAGTAACGTTTTATTTCACTCTTGAAGAAATATATGTTCCCGAGAGACCCGCTCCGACAACAATATATTTCCCAGAATGTCCAGCACCAATTTACTCTGACAACCCGCAACCGACTTTGGTTAGTCCGGTCACCATTACGGTACCAGGACCTGTTCCATATGAGAAAGACAGTGCTATCCCGTGGCACTATGGGGCTGATATCTACTGCCAGGGGCAGAAAGTTAACGAAGAAGACATTGACATTGGTAGCTCCGCTGTAGACAATGTTGGAGGAATTGGTGGCTTCACTCGTAGTGGATGCCTATTTGCACCATCAACATTGCGCACGAATGCTGAAGCTGAGGCAGCTGCCAAGGCTAAAGGAAAACAGGTATCCACCGAAGAGGTTACTACCGAGGAAGCTCCTCCTAAGACCGCATTCGAGAAGGAAGTGGATGAGTTTATGAGGATTATCAAGAAAAGTGACTACAAGGTAGTCGACCAGCTAAATCAGACACCCTCAAAGATCTCCATTCTCTCACTATTTATGTGCTCTAAGGCACACAGAGCAGCCTTGTTAAGAGTACTGAATATGGCTTATGTTCCCCCAGAGATAACTGTTGACCAGCTGGAGTCGGTAGTTTCGAATGTACACACTAGCCATGCGCTAGGTTTCACCGATTATGACCTAACATCTGAGGGCAGGAATCACAATAAAGTCTTGCATATCACAATGGAATGCAAAGGGATGGTGCTTTCCCATGTTTTGGTTAATACAGGTTCTTCTCTGAATGTTCTCCCAAAGAAAGCCTTAACGAAGTTGGATTGCGATGACGCCACCCTGAGGCCGAGTAATTTAGTTGTAAGGGCTTTTGATGGCTCTAAGCGAGCTGTTTGTGGCAAATTTGAGTTGCCAGTTAAGATTGGACCGCAGGTATTCAAGAGTACCTTTTATGTGATGGATATCCAGCCTGCCTATAGCTGTCTGCTAGGTCGACCCTGGATTCATGCTGCCGGTGCTGTTACTTCTACTCTCCACCAGAAGCTCAAATATGGACTAGAAGATCAGATCGTCACCGTCTGTGGTGAAGAGGATATTTTTGTTAGTCACCTGTCTACATTTAAGTATGTGGAGATGGACGGCGAGATGCATGAGATGCTGTGTCAGGGCTTCGAAGCCATAAACATCAGTGAGGTCGCCCCCGAAACTGTCTTTTCACCTGAGTCTGAGAAGGTCGGGACTTCTATCTCTTCATACAAGCAAGCTGTTGAAGTGGTTAAGGTTGGTAATGCCCAAGGCTGGGGCAAATTTGTGGAGCCAATCATAAAAGAAGACAAGTTTGGATTGGGGTATACTCCGGGGTCTCAGAAGAATGAAGTCGGTACTTTCTCCAGCGGGGGTTTGGTTTCTCCCCACACCGTCAATGCTGCAGATGAAGACAAGGCTGACAATGACTGTTACTTAGATAGCTGGATTCGCCCGTGTGCCCCAGGAGAAAAGCTCGACAATTGGTCGTCTGAAAAAGTCGTCCGGTTTACTCTACTGAAGGAGTAATTTTTATTGTTTTCCTTTTATCACATGCATAACAAAGTCTTACACTTTGACCAAGGTGTAATGACTCATCTGTAGGGCCATCCATTTAGTTACATTTCGCAATTATTTTCATCATCAATAAAGGACAGCTTTTGCAAACAATTTTGTGTTCTCTTTCTTTCAATTATTTTTACTTTTACAAAAACGGCAATGTTTCTTTTTCATGTTTCTTTTTCGTTTTTCTTTCCAAAAAACACCTCGTAAAACTAATCACCCGGATCTCACTGCTAACGACACCGCTATGGCCAAGTATGACTTCGACAATCCTATCTATCAAGCCGAAGAAGGGGTTGAGGAAGATTGTGAATTTCCTGAGGAGTTAGCCAGGTTGTTGAAACAGGAGGACCGAGTTATCACACCTTATCAGGAGGTGGTTGAGACCATCAACATTGGTACCGAAGACGACAAGAAAGAGATCAAGATCGGGGCCAGTCTACAGGCCGAGAGGAAAAGACCGTTGATCATGTACTTGACTGTGTTAGAAAGGTCAATGGGTTGTGTGCTCGTACAGCATGACGAGTCAGGTCGAAAAGAGCATGCAATATACTACCTTAGCAAAAAGTTTACTGACTGTGAACAAAGATACTCACTGCTTGAGAAAACTTGCCGCGCTTTGGCATGGGCTGCTCGCCGACTAAGACAGTATATGTTGACTCACACGACTCTATTGATATCAAAGATGGATCAAGTCAAGTATATTTTTGAAAAGCCAGCAGGGTTGCTAGGTGGCAAATGATGCTGACAGAGTATGACATCCAATACACTTCACAAAAAGCCATCAAAGGAAGTGTCTTGTCAAACTATCTTGCCGCGCAACCGATTGATGATTACCAACCTATGAGGTTCGACTTTCTTGATGAGGACATCATGTTTCTCAAATCGAAAGATTGCGAGGAACCACTCCCGGAGGAGGGGCCTGACCCTGAATCCAAATGGACTATGATGTTTGATGGGGCGGTCAACGTCAATGGTCGCGGAGTTGGTGCAATGTTGATCACAGCGGAGGGGGTTCATATGCCATTTTGTGCCAGAATAACTTTTCCCTGCACCAACAATGAAGCCGGACGAAGCAGAATGGGTCCGTTCTCGATACAATCAGCTAAGCCTAGTTGAGGAAAATAGACTAGCAGCTATATGCCATGGCCAGCTATATCAGAGACGGATGAAGATAGCGTTTGATCAGAAAGTGCACCCTCGGGAGTATCGAGTCGGTGAATTGGTACTCAAAAGAATTCTTCCTCCCAACACAGATCACAGGGGCAAATGGACACCGAACTATGAGGGTCCATACGTGGTTAAAAGAGTTTTTCTCTGACGGAGCTTTGATGCTAACAACCATGGATGGCGAAGACTTCCCATCCCCTGTCAACTCAGACGCAGTTAAAAAAATACTTCGCATAAAATAGACCCGCTGGACATTAAAAAGAAGAGTCCAGGCAAAAAAGGGCATCCCGACGAACCAAAGAAAAAGAACAAAGAGGTCCGGGCAAAAATTAGGGATATAAAAAATAAAAAAAATGTACACCCGGTGAGTCGAAAACCCGAAAGGGCGGCTCAGGCAAAAAAGGGTATCTCGGTGGATTGAAAACCCAAAAGGGCGGTCCACGCAAAAGTTAGGGAATAAGCGAATGATTGCGATCTGAGTTCATCCGTGTTACATCACCGTTTCATTCAATCCGGCAATCTTCGAAGGTTAAAGATCGTCTAACCATCCACTTCAGAAAGCAAGATGAGCAAAGCGTCTTGAGGACATACGAGCCATAGCAGAGTCGAAACTTAGTGGGACCCCGTTTCCACATTGCCATTAGGATAGTTTCTCTTGTTCGATTTATAGCGATCGCCTCTTTCCAGGGATCAGCTTCCTGATGTACTCGCCTATTCCTGGCACAAATTTTTCAACCAACAAAAGTCAAATAATTCAGTTAAAAAGCCTCTTTACTTTTCATTTATTAGTTTGTTTGCAAAAGATGTCTGAATTCTTGAGGAAACATATTGCATCTGAATATAATGGTGGCTTTTGCAGATGACTTGCGCAGGAAAACAGTTAAAATTGCTTTGAATGTGCTTAATCCCGGACGGTGAATTCAAACCGAGTAATTCCCCGGGGCATACGTGTATTTTTTGGTTACAGGTCACAGGAACCGGATGCCAAGTCATGAATCCTCACCCCCAAGCGGTTGACAAAGCCTCTCCTCTGCAGAGCAGGTTCCCTAGTAGAGTTGACAGTATCCAGACTGTATATCCCCAGTAGAGTTGACAATATCCAGACTGTATATCCCCAGCGGAGTCGACAATGCCAGACTATATCTTCCCAGCAACAGCGGAGTAGTCGCATACCCAACAGACAAGAGGGTGGTGTTCCCAGTGTTCATCTCGTCCCTAGCAGATTATTTTTTTTAACAGATTTGTTTTAATCCCCAGCCTGAGGACGATTAGCAAGTTCATATCCCCAGCAAAGGTCGATTCCTACGACATTTCCCCAGGAAGTGCTTTCCTCACAGACTCTCCTCGTAGAGCCTCGCCAAGCAAAGTTTCCATAGTTGATACTTCCCCAGCAAGGTCAACTTTTCAAAAAAGGCCGATTTATTTTCGGTGGCTCCCCGGTCCCGGCAGACGGATATTTCCCCACAGAGCATTCAAGGATTGATACAGCGATCCGCTCCCTGCCAGAGTTGCTTCCCCAAGCAGATTTCTTTTTTCTTTCGCACCATGCATAACATTTACGTTTGCATTTGCATGCATATCAAACATACACATAAGCTGATAAACAGGTTCTTCAAAGCAGACTGAAAAATTACTTTACAACCAAAGTCATGAGATTCGGCCAGAGGATCAAGTGTGTGTGTGACCCAGCATGAGGGTCATTTTGAAGATTCAGCCTGAGAATCGTTTTTCAGAGATCCAGCCTGAGGGTCATTTCGAAGATTCCCACAGAGAGTCGACTACGAGCGTTATTTCCCCAGCAAGCCAGCTGGAGGAATAGATTGACAGCTCAACAGAAAATCAACCTACAAGAGAATCCATCCCGCGGATCGCATTAAATAAACAAAGTCTAATCTAAGAGTCGTTATAACATGTTCTAGCCTGAAGAATATGCACGAAGCCCAAAAGTGGGATATTCTCGAAGTTGCATATCTAACATGAAGACTGTAGATTTCGAAAGAGGGTCAACCAGCGCATGCCCCAGATGCGAGATCCTGATGATGGGAATTTATCATCAAAACAATCCAGATCTAGCCAAAAGATCAAAGTCAGGTCTAGCCCGAAGACCGAAAAATAAATAGATTCAGCCAGAGAATCGAAACAATTCAGATCTAGCCAGAAGATCGAAGTCAGGTCTAGCCCGAAGACCGGAAATAGATTCAGCCAGAGAATTGAAACAATTCAGATCTAGCCAGAAGATCGAAGTAGATTCAGCCAGAGAATCAAAGAAAATAGATCCAGCCAGAGAATCGAAACAAAGGAGATCTAGCCAGAAGATCTAAGAAGATCTAGCCAGAAGATTGAAACCGTATCCAGCCTGAGGATCGAAATTAACATCCAACCAGAGGACTAAATTGAGTATAGATTCAGCCAGAGGATCGAAACTCCAGATTAAGTCAGAAGACTGATTCAGATTCAGCCAGAGGATCGGAAGAGAAATAAACAGCGCGGTGTATTTCAGCATTTTTGTGGTGTTCTCGGAGCGCAAATTTTCGGTCTGTCTTTGGTATTCAATCACAACTCACCCTGTTTGTCTGATAAGCTATTCGCTTTCATCCTGCTCGGGTTAGCTGATGACTGAATAGGGGCAGCTGTAACACCCCAAAATTTGCCCTCCTTATTCACGCATTCATTTTTAGGTCATTTAACATTAGATACATTGCATTTCATCATGTCAATCGGAATTAGCTCCAAGAAGCTTGAACATCATCCAGGACACTTTGTGGGTTCTATTTAGATGATCAGTCAACACAAGGGAAAGACTTGAGTTACTTCCAACAGGGGTCTATTCGTCAATCAAAACGTTAATCTTGAAGGAGCAAAGGTTTGTTCATGAGCTGTCATGCTCGCTAGGCGAAGCCCACGTGTTTTAAGAAAAAACGAAAAACGAAAAAAAAACGAAAAAAAATAAAAATAAAATAATAAATAAATAAATAAATAAAAGAAAAAATCTCAGACTTGGACCTCTCTCAAAAACCCACTAAGCTACCAATATTAGGCTATAAATATTAGAGTTTTCATTGAAACAAAATGCTGAACAAAACCTGGAGAGAAACCTAGACAGAGAGAGTGAGAATTAATCTGCAACAACCTCTAGGCAACTCTGAAAGGTTCATTCTGACTCACACACTTTCAGCTCAAGCAAACCCTAACATTGGTTTGCAAATCCAGCCGTGCCATTTGATTTCAACCGATCTCTCCAATCAGGTTTGCCCTTATTCCCATTACCTTTGTGCTTTGAAGTTGAATACTCTGAATGTTTGAGGTATGATGGATGAATTTCATTAGGTTTTTGCCCACGGGTTCATAATTATGTATGAATGTATAATAATGCCTTGAATGCTTAATCGTTTAATTTCTGAAGTGTATGCCACAGGATTTGAGGTTTCTGAAACCATACTGTTATCCATGAAAAACCATATTGTTTTGCTCTAATCTGACTTACGTTTGTCATAACATGTTTTCTCCTAATCCTTATCTTGTTTCACTAACCCTTTTGTTGAGTTTTTGTGAAGGCTCACATGACTTTTGCAGGGATAGCTCGCTGGATATTCCACTTTGCTTGTGGGATACCATTTCAGAGATTTATTCTGATTGCCTTGTTGACACATTTACTTTATACAGGTTTGTTTTGTATGTGTTCGTATCCCCGCAGGTAGCGCGATTCCTTCGTCAAGGACTGCCTTTTTGCATGAGCATCCCTAACCCTACCAACTCATTGATTTTTCTTCTCCTAAGAACACGTTTACTCCTTCTACTACAGGCGAGTAAGTCTCCAAAGGTCGAGCATCCGGTAGATTGCGTAGTAACGTCGTTCGTCCAAAACCCAATCCATAACCCTGTAGTTAGCGGAACTACGGCTTGCTCTGATTCTCATTCCAGATGAGATACGTAGGCATAAGACGCGATGTCTTACCGAGCACACTTCCCTTTAACCCCTAGGTAGCCGAGCTACGAAGACTCTGATTCTCAGATTCAGATGAGATACGTATGCAGTGGATGCGACATCCGTGCGAGTCATTTTCTTTCCACCCCCTTTTTTTAGTAAATAACACATTAGATAAACCCACACCCTTTAGATAAAAACTACAAGAGTGGATCCCGTAGAGTACTACGGATGCGTAGGGGTGCTAATACCTTCCCTTCGCATAATCGACTCCCGAACCCAAGATTTGGTTGCGAGACCCTGTCTTGTCCTTTCCTTTTTCCAGGTTTACTTCGAGCGTTTCCTTTCCCTCCTTTGGGATAAATAACGCGCGGTGGAGACTCTCTTGTCTTTCTTCGCCGGTTGTTTTTTTTCGCATTCCATTTTTCAGGTTGCGACACTGTGCAGTCAACTGAGGGCTTTGAGTTGGAGAAATAATTTGAGACACCTCATTCATGTTCAAATGAAGTCTATTTGTCATTTCAAATATCTATCTTGAAGATTTTGAAGTCATGGCAAAAGTTTCCAAAAATGGAAAGTGACCTGTAATTTCAAGTTTCCAAAAATGGCAAGTTTTTAGTCCACTTTCAACTTGACTTATCAACATTAAAGAAGCTTCAAATGGATTTTTGGTGAACATGAAAGTTGTATATCTTTGTCTCTCCTTTCCAAAAAGTCCTATTTCATGTTCATATGATGATTGGTTGAGATGTTATGGTCAAATGATCACAAGGTGTGCATGGAAGTTCAAAGTGACATAACTTTTGATACAAAACTCCATTTTAGTCCATTCTTTTTGCAAAATACTCCTCATGACCAATACTTTTCAAATGAACCATTGCCATGCATGAGAGAGGCTTGTATGCCCATTATTTCACATGTGTTCATTTTGGAGGGAATTTCCATAATTCAAAATTGGCTTATGATACAAGCAAAATGACACTTCCATCATGACCATTGGATGATTTGGAGTGAATTTCAGCCCTTGCATGGTACTGTACACATGGGGCATGGCTTCATGAGCTTAATTTGCAATTTTGCAATTTGATCCACATCTCACTAATCATGTTTAACCAATGCCTAATTTGGATTTCAGTGAGATTAGTGAACCATATAAAAGCTGAAACCCTAATCTCATTGGCCATAACAGAATTTCAGATCTAGAATTTTCCATTTCCCTCCAATTTTTCTCTCACTTTGAATTTCATTTTTCTTCACACAAACACCAAATATTTTTTGAGATTCTTGATCCTCATGCAATTCTGAGCAAGAATCAACCATTGTTTGTTGGAATTGAGCAAGAATTGGAGCAGTTCGTGTATAATCTCATGTTAATGGAAGTTTGAAATTGAGCTAGATCCAAGTGGTTTCACATGATTCTTTTTGCTTAGAGCTTCAAGGCAAGGTTAAAGAAGAAGATCTGATGCTGTAGAGTGCTTAAGGACACGAATTCAGAAACTTCAAGTTCAAGGTGACTTCAAATCGATCCTCTTCTTTTGCTGTTTTCTTGTTATAATTGTGTAGATCTCGCTTAGCTGAGCTTGTACATGTGTTTAGATCTTGATTTGGCTTAGAATTGAGCATGTGGTGATGAGTATAAGTTTTGATCTCAATAATGTTTTTGCTCGATCTGGAAAAGTTAGGAGGAATTAGTTGATTTGATTATGATATTTGGACTCTATGTTGCAAGAGCTTTCGATTGATGTATCATTTGCTAAATTCTGGAAAATTTTGGTCGTGACTCCGCCGGAATCTCACCGGGGAAGACGACCGGAGCTACAAATCTGGCGTCTGGTTCATTTGTTAGGGCTTGCGCCATGTGGCTTCCACGTATGCGCTTGCGTGTGTATTCGATTGGTTCTCATTGCTTTGACCTTGCCACTTTATGTTTGACTGATGATGTGTGATGCCAAATCATTTAATGAAACGCATCGTTTCATTTTGCCATGCTGTCCGCTGAGTGTACTGCTTGCGTGTGCGAACCATTGGCCATGGATTGTTTGACTTGCCATGTGTGTGCGTTGAATCTGATTGTGCATGCCACGCGTTTAAGTGAAACGGTGAGTTTTAATGTTTGAATGTGGATCGTTTGATCAGATGAGCGCGCTTCATCGTGTGGATGTGAATATTCTGAGTTTATTCAAATATTTGTTTTCCCTCCATTAATTTTGTTATTTCATATTATTTTGTCCATCTTATAAAATTCATTAAAAATTGAAAAATGATCCAAATTAACTCCAATTTTTTTTCATAGTTCTGTTTTAATGTCTAGTTTTTTTTAGTATTATTTTCATGATTTTTTGATGTCTAATTTTTAGTGTGTGATTTTTTTGATCCATGCCATGCTATTTTGACATGTTGTGTTCAATGCTTCATGAAATCTTCATCTTTGATCCAATTGATCTGATTTTTTTTGTATGCTTGATCTTCATTCATGATATGATTTTTGAGCATTGGTTTGAAGTTTTCCTCATATGCTATCATTGTTTTTGACACATGAAGATGTATGTGACAATTTGTGTCACATTTTGGACATTCAATTTGTGCATTTTTGTTCATCTATCATTTGAACTCTTCTGGATTTGATATTTTGCACATTGTTTGTTCATGACATGAGTAGCTTGCATAAAACATTTCATAGCCTTTGCATGCATTTATGTTTTGATTTGGATTTTCTAATTTGGAAGTTCACTTTGTGCCCATTTGCTTGCCTTTGCTTTACATTGATCATTTGAGCTACTTGCCTTGTGCATTGATATTGGTCCTTTTGAGGACATTTTGTTGATTGTTTGAATGTGCAATATGTGAAAGATTGGCTTATGTTTTGATCATTTGATTTGGTTTTGAACTTAATCTTTGTACTAGTGTTTTGTACATGAACTAACCTTGACTTGTGTTTCAGGTTTGGACATTTAGCATTAATGGTTGAGTTGCTCACCTTTTGAGATGCAAATTGGATTTGTGTTCTGACTTCTTTGTGTTTTGTAGGGATTTAAGTTGATGTGTTGAGCTCATAGCTTCATTTGGTTGCTTGAACATTTCTCATTTGAATTGTATAACAGTTGGATAGTTTCATTGTTTGTTTTCTGATTGGTTGTCTGAAATATTAACTGTTTAGCTTTTGTACAGGTACATTAGTTGCTTGCTTTTAGCTATTGCTTGAGCTTTGGATTGTGGTTGATACACCAATTAGGTAGTTATCCTCTTACTCCATGTAGTCTGGAAGTCCTGTCACCTTTTTGGCAGGCATTTTGCTGGCAAGTCCTCCTTAAGAGGCTCTGTTTGTGTTTGTTTATAATTGTGCCAAAGACCTCCAATATGAGGCATGTGCTACTTGATAAGTCCTCCTAAGTGAAGAGGTAATTGACGGATAGAAGGGATTAATAGCCAATCCCCCGTTATTTAGTCAGTCGTTCATTATACTCGCACTACGTGCTGATGCTCTTGAACATGTACCCAAGATCTTTGTCCAGTGTTTGTCAAGTGGAATAGGATCTCACTTTCTGGATCCCCACGCTTTCTTTATCATGAGCTCACCCAAGCCAGGGTTAAGAGCATGAGGTCTCATCCTCATTTCCATCTTTGATCAGCTTCACCCTAACTCTCAATGTTAGTGGTTAAGAGCTACAAACTACCCCTGTACAGTTTGGCTTGTTTGTCGAGGTTGATATGACCCCTCTTGACTAAAGCCTACCCATTGGTTTGAAGCCTCTTGTATGTATATAGTGTGTGATGCATGTTTGCTTTTGATGTGTTTGCTTTTGATGTTTGTTTATTATGGTTGGGAGTCGGATATAAGTCCATATATTGGCATTCTGTTTCCGTTTTGTGGTTTGGAGTCGGATATAAGTCCATATATTGGCATTCTGTTTCTGTTTTGTGGTTTGGAGTCGGATATAAGTCCATATATTGGCAGTCTGTTTCCATTTTGCTGTTAGGAGTCAGATATAAGTCCATATATTGGCATTCTGTTTCTGTTGTATTGTTAGGAGTCGGGTGTAAGTCCATATATTGGCATCTTGTTTCCTTTCATTTGAGGATCTCTTTTGAGACTTGGTTGATTGCTTTTGCTTTGTGCTTGCTTATTCCAAAGGAACTTACTTGGATCATCTATATGATCTCAAGAGAGGAACTCCTAGTGTGGTTTTATTTCTTAACCATCACCCTTTTTTCTTCATTTCTCCATCCTAACCCAAACCAAAAAACTTTTGTGCAAACATTTGACTTGTTTTCAACATTAGAAACCTAAGCCTTATGCTTTTGATTTTCAAACTTTCTTTTCATAACACTCATTTTGAATTAAATCTTTAAGTCAACTTTGACCATTTTTGTACATACTTCTAATTGGTAAATATAACCCATTCAAACCTCTTTTGTGGTTCCATGTCCACTTCTTAATCAAATTTTTCATAACCTTTTGCTATTAGGTTTGAGTTATCTTTGTGGTAGATGTAATACTCACCTTTGTCCTTAGTGATGGATAATGAGCCTTCCATGCTTATTATAGGGTTAACCCCTCACTAGCATGTTGAAGCTATCCTCACATGGTGGACTTGTGGTTTTTCAGGTTGAGTTTTCTCCCTTTGATAACAAAAGACCTTAAGGATTTTGGACCAATCAATCCACTCATTTGTTTTGAAATTTTCTACCCGAACTACGAGGTTTTGATCCTAATCTTTTCATAAGAGGGTACGTAGGCAATGGGTTTATCCATCCAAACACAAAAATGTAAATACTTGTATATTCTTTTCTCATCTCTTCAATCATGTTTGCACAAATAAATTTTCATAAACAATAACCTTTGCAACAAGCGTGAAAAGGGCTCCCTAGGAGTACCTAGGATGCTTTGGGTGCCTAACACCTTCCCATTGCATAACCAACCCCCTTACCCAGATCTCTGTTTCTTTTACTAGTTTTGTTTGCAAAACTTTTAGGTTTTTGTTCGCTTTCTAACCTTTCCTTTGGATAAATAGAAGTGCGGTGGCGAATCGACTTTGTATGATTTACCTTGGATTTAGTCAATATCTCCAATGGTAACGAACACACCGCTACAGAATGCCCATTTTTTTGCCTGGACTATTCTTTTTACTGTCCAGCGGGTCTATTTTATGCGAAGTATTTTTTAATTGCGTCTGAGTTCACAGGGGAAGTGAAGTTTTCACCATTCATAGTTGCAAGCATTAAGGCTCCACCATCCAAATACCTTGGTGACAATATACGGTCTATCATAGTTAGGAGTCCAGTTGCCCCTGTGATCTGTCTGAGGAGGAAGGATCCTTTTCAACACCAAATCTCCGACTTGGAAGCATCGAGGATGCACTTTCTGATCAAAGGCTCTCTTCATCCGACTCTGATACAATTGCCCATGACAAATGGCTGCCATTCGCTTCTCTTCGATAAGACTCAACTCATTGAACCTTGTCTGAATCCATTCAGCTTCGTCTAACTTGACATGCAACATGACTCTTAGAGAAGGAATCTCCACTTCAACAGGTAGGACTGCTTCCATACCATACACAAGGGAATAAGGGGTTGCCCCGGTCGATATACGTACTGAAGTACGGTACCCATGCAAGGCGAAGGGTAGCATCTCATGCCAATCTCTGTACGTAACGACCATCTTCTGCACAATCTTCTTTATGTTCTTATTTGCTGCCTCAACAACACCGTTCATCTTAGGACGATAAGGGGAAGAGTTGTGATGTTGAATGTTGAAGTTCTTGCACAACTCTTTCATCATTTTATTATTGAGATTAGAACCATTATTAGTAATGATTCTTTCGGGAATCCCATAACGACAAATGATTTCTTTCTTGATGAATCGGGCAACCACATGTCTGGTGACCTTCGCAAATGACGCTGCTTCGACCCACTTGGTGAAATAGTCGATGGCAACAAGGATGAAACGATGCCCATTGGAAGCAGTCGGCTCAATCTTTCCAATCATATCAATGCCCCACATAGCAAATGGTCACGACGAAGATATCACATTCAGAGGATTTGGCGGCACATGCACCTTATCAGCATAAATCTGGCATTTATGACACTTCCGAGCATATTTGAAACAATCAGATTCCATGGTCATCCAGTAATAACCCGCTCTCAACAATTTCTTAGCCATTGCATGTCCGCCGACATGAGTACTGAAGGAGCCTTCATGAACTTCCTGCATTAACATGTCTGCTTCGTGTCTATCCACGCATCTGAGCAAAACCATGTCGAAGTTCCTCTTATACAGCACATCGTCTTTGTTCAAGAAGAAAATGCCTGCCAATATTCTCAAAGTCTTTCTATCATTGTTGGATGCCCCTGCAGGGTACTCTTGATTCTTCAGAAAGCACTTGATGTCGTGGTACCAGGGCTTGTCATCAACTACAAGTTCAGCAACAAACACATACGCGGTCCTATCAAGGCGCATAACATCGATCCTGGGAGCATAGTTCCACCGAATCACCTTGATCATGGAGGACAGAGTAGCAAGAGCATCTGCCATCTGGTTCTCATCACGAGGTATATGATACAGCCTTACTGTTGTGAAGAAAGTCAACAGTCTTCTCGTGTAATCTCTGTAGGGGACCAGATTAGGCTGGAGAGTATTCCAATCACCATTCACTTGATTGATCACTAGAGCTGAATCTCCGAAGATGTCTAGAGTCTTGATTCTCAAATCAATGGCTTGCTCAATACCCAAGATACAAGCCTCATACTCAACTTCATTATTGGTGCATTCAAAAGTCAGACGAGCGGTGAAAGGCATGTGGGCACCTTTCGGAGTGGTAATGACAGCACCAATTCCACTTCATTTGGCATTGACGGCCCCATCAAACATTAAAGTCCACTTTTCATCTGGATCAGGTCCCTCCTTAACAACTGGCTCTTCACAGTCTTTCATCTTGAGGAATATGATGTCTTCATCCGGAAAATCAAACTTCATCGGCTCATAATCATCAATCGGCTGCTGAGCAAGATAGTCTGACAAAATACTCCCTTTGATGGCTTTCTGGGATGTATACTGGATGTCGTATTCTGTCAGTACCACTTGCCAACGAGCTACCCTTCCGGTGAGAGCTGGCTTCTCAAATATATACTTGACTGGATCCATTTTGGAGATCAGTAAGGTCGTGTGAGTCAGCATGTATTGTCTCAATCGCTTAGCAGCCCATGCAAGTGCACAACATGTCTTTTCAAGCATTGAGTATCTCGACTCGCAATCTGTGAATTTTTTACTCAGGTAGTAGATGGCATGCTCTTTCCTACCTGTCTCGTCGTGTTGACCGAGAACACAACCCATGGAATTATCAAGTACTATCAAATACATAATCAGCGGTCTCCCTGGGACTAGAGGCATAAGGATTGGAGGATTCTGCAAATACTCTTTTATCTTCTCGAAAGCCCTTTGGCAATCATCATTCCACCTGATGGCCTGATCTTTTCTCAACAATTTGAATATTGGCTCACACGTGGCTGTTAGGTGAGAGATGAACCTTGCAATGTAGTTCAACCTTCCTAAGAAACCACGGACTTGTTTTTCTGTTCTTGGCTCAGGCATTTCTTGTATCGCTTTCACTTTGGTAGGATCCACCTCAATCACTTTTTCACTAACAATAAAACCCAGCAGTTTTCCAAATCTCACCCCGAAAGTACACTTGTTCGGATTAAGCCTCAGCTTGAATTTCCTCAAATGCTCAAACAGTTTCTGCAAATTCACCAGATGTTCTTCTTCCGTCTGAGATTTGGCAATCATATCATCAACATAAACCTCGATTTCATGATGAATCATATCATGGAAAAGAGTTACCATAGCTCGTTGATATGTTGCCCCAACATTTTTCAGACCAAACGGCATCACCTTGTAGCAGAAGGTGCCCCATGGGGTTATGAAAGTTGTCTTCTCCATGTCTTCTGGTGCCATCTTAATTTGATTATAGCCAGAAAAGCCATCCATGAAGGAGAATACCGAGAACTGAGTCGTGTTATCCACCAAAACATCGATGTGAGGTAATGGGAAATCATCTTTAGGACTAGCTCAGTTCAGATCCCGGTAGTCAACAGACATCCGTACCTTTCCATCCTTTTTAGGTACTGGAACGATAATTGCAACCCATGGCGGATAATTTGTAATCGCTAGAAACCCTGCATCCAACTGTTTTTGCACTTCTTCCTTTATCTTGACAGCCATCTCTGGTCTTGTTCTTCTGAGCTTCTGCTTGACCGGAGGACAATCCTCTTTGAGAGGCAAACGGTGTACCATAATGTCTGTGTCAAGCCCTGGCATGTCCTGATAAGACCAAGCGAAGATGTCAACATACTCTTGCAGCAATTCAATCAGCCCCTTCTTCACATTATCTTCCAAAGCAGCCCCTATCTTGATTTCTCTCTTGGCGTCCTCGGTGTCGAGATTAATCACTTCAACAGACTCTTGATGCGGTTGAATGACCCTTTCCTCCTGTTTTAATAACCCGGCAAGTTCTTCAGGGAGTTGACAGTCTTCATCACCCTCTTCTTCAGCTTGAAAGATTGGATTTTCAACGTCGAAGCGAGCCATAACAGAACTGTTATCAATAGGATCCGGTGACGTGCATCTGCATGAGTGATGGTATGTGCTTATGAGTGTGAACAAGAAGTGGAAACTAAACAAAACATTGCCAAATGTATATATATATATATATATATATATATATATATATATATATATATATATATATATATATATATATATATATATATATATATTATATATATATATATATATATATATATATAATATATATATATATATATATATATATATATATATTTATATTTTTGATTTTTGAAAACTGCAAAAATAGAAAGACAGTGAACAAAATATTTGAATGCAAAAAGACGTCCTTTATTTATGATAAAAAACGCAGGTATCCACATAGATGAGCCCTACAATGAGTCACCACGCCCTGGGCGGAACGTAAGACTTGGATATGCATGAATAAACAAAGAAAATTACTCTTTAAGAAGAGTGACTTGGATAATCTCTTCAGAAGACCAGTTGCGGAGAACTTCACCCGGGACCCTTGGACGCACCCAGTTGTCAATGTCGCAATCACTATCCCCATCTTCTTTGTTGATTGCAGAGTCTGAGGCATTAAAGTTGTAGAAGTCAATGCCGGCTGATACCCAATCCCAAACTTGTCTTCCTTTACAGGTAAATCCACCAGACGTCCCCAACCGGGAGCAACGCCTGAATTTACCAAGGCTTGTGCCTGCTTGAAGGACGACAAAGAGGCACCTGCTTCAACCTCTTCCATTGGAGCTACATCCTTGACTTGAACTGCCTCAAAGGCATGACACAGGGTCTCATGAATCTCACCTTCTACCTCTACATACTTGAATGTAGACAGGTTACTGACCAAAATATCCTCCTCACCACAGACAGTGATAATTCTTCCGTTGACCGGGAACTTGATCTTCTGATGCAAGGTCGAGGAGAGTGCATCAGCATTGTGGATCCAAGGACGACCCAGCAAGCAGCTATACGAAGGACTGATATCCATCATATAGAATACGGTGTTAAAGGTTTATGATCCAATCTGATTTGGCAATTCTACCTCTCCGAACACCGACCTCTTAGAACCATCGAAGGCTCTTACCATATGATCGGAAGGCTTCAAGATCAAACCTTATACATCTAACCTTGACAGGGCACTCTTGGGTAGCACATTGAGAGAGGAACATGTATCCACCAGAACATGGGATAGCACAGTGTCTTTACACTCCATCGAGATGTGCAAAGCCGTATTATGATCGCGTCCAGCTGGCGTCAAGTCAGAATCAGTAAAACCCAACCCGTTGCTTGTATGAACATTTGCAATGATCCCTTCTAGTTGGTTCACTGAGATCTCCTGAGGCACATATGCAGCATTAAGGACCTTCAGGAGTGCCTCTCTGTGTGCCTCCGAACACAGCAGGAGTGAGAGAATAGATATCTTGGTGGCGTCTGAATCAACTGATCGACTATCTTGTAATCGCTTTTCTTTATAATTCTCAAAAGTTCGTCCACATCCTTCGCAAAAGCAGGCTCAAAGCCAGCCTGTGGTGCAGAGGTACCCTCATTCATAACTTGCTTGCCTTTGGCCTTTGCCACGCCGTCAACACTATCAGGTTGGGTAACCGGTGGTGAGAACAGTCTACCACTTCTGGTGAATCGCCCGATTCCACCAACATTGGCCACTGCGGGATCTTTTATCTCAATTCCAGGTTCAGACTTCTGATCCTGCACCTCTTCTACTTTCAGTGGCTGCTCCACTCCATGATCATGCGTGTACACACTCCCCCCGTAATGCCAAGGAATGGCCATTTCGCTGGTGAAAGGTAAAGGACCAGGGGTCGTGATGGTCATAGTGGATTGATGCGGTCGCACTGGTGGTACCGGTTGCGCTACTGGCGCACTGATCTGAGCGGTCGGGTAGAAAATTGTGATAGTGGCAACGTCACAGTCATACTCAGAAATCTTATTTATTGAAGTACAAACATCCGAAACATCGGAAATAAAGTTCAGCAAGTACATCAGAATCAAACACCATGTTTGGAATATCAGCAACAACATCAAAAAAATTAATTACATCATTGGGAATTACAAAATCAGCAGGAACAACATTTGTAAATTCTTCAGCATCTTCAGGAAAGAGAGGATCAACATCTGCATTCTCAACATCCCCTTCAACAACCCCTTCAACAGACCTTTGGGCAGATAAGTCTTCAGCTTGGAGGATACCATCATCAAGCAAGGCCCGGATACCCTGCTGCAACTTCACACAACCCCCACTCTGTGCAACAGAACCCAAACAACCGCTCCAACAACCGGGGAAAACATCTGCCTTTAGCAAGTATTCTTTGATTTCTAACAGCGGAGTCTTCAGCTTCAACACCTCCTTGACTAATTTGACTTCTCCTTCAACCATGTTAACATTTGCTCTACCATGTTGCGGCATAGGATTGTTGACAACATTAGGAGCCGGCGCAAATTTAATGGCCTTTGAATCAATAAGGTCCTGAACTACGTGCTTAAAAGCTTTGCAGTTCTCAATAGTGTGGCTAGGTGCCCCATAGTGGAAATTACACCTAGCATTGGCGTCATAACCCACTGGAAGCCTGCCAACGGGAGGAGCCAAAGTGCGTAACTGCACAAGTTGCAAATGTTGAAGGTTGGGAAGCAACTGGGCGTACGACATCGGAAGAGTGTCAAAACGCCTATCCATCATCCTTTGTCTCTGTTGGTAGGCAAGTATGTTACCCTGTTGTTGTTGGTACTGATTTTATTGATGCTGGGGTTGTTGTTGTTGCACTGGTGCTGCAGCCAGAATGGTCATAGTTGCAACATAGGGTTGCTGATGGTAATTCTGAAAATTGTTCCTTCGGTTACCCCTGCTCGGATAAGAAGACACGGAATTTGCATCCCCTTCTCTCCTCTTTTGTCCTCTTATGAACGGCTTCTTCGACCCCGAGGATGATCCAACCCCACTTTGGATCTTACACGTCTTCAAGTAGTTCTCCACCCTCTCACCGGTAGAGACCACATCAGCAAAATTTGAGGCGTTGCAACCCACCAGACGCTCCAAGTAAGACCCGGGCAGTGTGTTCATAAACATGTTGGCCATCTCTTTTTCCAACATCGGAGGCTGAACACGGGAAGCCATCTCTCTCCAGGGTTGAGCATACTCTTCGAAGCACTCATTGCTCTTGAGAGACAGATTCTGGAGTTGAGTCCTGTCAGGTGCCATATCCGCATTGTACTGATATTGCTTCACAAAAGCCTCAGCCAAGTCTCTCCAGCAGGGAACATGGGCTCTGTCCAGCCTCATATACCACTCCAAGGATGCCCCAGCTAGGCTGTCCTGGAAGAAGTACATGAGCAACTTCTCATCATCGAAATATGCAATCATCTCGCGGAAGTAAGCTTGCACGTGAGTCTTCAGGCAAGAGTTGCCATTGTACTTATCAAAAACTGGAACTCTGAACTTTGGTGGAACTCTCACACCTGGGACCATCCCCAAGTCAGCAACATCCACACCAAGAGCATTTTGTCCTTCCACAGCTTTCAACCTCTCCTCCAATCTCCGAAACATAGGGTCCACACCATGGCCCATGCCAAAGTCTTCCTGAAGCAGGGTGAACTGATCCTCCTGATCATCATGGATGGGTTGTTGATCAGGGTTGACACGTGGGATAGGTATAGGCCCTGGTCCATTGGGTCCATTAGTATCTCCAGCTGGAGGATCAATCACAATCTCTGGTTGAGTAGTAGGGGGATTCCTCTGTATCAACATTCTAAGCTCCTGATGTCCCTGAGCCACTCCTTGGACCACGTCCATGAACTGATTCATGTGAATCCTCATCTCAGCGAGCTCTGCTTGTAGGCCTTCCATTCCTCTGCGTTGATTCCTTTGGGTACCGTTTCAGTGAATGCCTGGGTCAGCTATCCTGCTAGTGGAATACTAAACAAAATGAGAACACTGCGGTGGTACCTGTTATGCAAGACATGCTAATGGATATGCAAATGCAATGACATGTTTATCAATTCCCAAAGGGTATTCTACCCCTTGGTTCCAGTCTCACATCAGATAAACAACATAAGAAGATCGAGTTGTGGATAGACTTCTAAGACCAAGACGCAATAAAGAAAAACCGTCATACAAATGAGTTCAAGGAGAAGGGCCTTAGCCAACAGTACATCAAAAGAGGATCTCCACAACAAGTCTGTGGATCATTACTACAAAGCAACAAAGAAACAAATAAAAAGAGGAATAAAAATAAAGAATCAACCTCCTGTATACAACCCATAAGGAATGCTCCTAACTTCAGCCAGCATTGCCATCATGTTAGGATGTTCTGGAGATTCTGTCAAACGCCGGATAAGCAAATTCCTCTTGTGAACAATCCCATCCAGTTCTTTGATGTGCTCTATGAAATAATCCCCATCATCCTCTCTGAATACCTCTTCAAGTCTAGATTTCTTCAAACCCGCCAGCACTTTGAGTTCTTCAATCTGTTCTTGAGCCTTGTCGAGTTGATTTGTGATGTAACCATTGGTTGTACGGGCACACAGGAGCTCATTGTTCTTCTCCTTCAGTAGAGTCTTCAACTTCTCAATCTGGCCAGTCAATTGGGCCACCATCTCCTCCTCTTTTGCCTTCCGAGAAGCTGAAAACGCGTCCCATTGTTCTTGCCACCCAGCTAACTTACCACGGGTATCTGTTAACTGCTGCTTGACTCGCCTCAACTCAGAACTGGATGACCCCAAGGCTTTGTCAGTTTTCCTGAAGAAGTTCACCTCCAAAGCCAATTTCTTTTCCATTTCTTCTTGTAATCTGACAGCTTCCCCCTTCTGATATTCTCCCTCATGGTATAGATGCATAAAGTCTTGCAACTTCACACTCAACTCCGAGTTTTCAGTTTGAAGTTCTTCCGTGGTATCCTTCAATTTGTCATACTCCTCTCAGCTCACCATTGTTGACTGCTCAGGAGTAGGTGGATACAAAGGTTCTTCAATAGGAAAGGGCAAACTAAACTCTTCGACTCTTCCCCGAAGCCAATCTTCATATTGAGGATAGGTCCTGCAATCCCCCTTTCCAAGCACAGTCCTTCCTCTCTTGATTACCTTGAGCCAGGCCTCAGTTGCCTTATGGGACACAGTCAGATCAGATGAAGAATGGAAAAATAGAGATTCTTCCACATCTTTTTCCAAAGGCGGAGTTTTTAAAGCATACCCAAACTGTCTGACTGCTAGAGAAGGATTATAGTTGATCCCTCCTCTTCTTCCTACCAACGGCCCATTCGGGAAGTTCCCGCAACTGTGAATAATATCCGCCCGAAGCAAGTTCCGGTCAGACCACCAAGAAATATCTTTAGCTCTTATCCCCATCAACCTCTTCGACCAACTCAACGAGTCCTTGAAATCAACGAACGCTCCCGACTTGGGTAGGTGAGAACTGAACCACTTATGAAACAAGGGTGCACAACAATTCACCAATCCTCCTTTTCTATTCTCATTTCTGTGATGCACTGAATGAAAGAAATCTCCCAGCAAGGCCGGCACTGGATTTCCCCACACGAAGAGGCGTATTGCGTCTACGTCCACAAGTTTTGCAACATTAGGGAACAGGACAATCCCGTATACACAAAGAGCCAACACAGCATTGAAACACCTCCAATCACCATTTTCAAGCTTCTTCTTGGCTTCTCCCACTAAGAAACTCAGATGAAAACCACTGACTCCTCCTTTCTGACACATATTAGACTCCAAGACCGATTTCCCCAAATATGTGGCTGAAGCAACCATGCTGAAATCGGGCAGAAACTCGAAACTGTAGAATAACAAATGTGACT
Source organism: Lathyrus oleraceus (assembly GCF_024323335.1). NCBI lineage: Eukaryota > Viridiplantae > Streptophyta > Magnoliopsida > Fabales > Fabaceae > Lathyrus > Lathyrus oleraceus. The sequence goes on from NC_066581.1 coordinate 515,929,738, forward strand.
TGATAGGAACTCTGAGAAAACTGGCAACCTCCTCCAAAGTAGGGACCGAGATATAATCTGGAAATGTAAAACACCTCAATGGAAGGTCATAGAATTGCAGCAATGTAAAGAGAGCATCGTGTTGATCTTTGGAGAGAACCGTAACGAAACTTAGGATAAACCCGTAATCCTTCCGGAATCTTTCTAGAGAATCATGATCCATTAACTTCATCAGCTGTTGAGTGGGATCCAAACAAACCACAGGAAATTTGTAGGCAACATGTCTTTTTCCGCCAATATCCATCTTAGGAGAACCAGAAAACCCCGACTAGAATCAAGAAGAATATATAAACCCCTAGAAATAGATAAACATGTGTTAAATGATGTGAATGTAAAAATGATGCGATGCAATACAGTGACATGGGAATCAGGATTGCTGTATCTGCTTGAACAACGGTCAGGTCGCACTGTCTGAAGAGAAAACCACTGAGGAACATATAAGAGATCAAAGTTCCGCTCCAACAAGAAAACCGGAAAACCGGGTTGGTTGAAGGTTAAGGTTTCCTGAATTTAGCCCGCCCCTCACTGGTAGGTTCTAAGAACAGAAGTTTGTCAGCTTCTAGCCCTTCAGTCGAGAATAATACGTTTACCACTGAAGGTTTGGTATTATTACGAGACAAAAGACCTCCACTGACTCCCCTCAACACGACATCCTAAAAGCAAGTTCCCAGCCTTGGGTCCTCGGATTGAGCAGCGAGAATGCGCCCACCAGAGCTAACATAATCGCGTCTCGGAGGAATGCCTCGACTGAGTCCCCGGGAAATGGTCACCAGAGTCGACGATTTCTAAAGGAACATCCTGTCGTTACGGAACACCCGTAGGACAGAATATATCCAAAAGAAACCTCATCTGGGTGTGGGTGTCATGAACGACTTAACGTAGCAACATGATACGCAAGCCTCATGACTATCCACTCTAAAACCTGTGTGTACGCTCAAGCTTGGGTAGTGGGCTTATCTCTCATAGAACAACCCACCCCAACCCAACAGATCCAGCAGATACAACAATCATATGTACACAATGCAATAAGATAAAGCAGATAAATGCTGAAAGTAAATAAATGTACAAAAGAATAAACACCCAACAAACAAGATACTCACAAAAGCTAGGAGGGACTCGCATAGGGAAACCAGGATCCCCAGCAGAGTCGCCAGCTATCGCAACTGCGAAAAACAACCGGCGGGAAAAAGAACAAAAGAGCCGCCATCGTTCGTTATTTCTCCCAAAGGAAGGAAAGGAAATGATCGAAGAAAACCTGAAGAGAGGAAAAGACAAGGTCTCGCAACCAAATCTAGGGTTCGGGAGTCGATTATGCGAAGGGAAGGTATTAGCACCCCTACGCATCCGTAGTACTCTACAGTATCCACTCTTGTTGTTCTAGTCTAAAGGGTGTAGGTACATCTAAGGTACTATCTACTAAAAGAAGGTCAAAAGAAAATGACTCGCAAGGATGTCGCGTCCACTGCCTACGTATCTCACCTGAGTATGAGAATCAGAGTCTTCGTAGCTCGGCTACCTATGGACGAAAGAGAAGTGTGCTCGATAAGACATCGCGTCTTATGCCTACTGTAGCGGGGTATTCGTTAACATTAGAGATATTGACTAAATCCAAGGTAAACCATACAAGTCGAGTCGCCACCACACTTCTATTTATCCAAAGGAATGGTCAGAAAGCGAACAAAAACCTAAAAGTTTTATCGAATCAAAAACTAGTAAAAATGTCAGAGATCTGGGTAAGGGGGTTGGTTATGCAATGGGAAGGTTTTAAGCACCCAAAACATCCTAGGTACTCCTAGGGAGCCCTTTTCATAAGTGTTGTTCTAGTCTAAAGGGTGTAGGTATATCTAAAGTACTATTTACTAAAAGAAAGGTTAAAAGAAAATGACTCGCAAGGATGTCGCATTCACTGCCTACGTATCTCATCTGAGTATGAGAATCAGAGTCTTCGTAGCTCGGCTACGTATGGGTTAAAGATAAGTGTGCTCGGTAAGACGTCGCGTCTTATGCCTACGTATCTCATCTGGAATGAGAATCAGAGCAAAACGTAGTTCGGCTAACTACGGGAACAAGGGTCTCGATTGCAACTAGGGCAAGGGAAAGGGACGGTCTCGATCGCAACGAGGGAGAGAGAAAAGAATCGCAGCAAGGGCGAAAGTAAGCAAGGATTAGTTGTTAGTCGTTAGTCAAACTCGGGAAGACATCGCGTCTCGTGCCTACGTATCTCATCTGAACATGAGAATCAGAGTTGTCGTAGTTCAGCTAACTAGGGGTTAAGGATTGCCATCTGAACATGGACTTACAAAAGAGGACACCAGCTGTGTCAAAGGAGGGTGGGCAGTGTGTTCAACGTCCTAGCAGTAGGTGTCGCAGCTCGCTGAATCGAGTCTTAGGCAGTTACCTATTTGCAATAGAACGGACTGACATGCCACAAGATCGGAGACGCACGGAAGGTCTAAAAGTGGGGAAGCTTTGCTCTAGAGTTGTCATGCAATATGGACCTATGTGTTAGGATTTACAAAGGGGAACATCTATCTAATGTTAGCATGCAAAGAATAAGGGAATTCTACCTATGTTATCATACAAAGGGTTCTACCTAATGGGTGCTACCTAAACGGAACAAGAGTCGACAGATGGAGCGTGGAGAGGAGTTACAGATAAGGGTAGATGGCGATGCCGGAGGCAATCGACTTACAGGTAGATGGCGATGCCTGAGGCAATCGACTTACAAGAGAATGGATGAATGCGTGCTGGTTCTGTTAAGTTTTGAAAATGATTACTCGATGTTGGATCGAGCTTTTGATCTTATTTTGAAATGGTTATCGGACGTTCGTTTTAATTCTTGTATTAACAGATGACTAAAGAAATAAAGAAATAAATATTATACACTTTATGGGAGAGGGGTACATTTGTTACGAATGAGGATTGTTCATGGCAAACAAACAATAAGAATATATGCCTCATACATCATACAAGTAGGCAATAGTTATCAATCAGATCGGATAAATAAACAATATATAATCAAACCAAAGAATCAAATAATGGAACATTTAAACAATGCATGGGAGTATGAACATGTTAAATAATCAAGCAATAGAAAGCATGAATGAGAGAAACAAGTATAAAAGATAACAGATGAATCAAACAGATGAAAATATGCACACGAAGGGTCCACTGAATAATTTAATCAGGAAATGAGGTAAGGACCAAATAAAATCAAGGTAAAAGGCCTCTAATACATGGCATATGAGATGAACAAGGGAGGATCAAAAGATCTCTTCAATTGCCATAAGCAATCCCTAAGTCAAACATCGATCATAAAGAAGTCAACTGAAAGTTCAAGTCAACTTAAAAAATAACAAATAAATAGCAAATTAATCAAGAAAATTATGAAAAATTAAACTAAATAAGGTGGGGTCAGGACATCATCATCCCCCAAAAATATTTTTAAAATAGTGAAAATTGGCACGTGAATTAATTAAAACAAAACATAGGTCAAACCAAAAGTCAATTAATAAGACTAGGTTGGAAATAAATAAAGAATAAATAGTAAATTAATTAAGAAAATTATGAAAAATTAAAATAAATAAGGTGGGGTCAGGGAATCATCATCCCCCAAAAAGATTTTTTAAATAATGAAAATTGGTACGTGAGTTAATTAAAATAAAACAGAAGTCAAATTAAACGTCAACCAACCAATCTAGGTCAAAAATAAATCCAAAATAAATTGAAAATGTGAAATAAAATTCCAAGAAAAGGTCAGGTTGACCATGAGACAGTGGTCAACCTTCATCCCAAAAATCAAATGCTAAAAATAATTTTAAGTCATAAAAATAAAATCAATAAACAAAAGTGTGTTAAAATGGACCATTTAGAATAAATAATTAAAATAAAATAGTACTCCCTCCGTTTCTTTTTAAGTGTCGTTTTAGCATAAAGCTCTCCAACCAAGATAAATGAATTGTTATAATTTTTTCCCATTGTACCCTCATTTTAATCCACCATATACTTTCTCTTTCTAAATAAAATTCATTAATATAAGTACTCATTAAATTATTTACTTCAAATAACTAATTCCATAATTTTCTCCACATAACTCTCTCTCTCTTCCGTTGCATTTTTCAACTACTCCTAAATTTTTGGAATTAATATTGCTTGCTATAGGAATACGTACTGCTTGCATTTTCATTAATGGCTAAAGGAAAACTTATTGCTTATTGTTTCAATGAATGGCTAAAGGAAAAAATATTCCCTCCAATTATTTTAATAAAAACTTAAGTTTCCCACCGAAAAATTAAAACCAGTAGTACATATAGTATGGTTTCATATTATAAGTTCAAAATATTTACAACTCATAAAATATGGATTTAGATAGTGATACAGAAACATCATTAACAAACCAACATATATTTGAGTTATATGAGTTTGATGAAGATAACTTAGAAGAGGAGTTTGAAGCAACCAATAATATTGATGAGTCCTGTGAAGATAACTTACAAGAGGAGGTTGAAACAAACAATGACACAAGTATATTTTTTAATTTCATGTGTGTTTGGTTACTTTTAATTCCTATAATTTATCTCATGTTTTTATCTCATGTTTTTATGTAAAATAATGGTGGAATCATATTGTGGCGTAATTCAAATCTAAGTTTTGCTTGTTTCTAGTAATCGTTTTGTTTTTTTAAAAATTTACAGTGTATATTGCAGAAAATGTTGAAGCAGAACCTAGAGAAAAAAAGAGATTAAGAATCTTAAGCAATGAAGAACGCATGTATATTTATCATGAGCTACTACAAAAAAGCGTTGATGGAAAATTACGTAAAGGAGCTACAAATGAGGTGGCTTCATCAAATTCGGTTCCTCTAAGAACTGTTCAACGTATTTGGAAAAGAGCAAAAGAAAGTGAAACACGTGATGTCTCTCATAGGAAGACAAAAAATTGTGGACGTAAGAGAATTTCAATTGATGAGAATCAAATTCGTGAACTTCCTTTCAGTCAAAGAACAAACATTCGATCTTTAGCTTTTGCGTTGAAAACCAATCCAACATCGGTGTTCAGGCTTATAAAATCAGGGGCTATACGGCGTAATTCAAATGCCATAAAACCACTGTTGAAAGAAGAAAACAAAATATCTAGGCTGGAATTTTGTTTATCAATGCTTGAAGGTACACCACATGATCCAATGTTTAAGAGCATGCACAATATTATTCATATTGATGAAAAATGGTTTTATATGACTAAAAAATCCGAGAAGTATTATTTGCTCCCAGATGAAGATGAGCCATATCGGACATGTAAGAGCAAAAATTTCATTGCCAAAGTTATGTTCTTAGTTGCTCAAACTCGACCACGATTTGACTCAGAAGAAAATGAAACTTTTTCGGGTAAAATTGGTGTTTTTCCGTTTGTTACCCATGAACCGGCTATAAGGTCAAGTATTAACAGAGTTGCGGGAACAATGGTAACAAAAGCAATAACTACGGTAAATAGAGATGTGGTAAGATCATTCCTTATTGACAAAGTTCTACCCGCTATAAGAGAAAAATGGCCAAGAGATGAATTTGAGTCAACAATATTTATCCAGCAGGATAACGCAAGGACGCATATAAACCATGATGATCCTTTATTCCGTGAAGCTGCCACCAAGGATGGGTTTGATATTCGTTTAATGTGTCAGCCTGCAAACTCTCCAGATTTGAATATCTTAGACCTTGGTTTTTTCTCGGCTATACAATCATTGCAATACAAGGAAGCACCGAAAACTATTGATGAACTTATCAGTGCAGTGGTGAAGTCATTTGAAAATTTTCCTTCAATTAAGTCCAATCGTATATTTGTATCATTGCAACTATGCATGATAGAGATCATGAAAGAGAAAGGTTCCAATAAATATAAAATTCCTCATGTAAATAAGGAAAGGCTTGAAAGAGTAGGACAACTACCAATTCAAATTAAGTGTGATCCAATATTAGTACAAGAAGTCAAAAATTACTTAAACATGGAGTAATACTTATTGTAATTGGGATGTAGTCACATTTGAAAATTTCAAATAGAGTTTTTTTTTTTTTTTAAATTCCTAAACTTTAGCCATAAAAAAATAATGTTCCTGCACGTAACAAGTTAAGTTCCAAAACTTTAGCAAATATAGGAATTCAATAAAAAAATACAATAAGAATGAACGTAAGAAATGCAGTTCCTAAATTGTATCAATAAAAAAAGCAATAACAAGGAATTCTTCTCCATACTTATTAAGCAATAACAAGGAGTAAATAAAAAAAACAATAACAATGACTTCTTAAATAACAACTCCTATACCTTATGCACTTAAGCCAAATCTAAAATAGATACTCCATACTTAGTTCACAAATATTTTTCAATAAAATTTTGGAAGAAGTTTTTTTTATCATCTTTTTTATCACAGGTCGAAACTCAACATGGTGGGAAGATTCTTTTCTGTTTTCTTCTTCTTCTTCTTCAGGAAATTTGTTCAAATCAAATTCATAATCTGCCTCTTCATTTAAATCAAAATCCAATACAACTCTTGATAATACTTCATCTTCGTTGTCATCTTGTTCTTGTATCTTGTCAAAAGAGTCTTCCACTATTTCTCCTTCTTCTTGCTCCAATGAGTCTTCCACTCTTTCTTTTTTTTGAACATCCATGGAGTCTTTTGTTGTTTCCACCAGAGCTCTTTTGTTTTGCACTTGATAATTTAAACAATGCTACTGATCCTTTTTATAGAATTTTAAGTCTTCAATTGGTAAATTTGTTCCTTTGACAAAATTTAATGCTAATACATTTTTCTATGTAACATTGGAAGCTATCATTTGAATTTAATTTTTATTGACCAGCCAATACTTTGAATAGGAATGGGAGTTATGTATGGGAATGAGAGTACGTATTAAGAAAGAGAATTTTATGGAAAATGTGGAGTGAGTTATTACATATATTAAGAAAGAAAAATTTATGGAAAATATAAAGTTGAGTTATTTAAATAGTAAGGGTATAATTGACAAATTGTAACATTAAAACATCAAAACGACACTTAAATAGGAACAAAAAAAATCTTCTAAAACGACACTTAAAAAGAAACGGAGGGAGTAATATTAAAAAAATACGAAAATAAAAATTATATAAAATTAAATAAAATGTTAAGAAAAGTGAAAAATATTTTCGGGTAATTTTATGGACGAAAAAAATATTTTAAATAAGAAAAAGAAATATGAAAATGGAAGGATTAATGGTGATGAACATGGTAAGCAAGCGTAGATATATCAAAACATGGCCATGGAAGAGATGATTACCTAATGGAAAATAGAAGTGTAATGGAATCTCATATGTGATGAAGCTTTGCCTCTTTTCCACGAAATTCCAATGCTCCTTTAGGGTTAGGGTTTCAGCTTCTTAAATAGGGTGGATTAGGTGTTCTCATGGGCTTTTTAATAAGTGATTTATCCATAAGAATAAAAGTGTGAAGTGAGGTGTAAAATGTTATTTTGGGCCAAACTTAAGTGAATAGATGTCCAATGCATGGCCAAAAGAGGTAAAAAAACGTGACTGGTTTGTGCAACATGCTTAGAAAATCTGATTGGGCCAACCAGGCCCAAAATCTGCCTAGAAAATCAAGTCATGGTGCCCACTTTAAATGAATGTATCTCTCAAAACATGGATCCAAATGAGATGATTCCAAAAGGATGTGAAAGAGAACACGGGAAGGTACAATTGTTGTGAAGAAAGTATTTTCAAATAATGCCTTGAAGTGCAAGAAAATTGACCAAGAAGTCTTGACAAATTTTGAAGATTTTGGACTTAGAAATTTTTCTAAGTGTCCTAAAAAAATGTCTCACTTTGACTAAGCATAACTTTCTCAATTCTAATCCAAATGGAGCAAACTTTATATCTCTAGAAAGCTTGGAACAAGAGGAACAACTTTCATGTTGGAGAAAGTTTCAAATGGAGCTTTTATCTTGATGCAAAATGGGCTTAAAGTGAGTGCAACGATCATGAAAACTTGCCGTAAATGGAAAGTCAACCATTTTCAAATTAAGTAACTTTTCCAATTCCTGATTAAATGATGAGTCCATGATCCAACCTTGATCGAATTTCACATATAGGATCCCCTAGGCATGGATTTTGAGATTCCACTCTCAAAATGTCAGGAGTTGACTTTTCTGGCCCCACAGTTGACTTTTCCCGAACTGTCTGATTCCCGATTCCATTGATCAATTGAAGCACTTCTAGCTCAAATAAAGAGCTGATTTTTTGTATGTAGACCCTTGTGGACATATGGAGGGCCATGGAAAAGAGTTTCACCCAAAGAATCAGAAATAAACTGATTTTATACCAAACCCTAGTTTTAGGAAAAAAATGATCAGGAACTGATTGCACTGATTGCCAATGGATCTTTCTGAGATAATTGTGAATCTTCCTAGGCCAAGATGCCTCTCTAATCATGACATGGATGAGCTCCTCTACTTCCAACCAAACATTTCCTGTTGCAGGTAGCCATGAAACCCTAATTCCTAATTAAATCCAGATGAACACTCTATTAGCTTTGAATCCTTCACTGATGAACTAAGGACCATAATAAGATACTTGGACCCCCCCTGAGACCCTTGAGACTTGTATATTTAGAAAATGAAGTCAAATTCTCAATCTTGCTTTGTGTGGGCTCCTTCTGTTAAGGAGTGATCGATCAAAACCTGATCTCCATGTCACTAATGCAGTATGCAATGAGTATGACCTAATATGATGCTAATGAAGTGTAAAACATAATCCCATGCTTCCAGGAAAAATGAATGGTAAGTTTTGGGGTATTACATACTCGTGTGACATTATTGATCCCAACAAGACCTCCACCAAGTGAATGGGCTTGCAAGTCAACTTACTAAGGAATAACTCCACACAAGTCAACAAGACTATGCCATTCTCCTATCATAAGTGCACTCGAGTTCGGGTATAGAACTCATCTCACAAGAGATCACCAAGCACACAAGCAATTGATATATATCAAGCAATTCATATATTACAAATAATACAGTCATCCCAAATTTGCACAAAAATATGTCACAAATAAATATAAACATACAATACAACAAGCAAAAAGTAGGCTAAACCCACTAGGAAGAAGCACATCTTTTCCCCAACAGAGTCGCCACTTTTCTGTAGCAGGGTATTCGTTACCTTTAGATTTATTGACTAAATCAAAAGTAAGCATATAATTCGAGTCGCCACCGCACTTTTATTTGTCCAAAGGAAAGGCTAAAAAGCGAACAAAAGCCAAGTAAGAAGTTTTATCAAATCAAAAACTAATAAAAATGTCAGAGATCTGGGTAAGGGGGTTGGTTATGAAATGGGAAGGTTTTACGCACCCAAGACATCCTTACTACTCTAAGGGAACCTCTTTTTGCAAACATGTGTTGTAGGTTGGTATTTGTGAAAATATTCGTGCAAACAAGATTGAGGGGATGAGAAGAGAATAGATTATATTTACAATTTTGTTGTTTGAATGGATGAACCCATTGCCTACGTACCATCACAAAGGTAGGATCAAAACCTCGTAGTTCAGGGTAAAAATCTCAAAGATTGGTGAATTTATTTGATCAAAAGCCTTAAGGTCTTTTGTTATCAAAGGGAGAAAACTCAACCTAAACCAACAATCCACCATGTGAGGAGAGTTTCAACATACTAGTGAGGGGTTAACCCTATAATAAGTATGGAAGACTTATAGTCCAATCACTGAGGAAAAGGTGAGGCTTACATTAACCACTATGATAACTCAAACCTATGGCGAATGTTTATGAAAAAAGGTTTAACAAAGTTGGCCATTGGAACCACAAAATCACTTGAAGTGAGTTGTATTTACAAGTTAAGTGTATTTACAAAATGAGGTCAAAGTAGACTTAAGGTTTATTCACAATGAGTATTAATGAAAAGATTTTTGAAAAAAAGTCAAAGGCATAAGGCCTAGGTTTCTAGTTTGAAAACAATGTCAAAGTTTGCACAAAATGAGTTTGGCTTGGGTTAAAGTGGGGAGAAGAAGAGAAGGGCTAGTCCTAAACATGCAAAGATAAGAGAAGAGATAAAACCCTTGGAGTTCCTTTTCTTGAGATCATAAAGATGATTCAAGATGATCCTTTCCTTTGGACTTAGCAAGCAACAAGCAATCAAATATATATTATATTCAAGCTCCTAGGATCTCCACTTGGCTTGTCTCTCTTAACTTGGCTACTCATGACAATGGTCCTTCTTACTATCTCAAGATGGAATCCCTACCATACAAGAACAAATATCAAAAAGTTCACAACACAATAAGTGAAAAGGACAAAGAATGAGTTTAGATTAGGGGTCATTTGAAGTCAACTTTAAGATTTAGCATTCTAAAGGCATGAGGCCTAGTTGCTCTTCAACAAGTTTAGCATTTTAAAGGCATGAGGCCTAGTTGCTCTTGAACTCCTTTAAGCATAGGTAAGGTCCGAATTCTAAGTCCTTTCTCCTTTTTGCATTGGGTTCACACAAACAAAGACAAAACAAACACAAAGCAACAATATATTTATATACAATATGAGCTCCAATGAGCAAAAGGAAAATGGCATAAGCATAAAATATGTGCTCAAGTGAGCAAAGGGAAAAAGCAATATGAATAAATGAGCAAGAAAGTAAATTGCATCAAAGTAAATTGCAAGAAATTAAATGCTTGAATTAAAGTTAGTAGTTAGTAGTTAATATTAGTGTGTCATAAGACAACTTAGCGCTATGTTAAGCAATCGTAAGTGGACTAATGTAGTAGTCACACCTATCTGAGGCCGGTCAATAAAACTATAGGTAAATAAACACAAGTTAGAGATCATGACTAGTAAGCCAAACTCCTACAACTTGACATGCCAACAGAAAAGAAGAAATACCTTGTATGGACTTTAGGTTTTTTTGCTTGACTAAGAAGCAACCTATCTTGGACACAAAGCAACTCACTTGATCTTTGATCAAGTTGAGTTTGATTTGGATCAAAGAAGGTTAAGCCTCTCATGTGTTAAGACCAACCACAAATCATTAACTCATTGGCCAAAATAAAAAGAAGAAGTGAGATGAAGATGAAATGAAAAAAAGGAGAATTCAAATGACATAATCAAAACACAATGATCAAATGTGAATCAAATCATCATAAACTAATGTAAAAGAGAAGAGAAATGAAGATTAGAAGTCAACAAAGTCAAACATATTTTTTTGTATTTTTTGGAATTAAAATAAATGCAAAATTAAAATGGACAAAATATGGTCAAACCTCAAATTCAATTCAAATCAACTTCAACAAGTCCAATTGAATCATCATAGGTCTAACATGGTTAAACAAGGTTTGACAAATTTTCTCAATATTTTTTGAAAACAGAAACTATTTTATAACAATTAAAAACCAAAAATAACACAAATGAACTAAAATCTCAAATAAATCTCAAATCAATTAAGAAATTGATGAGACTATTTTTCATAGACTTATCATGATCCATATGTGTTAAGAAAATATTTTTGGAATTTTCAGATATCAAAAGTATTTAAAATGAATTAAAAACTATTAAAAACAAAATAATTCACAAAAAATATTAAATGAAGTTACAAAAATAATTAAAAATCAGATTATGAAACTAGATTTTTCAAGAATTTTTTTGCCATTGGTCTCATATTTTTGTGACTTCAAATAAAGTAGTTATGAATTTTTGAAATAAAAAGGAATTAAAAGGAAATAAAATAGAAAATAGAAAATAGCAAAAAAAACCAGGAGCGCTGGATTGACTTTATTAATTGACGTGGCGTCATCCAAGGGCTCAGAAGCGCTGATGTACCATGGTCACAAGTCAAATGCATCACACAATGAATTAAAAGAGGTCAAACACACGCACGACCAAGATTAGATCGTTTAATTGAGATCCAAGGGCGGTGGGGTATCCACGTGGGGATGGTGGTGGAAACCACCATCTTCTCCGGCCAGCAAACAACTTCCGGCCACCACGCGCAGGTTTTGAAACTTCAATGAAAATAAACAAACGTGGTACCAAAATGAAGCTGGGGTGATGTACATCACCCCTGTAACCTTGGATTGTGCTCAATGTTTCTATTAAGTGAGAAATCTGAGCTTGAAATTCAAGGCATGCAAACTGAAATGGTTCAAATCATGAAATCAAGACCACCACTGATCTGCCTCTTGCTCGAGGACTTCAGAAAACAGTTTCAATCACAACAATTCACATCATGGAGTAAGATTTAGATCAAAATAGTTTGATGTTATACCTTTGAAGTGCAGCTTTAAACAACACGATCTCTTCAAATCTTTGCTTCCAATTTGATCTTGAGATGATGAGGATGCAAGGCTAAGGAATTGAAACTTGAATATCACATGATTGTGTTGAAATTCAAGCTTGAATTTGAAAAAATGAAAATGGAAATTCCTTTGAGTAAGGTTGGGTTTTCACTTCAGCGGCCTTTCAGATCACCTTAAGGTTGATATTTGAATGAGCAATCCCATGTATTTATAGCTGGAGATGAAGCAAGGCAAGGCAATACTCGTGTGTATGAGAATTGGGTCCTCCATGCATGGGCCTGTACAGGCGTATGTGAGGCCCAAAATTGAGTGGAAATGCAAGTTGATATCATTCTGAGATGGTTTGCACGTGCAATTGGCTTGGTGTTTGCTTGTCCATGAAGATTCAATGTGAATTGCATAATTGATCATAAATGTTAAGCCCTTCGAAAATCACACATGGCAAATCCAAACATGATGGTGTGAGTAATGGTTGGAAAGATTTTTGAATAAGGAACGAAAGTTATGTTGGGCAAAAATCCATTTGGAGTTTGGAAATTTATGAAAACTGGCCTTGAAGTTTGAGGTACAAAACATGTCTAGGTTTCCTTTGAAATCTTTTATCAAAAGTGATCAACTTCAAGCCCTTCTATTTCAATGATGTAAGAATCAAATGGAAACACCTCCAGCATCAAAGTTGTATATATTTTCAAGATAATCAATATAGACTTAAAGTTTGCATCATTTGGATTTTTTATGAGAAAGTTATGGGCACTTGAAGTTGGACATTTTTCAAATTCAATGGTTTTGGTCCAAAGTGACCTATAATGTTTTGTATTATCACATGTGTTTCTTTTAGGATTATGAAATTTTGTCCAACATAAAAATTGAAGTAGACATCTCAAGATTTCCAATGAAATTGGTTTCACCTCAAAATCATAAAAAATAAGGAAGTTAGGTCCTTGGGAAGTTGACCTAAAATTAGGGTTTCAACCAAAATGACCTATAATGTTTTGACATGAATGATGACCTTCCAAGTTTCAAATGGATTTTTGATGAACATGAAAGTTTTTCATATGGTTTTTAATAACATTGTTTCTCTTGAGGTCATCTTCATTTGACAAACACATCAAACGTTAGGTCTCAGGAATCCTCAGTTTAGTTAGATGACTTGACTGGTCAACTTCTCAAGGCCAAACTTCAAATCTTGATGAATGAATGATTGAGGATACTCACATAGGCTCATATATGCATAAAATAATGAATGAAATAACTCCCATTGATTTAATTTGATCATAGGTTGAGGTTGCTTCATGGGCAAGGCACAATCAATGCACAGTTGAATTAGGGTTTCCTTGGGAAACAATCCTCAAGCCCCTTGGTTTATCTTGACCAAGTTGGAAAATTGAGATACTTGGGAGGCATATATGATGATCGAGAGCTTTGGGGACCATTATCATGCTTGCTTTCATCTTCATCTAGCCACTTCGTTGAGCTTAGGAGCCTCCTAGGAGCAAGGGCACATGTGATCACTTGAGCTTCAAAACAAAAAGAGTTAGTGACATATTTTTGTGCTTTTGGTTAGTAATCAAGATAAGAAAAGCAATAATATACAATACAAGCATGCTTGGTGGTCTCAAACCACTCACACAAGTCCCAACCCAAGGGTTAAGGAGCCAAACAAGCTATGATCCTTGAGGAAATGCAATGAGCAAATGATATGATGCCATGAGGGATCTTAGGGTCAAAATTAGGGTCTTACAGGGTGAAGAACAACACTTAGTGAGAAAATAGGTGAAAAAATGCACCCACGTCATGCTAGGACAAGCTCACGTTGGGCTAATGATTACTCAACTCTCTCGCATTGACATCTAGCATGCCCGCGTTGAATATTTTTTATGAAACACTTTTGGCAACTTTATAAGGAATATGAGGAAAATAAAAAGAGGTTGGATTGTGGAGAGAGAAAAGTGACATATTTGAGCGACTTTGGAGTTTTGGAGGCCATTTGAGAGTTATTTCTTCGGTGATTCTTCATGTTCTCTGAATCTACACTTATGGTATTGAATTTTTTCAACATGACTAGATAGATTCCTCTTAGGTTAGGTCTTATTTGATGATGAACCTGTTTTTACTTGATTGAGACATATGATATGATGTTGTTAATGTGATTGTTCTGACTCGTTCTTATTATTCAGTTATTGATTATGCTCATTGCCTTTTATTTGTTACGACATTCGAATTGATCTTGATAAGTAGTGATTACTGACCCTAGGGTTATTTATCCAACATACTTTAACTGTTGAATTCGCTAATTGGCTAGGGATAATATGATTAGAAATTGTGATTTATATATTAACGTGTTGTGTTTCCAGATTTAAGGGTATAATTGACCAGGGGGATCAGGGAATTAACGTGTGGGCTATTGAACTACACGCCAACAGATTGGGTGTGGCGGTAGAGTTAATTTGTCGTGTAACTTTGTAGTCATTGCGTGTATGTTAATGCTCGTTTCATCAATCAAGTAGAAATATGGGATTATGATAATAAGACTTGACCGTCTTTATCATAATTGTTATCAAACCTTCTCTCTTTTATTTTCGACTAAAATAATATGAAAAACCCATATTTACTGGTTTTAATCATATCGCATAATATACCTTGTTTTAAGTTCGTAATTCCTGTGGAGATAAATTTATTTTTATTAATTCAATAACAACATTAGTACACTTACTAGTAAATTGTCCATCAAGGTTTTAGCGCCATTGCCATGATTGTTGATATTTTCGACAAGAAAAATAATGTGTGACATTTGTAAATTTTGACCTCAAATATATCTTACTGAACACACAAGCACCCACCAATTGATCGACCTGATAATTGATTCTCGAAAGAGGATACCTATTTTTTATAGTAACTTTATTCAGTTGTCTGTAGTCAACACACAACCTCATACTGCCATCCTTCTTCTTAACTAGTAACACTGGCGTACTCCACTGAGAAACACTTGGTCGAACAAACTTCTTCTCAAGCAACTCTCCCAACTATGATGCCGACATCCTATATGGAGCCATCAACACTGAATTAGTACCGAGTACCAAGTATATGGAGAACTCAACTTTGCGCTCCGACTGCAAGTCACTGATATCATTTGGGAATACATCCGGAAAGTCACACAGAAGAGGTAAATCAACATTTGCAATTTTTACTGTCAACTTGCAATGATGCAAACATTGCAAACATATGAACCTCATCTTCAAAGAGTTCTTCAACTTATTTAGTAGATAGAAACATCAACTCTCCATTACACCAAACTATGGAAATATCACCGTCCTATTGTAGCCGTTGATATGAACATATTTGAAAGGTAGACATACCAAGTCCATCGCAAAACCCTTTCCATAAATGGTTAACGGACAACTCAAACACACCATTGGAGTAGTCACAAAACCATTAGTTGGGGTATCGATAACCATACTCCCAACCATAAAAGATAATTTTAAATCCAACCTCTTAGCACACTCAAGCAAAATAAACAAATGAGTAACACCAGTAACAATAATAGTAATTAACTCAACATTGTTAATAAAACATATACATATGATCAAGTTATCCGTCTTGGGAATCTCTGAACAACTCAAAGCAAACACTTTACGATTAGTCTGGGCAGCAGTAACTGTCGTCTTCTTTGGCTTATGACATTTCATACTGATATGACCCTGTTCACCATAGTTGTAACAAGTCAGACCATCATTCTTGCATCCTGCAACATGGTGACCCGTCTTCCCATGTTTGGAACTCCTTAGAACCTTATTATTACATTCATTAGCAAGTTGCCCAGCTCGCCACACTTGAAACACTTTACAGAAGCGGGATCCCCTCCCCCACTTGGTTTCTTCTCACCCAAAGTCTTATGTTTTCCCTTGTTAGCGGGAGTCACATAAGATTTTCCTCGAATCCGCCCTTTCTTCTCACTAAGACTTTTATAGTGAGTAGATCAGACTCTACTATCCTCATTGTAGATTCTTCTCTTACTCACCAGTTCAGCATACCAACGAATCTATTGGTATCTAACACCTTGTTTGATCTCTTGTCTCAACCCATTTTCAAACTTGAGACATTTGGAAGTTTTGGTATCAACTCTGTTGTAATGAGGATAAAACTTCACCAGCGCCTCAAACTTCGCAGCATACTCTGCCACAATCATGTTTCCTTTCTTCAACTCAAGGAACTCTATCTCCTTCTTGCCACACACGTCCTCAGGGAAATACTTCTCCAATAATTCATTTTTGAACACAACAAAAGTTATCTCTGTACCATTAGCTTCCAATCTTGGATGCACGTTATCCCATAAATTCCCAGCTTCCTCTAACAGCATATGATTACCAATATGTACCTTATGAACCTCAGTTCAAGCCATCACTCAAAAGATCTTCTCGGTTTCTTTGAGCCATGCTTGTGCACCCTATGGATTATAGCTACCCTTGAAAGTTGGTGGGTTATTCCTCTGAAATTTTTCCAAAGCACGAAACTCAGCAAGAGCTGCTCCTGCTCCCCTAATCTGATTATTCTATGCATTCTAAGCCATCACCCGAGCAAGCGATTCCAAAGCTTCAACAATAGCACAATTGTTTCTCCTAGCCATTATGCACACCATAAAACAACATTAGAATAAACAATGCATCGATAGTGTACATACACTCATCGACTAATAGGGAACTAACATCATAAAAAAACTTGGCCGGACGGACCGACCCGCTCTAATACCACTATTGTAACACCCTAAACCCCACACATAAATTATTGTATAATTTAATATAAAATATAACCACGTAGGGTGTCACACATTTATAAAACACGACCTGGCCCGTAACACGAGTCTTAACAGTAAATTTCAATACACACATTTGTAATAAGGATGTTTACACGATATCCAACTTATCTGAATCATACATGGGATGTTTACAAGATATCCATCTCATCTGATCAGTATCATATATTCACATAATAAGACATTCATAACTTGTCATCGCAAGCTTACTTCTATTTTAAAGTATCATGACAGTAGAATTATCATCAACAATTATGGAAGAAAAAGTAATTACATTTAGTCTTAAACTTCAATTCCAATAACAAAATAAGAGAGTTGTAATCAATCAACTCAACATCTTAAGAATGCTCAACAACAAAATTAGTCTTATGACTTTAACATAATCGGACATAAGGAGTAAAACAAGCGTTTAACCCAACCGAATGTTACATGACCAGAGCAAAGTACCACTAGTAAAAGAAAAAAAATAAAAAAGTAACTCCAAGAGCTATCTTCCACTTACTTCAACGATACTATTCTTGAGTATCTGCATGATTCCCATGTAAAGACAACATTCAAATAGAAGGGGTGAGAATACACTTCAATAATTAAAGGTGAAAACAGGCAGGAGTAGATTATCACATAGCAGCAACATACACATTACTCAATCAACACAAATATATTAAGTATTCTCATCCAACAACACATCAACAACAATCAATACAAATGCAACACTTATGCAATGTACTCAACACCGACTCGACATGCATGTGGTACCAAATATGAACACTCAGGTTCATTTCTCTCCTCAATCCCCACCATAGGATCATATTCCCTCTTGGAACCAGAGCACACCAAAATTGCTACCATCGCCATATGTAACACTTCACCAATTCCTACAAGAACCAGCTACTCGCACTCGATCCCCATCATAGGACCAAGGCTCACCAAAAAGAACTAAATTTTTTATGACATGAATGTATGTACTCATAACATGCAAGAATAACACATACACATTGGCCTATCTTTTGATCGTGTATGCCACCAGTAACATAATCAACATAAACATAAAATATGTATAATTAAATATGAAACATATTTAAAATTCACCACAATTATTTGTCACAAGCAAGAAATAAATAGTGTTAAAACAACAACAAATAACAACAAATAATAGGAACTCAACAATTGTAACTTCATATGCATTTGATCATGTTACTTCACCAACACGACGACACATCATCGTATAAACATAATGATTTGCTAACCAATCATACAAGTTAGAACAAACATCCCTACATTAGTCATATTAATACCTATCAGCTATCTGACAAAGCACTACAATGATGCATCTCTGAGCGTTATAATTCTAACGCTTCAAACGGCACGTCATTTGGGCCTACGGATCAAAAGTTATGGCGTAAATCGTCAGACAATTATACATGTAATTTTCGTCAATTATTAAGGAAATTATCCCATATTAATCCTCTTAAATCATTATAATTTAATAGTATTTTTATTTATCTTTCCAAAGTTTCGAATCGCGTCTCAATACGTGTCACGAAACTCCAATTACGAAGAAAATTGTTGGAACCGAAAAATCAGTACACAACAACTGTAACCGGTCACACCAAAACACGCAACCCGTTACAGTCACAAAAATTTCAAAAAATACTTATCATTTTACACCAATGCGTTAACCGCTTACCACTGTACAGGAACGAACAAACGTAATTTTCATTATTGGAGGCCTTTTGAACCTCCGATTTTGATTCCGTAAACACCTCCGATCTCAAAATTCAACATACTACACTTATTCAGTGATTAAAACAGGAATTTCATAATAATTCACATATTGGCATCAAAAAAATAATTCAATCTCATCAATTCATGTTTACCCAAAACCTTCCAATCCCTCAAACATGGTGGAAAACATTTGACATCTCAAAACAGAAAATAATGCATATATAATAACAACAAAATTCTCACCAAATTCATCATACAACAACAATTATAACAAAAAATCCAGAATCAAACATTAGAACACCAAATCCTATTGGAGGTCAAGGCCTCCTCCTTCTACCCCTCATTCTTAAACACTCATTAAAGAAGCAATTTCCCTCTTACATTAATTCCTAGAAGCACTTTGATAAAATTCAGGTTTTATTGATCATTCTTCCTTAACTCCTAGCCTTCTCTCTATTTTCCCATTCCTCTTGCCTCTTTCTCCTTTTTTCCAATTTTCTATGTCCTGGTCCAAAAAGCTCTTAAACTTAGGTTAAACTCTTAACTTATATTTTTAGGATAATCTTTCTAGAATCAAAATTCTGACCCAACTCTTATCCCTCTTACTCCTTCCTCCCTTCCACTTCTCATAATTTCCCTTTTGACCCAAAGTCTCTATTTCTTCATTATAATTAAATAAATCAAATGAATTACTATTACTTAAATATTAAAATAGTAATATTCTAGATTTAATCTAGTTTTCTCCCTCTCAACAATGCTAACCATACACCCTCAAACACTTATTTATTTAGTTAAACCATAATAACTAAATAAATTTCATACAATTATAATTAAATAAAACACTGAAAATCATCATAAATCATCAAAAATTCAAAATAAAACATTCAATAAAATTGGAGTGTTACAATGTTGTCATGAGATAGTTCTTGAACTTTCTTTGAAACTTTCCTTCATAAGGCTTTCCTTAAATGATTTTTCTTTTAAAGATCAGGACAATCATGTCAGAAGTGATCATGCTAGTTGCAATTATAAAAGATCTTCTAATCAACTTCTCTGTTCTAGGAACATAAGCCTTTGAAGTTAAAGCTTATACTAAAGAGTCTCTTATTACTCTTGGTAAGATGTAGGAATCTCTTGCAAAAGGAAGGCCATTTCCTCATTATCATAATCCCCATTAGAATCTTCTCAATTAGAAGTTTCTTCTAGTTTTTCTGACCTTTGGGAATATGGATATTTGATCAATCTTCCTTTTAAATAAGCAGATCAAGATTAAACCTGATTCCTACAACAAGCACATTTACCCCCACAAGTCAGTCTTAAGGATTAAGAAGTCCTTTGATACTTACAAGGAAAATGACTTAAGGTAGAAAATATTTCTGGATTTCTTCAACAAGCACACTTGTCCCACGAATCAGTCTTAAAGATTAAAAATCCTTTCATACTCACAAAACAAGTGACCTAGAGAAGAAAAAAGTTTCTTGATCTCCTTTAGCTCAACTTTCTTTTCCTTCTATAGTTTCCATTTTGTAACAAATGAAGGAAAATTCAAGGAAAGCTGAGTCGTTGCTTGAGTAGCTTTTTCTCACCGAATCTTTTTTGTTTCATAGTTAAGTGAAATAAGCACTGTCAGGCTCTAATACCAACTAAAGATGAGAAAAATATACAAGAATGGGGGGGGGGGGGGGTGGATTGCATATGACTAAAGATCTCTTTTCACTTATGATTTTGGAACATCAGATTTTGAACCACGTTCAGAGTCTAATACCGGATTAAATATCAAAAGTGAGAAGTTTACTTCTTTCTTTTTCAACTCTATTTCAGAACCTAAGGTTTCAAGCTCAGATTCGGATATGAGTAAGAGGATGAATTAGAACTGAGTCTAACTTCAGAGTTTATTTGCACATCAAAATATAAATGCAGAAATAAATAAATATACACACAATATATCCTGATTCCTCTCAAAGAGAGAGTAGTCCAGTTCCCTTGCAGCACAAGAGCTTTTAACATTAATCAGACTGATTATACTTTGTTAAGCCAGCAACTCAAGATTTCCTGCTCAATCACACTTGATCGAGACTTCCTTGCTCAAGCACCCATATCAAGAATTCCTTATCAATCACCCCTAATCGAGACTTCCTTGCGTAAAATTCCTGTTCAGGACTTCCTTGCCTTAAGCTCATGTTAAAGACTTTTTGCTCTACCTGCAAGCATGAGACTTCAATGCTCAAGCACCTAACTCGAGACTTCCTTGCCTAAACACTCTTCTAAGAACTTTCCACCTTAATCTCATGTTAAAGATTTTTGCTCAATCATATAGAAAGAGACTTCTTTGCCTAACTAATTATTCTTCTCTCCTTGCACAAATTTTTCTTGTTGTTATTCCTTTCTATTCTAATGAACATATTCAGATATTCTATCTTTATAATGTATGTGAATATGTTTCATGTCTGCTCTCACACACTTAACCCTTTTGGTTATATTTTCTATTTAATGTGTGTTTCATAGATATGTGTTTTCTGATTAAAACACAGTCTCTCTCAACCAATATAGTGAATTAGTATCACATCTTTGTAAACACAATCATGTATTCTTCAAATCACATTCAACTTGGTCAGAACAGACTTAGAGAGATTATTTTCAATCTTCATCTATAAATAGATCCATTGAAGATTGAAAACTACCATATTACAGATAGTTGTTGAAGCTACCATGATACAAGCAACCGTTAAAGGTCTTTAGTTGTTGCACAATAGAGTGAGTCAAAACTCAGCTAGCATAAAGACGTTGGGAGAAGAGAGTAAAGTTTAGAGCAGTTGGAGAGATAAGATCCTGGGAACACATCTTTATGTTGATTAGAGATAAAGTATTGTACCGTTGTCACGTGATCTTTTATGGATAACTTCAGACTTGAAATCTTCTTGTAGACGTTTGTTGAAGCTTGTTCAGAGTCGCTGCTATCCTTATACTTAAATTCTTGATTCAGAGGCTTTTAATAGAATTAGTTAAAGATTGATCAGAAGTTAAAGTATGTCTTCAGAACCTAGTTGGAGTGAGACTTTAGAGTCTAGAGTTCACAAGTTCAGAGTTTGTTTTCATCAGAGTCTTAATCGGAACTAGTCTGGATAAACACTTATAGAGTTGATGACTTGATGTAGACAAATTCCTTTGAAGCAGATCCTTCAGAAGTGTTGGTAAAACACGTTAAAAATTTGCAGGGTCATTCCTTGTGACAGTGAATGCTTGCTTCAAAAGATTCCATTCTTCATAGTTTGTTGATCTTTGGATTCCATGATAAGCTCAGGTTCATCTGGAATACTTGGATAGACTCATCAGAGTCTGGAAGCTTGGTTCTGATACTTCAGATTCAGAACAACTTTGCTTCCCTTTAATGGTTCTTTTGAGTGATTAACTTGATTAATATTAAGGTTAATGTCTTTTGATTATGCAAACTAGAATAACCATTAGTAAACCCTGTTGTTCTTTAAATACATCGTTATCATCAAAATCTTTTAGGAGCTTGAACAAATCTTGTTCTGACACAATACATATGTGATAGCTTCTAAACCTTTGAAAACTCCTTAAAACTCACCTATAAAACTCTATTGCCCTAATTCTTATTCTTTTCACGATTCTACATAATATAAAAAATTAATTGGGCAATTAATTTATCTAACTACTATTTGCCCTGATATTTCCTTTGTTGTACAATAAATCAATTAATTTGTTTTAAATCTTACTGATAACCATTTTAAGGCAACAATTAGAGTTCTCTGGTATTTAAAAGAAACTACTTAGGGATTATTTTATCCTGCAAATTCTGATTTATGTCTCTCTGGTTCTACAGATGTTGAATGGGCAACATGCCCACAACTAGGAAATCCACCACTGGTTTTGCTCTTTTTTCAGGCAAGTCTCTTATCTTGGGGAAATCCAAAAGGCAAACAACGGTCTAAAACTCTATCTTCAAAGTAAAATATAGAGCCATTGCTCCCCTCACACGTGAGGTTCAATGGTTGCACTATCTCTTCAAAGATATTGGCATCCAGTTCAAAAAGCCCACATCCATTTGTTGTGACAATCGATCTGTTGCTTACCTTGCACACAACCCCACCTTTCATGAATGATCAAAGCAAATCAAAATCGACTACCATCTTATACACTAATAATCAGAATCAAACCTAATTAAGCTCTTCCCCCATCCCATCTTATGTCCAACTTGCAAATGTTTTGATGAAAGCGTGTGTTGCTCCCACATTTTCTTCATTTCTTAGCAATCTAGGACTTTTCTCAATTAACAATCCAACTTGTTGGGGGAGTATTAGAAACCATATGTTAATTTGTTATTACATTATTTGGCGTAATCCAATTCCACTATTTTAGGCTATTTTAGTTTGTAACCGTTACAATTGTTACCTATGTTATAAATATACCACTAATTATGTGTATTGATTACTTTTGAATGATAATAAAATTAGTCATATTATGTGTAATTGTAAGGATCTGATATCAACATCACATTCACAAATCACTAAATAAGAACTAATTACTTAGTATATATATCCAATTTGTACACAAGGAAAGTACAATGCCTTGGAAGGTGTCCAAACTCCAATACAAAAATATACAATTCTCACACTTAGCATTGTCACAAACTATAGCTCAATCCCATTCATCTCATGGTGTAACTTGAGTGAAAGAGGAGATTGCAAATTTACAATATCTTGTTTATGATCTGTCTCTTGAATCACAACATAAGACCATGCACCTAAAAGTGCACCAGTAATTGGTCCAACCATATAAACCCAAATTCCTTTGTAAGATGCGGAAGCAATTGCAGGACCTAATGTTCTTGCTGGGTTCATTGATCCCCCGGAAATTGGTCTGTATAAATAAATAACATCACAAGACAGTGACAACTTATATTAGTTACCACGTTTGGTTCTTTTGAAAATTTTCACAACACATATTTATTTTGTTTGTGACATGACATGGGTAAGATAAAGACAATTTCCTACCCAGCAACAATGCTTGCAATGCAAACAGATGAACCTACAGCTACTCCAGCAACCTCTCCTATCTGCAAAGTAAAAGCATTTTAATTAATACAATGTGTATAAAAAGTTTTGGTGGAACAAAGTAAATATATTTTATGAGCATTTCTGGAATTCTTTACGGCTTTTGAGTCGGTTGCGACAGCAGTGGAGATGAACACCATGGTGAAAGTGGTGACAATTTCTATGATAAGTGCTTGAATGTTTGATCCAGAAGGTGATGTTGCACCTAGGTGCTTTGATGGCTCTAGCAATGCTCTAAGTGTGTACGAAGCAGAAATTGCTCCTGTGAGTTGAGCTGCTATGTAAAATGGAACCTGCGGAGAAAGATATAGCAAAGTAAAGATTTAAGGTTTAAGGTTCAGAATGTATCGACTTGTTAATTATGTGCCTGAATAGAAAGGACTCAAATGTATAATTAATAAAAATTAAGGATATTTTGTCCTGCCACCTCAGTTATATTTGACATTCTTTATAGTAGTGTTTTTATTAAAAAATATTGTATTTCTTGATTTTTTGAGATTTAATAAATTTTTGGAAAAATTCATAAATTTTTGTTGGATTTTTAGAGAATTTATAATATTTTACTGGATTAAAAAAAACCGATGTAACATTTTATTTTTATACCAAAAATTTCAAATAAAAGATATAAAATAATAGATTTTTGAAAAAAAATTATGATTTTATATTGAGTTTTCCAAATATGTTTCGTAGCAGTTAAAAAAATTATTGGATTTTATCAAAATTTTCAAATTTTACTGCATTTTTTAGAGGGAATTTTTTTGACAAATATTATTTTAAAATGGAGTTAATAATGAGAATAACATTTCATTCAATACGAAAAATAAAGGGGTGTCAAGTATGATAAGGGAGTGTCAAGACAAAATCAAGACTATGAAGCCCAATAATATATAACGGGATTTTTGAGTTATATTTCCACACACCCCATTGTAATTCAGAATAATATTTTATTTATTCATCTTTAAAAAATAATTAAATTATTAGAAGAGAGAACTTTTGTTTTTGACACTAATAAATATAACATAATAATTTGGTATTTGAGCTTAGTTGGATAGAAGTGAGAATAGATCAGATCGATTAACAAGGATGTATCGCATAATCTACATAGACTCATGTCAGACTATGCCTCAATCCATAATTTTTTTTAAACCAATCAAACTAGTTTATTTAAATAAATATGAATAATTTTATTATATTATTATATTGTATATTATACTTTAAATTAAACCAAAAAAATAAATCGTAATTATCATGTGAAAATATGTTAAAAATATCTTATAAATAATATCATAAATTATTTTCATAAGTTTTCATAAACAAATGATCGCATAAAACTTACGTTATTAGGTAAGCTCAAATAAGGTAATGCAAACAAATTTTTAGTATTATTAATACTTTAGTTTTTTAATCTATATAGACATTAATTGACTTCCTTATTTATATATGTTCAAATAAAATAAGTTTTTAAGTATGCTAACTCACTAACTAGACGGTCGAAAATTTTAGACCGTAATATTCCATATTCTCTTAAATAGGGATGACAATTTGACCCATCCCCAATGAACAACTGCAAATTTACCCCACAACGAATATGGTAAAAACCCGCAAAAATGAGTACGAGCATGAGTTCGGGTAATTATCCACAAAAATAAGCGGGTATGAATGCAGGTATATGCATCTTTGTACCCACCCGCCCCATACTCGCACAATATATATTTATTTATTTTTATTTATATCTATATATTTTTTATTTATATCATTATATAAAAATGCATGTCTATCAATTATAAAACGTATACCAATGTTAAACCATTGCATATTTAATATAAATGTTCGTTTATTTCAACAATAAATTGTTTGAATTTTTTTAATGTTTTTAAATATTTAAAATTATATGATATTTTATAATTGATCTATTCATTTTTAATAGGAATGTTACATACCCATAGGGCACGAGTATGAGTGCTAACTTTAGCACCCAATGAGCTTGGACACGTGGATTTTTTCAAATTGCGGGTATGGCGATGGATACTATAGTACCCTGCCAAAATCCTGCTCATTACCATCTCTACTCTTAAATGCTAATTTCCTTATTAATATGGAGATATTGAGTAATGAGTGTTCTAAGAAGAGATTAAGTTTTAATCAAATCCATTAATTCTTACTAGTAAGTAAGGAATGACAAATTGGTAAATTTCTGAAGAGTAGCATTTTGGATATTTTGAGGATTTGTCAGGGTGAATGGTAATTTCTTACATTGTTGCCACTAAAGGACAAATAACATTTCCACATATAATTATCAAATTTCCTTTTCTCTCATTCTTCTTATTTTTCCAAGATAGAAAACAGAGGAAGAGAAAAGGGAGAAAAAAGAGAAAGAGAAAGGATGAAACACTTGAAGGAAAGGGAAGAATTAGCATCTTAATCATCATCTTCATCTCTTACTTAAAACTCAATTTAAGATTCTATATTAAGTTGGATTCTTAGATAGTTGTAGTCTTGGGAGAATTTTTTTCATAAAATTGGGTTTTAAGGTTTTGTGATTTCTTACTTTGTTGTGAAATTGTTATTTGAAACACGATTCTTGCTATGTCATATGTTGTGGTTGATAATCCATGAAGTTATGTTGTATTGTTGTTGTATTTATGTTGTATTGTTGTTGCTAATCTATGAAATTATGTTGTGATGTTGTTGTATTTGTGTTGTGTTGTTGTTGTATTGATGTTTTGTTAATGATGTGTGAATATGTGCTCAAAATAATCATGTAGTGACGACATGGTGATTAATGAGTATAATCATGTAGTGATTGATGAAAATAATCACGTATTTAAAAATAACCCCTATTCATGCTTATTCTGAGTCTCACTCCTATGTAAAATAGTGAACGAGAGAAATAAATAATATACCTCATAGTGGGTTAGAGTCCCATAGAAGAGTGAACCTCACGGTGGGTTAGAGTCCCAGAGAGGACTGAACCTCATAGTAGGTTAGATTCTCATATAGGAGAGAACTTTGTAGTGTGTTAGAGTCCCATAGAAGAGTGAACATCGTAGTGGGTTAGAGTTCCATAAAAGAGTGAACCTAACAATGGGTTAGAGTCTCATAGATGAGTGAATCTCACACTGGGTTAGAGTCTCATAAAGGGGTTAACCTCATAGTTGGTTAGAGACCCACAAAGAAGCGAACTTCCCAGTGGAAAAGATGTTCGACGTGACAGAGGTTCGTGACCCGTATTTATAGTCCCAGATGCGGGATCGTCCGGAGAAAGATACTTTGTTGTTTGCATCCTCGAGTAATGATTTATTTGGTTATCTGGACCCTATTTATTATGTTTCCATATGATGCAAAAGCCCATAGATACTCAATATTTTATTCTATTGTGTGAATGTATACACGTAGGATAAAGTTGAATGATTTGAGTTAGAGTACCGTATATTAACCCTTTAGAGGCAGGTGAATTTATAAGATATGAGAACCATTTGAGATTATTATCTCACCCTAATTATATTGTTTAATTTTCCGATACCTTAAGACAGGAAAATGCAAAGGTAAAGCGGAGTAAAGATGTTTCAAAGATTTCGAAGTTTCAATATATTTTTTGATATATATATATATATATATATATATATATATATATATATATATATATATATATATATATATATATATATATATATATATATATATATATATATATATATATATTAGTATTATGTCAGGTACTCATGTATATCATGTGTCATATAATGTATATTAGGATTTTGGACATGTATATAAATGATATTGTTAGGTACTTATGTTGTATCAATACCACTTAACACTATGCATAATATTCTTCTAGATATATATATTACACGAAGTGTTACACAGGCTCACACTTCAAAATAAGTCTACGAGAGACTACATATTAGACTTAAGCTTTAATAAATTTAGTAGATTAGACTTAGTCTTGGAAAAACCTAAATCGCATCGGCCTATTTCCATCATATATCAGTTTTAAAGAAAATTAATTTAATGTTTTAAATTATTAATTGAGAAAATAAAAGATATACTAATTTTATGAAGAACCCAATAAACATAAGTTACTAGGGGTATTCAAAATTGAACAGACCAAATAGAAAATTGTAAACCGAACCAAATCAAATCGAAAACCGCAAAAAAATTGCATTTGCTTCGGATGTGTTTGAGCCATTTTTTAAACAAAATTGCACAGTTCAGTTCGGTTTGTGGTTTTTAGTTTGCAAACTCAATCAAACCGCATTATGTTACAATCCAAAATTCACTTAACTCGCATTCAAGCCAAGCACAAACCTATTATGCCTTAACCTTACGATTATGAACAATTTTCTCTTTCTCACATTTAACTTTTCAGTTCATTCTTTTCAAATATTTCATAGTAGTATCACGTCTTCTTCGTCAGGTACATCTCGCATCCTCTTCTCTAGTTTTCACTCTCTTATATTCTTTCTTTTTCATCTTCTCATTTTTATGTTACAGTTCTCTCTTCCAATTTTAGTTTTATCGCACATCTCATTCTCTAACCTCTCATATGTTATGTTCTTTCTTTTTCATCTTCACTAATCTCTCACCTCCTTTATTTTTTTCTCATTATAATATTTATGATATTATTTTATGTTTATTATTCCACTTTTGTTTAATCTATTTTTTATATATTAAATGAGAAGTTGTTGGTCAAATATGATGAGTTTTGTTGTTATTTTGTAATCTATGAATTTCTAAACACAAAGTTATGTGTCCTCTATATGTTTATGTATGCCTTAATATATATATATATATATATATATATATATATATATATATATATATATATATATATATATATATATATATATATATATATCCCTCAATTTGAAGATGTGGATCCTCAGCAGATCTCTCTTGTTCTCAGTATATTGGCTGATGTTCTCATCAGTGCTTTCGTTCTCCGCGATGTTGCCAAGCGGTGTTTTCTCCTCTCCCAGAGAGTTTGAACTGTAAGCAAAATCTTTGCTTATCCTTTAGAGTTATTTCCTCCTCTTTTGAGAGTCGAGTTTTAAAATTGGATCTGTTTTGATCCCCGGAATTGCTACTGGTATATATATATATATATATATAAACTGAACCAATCAAACTGAATCCCAAATTGATTTGGTTTGATTTTATTTTTAAAAGTCAACCGGACCAAATCAAACCACGCACTTTTTTCTTTTGTGATTCAGATGATTTTTAGCATTAAAATCGCTCAAACCGCATTGCAAACACCCCTGTAATTAAATTACTAATCGATAATTTTTAAGGACTAACTGTGAAAAACTATTTTATTTATTAAACATTTAATAGTGGGGTGGCTGAGGTAGTTAAACGAGTAAGTATTATTTGAGTTAAATAAATATAAATTGTTGATTTATAGTTTTATCATTAACAACATGGTTTATTGGTATTAATATATAATGTAAAATTATTGATATTTATAAAACAACAACTTTATTCAAAACATAGTAAAAAATTTAATAATAAATAAATTTAAAATTATATATAATTTAATTATAAACTAAGTGTAGTTGTGCTTTCAATATAATATACTTTATTATATGCGTCATGTCATGCCAGTGAGGATTCTTGGTGATGAAAACCTTGCATCACATGGAAGAATTTGCATAGGGTCGTTTCAACAATAGTATATTGAAGCAAAAACATTTATAGGGGTCCATAACTTATATTTGAATTTGACTCATACCAATTTATCTGTTGGCTAAATAAGCTTGATATAGACTTGATCAACTACAAAATAACTCACGTTGGTTGGTTTTGTGTCACAATGCATGAAGAAAATAAATAGAAAATGAAATGAAAGATATTTTGTTGGTTGATAGATTCTTCTACAACCATTTGGTTTTTGAACACAAAAAATAGATCCATATATTTAAAAATAAGGATGACACAACGTATCCGATCTATCGAGTATATCTATTTTTTTCTTATTTATCAGCGAAATAAATTAAGATTTTTTAGCTCACACCTTCTAATATATTTCTTTTACACCGTCCAATTTTTTTTTTTCAGATGTGAATATTAACAAATTTTTTTCACAATTTTTAACTTTTAGAAATACAAGTCAGTATACCGTCCAATCTTTATTATTTTTTCATGAGACTGATCAAGATTTTAGATTTTTATCCTTAACTTATCAACTTTGTCCGCCCTAATTTTTTGTTCGGACTTTTGCAAAATGGATTTTAAAAGGGCTAATGTACTTTTGCCACCCCCTACATAATAATCTATAACTACTTCTGTAAACTACCAAAATAGATTGTGATACCAAATTAGTTATTTTCTTTCTAACAAGACAAGAAAAAATTAGTTATTTTCTTTCTAACGAGACAAGAAATAAAAAATGCAACAACCACCAAAAGTTTTGGAATGGTGCATCAGTATATAAGAGACAAACCTGTTTCCAAGGAAAATGAGTAATGGTGGCAAAAGCTAAGGAAACAGCTGGATTCATATGTGCACCAGAGATGTGTCCAATTGCATAAATCATAACAGTTACAATGAATCCACCTGCAAGTGAAGCTCCCAATTTTGTTACTTTGTTTTCATCAATTGCATTCATAGCAGCACTCCCACTCCCCACAAACACCAACAAATATGTCCCTATAACCTCTGCAAATACCTGTATATTTAATTCAAATTTATGAAAAATCAATTAATCTACCACAACAAATGGTTATTAATAAATCAAAAATTCAGGATTCAATTATATTTAAGAAAGGAGGTTATTAAAAAAAAAGATGAACATAAGAGATTAATAGAGTTGTCTTAAATATTATAGTAATTACCTTTCTTGGAAAGCCAGGAGGGTACATTGATTGCTTTTGTGTTATATGATTTTGAAGCTCACTTGTAACATTGAACAAATTGCATGATGATGATCTTCTGTCAAAAACCTCCATTTTAGAATGATATATCTAATCTGAAATGGGATCTCTAGATATGACTCTTTTATAATCTCACTCACTTTTGTGTTTCCTCAATGATTCCATAAGTAGTATATATAATTTAGTTGGTATGCTAAATTATCTTAAGGTTGCCGACACTTTAAGAAGCTATGTCCATAAACCTGTCAATCCCATGAGGAAACTATTTTTCTTAATGTTAAAAAATGGACAATTAATTCATGAACAATTATTTTTGTCTTTTAGAATAATTGTTTTTAAGGATATGTTCTGTTCTAAAAGTAGAATTATTTGTGCAGCTCTCCGAGGTGATGACGCATGTTATTTTAGTGTGGTTGTGCGGGATGGATCTGCAAGGTTAACAATCAAACGTCCAAGTCAGTATTTGAATAATGGAGATAGAGTTAGTTATGGATCAAAAATCAACATGTTTCCACGTGTATGGTGGTATCTATGATGGGCGAAATTGGGTCTTACGGCCTTTGGGGTTGAGGTCGTTCCAAAACAATTGCCCCAAAAGCTTGTCATGTTATGGTGCATCCGAAGTCTTCTAAGAGCTGGGTTGGGCATGTCTAATCTCGATCATGCGTCGAGAAGTGGAAAAGATTCAGATAAACTTCATTAAATGCATATCTAATTATTGAGACTTTTTTTCAGGTTATTTCACGCATGGTAATAGGTACATAAGCTTCAGTGTCGCACTTATATACATGGCATTCGAGTGCTCTCAAGTGAAGTTATATTTTCAAGGCATTATCTAGACTATTGATTATTCACGTTCCTCATTCCTTCATTCCGCGACATTAATTTGCTTACCTTTTTTCTTATATAAGGGTTGCTTTGACATTTCAAGCAACTTTCTTTCATTCTCGCACTTGATCTCATTGTTCTTGTGACCCATTTCTATTTTCATCTTCCAAATTTTCATCTTGATATCCCTTATGATGAACATCTAGAAATCAATGTTCCTAACCTCAAACTTATTGTTTTAAGTGATAGTTCTAGGTATAGAAAAAGTTTTAGTGACATCGGAGGAAACTTACTTAGCCCGAATGGAGAGGGGAAATCCAGTAATACAACTTATGTGGAAGCGTTTGCTCGCCTCTCTTCCTCTCTCATAGCCTACAATGAACTAGAAGTTTCCCTTGTATCCCAAGATGAGTGAAGAACCTTATAATTTACTGAATCTTTTAGGGAGGTGTGTGGTCGGGACCTCACTGATGAATAAGTTAGGGACCACCTTATCTTTAGGAATAACAATTCAGTTTCTGACTGAAATTATCTTTTATGTAATAGTTGGGAAGACATGGTGAGGCGAGGACATGCATATTTGCATAAAGGGTGGCCAAATCCAAAATAGAAGAGAACCTTCTTCGAGTTGGTTTGTTTCCCACATCCACAATTTCAAAAAGATAGGTGTTCTATCCTTTCTATAAGTGTCTCTTCACTCGACTAACATTCAAGTTTCCTATCACTGGGTTTGAAGACGAGTTACTGAATCGTCTAGAAATTACTCCTTCTCATCTCCACCCTTCCGAATGGGCCTTTGCCAAGGTGTTCCAATACTAGTGTAAGTACCGGAAGACGGTGTTGTCCCTTAGACTTTTCTTCATTGTATTCTACGTGTCTTGTACTTTAAGGGATCTTTTCTTCATTGTATTCTACGTGTCTTGTCCCTTAGACTTTTCTTCATCGACTAAGATGTTTGGCGTGTATATGGATAACTAAAAGGTATGAAAACCATTATATTTTTGTGACTTATTTGACTCTTAAAGCTCACTTTGCTTTCTGTAAAGTTTGTGACGAAGGTTCCTCCCGTGCCGGTGACTCTACTTCCTCATACTCCATATTAAAAGTGAGGATTAACCAATATTAGACTTGGAGCCATTTCGAATGAGACTCTCTTAGTTATGATGTCACTGATGATAAACTGGCCCCAATAGAGTAGTCGGTGAAGGAGTACATGGTAACCTTTTTAGAACACATAGGTTTCAAGGAGGGTAAAAGTCCTGGAGAAGTAGGGGATGTCAAGGAATAAATACGACTCATCAATTCTTGAGCTATCTTGGATGCTTCCAACATTGAAGAGAGGATATAACTTTTTATTGAGAAGGGGAAATCCTCTTTGTACTTGCTTTGGTATTTTTGCTTAGTTGCCAGTGGCTAATTATATTTCTATTTTGTACACGATCCTTGGAATCCATGAGGAGCCTCTACGAGAGAAATGAGGCCTTGATGACCACTATTGATTGTTAGATACTTCAACCACTCTCAATGCCTACTCAAAGGAGATAGTGAAATATAATCCTTATGCAACTGGTGTTATCGATCAGCCTTCTACAGCCATAGAATCTTTGTTTTTCACTCTCAAATACATCTCACCACTTCCAATTATGGAGGGAGACAAAGAAAAAATCACATAACTGACCCCATTTTGCAGCCAGAGATAAGAATAAATAGGGCTTGGATAAGGATTCAACTGAAGAAGAGGGATCAAGGTTTCTGACGTTGTGCTTCCCAAGTTCCGTATAACTCTTTTTTCTATGGTGTCTTGGACCTCTCAATAGGTGTGGGCTTGTTTCTCCAAGAAAGATGTTGCTAATAATCAAGGCCTTTCAGACACCATTAAGATGGAACTAATGGTTGAGATTGCTTACCACATGTTTCGTGGTGCTTCTTTGATTACCATGGCAGATGCTAGTCTGGGAGAATTAATTTCCCCAAACAGTTTACCCAAGGAGAAGGAACATTGGAGGATCAAGTGCGGGGAGATTATCTATGAACGGACCTCTCTTCGGGAAAAAGAGTCGAAACTCTAGAGTGAGCTAGAGAAGACCCGAAAGGAAGCTAAGGGATGGAAGAAAGAGATCAAGAAATTTTCTTTCCTTAAAAAATAAATGGAGACTCATGGCACCTCAATTGACTTGGTGAATATAATTTTTAACTTTCAAAGGAAAATGGCCAATGGCGAAGAGGTTAGAGAAGATGATGGGCAGGACATGGAGGTGTGATATTTTTCTAATCTTTGTTTAAGTAATACATTGAATTATTGAGACATTTGTATGTTATTTCAAGCAGAGAATTTTAATTACTTAACTGTTTGGCTCTCTACTTGGATTTTTGAATTGTCTTTGATAAATGCTTCAATACTTTTTATCCGCCTATGGTTTTGTTTCACCACTTTGTTCACCCGCGATTTTGTTTCTTCACTATATTCTCCTGCAATTTCGTTTCATCGCTTAGTGTTGTTCATATTAGATTGTCACTTTGGATTGGTTTCATTTTAGCAAAACAACAACTTGGAGAAGTGTCAAAGTATTCAAGATTGGTCTAGCTTTCTAAAGGTGTATGAAGCTGCAGAAAAGACACATGCTAGGCGCGATACTCCAACATGTTGGTACAACATCTTGGGCCTTGTGTGACAGGAACCAGAATGCTGCATTTTGGAGTATGTTATGTAGAAGATTTGTTAAATATTTTATTGTTATTGATGTAACAATATGATTAGGTGTTTTGTTTGATAGCTGGATAGAGTTTAATTCAGATTTAAATGAAGATTTAAAATTTGAATTCAAATTAAAATAAATCATATCTTATTGGAGATATTCAAGGAGCAAATCAAATATCCAGTAGATTCTGCATTAGTTCTGGACAATTTCAAAGATGCTATCCAATGAGAAAAGCCTAAAGTTACATTGCTATATAAGGAGCTCAAACCTACATTGGGAAGGAAGCACTCAAATTGAAGATCTTAGAGTGTTAGGTTTTGTGTCGTGTATCCATGCTAATGCCCTAATAAGATTAGTGTAGGATCTTTATGTACACCTCTATGTTTTAGTAACTTGGCATATAAGGTTTGTCTGTTTAAGTTGTAATCAACATTATTCATGTACACCTCTATGTTTCAGTAACTTGGCATAAAAGGTTTGTCTAGTTGAGTTGTAAATCGTTCATCTTGTGAAGATTGAAGTTGATCACTGGGGTTTAGTGGTTGTTTTCACCTGTCATTGGGATTGTGGCAGAGAAGAAAGTGAGTAGGTTCTAATATTTATGAGAAGTCTCTAAATTGAAAGTCATTTGATAGGCTTAGGAAGAGTCATTGAATAAAAATATGGATTATTGTTACTTGTAAGTCTAAATGTACTAAACTACTAATATTGAATTTTGTTTCTAGGGTTGTGGACTCATCCTCCATACGTAGGTGTAGTTTAACCAAATTGGGTAAACAATTGATTGTGATTTTTATTTCTTTTCATCTCCATCATTTTTTGCTTGTTAGTATAGTAGTTTTGGTGTATCTTGCCGAACCTGTTTTCGAAGCATCAAGTTCAAAATCTATCCCCTAAGGAACCGAATTTCAATTGGCATCAGAGAAGGCACCCTAGCCTGGTGGATTAGCTCCAGGGAAGACAAATTTAGCTTAAATAGAGTTAGTTAATGATGGAGGATTAGTAAACAAACCAAGTGTTTTGGATGGCATAAACTATGATTATTGGAAGGTGATGATGGTGGATTTTCTCAAATCCTTGGGAAACCAAGCATGGAAATATGTGATAAAGGGATGGAAACATCCAATGATTACCTCTAAAGATGGTACAGCCAGCCAAAAACGAGAGACTGATTGGACTGATGGTGAAGATGATAAAGCCCTTAGAAACTCTAAGGCATTGAATGAAATTTTCAATGGTATGGGCAAGAACATGTTCAGGTTGATCAACAGATGTTCAAAAGCTAAAGAAGCATGAGAGGTTCTGAAAATTGCACATGAAGGCACATCCATGGTTCGTTTGTCAAGGTTGCAACTTCCAACCATAAAATTTGAGAAGCTTAAGATGAATGAAGATGAAACTGTGAGTGAGTTTCACATCAGATAGCGTGACATTGCCACACATCATTTTCCTTAGGTGAAAAGATGTCTGAAGAAAAGCTTGCCAGAAATATTCTCAGATCATTACCTAAGAGGTTTGATATTAAAGTAACTGTTATTGAACAAGTTCAAGACCTAAGTAGTATGCAGGTTGATGAACTCATTGGTTCCCTACAAACCTTTAAGATGTTCATCAATGAAAGTTCAGAAAATAAGAACAAAGGTATAGCCTTTGTATCCAACACTGAGGAAGCTGGAAGTCAAGGTGTCAAAGAATACATCTTGGTAGCTGATATTTCTCTTCTTAGGAAAAATTTCAATAAAACGTTGAAGTATCTGGACAGGAAGTGGATGACCAATGTCCCGGACAAGAGGTCCAACATCATTCCCTAGGACAAAGACATGAATGAAGAAGAACCCATTAGTGGGAAGGGCACCCGTGCTTTGAATGTGGAGGCTATGGACACATTAGACCATAATGCCCTAACTTTATAAGAAAACAAAAAAAGGGATTAACTACCACTTGATCTGATTCTGAAAGTGAATATGAATTTGAAACTGTCAACATTGTGATGGCATATTCTAAAAGGTATGAATTGGAAGATGAGTGCAGCTCTGAAGAACTGGCTAGAGAAGATCTAATGGAAGCATACAATCTTATTATAATTAAGTGGGAAGAATCTCACTTATCCTCATACAATTTTAAGAAAACCATAGACACATCCGAAAAGGGTGTTTCTACCATCACAATCTTAGAAAAATAGATGTCGCCACTAAACTCCAATATAGGAAACTTGATTCAAGTTGAAAGAAATTTGAAAAGTAGTTAAAACTTGCTTGACTGAATGATAGAGGTTGAGGATATGAAAGAGATGAAGACTTCCTCAAAGAAGGTTAGTTATTCTGAAAAGAAGACTGAAGTTCTAAAGTTGGATAACATGTCACAACATCGTGCTCAACATGTGGGATCCCATCCTAGAAAGAGCAAGCACAACCTCTGAGATTTCAGCACTACGGAAAATACATACATACAAGGTCTTATTGCTTCTAATGGTTAAAGTTAAACATTATAGACGCAAGGAAGTTCATGCTAGGAAGAAGTGGAATCTCAATACTACTTCAGCTGGCTCCATAGAACATAGAGGATCCTCAAGTAAAAGCTGGTATTTTAATAGCAAGGGTGCCAGGCACATGGCTAGAGATAAGATATTTCATGGGAATCGTGCAAAAGGAAGAGTCAAAGGCTCAGGGAGATTGGTTGTTCCAGGACCGGAAGAGGTTCCACTAAGAAGAGACTGATCTGAAAATGTGAAAGAACAAGGTGATCAAAGGTGTAATATGAACTTAATCAAACTTTGTGTCAAAGGTAAAGAAGTTCTTATGCATAAGTAGGAAGACATCAAGAGTTTGGAAGACCTCAGGATTGATAAAGATGTTATTCTTGAGGAAATATATACCAAGATGACAAAACAAATGGTCTAATAACTGTCTCATGAATTTGAAGTAACTCATCAGGATTGGGTCATTGAAGGGATGATTGATGGTCAGGCTAGAGATCATCTTAACTTTGAACAACCTTTTAAAGTTCAGCTAAGGGAGAATTGTGGTTATGATAGAAGTCCTTTTCATATATGTGAAAGTATGACAAATCAACAACATGTCATGATGCTTGATGAATTGGAAGTGGGTACACTAGAGTTTGTATCAGACAAGTCTAATCTAGATGCCGAGGGAATTATGATTGGGACTGGGAAAATTCTTCAAGTTAAAGATTCCTTAAAATCCGGTTTAAGAAATCCTGATGGCCATATCAATGTGTCAGCCACCCCGTCTAACATGTTATATGAATCTGAAGTGCATAACAAAGTTGATGGTCATGTTCATGAAGATGTTAAGGATGATAATGGCATAGATGATGATAGCGATCATGCCTTAGAAGATGTAAAGACTGAAGGAGAATTGCCATCCAAGGCGCAGCGGAATTTAAAAATTTCTCCATTTAGTGATCCTTACGAATGGGCATGATCAGTGATAGAATCGTTACCTCTTGTGGCGATTCAAACCTTTGGTGCAGATCTCTGATAATGATCAAAACCTTTGATACAGATCCACGGGGCGATCACGAACGTTGAACGATGACAACGTCTCTACTCAGTCCACACGAACGGATTCCTTCAATCGCAGTGCTAGCTGTTATGAATGAAGGCTTTGAGTGAGAGAGAGATACAAAATTCCAACTCTTCAGTTGTGTTGTCTGTCTCAGTGTGTTACTAGAGTGACCATGCTTCTACCCAAGGGGTTCTATTTATAGAATCACTTGTGTGGGCTTCAAGCCAAAAAGCCCACTTAAGTGCATTTTGGCCCATATCTCATAAAATGCCAAAATCACTTAAGTATTTGGTACCTTACCATATTTCGTATTCTACTTAAGTACACCGTACCTTACGATGTTCCTTAATTATTCTATCTCTCATCAATCCGTCCTTTGTGTGTGACCCTATAGGTTTTCGCGGCGTTGGCAATTATATTAAATCACGCATTTAACATAATAAACAGTGAGCGGTATCTAGCAACACATCACTGCTACCCAAGTCACGAAAATGTCATGTGATCTGACAAAACAAATGACCCTCATCATTTGATTCGAAAAATCCCGTTGGAAGATTTTCTAGTGGGTCGAGATCCATATTTCACTTTGTTCTAAGTCTGCATAGGCGGATTACACAAAACTAGGTTATTTAGGTAGGAACTCCTTCCAATTGTATCTCATACAACTCTCGAAAATTTCAGTTGGGTGAATAACTCCTTATTCCAATCCATCATATGGATCATTCCCAACTCTTGCTTTTAAACATATATATAATCTTATTATAATTTGTTTAGTTAAGTTTGACCCATTGTTTTAACAGTTGGATATTACAATTATCCCATCGAACCTTACTAATATAGAACATGCACCTCGCGTAGGCGAAACCTACATTATTCGATACTAGTCTTGATGAGTGTTAAAACTTGGAAAGCTTAAACTTAATATTTATTTTGAGGGAATTGCAATTTTTCTGATCTCACCGGCTTGTTTATCATATAAACCGTCTCTCACATGCATCAACATACATTCACATGCATCAACATACATACAAACATAATGAAACAGTTATGGCCCCTAGCGCAATTGTTCTCCCAAGCCAATGAGAGAACCTAAGCTAACCTACAACGATCTAAGCTTCTCCAAGCAAGATCTTCAAGGTTGTCCTCCTTTGGCACTGACTTCTTTGCTTTCTTCATATCATTACATTACATGAAAGAAACTCGTTTTACATACGAGGGAGTGAGATGAGAAAAGAAGTTACATTTGGGAGATTAAGAGAGAGGCACGACACGCAGGTCGTATTTTAAAACCCAAAACAAAACAAAGGAAAACTAAGGCCATAACCGATCACCACAAGACAATAATAAACACTTTATTATTATTATTAATTCCTTTAATTAATTAAAATTAAATTAAATTTCGACGATCGATCATACTACACAGAGTTAGCCGGGGGTCCGCTGCCCCTGCTCGAAAATTTTAATGAACAATTCATTTTAAATTGACGTCGTTTTTCGTATCAACACTTGATACTTCAAAGCACTTTTTCTAGCCGAACGTGTGAACCTTTCCTTGCGTTAACCGGTTAACCATATGCGTTAACCGGTTAACACTGTTTGAAAATGTCTTGGAAAACTGTTTTCCGCCTTGCGTTAACCGGTTAACCAAATGCATTAACCGGTTAACACTGTTTGAAAAACTCAGAAAATTGAATTTCGTCTTGCATTAACCGGTTAACCAAAAGCGTTAACCGGTTAACACTGTTTGAAAATCTCAATTTTTTATTTATTTTGCATTCCGTTAACCGGTTAACCATACGCGTTAACCGGTTAACACTGTTCCAAAAAGTGTTTAGGAAGCACAACTCTTGTACGTTCAAACCCCAATTGCATAACTCTCTGACAACACAACCCTTGTGTCGTCACTAACCCTGATGCACCAATTTCAGACCGTCAAACACATCTCGATTGTTAATTCAGTATGATTGATCAACACGTCATTGCTTCACCATACTAATGTCAGATCAAGAAGCAAACGACCATTGATCGCTCAAAGGAAAACAATCATCGAGGGTTTAAATGAACGAAACGAGAACACTATATCATATATAATGTATTTTGCATCAGGATTACATATATCACATATATGTAACTTGATCGATCTCAATTTAACCTTTATTTCATTCTGTCTTTAATCATATTATTACAGAACAAAAACAGTTATCAGATTCATGGTTTCGTAAGTGGCTCTGATACCACTGAAGGAGAATTGCCATCCAAGGCGCAGCGGAATTTAAAAATTTCTCCATTTAGTGATCCTTACGAATGGGCATGATTAGTGATAGAATCGTTACCTCTTGTGGCGATTCAAACCTTTGGTGCAGATCTCTGATAATGATCAAAACCTTTGATACAGATCCACGGGGCGATCACGAACGTTGAACGATGACAACGTCTCTACTCAATCCACACGAACGGATTCCTTCAATCGCAATGCTAGCTGTTATGAATGAAGGCTTTGAGTGAGAGAGAGATACAAAATTCCAACTCTTCAGTTGTGTTGTCTGTCTCAGTGTGTTACTATAGTGACCATGCTTCTACCCAAGGGGTTCTATTTATAGAACCACTTGTGTGGGCTTCAAGCCAAAAAGCCCACTTAAGTGCATTTTGGCCCATATCTCATAAAATGCCAAAATCACTTAAGTATTTGGTACCTTACCATATTTCGTATTCTACTTAAGTACACCGTACCTTACGATGTTCCTTAATTATTCTATCTCTCATCAATCCGTCCTTTGTGTGTGACCCTATAGGTTTTTGCGGCGTTGGCAATTATATTAAATCACGCATTTAACATAATAAACAGTGAGCGGTATCTAGCAACACATCACTGCTACCCAAGTCACGAAAATGTCATGTGATCTGACAAAACCTCCTGTGATAATAATTATGTGTATAATTACCCCTTTGCCCTTATGTCTATATTGAACACAAGGTATAGACCGTGTCACCCTTGTCCAGTTCAATATTGGGCCCATAGACATTTATCCTGTTACGCAGGATTGACAAATTCCATCTAGGACACTCATGTCCCTCAGCATGCTTCGTGGAGTACCCATCAACTGTCTTTATGGTTATCCAGTTACGGACAACGTTGGATCAGCAATAAAGCACTCGACTCTACATCTAGGATCCGTAGTGGTTTCAGGTCGAAGAGTGGTATACACTATTATCACCATGAGAATAACTTATGACACTTTGCATAACTTTCTATATAGTATTCTCATAGCGGGTCAATCCGGTATAAATATTATTCCTAATATTCATACCTATGTTTAAGACTTGATAACTCTTTATCCATGATCCATGAGATGTGATCATCAGTCTACAAACATAATAGTCTTAATGCTTTAATGTTATCCCACTTCACATTAAAGCTCGACTACGGATACTTTAAGAATAATGCCCTTATGTTTAATGTGTTCTCATGATTAAGTCACACTTAATACATTAAACGGACTATCTATTCCAGGGACTTTATTAATCAACCATAATAAAGAAAATGCCTTTAAATAATTCGATACAAGTAACAAAAGTATTGGCCTCTAGGGCTTACACCAACAAAGACATGTGGTCAAAGTATGATATGCAAGAATAAAAGCATTATTCTAGTTTATACTTCAAAGAACGATATGTCCCGTCAGAATGATGAAGATCAATCCAGAAGTGGAGTTAGTGAGAAATAAGTTGTTTCCTTGACAGTTGCTGAATTAGATGTGAACTAGTTCTTAAATGCATCATTTGACATTGTCAACCTAAGAGATAATGAGGATCTTTTATTATACACAAGGATGGGAAGTAGGACAATGTGATATGCTAAATAAAGGGTGATTGCATATGAGTTCAGCATGACATAAGATGTGAGCTACCTTCTTGATTTCAAGAAGAGAAAATGAAGAATTCCTCATGTGATTCCCTAGGAAGTATGTAGCGGTAAATTCATGACCATCAAGCTATGGATAAACTTGACGTCAATAAAACCAGAGTCGCCACCGCGCTTTTATTGTTTCCAAAGGAAACAGGCAAAAGTACGAACAAAAACCAAAGATAAGAAGTTTTCAAATCAAAACTAATAAAATGCCAGAGATTACAGGTAAGGAGGTTGGTTACAAAGAGGGAAGGTGTTAGCACCTAAAGTGTCCTAGGTACTCCTAGGGAGCCCTTTTTTGTGTGCATATGTTTTTGGGTATAAATGATGTTTGATAAAATATGGAGCGGGGGTGATAAAAGAATTCATTAATTATATTTTTTGTGTTTGACAAGACCTTCAGTCTTGTGCCTACGTACCAACATAAAAAATGAGGGATCAAAACCTCGTAGTTCGTGGTAAAAATTTCAAAGAAGTTGGTGAATTGATTTTACAAAGGTTTAAATGAAAAGGCACAAAAAGGCCAAAGATTTGAATGAGATTGTTAATTTTTTTTTGTATTTTTGAAATTTAAGTCAATATGGTTAAGTTTATTTACAAATTTGATTTAGGAAAAAGTTTAAAAATTCAATGGCATAAGGCCAAAGTTTCCAATCATTAAAACAAGTTTAAGTTTAAATCACAAGCAAAAAAAGTTTTTGAAAAGAGGGAGAGATTTTTAAATTAAAGAAGTGGGAGGAAATGAATAGACTATCCTAAGCAAAAATTTAAAAGTTAAGAGTTGAAAAGATCTAACCAATGGGATGCAATCCAACATACAAGAATGTCATATAGAAACCCATTTTCCTTTGGACTTTGATCAAGCAATAAGCAATAAGAAATGAGCAATATCCATACATCATGAAGATCAAGGCATCAAATAAAGATAGTGATATCCAAGCAAGCATTCTAATAGCTAGCAGTCTTCAGTGTCTTCCAATGTATCAGATGAAATATTCCTTGATCAACTCTGAACAAAACAGCAGACATAGACAATAACAAAATAAAAATTAAGCATAGAGAAAAAGTAGTAGGTGAATCAAAGACATCCAAGGTCTTGCATCAGATGAAAGTCACTATCAAAGATAGCTCGGTCTAAGATGTTGGCATTGGTCAAGTCCTTCCGCACAGGGAATGTTTCCTAGTTCTAAGTCCAAAAGATCAAGTCCCAACAGTCCACCAAACGTTTTTTTAGGATTTTTGTTGTTATTAGGTGTTTTAGGGTCCTAAGACCACAAACAAAATCAAAATACACAAACAAATATATACAATCACAAGACATGGCTCAAATGAGCAAAGTGAAAAGGACTGGAATATAAACAAGTTATATGGAATGTAAATGGAAATGAATGATAAATGACTGAAATTTAAATTGCATAAAGTAAATGACTTGAAAGTAAAAGCATAATGAATAAGAGTGAGTCAATGGTTAGTCAAATGTTAGTGATGAGTTTTAATTTTGTTAAGTCATTCTT
Source organism: Lathyrus oleraceus (assembly GCF_024323335.1). Lineage (NCBI taxonomy): Eukaryota > Viridiplantae > Streptophyta > Magnoliopsida > Fabales > Fabaceae > Lathyrus > Lathyrus oleraceus. The sequence continues at coordinate 515,973,050 of NC_066581.1, forward strand.
TGGAGAATACTCAACCATTCATTCACAAGTATGAATCCTTGATCCAAGACATCATCCATGAGAAGGGCTCCAACTTGGATCATTCAATAAGTATGCCACTAGCTCTCATGAAATGAAAAAAGGTTAAGTTTCCACACAATGCCATGAATAATGGGAGACTTACAATCTCACTTACTAGAATGCTATGCTTTGAGGGTAAAGTTTAGCTCTATGTTAAGCAATCGTAATTGAACTTATGTAGAAGTCACAACTATCTGAGGTCGGGCAATAAAAATATAGGTGTTAATGCATGTTAGAGATTTGGTACGAAGAACCAAACTTCTAAAACATACCACACACTAAAAGAAAATGGGAGGGACCTATCTCAGTCAGACTTGTATTGATTCATCTGACACAAGGTCATTGATGAATTAATTAACATTTAGACATTAGAGATTTCATTGGTCAAAATGAGGGAATGGGAAAGAATAGGGATAAAGATGAAGAGGGAAGGGGAAATAGAATCCAAATTGATCACAGGAGGAAATTCATCTGATAAATACTATTCATTCATTTTGGGAGATGAAATGTACATTTCATCAATCCCCTAAATCCAATAGTATTGGTCAAACAAAATTCAAATCAACCATGATCAAGGCCAAACAGAAAGTCAAATATCACAAGACCATAAAAATGGCTCAACATAATTTTTAAACATTTAATCAATTAAAAATCACATTAAAAATGAATCAAAATGTATTTTTTTTGGACAAAACCTTAAATCCCTTCAAAATACCAAATAAATTGCCAAGGGATTTATCCTAGGTTAGACAAGGTCAAAGGACCTTAGACAAAAAAATTCACAATTTTTAGAAAGTCAGAAGTATTTCAAAACAATTAAAAATATGCACAAAAACATTTAATTCATGAAAAATACCAAAATTAATCCAAAAAATAATTTTAATTTGGAATATGGAAGAGAAAAATATTTAAAGATTTTTTATGAAAGTCCCATATTTTTTGGATTAAAAATGGATTTATTATGAATTAAACAAAATAAGGCTATTAAATGAAAATTTAGAAAATACAAAAAAAACAAGGGTCATCAGAACTCCCTCATTAATTGAGGTGACAAATCTGATTGCTAAGCACACGTGTTCCACCAAATACTTGAGTCAATGCGCCACACCAATGGTAATCAGAACCAAGGGCCAAGATTAAAACATTTTAAAGAGATCAGATGGTTTGGAAGGTGCCAACGCACCATCGGAGCTAGGGCCCTGGTCATCTTCTCTGGTGGACCTCACCGGACTGGTCCACCATAAACCACCACAAAAATGAAAAGTAAGGATATGGTTTTAAAGGAAAAATGCTTAGGGACTCGAATCTAACCTCCATTTCATCCAATTCCATGTATATTGAAAGATACATGGATTTTAAATTTGAGGTTCATGATCTGAGTTGCTTCGATTTGACCTTAAAGAAAGTCAATCTTGTTGCCTACATTGGTAGGACTTCAGCTAACCAAAAATCAAAGAGAATTCTGAAGAATTGAGAGAGAATCAAAGGCTCAAAGTTTCTGAAAAATCACCTTCGGGTAGCTTGAATCTGACTTGATCTTGATCTGAATTTGCTTGGTTCTTCATCCTTTTGCTTGCAGTGACCAATTGAGATGAAAAAGGCAATGAATCCTTGGAGTTTGAATCTCAAAACAGAATATGAATTTCAAACTCGATTTCAAAGAAACCTTCAAGGAATTCTATGGTGTGAGGTTTTGGGGTTACTTGGCAAAGCTTGGGCAAGGTGTGTATGTAGTTCTGATGCAATGCCCTTGTTTAAATAGGCAAGGGAAATGCTTTCTACACCACTTGAAATTTTGCCAAAATTAGCAATATTGGTGCATGGATGCATGGGCATTGATTTAGGCCCAATTCATGATGTGATCTTACTCCAATTCATGCACAATGAGTACTGAAACATTAACATGTAAGCATGCAATAGGAAATGGTTATTTGAATTCAAAACTTTCCAAAACAAACCTAGGAAAGGAACCATGTGCAAGTCCCTCAAATATTGTCTAAATGAAGTGATCATGGAGTTTTTAGAAAGGTGACATCAAGGGGAACAACTTTGATTTTGAACAATTTTCTATTTGAAGCTTGGATCATGACGAATTTTGAGGTGGAAATTTGAGAAATAAAACATAATTGAAAAGTTTTTAAGTCCCAAGTCAAATGACCACTTCTTCCACCTTGAATAACTTTTGCTATGAGATTCAAATGGAAATGTTTTCTTCACTAAAGTTGTATCTCTTTCACTCCTATTCAGTTTGATCACAAATTTGACCTCATTTGGATTTGACATGATGGAGTTATGCATTTTAGAAGTTGAGGAAAATTGCTTGTTCAATGGTAATGGCCCAAAATGACCTAATGTTTCCTCTTGGCACATCCCCTTGCAAGTTGAATTTGACATTTCTAAGAGAATAAAAGTTGGAGAAGACATATTTAAATTGATCATGAAACTTGAATGGCCTTCATCTAATAAAAATTGAGCAAGTTATGGTCCTTGGAAGTTGACCTCCTAACTAGGGCACAAAGAAAATGACCTATAATATTTCACCATAAAACATGACTTTCCAAGAAAAAATAGCTCTTGATACCAACATGAAAGTTGTTTGGAATGTAATAAGGAGTAAATTTTATGTTGTAATAATTTTCATATGACAAATGTTGTAGGAGATAGGGTCTAGGGAACCCCGGTTTTGACCAACTGACTTTCTCTGGTCAACCTCTTCGAACCAACTTGCAAACTTGAAGTTCAATTGATATTTGGGACTCATGGAGGATAATATATGCATAAGATGATGTATGATGAAGTATCCCTTGATATATTGGACCAATTGTTGAAGAAACTTATTGAGGAAGTCACACAAGATACCCAGATGAATTATGGTTTCCAAGGAAAACAAGCTTCATACTCTTGATGAATTCTTGATCAGAATGATAAATGAAGAACATGGGGATACATACATGATGTCTAGAACCATTGTTAACCATCTCTTGATTGATCTCCTTGCATTCAGGGTCTCAAACCCTAGTTGTGAGCTTGATATGGCATTGGTGGATGCACACACTACCTATAAAAGAAACAAAAGTTATACATAGACATATTTTTGTACTTTGGTTAGTAAACAAAGAAAAATAAAGTATGATACAATAAAATATGCTTGGTGATCTCTCCCAATGCAAATCCTATAAATGAGGGGTAAGGAGGATGCCAAGGTGTGATCCCAAAGCCAATGCAAATGATGAGATAGCATGAGGGATCTTAGGGTCAAAATTAGGGTCTTACAACTACCCCTATTTAAGGACATTCTAGCTGAGGATGTGAAGGTTAAGATCTTCGTATCAACTCAGTAGAATGGACTTAAATAACAACACCTAGAAATTTTTTTTTGTCCCTAAGAGACCTCATGATGCATATGATATGAATGTTAAAATAATATTTGTGGGGGACATATTACCACAAAAGAAAAGAATCCTAAGAGACTGAAAGTCCAAAGGAGAATAATGCATTCCATAAGGAAAACTCATTGAGGAGACAAAGACTCTGGCGGATAAAAAGCTATGCGCAGGCCGGACTACGACTTAAAAAAGTTGCTGGAAGACGCGAGGGGATGTCCATGAAAATAAATCAATGGAAGGACTCGACCTGGGGATAAGGTTATCTACAGGGGATGAGAGTAGATCAGAGTAAAGCTGCAATACTCAAACCAAACAGGGGATTGGCGACTTCACTGGTGAATGCACTTCAACATAGGAGTAAAAGAGATGTATTATATACTACCGGTGACTGGGTAAGAAGATCAATACACTCGGACAAAGGGACATCCATTACCGGTTAGGGTAAACATATCAAGGATGACTTGCTGAGGAAACAGAGGTGTATTCATTACCAGTTACTGGGTAAGAATAACCTACTGGGGAGAGAATATCAAATAGGGTTTACAATTACCTGTTACTGGGCAGAAAACCAAAGAGAGAGTATCCATCACTAGTTAAAATGAACATATCAAGGATAAACTCAAAGGAAGAATATTCGTCATCGGTTAGGATGAACACATCAAGGATAGACCACCTGGGGAAAGAGGAAAGTTATCCGTCACCTATTAGGGTAAAAATATCAAGGATAAATTTTCGGGGAGAAATAGGAATTACAACTACCGGTTACTGGGTAGAAGATCAAAGATAGAGAATATTCGTCACCGGTTAGGATGAACATATCAAGGATAGACTCAGTAGAGGAAATGGGATTTACAACCACCGGTTACTGGGCAAAAGACCATGAAAAAATAGAGAAAACCTTCACTGGTTAGAGTGAACATATCAAGGATTAACTCTGAGGGGAAAAATAGGATTTATATCTACCAGTTACTGGGCAGAAGACTGCAAAAAGCAGAAAATCTGTCACCGGTTAAAGTGATCATATAAAGGATAGACTCTCTGGGGAATAAAATTAGGGATTACAACTACCTTTTTACTGGGTAGAAGACCAAAAAGGAAGAATATCCGTCACTGGTTAAAGTGAACATATAAAGGATAAACTTATCGGAGAAACGTGAAAACGAATCCGCTGGGGAAAACAAAGGAAGTAGATTACATTTTACCGGGCATTGGGTAAAGGTAATGTACTCAACATCAAGAAGAATATTACCAGCTACTGGGTAATAGACTCTTGGAGACCAAAATATATATATAGGCAAGAACTATAAAGAAACGGTCAATCAAAGACTCAACCCAATGAGGATATAACTCAAGGAGAATGGTTCCATCTAGATAATAAACTTGAGAGAAAATTGAAATAATCATCATCCACGAGGAAATAAATCAGTGGGGAATGATAAAGGATAAACTCTTTCTGCTTAAGGGTCTGACACTCTACAATTGAAGGAGGAAAGAGACACCAAATCTACATGGGGAAATAATATCACCAAAGTAGGGGATCAGAGAAATCAATGCGATAAAATGCACAATGAAAAATATGATGATGCGATTTATGCATGAATATGTATGTATGTGATTATGATTATGCTAGCAAAACAACACAAAGGATGCAAATAACGAAGATTTGAATCATCACTACAAAAGACTCAGCTAATCTCAACAAGATGGATACACCAACTGGAGAATATGCTAGGGATGAGAATAAATCATCTAGCTCTGAATAAATAAACTCTGGCTGGGGAAATACATGGAGAACATGCTTCCAATCAATCATGGCAAACTCTATGGGAAGAGAGCACTACCAAAGGATAATCAACCAAACATGTCGTGGATAGAGAAGGATTTGCTAAGGATCCAAATAAGTCAACACTGCGAGGAATTTTAAGTCAACACCATGTCAAATGGGAGACAACCTTGCATGGGACGAAATCAAATACTGCTCAGAACCAAACACTGTGGGGAATGAGGGAACTTCTATTAGAAGACAAAGTCCGTCAGGGAATACAAGAGATAAATCTCTGAATGGGGAATCAAGCAAATTGTTGGGGAAGCTGTGACTTGTTGGAATAAACAAAAGACCTTCACACTCCTCAATAATCATCAAATTCTTCTTGGAAATTATGAAATAAACCAATTTCAAGGCAAGGATAACCGGATCTGACTCACACAGGGGAGAAACTGTCACGGTTATGCAACATAAACAAATGCAAATGGGGATCTGGAGACCAAAAAAAAGTTCCGGGATATCCAGGGTCCAATCATCAAATCACAAATTGGGGGGATGTAGAACATCTTAGCTGGAGAATATGAATTTGCAAAGGGGACCAATCATTAGCTCAACCAGGGGCCAATAATAAAATGGTAGTCCGCGAATAGCAGGACTCCATGGATCTTTATAAAGTTTGAAAACGGTAATTTACATGGAAAAGGGTTACATTGATTACAATGATCATTACTCTCCCTACCAACTTCAAAATCCACTGTCTTTTCCTTTGGTTGAGAATTAAGAATCATAACCAAATGACTATTGTCGCATCACGCGAAAAACCGGCGGGAAAAGAAGAAACAACAGAGCCGCCACCGTGCGTTATTTATCCCAAAAGAGGGAAAGGAAACGCTCAGAGTAAACCTGGAAAGAACATGGTCTCGCGACCAAAGAGGATGGGTTCGGGAGTCGGTTATGCGAAGGGAAGGTATTAGCACCCCTACGCATCCGTCGTACTCGACGGGATCCACGCACAATAGGAAGGAAAATGGTTGCTAAAACACTGCTCATACACACACACACACACTGGCTGAAAGAGACACAAGAAACTGACTGAAACTGACTCGGCAGGATACCGCATCTTGGGCCTACTTAGTCTATCAGGCATAGACATCAGAGTCGAAGTAGTTCGGACTGGGGAAACGACACATGCTCGCTAGGATATTGCATCCTATGCATACGTATCTTCTCGGACGAGAGAAGAATCAGAGCATTCGTAGCTCGGCTGACACACACACAAGCAAAGCGAACACCGGCAAACATGGAGCCCGAATGCCAATCACTGGACTTACATCAGCATCCGAACCAAACACACGCACACTGGAACCCAAATGCCACTCGATGGACTTACATCAGCTTCCAAGCACACAACAGCACAACAAGTTAATAGGGAGTCGGGGACTCAGCCTATAACTGTCAAACACACACAAAAAAGAAAAAGGGCGCCCGGAGAGATCAGCTCAATCTCCTGCCTACATACTTCATCTGGTATGAAGATCAGGGCGATGTAGTTCCCCTACAGAGGGATAAAGGACTAGCCTAACCAGATAACAGAGGGAGACACAACACTAGGGAGACTACGACTCGAGCCTAGATGTTATCATGCAAAATCAACCCTAAGTTAAGGTTTCTAGCTAACTGGCACAGGGAGCCAGCCTATCCTAGTCATGACTTGCACAGGAAGCAAGCCACACACATACTTAACTTGCACAGGAAGCAAGCCAAGCAAAACCTACTTGCACAGGAAGCAAGTCAAACAATCCTAACTTGCACAGGAAGCAAGTCAAACAATCCTAACTTGCACAGGAAGCAAGTCAAACAAACCTAACTTGCACAGGAAGCAAGTCAAACAAACATACAAGCACAGATAGCACACACTATACACAAGCAAGGGGCTCAAACAAGGCTAGGTTTTAGTCGAGGGGTCATATCAACCTCAACAAACAAACCTCTGGAATGGGGTGAATGTTGCTCTTAACCTTGCCATTGAGGGGCTAAGGTGAAGCAGATGAAAGGTGAGTGAAGATAAGACTTCACAGCTCTTATCCCTGGCCTGGGAGAGCTCAAGACAAGAATGTGTGGGTTCAGAAAGTGGGAACCCTTCTACACATTTAAAACTGACTCAACTGTACCGTTGTACAAGATCTTGGGTTTGTATCTGCAATGCATCAACACAGTGGTGTGAGCAAAGCAGATGACACACTGAATAGTGGGGGATAGATTGCATATCCCTACCTTCCACCAATTGCCTCTTCACTTAGGAGGACTTTGACTCTATGCAAGGACAAAAGTAAACAGTCACAAACATTGCCTCTTAAGGAGGACTTCAGACAGTTGCCTGGCCAAGTAACAGGCCAGGTCTTCCAGACTACATGAAGTAAAAGAGACATACCTCAATGCAGATTGCTTATACAAGCAAAGCAAAGCAAAAGTTCACAAGGAACTAAAAGCAACTAAAGTACCTGAAATCAGTCAAGCACAGTTAGTATACAAGTCAGAGTTAAATCAAAATGAAACAGACATCAACCAGTCAACACAAGCAAGTGAATGTGCAAGGCACAAGGCTTAAGGCATGTGAGCCAAGCCACCTACAAAACAAACAAGTTAGACAATGATATTCAAGCAAGCTCAATCAAATTGTAATGATCTCTTTGAAGCATTTGTAGCTTAACCTGAAAACATAAGCTCAAAAGTGAGTACCAGGACCACTAGGGCAAGCCTAGGGTCAAAAATAAATGAGAAAGTCAAAACAGCAAGGAATATCCAATCAAAGTCAAGTTTAAACATTCAAGAAACAAACTCAATTGGGTTCACATTCATATCAATCACTATCATCATTTCATGAACCATTTAGGTCAAAGTATGGCAAACAGAAGCTCATAGAAGTCAATAGCAAGACTTGCATCAAAAGCAAACTAAAACATTTCCAAAAATCACCAAATAAATCATGGTCACTCCTAACACATAGCATGGTAAGCATGTCAAATTTCATCCCATTTGGACAAGTGGAAGGCAGTCAATGAAAATAAGAAAGTCAAAGCAATTTTGAACATGCTCAAAGAAGTCAACCAAACATGCATCAACTTAGAAAAATCATAAATCAGAAATGGTGTATGATAAATGAATGGGACTAAAACCATGGCAAAGATGAGGATGTCTAGTTATCACATATCAAATTTCATGTCCATCCAATAAAGTATGAGAATTTCACAAATGAAATGGGAACATGTGTCACACAAAGTCAACAATTGACTAGGCAGGGGAGAAAATCTCAAACAATTAGGAAATGCCACAAATAATTCCAAGAAAATTCACATGTAAACTAGACATACAAGAGTAGGTTCATGCAAAATTTGGGGTCATTTGGATGTAAGGAAGCATGGTAATGAAAATCATGAAGTTGGACATCAATGGTGTGACACAAATTGTCACACCCTAATTCAAAAACTCATAACTCACAAACCACAAATGATAAATTCACAAACTCTACACCAAAATCACCATGAGTGTGTCTAGTTTAAGCACAAAAAATTTGGGAGCCATTGGATACATTCTCATCATTTCACAATTGATTTGGCAAAGTGTACAAAAATTGGTCACATGTCACAAACCCTAGCAACATTTAAAAACCAACCATCTAAAAATTCTGGAAAAAATATGATAAAATACTAGAGATCATGATGAACACAACACAAAAAATCCCATTGAAATTGGATTAAAATTGAAGCACTTATGATTTTTGGAAGTTTGAGTATCATAGTGAAATGAAATGAAGAAATAAAATGAATTGATAATGCAAGAATGGCATTTTGGTAATTCTTGAATCCACTTATTGAAGTGCTGCCGTTTTGGGCCAAGGAACGAAATGTTCCTATTGGCTGAGGCAATGAACCATGCCATGTACGTGAGAAAGAGGAAAAAATTCTGGGAAATGCATTGGAGAACTAGGGTTTCAAACAGTACAGCATCATCTCATCCCTTTCCCAAATCGAATTTTATAAACTTTCCCAAAAATCAAAATTGATTATACCCAAATGACCAGCAAGCAATGACAAACATGACTCCACCATTGGTTTCCATTAAAACACCACACAGCTCAAGAATCGAGCAAAATAAATAAGCATCATCAAACTTCAAGATGACATAACTTCATGAATAAGCATCCATTTCAAAAAGTAAAAGCATCATGACAATCAGCATGGAGAGACCTTTTGAAAGCATATAATAATTAAACAAAAGGGGGAGGTCGAATCCATACCAAAAATTGAAGCAGAATGAGAAACAATGAGGTTTTGGCCCTTTAATGGTGAGACAGATGAAGCAAGGCCTTCCAAGTGTTGATTGGTTGAAGAGCTTTGGCTTGTGGATGCTTGGAATGAGCTCAAACAATTTCTGCCCTGGATGATGCAAGGTTGAAGACAGTGGTGGAAAGGCTTCTACAGGTGGAAAATGATGATTGCCACAGGTCCATAATGCTGTTTTGATGATGCTTCAACAAAAGCCAGGCTTGGTTATGTGGAGTTTTTGGACTGTGTTTTGGAAATGCACAAAGGTCATTTTTTGAGAATGAGAGCACAATGGTCTTTTTGCTGGTTTGTGGCTGCCATCTAATGGTTTCAAAATGGTGCTTGGACAGTGCAAATAATCATGGCCAAGCTCAGCCTCTTTGAGTTCTTGACTGGTTTTGAAAGTGCTAAGAATGAGTTTTCAGAAGAGGGATGAAATTGGTTTGTTCTATGTGTTATGTTGGCTGCTGTTGGTTGGTTGCTAGCAGGTTTTGTTAGGCTTTCACTTTTGGGAGTCTTGACAGGTTTTAGGAACAAGTGCCAAGCAAAGTCAATTTTTTTAGAATGAGCATGAATCAATGCAGTTCTGTTGGTTTGATGATGGCTGCTATTGATTTAAGATGCTGCTTGAATAGTGAGAATAACAATGCCAGGTTTTTGTTCATTGGAAGTTTTTTTACTGGTTTTTGAAATGGCCAAAAGCAAAGTGATGTTCTTGGAGCAGGAATTCTGGGTGCAGTGTGTTTCAATGGATGCTAGTTGTGTTTCAAATGATGGAAAACATCATGAAAAGCCTGCTGTTGGAAGGTTGCTAGCAAGGTTTTTTTTGACAGCAAAAATGAGGAAATATTGTTATCAAAGCAGGGCAGGGTTTGTTACTCTTGTGAGTTTTGACTGAAAAATAGAAAATGCAAAGCCAAGTCAATGGATGAGTGAAGCTCTTGGTTTTGCTGGTTTTGTTATGACAGGAAAAAATGCTTAAGTCTGCTGTTGGACAGTGCAAGTCATGGCATGGAAGTATGGTGTTTTTGACAGCTTTCCTCCAACAGTGCCAAAGTGAAGCCTTTGCAGCATGGAGTTCTGCTGTGTTGTGCAGCCAGTAGTGTACTCCCATGACAGAAAATATGATGCACAAACTGCTATGCTGTGGTACAAGGCATGGCCAGGCTTTCTGTCCTTTTGGAAGTTCTCTTGACACCCCTTTGAAATGCACAGCAGGGTGAGCTTTTGAGAGAGAGTGAGCCATCCTTCTTCTGCTGTCAAATGGCTGCTATTAGTGTTCATGATGACAGAAAAATCATGATAAGTTCTGCTGTCTTGTGGTAAAAGCATGGTTCATGGATGTGGTTGTTGAAACAATGTACTTTTGCCAATGTTCAAGCAAGCTAGTATGGCCATATGTACTGTTGGTTATGGCTGCACAATGAGGCCTCAAAAATGACAGAAAATGAACTTCCAATTTTCTGTCTTAAGAGTACAAGGCATGGTTCAAATGCAAGCATGGAGTAGCATGGTGAAACTTGTACTTTTTCAAATTTCAAGCAACTAAGTAATGGCCTCATGTACTACATATTTTGACTTGGCAAACATGTTTTAAATGACATTTCTGAGCTATTCCAATTGGCCAAATGGTAGAAAAAGGTTTATATCAAAAAGTCAAACATTGGTCAAACTTGCATTTAAATGTGATAAGTCAAAAAATGCCATTTTGATTGGTGAAGTTTTGGCTCACGAAATTTATATTTTTGGAAAGAGGGGATCAAATGTGACTTGTAGGAAAAAACCCCACCAAAATTGGCCAAATGGTTTGGGAGATATGGCCTCTTGAAGTTCAAGATTTTCTGAAATCGATTCGATCATAACTTGCCAACCACACATGGGAATTGAGAGTTCTTGGACTTTTTGGAAATGGGAGAACAAGATCTTCAACTTTCATGTTGGGCAAAAATTCATTTGAAGCTTGTATCATGATGTAAGTTTGAGGATCAAGACTTTCCATTTATGGCAGGTTTCAGTTACAGGTCCAGTTTCCATTTTGGGAAATTTTTGATCTGGCTTCAAATTCTTCCATGATGGTGTTTGACATGATATATGAGGACTATTTGGTCATGAATAAACTCTCTCAAACCATTTCCATTCATCAAATCACTGATTAAATGGACAGTTGACCAACAGTTGACTTTTAGGGTTTCTGACTGTCCGCTCATTGACTGATGATTTCCAAACCCTAATTCCTTGAGAATTTGACTTCAAATGATGTCCCAAGTTGTATGAACTCTTGATTAATGAGCATGGTGCCCAAATTCCACAAGAATGGCCACCATCCACTACTTTGACTGACTGTTGACTGTCTTTGACTTTCTAGGGTTTTTGACTGTCTGTGTATGAACTGATGACTTATGAACATCCAATCCTTGAACAAAACACTTCAAATGGACCCCCAAGTCATGTGAACTTGTTGGACCAACCCTAAGGCTTTGGCTCCTTGAGAATTGTGCTTGCTTGCTTGGTTGACTGATCTCCTGATCAGTTTGACCTAATTTCTGAATTGGCTTGCACTTGAGGCAAATGGGACAATGCAATGCTATGCAGTGGACCATGATATGCTATGACCTAATATGAAAATGTATGTACAATGATAGGTGCAAATTTGAGGTGCTACAACTATTCAAAACTACTTCAAAGATCAGGACCGGTCGGATGCCGTTACTTGCTATAATCCCTAATTTTTGCGTAGATTTCCCCAATATGGGGTACTCAATCTACCAGGATAATTTTCCTGTTTTATGTCTCTAACTTTTGCCTGGATCGCCCTTTTAGGTTTTCAATCCACCGAGACGCTCATTTTTGCCTAAGTCACCCTTTCGGATTTTCAACTTAGGAAGTTTATCTTTTCTTTTTTAGGCAAAGTATTAGTTGACTTCATTGGCATTCACATGACGAGTGAACTCTTCACCATCTATAGTAATAAGAATCAAAACACCGCCTGAAAAGGCTCTCTTAACAACATATGGGCCTTCATAATTTGGGGTCCATTTTCCCCTAGCATCAGGTCTGAAAGATAATATCTTCTTGAGCACGAGGTCACCTTCTCTGAACACACGAGGCTTGACCTTCTTATCAAAAGCTTTCTTCATTCTTTGTTGATATAACTGACCATGACACATGGTAGTTAATCCCTTTTCTTTAATCAAATTCAATTGATCATATCTAGTCTGACACCATTCAGCTTCAGTCAACTTGTCTTCCATCAATACACGCAATGATGGAATCTCAACCTCCATGGGGAGCACAACTTCATTGCCATAAACGAGAGAGAAAGGGGTTTCCCTTGTTGAAGTACGGATGGATGTACGGTACCCATGCAAAGAAAATGGGAGCATCTTGTGCAATCTTTGTACGTCACAACCATCTTCTGAATGATCTTCTTGATGTTCTTATTCTCAACTTCAACAACCCCATTCATCTTGGGTCTGTAAGGAAAAGAATTATGATGTGCAATTTTGAAAGTCTTTGCAAAGAGATTCCACCATATTATAGTTAAAGTTCGATCCATTATCATTAATGATCTTTCTTGGCACACCATAACAACATATAATCTGATTCTTGATAAATCGGACCACCACCTGCTTGGTCACATTTGCATACGATGTCGCTTCAAAGCACTTTGTGAAGTAATCAATAGCCACCAGAATGAAACGATGTTTGTTTGAAGCTTTGGGCTCAATCATGCCAATCATGTCAATTCCCCACATGGAGAAGGGCCATGGAGAGGAAATAACGTTCAACAATGTCGGAGGAACATGAATCTTATCGGCATAAATTTGACACTTGTGGCATTTCTTCACAAACTTGCAATAGTCAAATTCCATTGTCAGCCAATAGTAACCTGCTCTCAACATCTTCTTTACCATAGCATGTCAATTGGAATGAGTACCAAAGGAACCTTCATGGACTTTAGTCATCAATAGGTCTGCTTCGTGTCTATCCATGCATCTGAGAAGAACCATATCGAAATTCCTTTTATAAAGCACATCACCATTCAAGTAGAAGTTTCCAACTAATCTCCTCAAAGTCTTCTTATCTTTCAAATATGCCCCATGCGGATAAATCTGACTTTGGAGGAAACATTTGATGTCATAATACCATGGCTTTTCATCTTTGACTTCTTCAAGAGCAAATACATGAGTTGGCCTATCAAGGCGCATCACAGTTAAATTAGGAACTTCATTCCAAAAATTCACCACGATCATTGAAGCCAACGTTGCAAGAGCATCTGCCATCCGGTTTTCATCTCGAGGGATATGAAGAAACTCAACCTTTGTAAATAAAGTTGAAATCCTCCTTGCATAGTCTCTATACGGTATCAAACCGGAATGATTTGTCTCCCATTCTCCTTTGATCTGATTCACAATGAAAACTGAATCTCCATAGACATCAAGATATTTAATTTTGAGATCAATGCCTTCTTCAAGCCCCATAATGCAAGCTTCATACTCATCCATATTGTTTGTACACTTGAAGGTCAATCTAGCTATAAACGGAAAATGAGTGCCTTGAGGAGTAATAATCATTGCCCCAATGCCCTTACCATACGAATTAACAGCTCCATCAAATACCATGCCCCAAAGGGAACCAGGTTATGGCCCTTCTTCAAGAAATGGTTCATCATAATCTTTCATCTTCAAGTACAAAATCTCTTTGTCAGGAAAATCATACTGCACTGACTGGCAATCTACAATAGGTTGGTGAGCCAAATGGTCAGCCAAGACACTACCTTTAATTGCTTTTTGAGATAGATATTCAATATCATACTCGAATAACAACATCTCCCAACGGGCAACTCTCCCAGTTAAAGCAGGCTTCTCAAAAATGTACTTGATTGGATCCATTTTGGATATCAACCAAGTAATATGATTCAACATATACTGACGCAGAAGCTTACCAGCCCAAGCCAAAGCGCAACATGTTTTCTCAAGCATATAATACCGAGTCTCACAGATGGTGAATTTCTTACTGAAGTAGTAAATTGCATATTCTTTCTTTCCAGATTCATCTTGCTGACCAAGAACACAACCCATACTCTCTTCAAGCATAGTCAAATACATGATCCACGATCTACCTTCAACAGGCGGAGACAAAATAGGAGCCTCAAGCAGAGACTCCTTGATATTATCAAAATCTTTCTGAAAATCCTCAATCCAATCATAAGACTGAGCTTTCCAAAGAAGCTTGATTATCGGCGCACACGTGGCAGTCATATACGATATAAATCTTGAGATATAATTCAAGCGACTGAGAAAGCCTCTGATTTGCTTCTCAAGTTTGGGTGCAGGCATCTCTTGTATTGCTTTAACCTTGGCAGGATCAACCTTAATACCCTTCTCACTGACAATAAAGCCTAACAACTTACCAGAACGAACACCAAAAGTACACTTATTGGGATTCAAACGGAGTTTATACTTCCTCAAACGCTGGAATAGCTTCAACAAATGCTCAATATGCTCTTCTTCATCACTTGATTTAGCAATCATATCATAA
The DNA here is from genome assembly GCF_024323335.1 of Lathyrus oleraceus. Taxonomy (NCBI): domain Eukaryota; kingdom Viridiplantae; phylum Streptophyta; class Magnoliopsida; order Fabales; family Fabaceae; genus Lathyrus; species Lathyrus oleraceus. The sequence goes on from NC_066581.1 coordinate 515,988,127, forward strand.
ACATAGACCTGAATCTCTTTATGCATTATATCATGAAAAAGAGTGGTCATGGCTCTTTGGTATGTTGCACTAGCATTCTTGAAACCAAAGGGCATCACTCGATAACAGATTGTGGTCTTCTCCATATCTTCGGGTGCCATCTTGATTTGATTATAACCGGAAAATCCGTCCATAAATGAAAATACTTTGAACTTAGTTGTATTGTTTATCAATATATCAATGTGTGGCAGAGGAAAATCATCTCTCGGACTGGCTTTATTCAAATCTCTATAATCAACACACATGCAGACTTTTCCATCTTTCTTTGGAACAGGCACAATATTGGCCACCCACTACGGATACTCGGAGGTAACAAGGAAACCAACATCAATTTTCTTATGCACTTCCTCCTTGATTTTTACTGCCATATCAGGATGCGTTCTTCTCAACTTTTTCTTGACTGGTGGGCATTTTGGCTTCAAAGGAAATCTATACTCCACAATCTCATAATCCAAACCAGGCATGTCTTGATAGGACCAAGAAAACACATCAAAATAATCTTGAAGAAGATTAATCAACCCTTTCTTAGCTTCTGGACACAGTTGAGACCCAATCTTGACTTCCTTCACATCATCCTCGGAACCCAAGTTGACTAATTCAATTTGCTCTTCGAACGTCTGAATGGATTTTCCCCGTGCTCAAGTAAATAAGATAAGTCATCAGATACTTCTTAGTCATCATTCTCTTTCTCAGTTTCAAGCACAGGGAAATCGAAGTTTGGAGAGGGAGTAGGTTCATTATATTCAATGGGTTTGAGAACCAACCTGCATAATAATTTGATATTTTAATTTTAGAGAAGTGGAGTGCAAATAAATATTATGCAGATGGAAGATTATTATTTATTTATGTTTTTTTTGTGATTACCATTTTCAGAAAAAGCAAAAAGTAAAAATAAAACATCATAGATGTGGATGAATACAAATTGTATTTTATTGATGATAATAAGGAAAATGCTCAACAATGTTCACTGCTCCCTTAGGCATAGGAGAAGGATTTTTCTTAAAATAAATGAAAACAAATTACTTTGAACGGTGCATAACAACAAGAACATCAACAACAACCCAATTGTTGCAAGTCTGGCCGTGTGTTATCAAATTGGCACAAGCCACATCTTCGTCATTGTCCTTAATAATGGCAGCTGAGTGTTGATCATTCTCATGAGTGAACCCTCCACCGTGGAATATTGGTTGCATAACCTTGACATTGGTATTGAATGGCCCTGGTTGATATCCTAGCCCTGCCCTATTCTTGTTCTCCGCGACTTCCACAACACGACCTCACTTATCAGTACTGTCAGCCTGAATAACCTCTTGTGCATCTTTTAAAGAAGACATGGGTACCCCATCTTTCTTCAATTCATCAGCAATGGATAAAGCTTAGAACAACATTCCAACTTCCTCCTCAGTATCAAAGTAAGTTAAAGATGACAAATGGCTCACCAATAATGTCTTCTCTCTACCAACAACAATAAGCTTGTCGTTCTTCATAAATTTCAGCTTTTGGTGAAGAGTAGACGTCACCGCTCTAGCTTCATGAATCCATGGCCTTCCAAACAAGCAGCTATAGGCCAGATGGATATCCATTACCTGGAAAGTAATTTGTAAATCACTCGGACCTATCTTCACCGGAAGGTCCACTTCTCCAACGACAGTTTTACGAGAATCGTCAAACGCTTTAACAACCACACCACTAAACCTCATCGGGGCGCCTTGATAGGAGAGTGTTGACAGAGTTGACTTTGGGAACACATTTAGTGATGAACATGTACCACCCAACACATTGGACAAAGCGTCCTCCTTACAATTCATCAAAATATGCAATGCCAAATTGTGATTCCTGCCTTCCTCAGGAAGCTCTTCATCACAAAAGCTCAGATTGTTACAATAAGTGATTTTAGCAACAATGTGGTCAAAATGATCCACAATAACATTGTGTTCAACATAAGCCTGTTCCAACACTTTCTGCAATGTTTCTTTGTGCGCTTCAGAATTCATCAATAAAGACAACACATAAATCTTTGACGGTGTTTGAAGCAACTGCTCCACAATGTTAAATTCAGTTCTTTTTATTAGTTGTAGCACCTCATCATCATCATTAGTCTTCAACTTGCTGGATTCACCAGACTGACACATTGGAGCACTAACTGGATCAACTGTAGGAATCTCCGCCTTCTTTCCTACTGACATATTTTCCATAGCCTTCGGAAACACCGGACTGAACACACGACTAATATCTGCAATATTCACCACTGAGTCTGCAACTGGTAGAGGAACCTCTTGACCATTTTCAACCATTGTGGCATTATACTGATATGGCACAACTTTATCGAATGCATAGGGGAATGGGCCCGCTAACCGTATGACTAACAACGATACCGATGTATTGACATTATTGTTATTGCTACTATCAAACTGAATGACTACCCGCTCAGGGGTCTTGAACACTGACACAATGATATTCACATCATTTCCCATATCCCGTAACTATTGAATCAAGATTACATCCTCATCCATCAACTTCTGGATATCCCTTTTGACAATCATACACCCACGGGGGTTCACACTGTAAATGACAAAACCATCATGGTCATGTTCACAATCACTAATCAAACATAGAGTCTATGCATCTCCATCAGAGATCTCTGGATACGCGTCACATCAAAAACTCTAAAATTTCCTGGACAACCATTCACCATGTTGACAGAAGCATTATCATGAGCAGGCAATGAATTGGCTTTCACATTCGGCGCTCTATCCTCAAAGGACACCATACCACTCTTCATAAGATTCTGAACTTCATATTTCGGTAGATAACATTTCTCTATATCATGACCAGGGGCTCCCTGGTGAAAAGCACAATGAAGATCAGGCTTGAACCACCATGGCAGTGGCTCAGGAATTTGAGGAGGGTTTCTTGGCTGAATAAGATTCTTGAGTACCAAAGACGGGTATAATTGTGCATACGTCATAGGAATAGGGTCAAAGGAGACCTTCTTCCTCTCAAAATTTTGCTGATGATGATTGTTGTTATTGTAGTTGGTTCTTTGTTGCGGTTATTGCTGATGTTGTTGTTGCTGAATTAGAACTGATTTATTGGTTGAATTGTTGTTGATGTTAATGGGATTGAGAGCTTTCCCTTACATGAGGCCTCCTCTGCCTCCCAGCTGATACTGCATTAGTATCTCCTTCTTTCTTCTTAAAAAAACTCCCACCATACTTCTTGCTGGTTGACGCTTCTTCTTTGGACAAATGCCCTTCACGGACTCCTTCCTCTAGTCTCATCCCCATGTTTACCATTTCAGTAAAATCATTGGGGGCACTTGCAATCATACGTTCATAATAAAACGAACCCATCATATTCAGGGAAATCTTGGTCATCTCCTTCTCTTCCAAAGGTGGACTAATCTGAGCGGCAAGCTCTCTCTATCTCTGAGCATATTATTTAAATGTCTCATTGTCCTTCTGATACGTAGACCTCAACTGGTCTCTATCTGGCTCCATATCAACGTTGTACTTATACTGCTTAACAAAGGCCTCGCCTAAGTCATTGAAAGTACAGATGTTAGCACTGTCCAGACCCATATACCATATGAGGGCAACTCCAGTTAAACTGTCTTGGAAGTAGTGAATCAACAGCTGATCATTATCAGTTTGAGTAGACATTTTCCTGGCATACATAACAAGATGGCTCAACAGACAGGTATTCCTTTATATTTTTCAAAGTCTGGGACCTTGAATTTCACTGGAACTTTGACGTTGGGAACCAAACAGAGTTCAACGACACTCTTGCCAAACAAATCTTTCCCTCTCAGAATCTTTAATTCCTTGCGCAGCTCAAGAAATTGATCCTTCATTTCGTCCATCTTTTCATAGACATCTGGACCTTTAGACGACTCAGAATGGTAGATAGTCTCCTTAACATGAGGTAAAGTATGAACGGTAAGAGGAGTTACTGACATGATCGGACTAGATGTCGATAGAGAAACAAACATGGGCGCATACCCTTCTGGCATGAAATTTGGTGGCATTCCCCAAGGGAATCCAGCAGGCATATCAGGAACATACGGGCTGGCAGTAACAACATGAACAATTGATGAAACAATTTCTGAGATAACAGTCCTTTGAGGAGGAGGAGTTACAAGAGATGGTGACAGCTGGTTCTAAGCAGTAATCACGGATTCCATCAGTGTCGTAAGTCTGGCGATCTCATCCTTCAGCTCTTTATTCTCTTGCTCTAGATGCTCCATTCTTCACAGTCGATTAGCTTGAGTATTGTAGTGGTGAGTCAACTCTGCTTATGCACAGAAGAAGAACTGATAAGACACCCGGCGGAAAACAATTGGTATACAAATGATGCATGAAATGCAATGTTTTTTATTGTTTTTAATTTCAAGGAATATATGAAGTCTCATTTGGAAATATATATTCAATTAATAATAACAATTAACAATAACAATTCGATTGACCATAAAATCTCTTTTTATTCACATAATTGGAAGGATTACACTGACTATAATTTCAGAAACCAAAATACAAATACAAGAGAAAAGGAAACTATCATCCTAAGTATCCCTAGCAACTACATCAGACGATCTGCCTACCGGTGCATACTTCCTTCTGATGCGTCGAATCTCGGACTCGAAGGATGTCTTCATCTGAGCCTTCTCGAGGATAAGCTGGTCAATAATCTTCTTCCAAGCATCGGAAGGTGGAGGCATTCTAGAGGAAGATAAATCCTCTGGCTCTCTCTGTCTCTTCACTACACGGTCTTCAAGAATCTCAATAAGTGCATCCTTGTCTTTCGACTCAAGCTGCAACTCCTCGTGCTTTCGGTTCAAAGCATGGAACCGCTCTTCCCATAAATATCTCTCTTGCTTTATCTTGGCAAGTGCGTCTTCCAACTCCTCTACATCTTGGTTAGGGAGAGTTGATGGCTCATCCACAACCACATACATAGGTCTCTCACAAGCGTACAACATTTTCAGCTCCAAAGCTCTCTTCTTCACCCAAATAGTGTAAGCTTCCAAAGCTACACATTTGCATGGACGAAGCTCGGATCTTCCTTTCCTATGCACATTGCACCAAGCACGCACAATCCTACTCTTAAAAAGTTGGGGATCTTTACCCTCCTGATAGAATAAACCCTCTAGATGAACGTTATTAGGCTTATCTCTTAAGGGGAACCCAAGTTGACGACGGGCCAATCCTGGTTTGTAGTTGATTCCTCCTTGCGTACCAATGAGAGGTGTCGCACCTCAAAAATGATAATGCGATCCCTCACGATAGGACGCGGAAAAAATGTTGTTCGAAACAGAGTCGCCGCCGAAATTTATTTATTCCTAATGAAGGAATAGGAAAATATCGAGAAAACCTTTAGAAATAAGAATAATGGTCGTCGCAACCATATTCGGGTTCGGGAGTCGATTGCGCAAGGGGAAGGTATTAGCACCCCTCACGTCCGTTGTACTCAACGGGAACCTTTTAGTATGACTTTGCTATTTGACTGTTAATTGACTGTTATTCGCTTGCTTCGAGTGATTAGAATTGTTGATAGATATGGATGAAGACCTCATGAGGGGGAAATGGGAGGTTTTTTATTAGTGTGCTCGCGAAGATACAACAATCTCCTGCCTACGTATCCTTATAGTGCAATAAGGAAATCAGAGCATTCGTAGTTCGAGCTACTACGAATATTTGGGTGTGTTTTGTTTGGATGAACGACTGTGTAGGTCGACGTTCTAAAGGCTAAACGCTGGCTTGTCTACTCTCGGTGGAGGCTTAAGCACTAGTTTGTTGGGCGCATTAGAAAGGATTGATAGTGTTCTTTTGATGAGGTTTTGGTCACGCGGGGGTGACAGGTTGAATTGATGTGTTTGGTGTTTGGTTGTTTGGTTTCGATCGCATGGGGGCGAGAAGTTTGATTTCATTTGTTTGAGATGTTTTTGGAGAACGACGAAAGATTGAGCAATATGGTGTACACCAATCGTCCAATTCTTTCGAGGAATAATAAGGAGACCGCCTTCTATTCCTTTTTCGTTCGAATTATCTTGAAAGTTTGTTTGTGGATGTTGAATATGCACGGTAGTGAGGCGTACGCCTCCTACTTGCTTATTCAAAGAATAATGAGGCGTGCGCCTCCTATTCCCTTATTCAAGTTTATTTAGCGTGTTTTAGTCGGAAGTCGATAATTTGTGCAATATGGCGTACGCCAATTATCCAAATAATCGAGAGATGGCGAGGTGAACGCCTCCCATCTTTTATCATCCGAGGTTTGAATTGTAAAACAAATGTTTAGATGTTTGTATGTGATTTGCGAGAATAGTTTGTATTTGAATTGGTAGGTTTGAATTTGGTATGTTTGGAAAGTTGATAATTTGAGCAATGTGGCGTACGCCAATTATTCAAATAATCAAGGAATGGTGAGGCGTACGCCTCCCATTCTCTATTGAAGTTTAAGTTATAAAGTTGATCTTGAAATCGCGTTTGATATAAAAGGTGATTTGAGTTTATTCGATTGTTTAATATTGATGACGAAGATTCGAGCAATGTGGCGTACGCCAATTATTCGAATAATCGAAAGATAGTGAGGCGAACGCCTCCCATCCTCTTTTCATCTGAAATTTGGAATTAAAAGGATTTGGAATTTGTAGAAATGATTTGAGATACTATGATTTGAAGTGTTATGGTTTGAATAATTTGAATTTGGAAATTATATTTGATTTTGAAAAGTGATTTGAAATTGTGTAATTTAAGATTTAATCGGGTGACAAGAACTCGTGCAATATGGCATACGCCAATTATTCAAGTGCTTGAGAAATAGTGAAGCGTACGCTTCCTATCTCCTTTTCATCCCGAATTTATGTTTAAAAGAAAAATTCTTTTGAAATTGAATGATTTGGAAAAATGATTTGAATTTGTGTTTATGAATGAAATGATGGTGAATCGATCATCTACTCGATTAATCAATAATCAAATAGGTCTCATTGTAAGAAAGCCCAAGAGTAAGCTATGTGAGATTGATGGCGATGCTAAAAGCGATCGACTTACAAGGGTATTTGAAAAATGGGCTCGATATTTGGATCGAGAATTGTTGTTTGTGCTTTTTGAAATTGGTTTGAATTGATGATGGCATGAAATAGTTTTTGTTTGAAATAGTGTGAAGTTGTGAGAGTGGGAGAAATTAATCCATTTCTTTTTAGCAAAATTAATTTATTAAAACTTGGTTAAATCGGTTAATTGAATTAATTAAAATTAATTATCAAAATTATTTAATTAAATCAAATAATTAAGTTAATTAAAATTGATTAATAGAAATTAAACTAATTAAAGATTTTAATCAATTAATTAAGTCAAAAGAGAAAGAAAATGGGTATTAACATTGATTTAATCGGTATGTGTTGATGAAGATGTGCTCGGAACCGGTTTGAGCGTAAGGACAATAGGATTAATGTCATATGCAGATTCAAAACTTGGTGAAAATATTCGATTGATATATCGGAATTATGCGGAATATCAGCATGAAATTGCCGAATCCGTTATTAAAAAAAATATGATTCGTATTGTAATGAGAAAATAGAACCCAACAATGATAGCACCATATTACTATCATGTCCATAAATTTATTATACAATTCATTGGGTTTGGGCGCAACTACCTTAGGCCCTATTATCCTCCAACAAGTTCTTTAAGAAGAAAAAGCGACATTTGAAAGGCCATGGTAAAACCTGAAATCTGCCTCAATCATAAAGCACACTAATTTCATCGGATTATAGTCAACATAAATCCAACACTGAGTCCTATTATGTAGTATAAAAGACCGACACAGACGAAATGAATTGAAACACCAATTTAATCACATTATAACAACATAAAACCAAATGACTCATAATTTGATCCAGGATCTCAAAATCCAGTGCAGTTTCCGTAACTCCTGCCATTGGCGTGAAATTGGCACAGGGCTTCAATACGTTTACGCCATCATAATGAAAAAAAACGCAGAACTAATGACATGAATTTACCCTATCTCGCAGTAATTCCAGAGGTTTTTCTTATGTAAGCTTCAACAGTTAAGAAGCATAACAAAAACAAACAACTCGCAACGAATCTAAATCGCGATAAGGCAGTAGATTGATCCTCAGGCAAACAAAATTTTAAGGAAAAAGAGATGTTACCAACCGAATCCACTTGCTGTCGTCGTGAGCGGCGGAGCTTATTGAAGGTGTTGCGGATGATGAAGGTGGAGTGACGAGGGTTTCACGTTGTTTGTCAGAGACGATGATGCTTGGAGATCGCGAAGCTTGATGGCAATCTGGGATGTTGATGACGGTTGCGTAGTGGCCGTCGGATGTGTTGAAGGTTGTTGGTGAGGAGCTCGCGACGGCGGATCTCGGATGGAGATGTTGGTGGTAGACGGCGGAGATTCGAAGTGAGCGGCGGTTGGGGTTGATGGAAGAAGGCGGAGGCGAAGGTGGGTTTGTGTGAATCGCGGTCAACGGTTGTGAAAGCGATGACGACAGGGTTCACGGTTTTGGAAGAAGAGTAGAGGGTTTCGTGTAGTTGATGGGTTTTTTGAGAGTGGCGTTGTGTGGTGACCGGTGTTTGCTGGGAAAGGTGAAGTGGTGAGAGATGAGAGAGTGGTCATACGGCGGATTTAGCGGTGGAAGGATCGTAGATGGCGAATGAAGAGGACGATGAACATGATTTTTTCTTTTCTTTCTTCGTTTTCAGAGAGGTGGATGAGAAAGGGTGAGATGCGTGTGAGAGAGTGAGGAATGTGAAGAGGAAAAGTCTTTTTGTTTTCTTATTTCTTTTTGTTGGAGAGGTGAGTGTGAGGTAGTGTGTGGAGAGACTGAGTGAATTTGTTGTTGTGAGTGGATTGTGAGTGGAAAGAATATTCGTGAGGGAAAAAGAGTGCAGTGTGAGGTGAGGTGGCAGGATCCAATGTAAATATATATTTTTTCCATAATTATTATTCATTTAAATAACAAATCATAAAAAAAGCTAACTAATATTTAATTTAAACACATTCTAATTACTTTAATTAAATATCTAACCAAAAATATTGACCCATTAAAAATAGAAATCGAGTACAAATTTGTTCGGAAAATCGAATCGGTCACACTAAAATTGTCAGGACAAAACATACTTATTAAAAAAATACAGTCTTTCCTTCAAATTCTGAAATAAATTGGCATCAGTTAAAAAGCTCAAGCGGGTCAAAACGCAACTGAAACAGCCGCTAAAAACTACAACGAGCACACCAGGTTAAACTACGTGAACCGTAGATTAATAATACTGGTGTCTGCAATTTTAATTTTGAAACTTTTTACCCGCGGATTTTGCACATTCTTGAGAAACAATTTAACCGATTTGTCTGTATTTTCAATAAATTCATTCTGACTGACATTTTGGGTATTCTTCATGATGGAATGTATGTCATGCTATGCATATGATGCAAAAATAAAAATGAGATCAATTCTATGAAAATTTAGATATGCCCGGACAAAATTGGGGTATGACAGCTGCCCCTATTTAATTATCTTGAACTAGAAAGTAAGAATGACGACAGTCTTCATACATTCGTGGTGGAAGGTAATTAAATACGAAAAGACCCAAATTTGGTCCTTTGAAATGCAATGAGATATGCAGAAAGAAAATGCAATGGATTCTAACAGCACCAAGGTAATAGGGGTAGAATGCCAAATCAATGCCAACCCTCGAGTCAACACTCGATCTTGTATAAGTCGTATTGGCATGAGGATAAAAACTGAACAGGTTTTCTGGCGTCAAAAGGATGATAGTAGAGTTGATTGATATCACCAAAAGGATGATAGTAATTCACCATGATTGTCAGGATCGTCATCACCAAAAGGATGATGGATAATCCAAGTTTCAAAAGTAGTTATCACCAAAAGGATGATGGTGGGATCAACAACAAATCTCACTATCATCAAAAGGATGAAAGTTAGACACAATCCAAAGATTTCCATCACCAAAAGGATGATGTCCGTCACCAAAAGGATGATGGTTATTCTGATAAAGTTTCCCATTACCGAAAGTATAATATCAAGACTACCACCAAAAGGATGATAGTTAACTTATTAACTTCAAAGATTACCTCACCAAAAGGATGAGGGTCAGATCCAACAAAAAAACTTGTTATCACCAAAAGGATGATAATAAGTCAAATAACTTCAATGATCACCATCACCAAAAGGATGAAGGTATAATCACACAACAAACTTGTTATCACCAAAAGGATGATAATAAGTCGAAACTCAACGATCGCCATCACCAAAAGGATGAAGGTAAGGTCAAACGACAAAACTTGTTACCCCCAAAAGGATGATAATAAGTCACTAATAACCTTAAATGATAACCATCACCAAAAGGATGAAGGTAAGAGCAAAACTTGTTACCACCAAAAGGATGATAATAAGTCACACAACTCAAAGGATCCCCATCACCAAAAGGATGAAGGTAAGATCAAAACAAAAACTTGTTATCACCAAAATGATGATAATAAGGCGGCAATCATCATCACCAAAAGGATGAAGATACTACAAACAACATAACTCATTATCACCAAAAGGATGATAATAAGTTACAACAATTTAAATGATCACCGTCACCAAAAGGATGAAGGTAAGGTTAAACAAAAAAACTTGTTATCACCAAAAGGATGATAATAAGTCAAAACAAAATTGATCACCATCACCAAAAGGATGAAGGTAAGATTAAGACAAACTTGTTATCACCAAAAGGATGATAATAAGTCAGCAATCACCATCACCAAAAGGATGAAGGTAAAATCAACAACATAACTTGTTACCACCAAAAGGATGATAATAAGTCAATAACCCAAAATATCACTAACACCAAAAGGATGACACTAAGATCAAACAAATAGAACTTGTTATCACCAAAAGGATGATAATAAGGACAAAACTTCAAAACTTGTTATCACCAAAAGGATGATAATAAGCTGAAACAGACTCAATGATCGCCATCACCAAAAGGATGAGGGTAAGATCAAAACAAAACTCGTTATCACCAAAAGGATGATAATGAGCCCATAACTCAAATGGTCATCGTCACCAAAAGGATGAAGGTAAGACCAATCAACAAAACTTGTTACCACCAAAAGGATGATAATAAGTCAAAACTTCAAAACTTGTTATCACCAAAAGGATGATAATAAGCCGACACAAACTTAATGATCGCCATCACCAAAAGGATGAGGGTAAGATCAAAACAAAAACCCGTTATCACCAAAAGGATGATAATGAGCACACAACGCAATTGATCACCATCACCAAAATCATGAAGGTAAGATCAAGACAAAAACTTTGTTACCACCAAAAGGATGATAATAAGTTGATAACTTTAACGGATCACCGTCACCAAAAGGATGAAGGTAGGATCGCACAACAAAACTTGTTATCACCAAAAGGATGATAATAAGTCGACAGTCACCATCACCAAAAGGATGAGGGTACTACAAACAACAGGACTCGTTATCACCAAAAGGCTGATAATGAATCAACAATCACCAACACCAAAAGGATGAAGGTGGAATCATCTCTTTGAAACTTGTTACCACCAAAAGGATGATAACAAGTTATAATAACTTCAAATATTGCTGACACCAAAAGGATGACAGTGGGATTGGACTTTCCAAATGTCACTATCACCAAAAGGATGATAACTTAAACCAAACTCCATAATCTCTATCACCGAAAGGATGATATTTAGATTGAACTGGACGTCATCCCCAAAAGGATGATGGTTGAACCAAAATGACAAGGATCCTTATCACTATAAGAATCGTCGACACCAAAAGGATGACGGTAGGTTGTAATTATTGCAGAGGCCGCCTATTCACCAAAAGGATGAAGGTTGGACCAAAACTTCAAGGATCTTCTACACCAAAAGGATGGCAGTAAGATCACACATGTCAAGGATTTACCACTACCAAAAGGATAACGGTTGTTGTAAATAGGGTGATGATTGATATTATTCCTCAATGGAATTTCACCAAAAGGATGATAGTGAGCAAAATATTGGAAAAATAAGGCTACTATCAAAGTTCAGCAAACCTGATTTGCTGGGTAGTGTTGGAACATTGCTGGGTGAGACATGCTCAGGGTATCGACAACAAAAGGTTGCAGAACAATATTCTCTGGGGAGGTGTAGTTTCTGTCAACAAAAGGTTGCAGGAAGTGACTCATTGAGGGACGCTCAACGTGAAACAAGGTAAGTGTTTGGAGAAACATTGTTTGACTAAGCTGAGGATAACATCTTATCAACAAAAGGTTGAAAGATGTAACTCAATGGGGAATGCCCAATGGTAGGGTAGGAACTCTCTTAGAAAAAGTGTCAATGACTCAACTGAGGGTTGGCCTGGATGCCTACGACTAAACCTTGGATTTTGATTTGTGTTTATGTGCATAAATGCCATGTATATGTTATGTATGAGGTGATGCATGTGATGCATGTTTGAATGCAAAGGATGATTGGCTTGTTTAGGATTGGCCCCCCTTCCAAAGGCGATGTATTTTTGGAAACCAATGTTGGTTGTATTTGTTTTTGTGAAGGTGCCACCAAGGTGGGCTTTGGCTTTTCTGGTAATTGTCAATGTGGATTGAGCTATTGATTGGTGAAAGGATCTGACTTCCCGACACTCGGTAGTTGATGATGCGATGAACACATAACGAATGTGGATACTCCTGGTGCCCCGAGTTTGATCTCTTGCTGATATGTTATATATTTGTCTTTTGAGACGATCTCAGTTCTTCTTTCGAAGTGTTTGGCCAGCCTATGACTGAGCATAGCGACGTGATCAACTCATGATGATTGTGATTTTGACATGCTGCAAGGTTTCTTGCCAACATATGATGTTGTACTAGCATGAACTTTCGACATTTTGGTGGTGAATTCAAGCAGTTTCCTGTGGCTGACGCAATCTGCTTGACTGACTTGAAGAGATGGAGGGAATTTTACCCCTTGCAACTCGTCTTGCCCCTGATTGGCCTTTGAGGGACTTGCCCCAGATGGGTTCAGTACTGAAGTACTTTTCCTCCATGATCGACCGATGCTTGGAGATTTGTCTTATACTGACTACTTCTTAAGTCAATATGATCAAAAGATGTCGTGCCCCTGATTCATAAGATAGTCTTGATTCGTGTCAGCACCAACGATCAAGTGCCTCTCGAATTGCCCCTTGTTTGGAATTTTCTTGATGTCAAGTACTGACTGACAATTAAGAATTGTTATCCAAGAAATGGTGATTTTAATGCAACAGTTATGCAAGTTTTGAAAAACAACCATTCATTTGGAGTGTTGTGGTAGTGTGTGGCGAGTGGATCATGAGTCCAATCGTGGTACTTGATTTAGCTAGCGTGTGAGTGATATAGTGGGAAGAGAATATTAGCAAATCTTTGGGAGTTAGTTTACTCAACCTTGCTATAGTATGCTTTCAGAATAAACCTTACTTCAATTAGGTCTTTTGAAGGTTGTAACGTGGCTTGGTTCATGGTTATTGAAACAAAAGGGTATAAGGCTCAAAGTTTATTTTAACCCACCCCTTCTTCATGATGATCTCCAATCCTACGTTCAGTTAATTCACACACATTCGTCTGTTGCAGGTGTAAGGATAAAGATGGTGATTCAAGGTCTTTTGGAATGGCAGCCACCTTATTTCGTTTTTTGGATGTCGGTGACCCTTTGATTTTGGTATGGTGGTCACTGAATCTTGTTTTGTTTTGTTGGAGACTTTCATTGTCTCTTTCGATTTTTGTTTTGATCCCTAACTTTTGCATGGACCGCTTTGTTTGAAGCTTTAATCCATCGGGATTGCCCCTGTTTTTGCCTAAGTCTCCTTTCAGGGTGTTGGACTTAGCGGGCTCTTTCTTTGACTTTTTTTTGAAAATTGTGACTGCCAAGTCACTGGTCATTGAAGAACAACCGACATGAAATTTGGATTTGTATGGTTCCTTCGACACTTCAAGATGTGTGCGGAAAATATCATGTGGTTGATCCTTGTATGGGATATTTCATCTTGTAATTCGAAAGTGTAGTTAGACCAACTGAACACTACCCTGCCCCAGGTTAAGCGTAAGGGTTTTATAGATTCGAAAGAAACTCCTACTTCTAGGCTCGAAGTGGTTGACTAGGGATTAACTCCTTATCTCTACAGTGTTTGGGGATTTGAAACAATGCCTGTACATCATCAACAAGGTTTTATCCGAAAGCATACAATCAGCAATTATGAGCATTTTGTTTTCGTCATCCTCCTTCCAACATTTACTAACGATAGTGTGATGAAGAAAGTGAGGTGAAAAAGTATGTGTTTGTGATTTGCAAATGTGATAGATGAGTGAATATGAAAGATTGATTCAAAGCATGCATAATCATCCCATTAACAAAACCAAATACAAATAACAATGTTTAAAGGATACAGTACTTAGACAAACAAGATCAAATTATAAGAATGCAAAATGGTAAAAATGGCATAATGATCGCCTTCATTCGAAGAAACGGGCCTTCATCTCTTGATTTGTCATTGGGATTTGTTCTGCCTGCTCAGGCTGGTGAGGAGCTCTATCTTCGAGCTTCACTGTGCTCTGCATGCGCCGGCATGGGATTTGTTGCAACGTCTGGCCTCACTGGAGTGAAAGTAACTGCCTTACTGTCAATCAGGTCCTGGAGCTTGTGCTTGAAAGCCTTACAGTTCTCTATTGTGTGCCCTGGAGCACCCATGTGATACTCGCAGTGAGCATTGGCGTCGTAGCCTGGAGGATATGATGGAGTTGCAGGTGTTATCTCCTTCAGAACAACTGATCCATCCTTTAGTAGGTAGGGGAGGATCTTACTATATGATACTGGCAGAGGATCGAAATGTCTCTCTGGCTTCTTTGCTCTCTGCTGATTGGGTTGACGTTGTTGTGGAGCACGTTGCTGTTGATTCTGATGCGGCTGCTGGTAAGCCGGCTGTTGATATGGCTGTTGATATTGTTGCTGATGTGGTTGCTGATATGGTGGCTGATACGGTGTCGGGATGACAACGCCAACCTGATCGTAAGGCATAGGAACATACGGATGTGCCATATATCCTCCTCCTCTCATTATGGCGTTGGTCTGCCCTTCTGGCTTTTTTGGAAGATTAGGATAAGGTTTCTTCATCCCACCTGAAGCATTGGCAGCGCAAGGTAGCTTTCCCTTCTCGATCTGGCTCTCGATTCGTTCTCCCACGGAGACAACCTCAGAAAAAGTAGGGAAACTGGATCCTACCATCTTCTCCATGTACTGGGTATGCAGAGTTCCCATAAACATGTCAATTAGCTCTTTGTCAAGGAGAGGAGGTTGGACACGAGCTACAAGCTCTCTCCACCGCTGGGCGTATTCCTTGAATGACTCGTTGTTGCGTTGAGTCATGTCTTGCAGCTGTGTGCGATTGGGTGTTAGATCACTGTTGTACTGATAATGCCTTAGGAAGGCTTCAACAAGGTTTCTCCATGATTGGACTTGTCCTCTTTCCAGTTGCATGTACCACTCCAAGGATGCCCCACTGAGACTATCTTGGAAGTAATGAATCAGGAGTTGATCATTACTGATGTGGGCAGCCATTTTGCGACAGTAGGCTCTGAGGTGAGTTCTCGGGCAGCTGATCCCTTTGTACTTGTCAAAGTCCGGGACTTTGAATTTTTGCAGAATCACCAAACCTGGCACCAGGCACATATCAACGGCGTCCAAACCGGGAGTAGTGTGAACCTCCAAGGATTTAAACTTTTCCTCCAAAGCATGGAGTCTATCAACAGTTGGGTCTGGGAGACCTCCAACAGCAGGCTGGACGGGCTGTGGCAAGAAGAAAGCGTCATACGAATCTTCATCACCCATCAGGGATCCATGGCGAGCAGATATAGCAGAATGCTCCTGGGGGTTCATGTTGACCATGGGGATCAGAATAGGGATCGGCCCTACTCTAGGCTGGGCGGGGTTACCATTAAGTTCAGTTAATCCAGGGATGCTAAGTGATGGTGATCTAAATTGGGCAGCAACTTTCCTGGCTTCGGCGCTAGTCTCAGCATCCTTCTCCTTCTGGGCCAGGAGCAACATGGTTTCCATCAAGCGATCCATCTTTGCCTGCATGGAGTCAATGTCAGTTCTCATCGAGACTTGGTTTGCCTCAAGCTGTTCGAGTGTCATCTTGTAGTTGCGGCGTGTCTCGTACCAGTGTCGAGTAGTCAGCGTTACTGGACAAGGGTAGAATATGGTGTGAGTTTTTGGTTTCTGGACAATGATATGCAATACATGTTTATGATATGCAAATGCATGAAGTTTTGCCATGTTTTTCGCAGAGGAATACAGAATCAAAATTATCCGCATGTCGAGTACACCAGGGTAACTGGAAGAAGCACGGGTTTCTCTGATTAGAAATTCCCCAAAGGTAGGTTCTAAAGTTATGTTTTCAAGGAAGGAACTTAGACTCACGGATCAAGTCCAAAACTTCCTCTCAATGGTGGGCTAGCCACATCGTGATGGGAGTTCTGAAATGATCTAACCTAAGTGGGATTCTCGTATTGTTCGAACAGGATGGTGAGGTCCCTAGAGTCACGGATCGTGTTTAGAACCTCCCCCACAATGATGGGCTAGCCATATTGTGATGGAAACTCCAAACATATCTACTCTAGGTGGAGTCTTCGTATTGTCCCAATGAGGTGTACACCCCCCGGTTCAATACTACACAACTCCGGATTCTAAGTTTTTTCTCGAAGCTCGGGTATGAAGCTTGTCTCACACCAAACATTAAGCCCCACATCAAAGTACCAACATATTACATACAACACAGGTAATCATAATAAAATACAGAGAGATAAACATGGAAAGAAAGAATATCTCCTAACAATCATAGCAAAATCAAACTAAGCTAGGCTAGACTCTCTCTTGCTTGGAGCAGGGTCCCCAACAGAGTCGCCAGTCTGTCGCACCTCAAAAATGATAATGCGATCCCTCGCGATAGGACGCGGAAAAAATGTTGTTCGAAACAGAGTTGCCACCGAACTTTATTTATTCCTAATGAAGGAATAGGAAAATATCGAGAAAACCTTTAGAAATAAGAATAATGGTCGTCGCAACCATATTTGGGTTCGGGAGTCGATTGCGCAAGGGGAAGGTATTAGCACCCCTCACGTCCGTTGTACTCAACGGGAACCTTTTAGTCTGACTTTGCTATTTGACTGTTAATTGACTGTTATTCGCTTGCTTCGAGTGATTAGAATTGTTGATAGATATGGATGAAGACCTCATGAGGGGGAAATGGGAGGTTTTTTATTAGTGTGCTCGCGAAGATACAACAATCTCTTGCCTACGTATCCTTATAGTGCAATAAGGAAATCAGAGCATTCGTAGTTCGGGCTACTACGAATATTTGGGTGTGTTTTGTTTGGATGAACGACTGTGTAGGTCGGCGTTCTAAAGGTTAAACGCTGGCTTGTCTACTCTCGGTGGAGGCTTAAGCACTGGTTTGTTGGGCGCATTAGAAAGGATTGACAGTGTTCTTTTGATGAGGTTTTGGTCACGCGGGGGTGACAGGTTGAATTGATGTGTTTGGTGTTTGGTTGATTGGTTTCGATCGCACGGGGGCGAGAAGTTTGATTTGATTTGTTTGAGATGTTTTTGAAGAACGACGAAAGATTGAGCAATATGGTGTACACCAATCGTCCAATTCTTTCGAGGAATAATAAGGCGACCGCCTTCTATTCCTTTTTCGTTCGAATTATCTTGAAAGTTTGTTTGTGGATGTTGAATATGCACGGTAGTGAGGCGTACGCCTCCTACTTGCTTATTCAAAGAATAATGAGGCGTGCGCCTCCTATTCCCTTATCCAAGTTTATTTAGCGTGTTTTAGTCGGAAGTCGATAATTTGTGCAATATGGCGTACGCCAATTATCCAAATAATCGAGAGATGGCGAGGCGAACACCTCCCATCTTTTATCATCCGAGGTTTGAATTGTAAAACAAATATTTAGATGTTTGTATGTGATTTGCGAGAATAGTTTGTATTTGAATTGGTAGGTTTGAAATTGGTATGTTTGGAAAGTTGATAATTTGAGCAATGTGGCGTACGCCAATTATTCAAATAATCAAGGAATGGTGAGGCGTATGCCTCCCATTCTATATTGAAGTTTAAGTTATAAAGTTGATCATGAAACCGCGTTTGATATAAAAGGTGATTTGAGTTTATTCGATTGTTTAATATTGATGACGAAGATTCGAGCAATGTGGCGTACGCCAATTATTCGAATAATCGAAAGATAGTGAGGCGAACGCCTCCCATCCTCTTTTCATCTGAAATATGGAATTAAAAGGATTTGGAATTTGTAGAAATGATTTGAGATACTATGATTTGAAGTGTTATGGTTTGAATAATTTGAATTTGGAAATTATATTTGATTTTGAAAAGTGATTTGAAATTGTGTAATTTAAGATTTAATCGGGTGACAAGAACTCGTGCAATATGGCGTACGCCAATTATTCAAGTGCTTGAGAAATAGTGAAGCGTACGCTTCCTATCTCCTTTTCATCCCGAATTTATGTTTAAAAGAAAAATTCTTTTGAAATTGAATGATTTGGAAAAATGATTTGAATTTGTGTTTATGAATGAAATGATGGTGAATCGATCATCTACTCGATTAATCAATAATCAAATAGGTCTCATTGTAAGAAAGCCCAAGAGTAAGCTATGTGAGATTGATGGCGATGCTAAAAGCGATCGACTTACAAGGGTATTTGAAAAATGGGCTCGATATTTGGATCGAGAATTGTTGTTTGTGCTTTTTGAAATTGGTTTGAATTGATGATGGCATGAAATAGTTTTTGTTTGAAATAGTGTGAAGTTGTGAGAGTGGGAGAAATTAATCCATTTCTTTTTAGCAAAATTAATTTATTAAAACTTGGTTAAATCGGTTAATTGAATTAATTAAAATTAATTATCAAAATTATTTAATTAAATCAAATAATTAAGTTAATTAAAATTGATTAATAGAAATTAAACTAATTAAAGATTTTAATCAATTAATTAAGTCAAAAGAGAAAGAAAATGGGTATTAACATTGATTTAATCGGTATGTGTTGATGAAGATGTGCTCGGAACCGGTTTGAGCGTAAGGACAATAGGATTAATGTCATATGCAGATTCAAAACTTGGTGAAAATAATCGATTGATATATCGGAATTATGCGGAATATCAGCATGAAATTGCCGAATCCGTTATTAAAAAAAATCTGATTCGTATTGTAATGAGAAAATAGAACCCAACAATGATAGCACCATATTACTATCATGTCCATAAATTTATTATACAATTCATTGGGTTTGGGCGCAACTACCTTAGGCCCTATTATCCTCCAACAAGTTCTTTAAGAAGAAAAAGCGACATTTGAAAGGCCATGGTAAAACCTGAAATCTGCCTCAATCATAAAGCACACTAATTTCATCGGATTATAGTCAACATAAATCCAACACTGAGTCCTATTATGTAGTATAAAAGACCGACACAGACGAAATGAATTGAAACACCAATTTAATCACATTATAACAACATAAAACCAAATGACTCATAATTTGATCCAGGATCTCAAAATCCAGTGCAGTTTCCGTAACTCCTGCCATTGGCGTGAAATTGGCACAGGGCTGCAATACGTTTACGCCATCATAATGAAAAAAACGCAGAACTAATGACATGAATTTACCCTATCTCGCAGTAATTCCAGAGGTTTTTCTTATGTAAGCTTCAACAGTTAAGAAGCATAACAAAAACAAACAACTCGCAACGAATCTAAATCGCGATAAGGCAGTAGATTGATCCTCAGGCAAACAAAATTTTAAGGAAAAAGAGATGTTACCAACCGAATCCACTTGCTGTCGTCGTGAGCGGCGGAGCTTATTGAAGGTGTTGCGGATGATGAAGGTGGAGTGACGAGGGTTTCACGTTGTTTGTCGGAGACGATGATGCTTGGAGATCGCGAAGCTTGATGGCAATCTGGGATGTTGATGACGGTTGCGTAGTGGCCGTCGGATGTGTTGAAGGTTGTTGGTGAGGAGCTCGCGACGGCGGATCTCGGATGGAGATGTTGGTGGTAGACGGCGGAGATTCGAAGTGAGCGGCGGTTGGGGTTGATGGAAGAAGGCGGAGGCGAAGGTGGGTTTGTGTGAATCGCGGTCAACGGTTGTGAAAGCGATGACGACAGGGTTCACGGTTTTGGAAGAAGAGTAGAGGGTTTCGTGTAGTTGATGGGTTTTTTGAGAGTGGCGTTGTGTGGTGACCGGTGTTTGCTGGGAAAGGTGAAGTGGTGAGAGATGAGAGAGTGGTCATACGGCGGATTTAGCGGTGGAAGGATCGTAGATGGCGAATGAAGAGGACGATGAACATGATTTTTTCTTTTCTTTCTTCGTTTTCAGAGAGGTGGATGAGAAAGGGTGAGATGCGTGTGAGAGAGTGAGGAATGTGAAGAGGAAAAGTCTTTTTGTTTTCTTATTTCTTTTTGTTGGAGAGGTGAGTGTGAGGTAGTGTGTGGAGAGACTGAGTGAATTTGTTGTTGTGAGTGGATTGTGAGTGGAAAGAATATTCGTGAGGGAAAAAGAGTGCAGTGTGAGGTGAGGTGGCAGGATCCAATGTAAATATATATTTTTTCCATAATTATTATTCATTTAAATAACAAATCATAAAAAAAGCTAACTAATATTTAATTTAAACACATTCTAATTACTTTAATTAAATATCTAACCAAAAATATTGACCCATTAAAAATAGAAATCGAGTACAAATTTGTTCGGAAAATCGAATCGGTCACACTAAAATTGTCAGGACAAAACATACTTATTAAAAAAATACAGTCTTTCCTTCAAATTCTGAAATAAATTGGCATCAGTTAAAAAGCTCAAGCGGGTCAAAACGCAACTGAAACAGCCGCTGAAAACTACAACGAGCACACCAGGTTAAACTACGTGAACCGTAGATTAATAATACTGGTGTCTGCAATTTTAATTTTGAAACTTTTTACCCGCGGATTTTGCACATTCTTGAGAAGTAATTTAACCGATTTGTCTGTATTTTCAATAAATTCATTCTGACTGACATTTTGGGTATTCTTCATGATGGAATGTATGTCATGCTATGCATATGATGCAAAAATAAAAATGAGATCAATTCTATGAAAATTTAGATATGCCCGGACAAAATTGGGGTATGACAAGAGGCACATTAGAGAACTCACCACAACTGTCAATAATATCCAAGCTACCCCATGCAGAATCATACAAAACAATATCATCATTAGTGAGAGACATAAGTCTCTGAGACCACCGTTGACACTGTCGGTTCTCCACGAAAGCATGCGTCTGAGGTAAGTGCGAAATAAACCACTTGTACAGAAGAGGAACACAACACACAATAGTCCCACTACCTTTAGAATTTCTCAAATGCAAAGAGAAATACATGTCACCCAACCGAGTTGGAACAGGATTCCCAATCAAGAAAATTCTAATGGCGTTAACATCAACAAAACCGTCAATGTTACGGAACAAAACCAAGCCATAAATGGGAAATACCAAGATAGATTCAAAAGCATCCATGCTACCAGCTTGAGCAAAAACGGTAGCCCTGCCAATGAGAAACTCAGAAGTCAACCTAAGAATTTCTCCCTTCTTCACTAAATGAGCATCAATCTCAGATTTCTTCAGATGAAGAGTTTCATCTATGACATGAGATATCAGGATCTCCTTCAATCCACTGAAAGGCATCTTGTCAGATACGGGTATACCCAAGAGATTAGCATACTCTTGCAACATGGGCACAAGCTGATAGTCGAGAAAAGTGAAGCACCGGTAGAGAGGGTCATAGAACTGAACCAAAACACTCAGAAGTCCTTCAACCACATCAGTAGATAATACTAAAAAAATCTTCCCATGACATTGCTTGAAGTCCAAGGGATCTAGTACAAAGGATGACAACTTCCTTAGCTCTTTCAACTCAGGATATCTGAAACTGTACTTCTTAGTGTTGCTTCGTCCGTAATCCATGGTCTCAAGATATTTGCAAATAATACCTTAGTTTCCTTGAAATTTATTCTTTTGTGATGAATGCCATGATATACATGTATGCATGAATGCAACAATCACAAACAAGGGATCACACACAAGGCAAACACAAACAAAGGTCAAGGGATGGATTAAGTCATCGTTGTAAGACCCCAATTTTGTCCCTAAGATCCCTCATGGCATCATAACATTGCATTTGCAAAGCCTCAAGGATCATGAGCATCTTGGTTCCCTTTGCCTTTGGGTGGGACTCCTTGTGTGTGGTTTGAGATCACAAAGCATGCTTGAATTGTATATTATTGATTTTCTCATTTTTGTTTACTAACCAAAAGCACAAAAATATGTCACTAACATTTCTTGTTTGTAGCTTGAGCAATCACAAGGTCAAAAGTTTCTTGGAGATCCTTTGTGCAGAGATATGGCCATGAGAAGATGAAAGCAAGCATGGTAATGGTTCCCAAAGCTCTCATCCATCAAATATGCCTCCCTAGTGTCTCAATTCATCATTTTTTTATCAAAGCAAGTCAAAAGGTTTGAGTGTTGTTTCTCAAGGAAACCCTAGTTCATCTGTGTACCAACTGTGCCTTGCTCATGAAGCAACCTCATCCCACGATCAAATACAATCAAGGGAAGTTATTTAATTCATCATTTCATGCATATTTGAACTTATTTGAGTGTCCTCAATCATCGATTCATTAAGGTATGAGTTGTGGACTTGGAAAGTTGATCAGTGAATTCATCTGAATATTTTGAAATGCACTGAGACCTAACTTTTTATGTGTTGGTCAAATGGAGATGATCCCAAAATAAAACATGTTCTTAAGGACAATATGAACAACTTTCATGTTCATCAAAAATTTATTTGAAGCTTGGAAGGTCATCATCCACTCCAAGACATTATAGGTCATTTTGACTGAAACCCTAATTTTGGGTCAACTTCCCAAGAACATAACGCATTCACTTTTTATGATTTTGAGGTGGGATCAAATGCATTGAAAAGTTTAAGATGTCTACTTCAAATGTTATGTTGAACAAAATTTCAAAATATCAAAGGAAATACATGTGATAATGCAAAACATTATAGGTCACTTTGGACCAAATGCATTGAAAGGCAAAAAAGTCCAAATTCAAGTGCCCATAACTCCTTCATCAAAACTCGAAATGATGCAAAATGTAAGTCCATCTTGATTTTCTTGAAAATATCTACAACTTTGATGTTGGAGGTTTTTCCATTTGAGTCTTGCATCATCAAAACAGAGGGGCTTGAAGTTGGTTCAATTTGGCAAAATTCTCAAAAAGCATGTTTTGCACTATGAACTTCATGGCCTGTTTTCATAAATTTCCACACTTCAAATGAGTTTTTGGCCAATATAACATTTGTTCCTTACATCAAGACCTTTCCAACCATTACCCACATGCTTATGTTTGGATTTGGCAAATGGCATTTTCGAAGAGGTGAAGTTTTAAGCTCAATTATGCATAACATGTTAGAACTCATTACACAAGCCATTGCATTGCAATCTGCACGTCCAAATCCATTTGATTTATCATCAGCATGCAAATGCAATTGAGTTTGGGCCTTCTACATGATCATGCAAGCCCATGCAAGGAGAATCCACTTGCCATGCACACGAGAATTTTCACTTGCTCAGCCAATTCCATCTATAAATAGACATGCTATGCTTCATAATTCTTCACCCTGAATCAACCTGAAATGCTGCAGAAATCAAAACCTAGCCATACCTAAAGGAACTAAGTTCAATTTTCTTCAAATTTTCAGATATGAAATTCAACTAAATCTAGTTGAATCTTTAGATCTAAAGTTCCTAGACCTTCATCATTTAGTCCATTGTACTTCTGTTTGGCCAAAGGAAGCAAGGAAGCTAGCTCAGATCTTCACAATTCAAAGGTTTACTTCAACTGGTTTTTTCTTCGAAACTCCCTATTTCCTGATCTATTTGCTTGGTTATTGTGTTGTCTGAAGTCCTCTCTATAGAGGCATCATTTCTGTATGCTCAATTTTCAAAATCAAGCAAGTTCATGATGAACACCATCAAGTTTCAACCTCTGATTTCTCTCTCTATGGAGATCTAGAGTAGAAATAGATGGCACAGGGGTGATGTACATCACCCCAGCTTTAATTTGGTACCTGGATCGTGTGTTTTGGTGCACATTTGCTCTTCTGCAAATTTGAGCTCTCACCGGAGCTAGCCGGAGAAGACGGTGGCGCTGGCCACCGTCTGGTCTCCAGATCCAATCGTGGCCATCCATTTCCATTTCCAGATCTAATCCTGGCTGTCCATTCTTATGACTTTTTTAAATACCATGTGTGACGCATTGACTGAAGCCTACCATGAGCGCGCGCATGTGGAGCGTCTGATCAGCCACGTCAATTAATGAGGCTTGATCAGACGCTCCTTGTTTTTTTTATTTTTCTTATTTTCTGATTTAATTTCTTTTATTTCTTTTATTTTCAAAAATTCATAAATTCTAGTTTCTAAAAATGTTTTTTAATATTTTTTATTTTGTCATTTGATATTTTTTGTGAATTTTCTCTTTTCTTGTTATTTTTAATTCATTTTAAATAGTTTTTGATATTCAAAAAATACAAAAATATTTTCTCAACCTATTTGAATGATGATGGATCTATGAAAAATATTCTCATCAATTTTTTAATTGATTTGAGATTTATTTGAGATTTTAGTTCAGTTAGGTTATTTTTATTCATTTTTAATTGATTAAAAATAGTTTCTGACTTTTAAAAATGCTAAGATTTTTTGTCAAACTTTGTTTGACCTTGTTGAACTTAGGATAAATCACTTGGACTTTTCAAAGTTGATTTGAAGTGATTTTGAAGTTTGACCTTTCTTTATTATTTTAATTCAAGTTTATTTTAAATATTAAAAAATGCCAAAAATATTTTGTTCATTTCTTGACTTCCAATCTTCATCTCACTTCTGTTTTTGATTGTTTGACCATGACTCTCAATGTCATTGTTCAACATATGTGGATTGGTACATTTTATTTCATTTAATGCACTTTAATCTTTCCATTTCTATCTCCATGATTCATCTCCTTCTTCTTCTTCTTTTTTCTTTTTGATCAATGAGTTGAAGGTTGATAAGTTAGTATTGATTAGGGAGACTTAATCTTCCTTGATCCAAATCTAATTCATCTTGATCAATTGATCAAGTGAATGGCTTTGCATTAAGGATAGGTTGTTTCCTAAATCATGCAAAAGACTTAAACCAATACAAGATCAATTCTCTTTTTCTTTTGGCATGGCAAGTTGTTGGAACTTGGTTCACTAATCAAGACTTCTAACTTGTCTTGTTGCTTACATTATTATTGACCGACCTCAGATAGTTGTGACTTCTACATAAGTCCAATTCCGATTGCTTAACATAGTGCTAAATTTGCCTTATGGCACACTAACTACTAACACTAACTATTAACAATTAACATTTACCTTTTACACTTTACATTTATGCAATTTATTATTCTTGTACATATTATCCATTTGCTTTTTCCTTTGCTCATTGAAGCACATGTTTATGTTAATGCCATTTGCCTTTTGCTCACTTGAGCACATAATTGTGTATATCTTCTGTGCTTGTGTTTGTTTGTTTGTTGTGAACCAAATGCAAAGAAATGGACAAATGGACTTAGACTTTAGGACTTTACCCAAGCTAATGGAGTTTGAAGAGCAACTAGGCCTCATGCCTTTAGAGTGCTTAAATGTCAAAGAGCAACTAGGCCTCATGCCTTTAGAATGCTTAAAGCTTGAAGATGAACATTGAAAGGACCATATTCTAAACTCCCTCTTGTCCATTCTTTGATTGTTTATAGAACTTTTTGATGTGTGTTTTCTTGTGCTAGGATTTCCAACTTGAGCCTAATTGAGGAACCATTACCATGAGCTTCTAAGAGAGAGGAATTCAAGATACATTGAGGAGCCTCTTCCAAGAATTCATTGATTGTTGATTGCTTGAGTTTATGCTTTGTGTGATTGCTTATTCCAAAGGATGAGAGCTACTTGGATCATCAATATGATCTTAAGAGAGGAACTCCATTTGTGGTCTTGTTCTCTTTTCCCTTACCTCTTGTATGCTTAGGACTTTAGCCATTCTTCTTCTTCTCTCCACTCTAACCCAAGCCAAAACTTTTGTGCAAACATTTAACATTTGTTTTCAAACATTAGAAACCTAAGCGTTATGCTTTTGACTTTCAAACTTTTATTTTCATAATACTTATATTTGAATTGAATCTTTAAGTCAACTTTGACCATATTTTGTAAATACTTTTCATTGGTAAATACCACTCATTCAAATACTTTTGTGGTTTCAATGGCCACTTTCTTAATCAAAAAATTTCATAACCTTTAGCTATTAGGTTTGAGTTATCCTTGAGGTAGATATAATACTCACCTTTATCCTTAGTGATGGACAATGAGTCTTCCATGCTTATTATAGGGTTAACCCTTCACTAGCATGTTGAAGCTATCCTCACATGGTGGATTTGTGGTTTTAGGTTGAGTTTTCTCCCTTGGATAACAAAAGACCTTAAGGCTTTTGGACCAATCAATCCACTCACTCATTTTGAGATTTTTACCCCGAACTACGAGATTTTGATCCTAATCTTTTTTAAGATGGTACGTAGGCAATGGGTTCATCCATTCAAACACAAAATGTAAATAAACTTGTATATTCTTTTCTCATCCCTTCAATCATGTTTGCACAAATAAATTTTCACAAAATACCAACCTTACAACAAATATGAAAAGGGCTCCCTAGGAGTACCTAGGATGTTTTGGGTGCTTAAAACCTTCCCATTGCATAACCAACCCCTTTACCCAGATCTCTGACATTTTTACTAGTTTTTGATTCGATAAAACTTTTAGGTTTTTGTTCGCTTTCTAACCATTCCTTTGGATAAATAGAAGTGCGGTGGCGACTCGACTTGTATGGTTTACCTTGGATTTAGTCAATATCTCTAATGGTAACGAATACCCCGTTACAATCGTCAAGATCAATCATCCATTTTGGTGGATTATGATTTTCACCTTATCAACACCCAAGTTCCATCGATATTGATGAGACTTGGTCGGATCAACCGAGAATCAAAGGGTTTATTGCGAGTCACGAGCATGGAGTCAGGTTAAGAAGCATCCCAAATGAGTGTACTAAGGGTAAAAAAAACCTACATATCATGTTCTATAAAAGTGCATAGAGTCTTAATCCCATCTATCAGATATTATAGGTTAAGATGATTGATCATCAACCCATAATATTCTCAATAGAAACTCTTCTGAGTGTAGTATCATGTAACAACTGTTATCAAGTCTACACTTGAACACTCTCCGCACTACGTTCTAAATAGGCCAAGTTGGGTTAAATGTTCTACGGTCCTCAGCTTCTCGGACCCCAAATCAGAGAAAGTAATGCCTATCCACAAATAATTTGTGTGACATTAGTAACTCTAAAGAGGTCTCCACTGAGTAGATAAGTCTCAAGCCAACTTGTTAAGGACTACTCCACACAAGTTGAACATGACTATACCATCCTCTTATCTTAATTGCACTCAAGTTTGGGTTAGAACTTATCTCACCACTCAGAGATCACCAAGCACAATAGACAGATTATATCACAAAAAAAAATATACAAACATTAAATATACAAATAATACACACAAAAAAGTAGGCTAAACCCACTGTGGACTACTCCCTAGCAGAGTCGCCACTTAATTTCTGTAGCGGTAAATTCATGACCGTCAAGCTATGGATAAACTTGATGTCAATAAAACCAGAGTCGCCACCACGCTTTTATTGTTTCCAAAGGAAAAGGGCAAAAGTACGGACAAAACCCTAAGATAAGAAGTTTTTAAATCAAAACTAATAAAATTCCAGAGATTACAGGTAAGGGAGTTGGTTTCACAGAGGGAAGTTGTTAGCACCCAAAGTGTCCCAGGTACTCCTAGGGAGCCCTTTTTTGTGCGCATATATTTTTGGGTATAAATGATGTTTGATAAAATATGGAGTAGGGGTGAGAAAACAATTCATTAATTATATTTTTGTGTTTGACAACACCTTCGGTCTTGTGCCTACGTACCAATATAAAAAATGAGGGATGAAAACCTCGTAGTTCGTAGTAAATTATTTAAAGAAGTTGGTGAGTTGATTTTATAAAGGTTTAAATGAAAAGGCTCAAAAAGGCCAAAGATTTGAATGGGGTTGTTAATTTTTTTTTGTCTTTTTGAAATTTAAGTCAATAAGGTTAAGTTTATTTACAAATTTGATTTAAGAAAAAGTTTTAAAATTCAATGGCATAAGGCCAAAGTTTCTAATCATTAAAACATGTTTAAGTTTGAAATCACAAGCAAAGTTTTTGAAAAGAGGGAGAGATTTTTAAATTAAAGAAATGGGAGGAGATTAAGATACTACCTTAAGCAAAAATTTAAAAGTTAAGAGTTGAAAATATCTGACCAATGGGATGCAATCCAACAAACAAGAATGTCATATAGAAACCCATTTTCCTTTGGACTTTGATCAAGCAATAAGCAATAAGCAGTGAGCAATATCTAGACATCATGAAGATCAAGGCATCAAATAAAGATAGCCATATCCATGCAAGCATTCCAATAGCTAGCAGTCTTCAGTGTCTTCCAATGTATCAGATGAAATATTCCTTGATCAACCCAGAACAAAACATCAGACATAGACAATAACAAAATAACAATTAAGCATAGAGACAAAGTAGAATATGAATCAAAGAGATCCAATGTCTTGCATCTGGTGAAAGTCACTGTCAAAGATAACTCAGTCGTAGATGTTGGTATTGGCCAAGTCCTTCAGCACAGGGAATGTTGCCTAGTTCTAAGTCCAAAAGTTCAGATCAAGTACCAACAGTCCACCAAACATTTTTTAGGGTTTTTGTTGTTATTAGGTGTTTTAGGGTCCTAAGACCACAAACAAAATCAAACCACATAAACAAATATATACAATCACAAGACATGGATCAAATGAGCAAAGTGAAAAAGACTGGAACATAAACAAGTTATATGGAATGTAAATGGCAATGAATGATAAATGACTGAAATTTAATTTGTATAAAGTAAATGACTTGAAAGTAAAAGCATAATGAATAAGAGTTAGTCAATGGTTAGTCAAATGTTAGTGATGAGTTTTAATTTTGTTAAGTCATTCTTTGGAGAACACTCAACCATTCATTCACAAGTATGAATCCTTGAACTAAGACATCCTCTATGAGAAGGGCTCCAACTTGGATCATTTAACAAGTATGCCACTAGCTCTCATGAAAGGAAAAATAGGTCAAGTTTCCACACAATGCCATTAAGAATGGGAGACTTACAATCTCCCTTACTAGAATTCTATGCTTTAAGGGTCAAATTTATCTCTATGTTAAGCAATCATAATTGGACTTATGTAGAAGTCACAACCATCTGAGGTCGGGAAATAAAAATATAGGTGTTAATGCATGTTAGAGATTTGGTACAAAGAACCAAACTCCTAAAACATACCACACACTAAAATAAAATGGGAGGGACCTATCTCAATCAGGCTTGTATTGATTCATCTGACACAAGGTCATTGATGAATTAATTAGCATTTAGACATTAGAGATTTCATTGGTCAAAATGAGGGAATGAGGAAGAATAGGGATGAAGATGAACAGGGAATGGGAAATAGAATCCAAATTGATCACAAGAGGAAATTCATCTGATCAATACTATCCATTCATTTTGGGAGATGAAATGTACATTTCATCAATCCCCTTAATCCAATAGTATTGGTCAAACAAAAGTCAAATCAACCATGATCAAGGCCAAACAGCAAGTCAAACATCACAAGACCATAAAAATGGCTCAACATAATTCTTAAACATTTAATCAATTAAAAATCACATTAAAAATGAATTAAAATGCATTTTCAAATAAAAATAAAGAATTATACAATAAAATGTGCTTGGTGATCTCTCCCAATGCAAATCCAATGAATGATGGGTAAGGAGGATGCCAAGGTGTGATCCCAAAGCCAATGCAAATGATGAGATAGCATGAGGGATCTTACTGTTAAACTATGGTCTTACAAAGTAGTTGCACTCAACTTGGATAGAATAATCCTATGATCAAATATTTAATCAAAATTGATAAGGAATATGTTGTCCAAGATGTGGCAGAAATGTTGAAAATTAAGTTACTCAGGAAGGATATACTACATGAGGAAACTAGAATGGTCGAATCAAAATTTGATGCTGAAGAAAATGCCATAGTTAGAAGATCTAACATCCAATGATGGTTGAATGGAAAAGAGGTTCTCTCCCTCAAAGTGCCTTTCTTAGCTAAGGAGAGTTTACTAAATAGTATGCAGTTGTATCACAAAAGGATATATCTTGAAAAGGAGGTGTCAAAAGGAGTTTTGACATTTAAGGAAATGTTACTACTATTGAAGGAAATATTTCTGATAAAAAATGAGTTCATCATTTCAAGTCACAATAATCACATAATGAGTACATCTAATAAAGGCTCTCTTATTTCCTACAACATCATATCTTGGGTCATCAAGGAACAAATTAATGTGACCATACCATCTGCTAAGACTGATCATACAACTACTAGGAGTAGTGGTAAGCAGTTGCTCGGGATAAAGTTGGCATTGAATGAGAATAATATGGAACAAGACGTTTTAATATCATTCTGGAACATCCTAAGGGCTATAAAGTATTCAAAAATTTCAAGTCGACAAAGCAAAAATGAACATCTTGACATGTGTCATCACTCCATCAAGGAAGTTGTTGAAGAAAAGGAGGAAGCTCTTGAACATATCGAAACTAAAAAACAATTAGATATTAGTCTCACTAAGCCCCGTGTGGAAATTAATAGCAATCAATGCTATGGAGGTGTGCATGGGAGTTTATGTCTCTCTAGGAATGTGTTGCACATGAAACAATTTAGAATTTTCTTGTTTTTGTACCTCCTTTTATATGGAACTGTGTTACAAACAAGGATCATAATCTTCTACTATTTTTTGCTTGCTACCTTCACATCTGCATTTCAAAATGAGTGAGGTGTTTGTAAATTCAAAAAAGAATAATGAAAGAGAAAAAGACCAAAGGGGTTGGGCCTTTTGCGAATGTTGAAGATGTAATGTCATATATAGATGATAAGAAGACTATTACCAATAGGAGGTTTGTGAAGAAGAAACATATCCAGAAACATGATTCTGACTCAGAGGTTGATCCTGGCTAGATTGCTCATAAGAGTTGCGGAGGATGGATTAAAGAGTAATCTCAAATGTTCTAGCTTAGTTGTTCTAGACATTTTATGTTTATGGATTTGTAAAGGCTCTATAGCCTATTTTATATTTGTACTTGTAAGACAATTCTAATGTTGTGTATGGTTTGATGTTGATTCTAGTTATTATTTTATAATCTGGTTGTGTACATTTTAACATACTAACCTAGGCTTGACTAACTTTTAGATGTCAGGTTGACAATCTTACCCTTTGCCAAATTATGGAAAAAAAGGGGAGTAGAGTTGCTTAGGCATCATGTATTTGTTTAGTTCTAACGCTTCTGGGAAGTGCTAATGTTGTGATCAAGGTTGGAGCATCAGGAAGGACATCAGGTCCTGGTCACTATATATGTTAAAACAGATTGATCTATGTTAATAGTATTCATAAATATCATCTACTAACTGATTTTTATGTGCATGACTAAGTATGTGAATGATTGCATACTGATATACGTTAGTTAGTAGGATTGTATGTTACTAACAATGAGATACTAGATTCATGTATGACTAAGTGTGTGAATGAATTCATGATTGTCTATTTGGTTTGGATAAAATTGAATGAACTATGTGAAAGCATCTTGATGGTGATGCTTCTGACTTTTGCTGGTGGTGGTGCATAACTCTGATACATGGAAGTCGCCGCTGAAATACTCTGAAGATCTAGTACATCTATTGGATCTCACTTGTTCTCATGGAATAAGTGTTATTTATCTTGAAGAGTTGTTTTTCCACAAATTTCCAAAGGGTGGAGGTGAAATAATCACAAGAAATGGAAGGTTTGAATTGGGTTTCTAGATTTAAATTAATAACAAAAGTGTTTTTATCCTGGTTTGTTGTTAACGAAGTTACTTTCAGTCCAATCGCCTTAGTGATTTTTCCTTCTCAATAAGGACTTAATCAAATAATCAAACTGATTATACAACTCAAAGACCAATTGTCTAAGATTTCTTGAGAATTCGGACTATACCATATTATCTCAAGGAAATAATATTACCCATCAATAACTTCTTGAGAATTCTGACTAAACTTAGTCTCTTAAGGAAATTAACAACTGTTAATCAAATTGACTGTGTTTACAAGGATGCTTCTTACTAAGCAGAATACACACAATTGAATTCAGATTTTACACTAGAGAATATTTGAAATGAAGCTCTAAGTGTTTCTCTCTTATTTTCTCTTGATGTTGATTTTCTTCATTGAAATTCTTCCAGCGTAGAGTTTCCTTTTTCTCTTCAAAACATCATTATCATCATAATTCTTTTTCCCTTTTTATATAGATGAAGAATAGATCTGTTGGAGGGTAGAATTGGAAACTTCTTCAAATACACCACAATTGTGATAGAAGGTAAGTTCAACTGTAAATATTGGGTATTTGGTAGAAAATATTTTATAACCATTTGTAGCATATTCCTTTTCAGAGAAAGTAGATTTTGCTTTCGTACTTTTGTAACTTTAATTAGTCGTTGACTTTTGGATATAAACTTCTAGATAAAGGCTTTATTTACAAGTTAATGAAGCTTGAGTAGAGTTTAGAACCTATCTTCAGAATTTGGTGAGTATGAGACTTTAGAGTCTATGGAGTTCATAGTTCTAAAACTTCAGATGCTTGAAAAGACACTGTTTTTATCAGAGTCTATCTGGATAGTTTCTCTTCAGAGGCGTTGACTAGGAAATTCATATGCTTGGCGTTAATTTATGAACTTTTTCATATTATCACTTTGGTACAAAACCTGATAATGACAAGAGTCCAGAGTTGATCATCTTTGTTCAGAATTTGCCTTGTTTAGAGTCTTCTGTACTAGGCTTCTGACTTGATCAAATTCCTCTTGACTCAACTTCTAGCTTGTTCAGATTCTTTTGTACTCAGCTTATGACTTGATCAGAGTTTGCTTAATTCAGCTTTTGGCTTGTTCAGATTTTGCACACTCAATAAATTATCAAAGCACAAAAATTTTCTTTTACACGTTGTTATCATCAAAACTCAAGGATAATAGATGCAGACTCAAACTTGTTCCAACAATCTCCCCCTTTTTGATGATGACAAACATTATAATTTTGACGAACAATTTTGACGAACAATTTTGACTTTAAAAGACAATTAATCGGTTAAAAATTCAGAGATAGGTTTGTAAGCTCCTAAAAAAAATTATACTTCAAAGTTTTCTTAGCTTAGGTTCACATAGTGAGGTTTCCAAGCCCCTCCTGAGATTAAGACTTAGAATAATTCTGATTATCAAATCAACACAGATAGTAATATAATAAATCCAATAAATGTAACATATTTGGGATTTATATCTTGGAATAAAATTTAATCAAAATAATTCCCCCCTGTAAGACCCCAATTTTGACCCTAAGATCCCTCATGGAATTTCATTATATGCATTAGCATTGGGATCACACCTTGGCATCCTCCTTACCCCTCTTTCATTAGGTTTATTTTGGGAGAGATTATCAAGTACTATGTGATTGTATCGTACTTGTATATTATCATTTTTACTAACCAAAATACGAAAAATATGTCTTTGCATTTGCCTAACTCTTTTGTAGGAAGGGCATGATCCTCATTTGATCAATCAAGTTCATATCTAGGGTTTAAGACCCTCATGGCTACAAAGAGAACAACCAAGGAATGATCCACAAAGTCTATAAGCATCATATATGAGTCCCCATGATCTCTACATGTTATTTTGATCAAGTTTTCTTCATGATTTTTTAGTTGATTTGCCTTGGAAACCCTAGTTTGTCTGGGTATTTTGAGTAACTTCTTCAACAAGATTCCTCACCAATTGATCAAAGTTTTCAAGGGACACTCCAAAATTCATCATATTATGCATATATGATCTACCATGAGCCTAAAAAGTCAAGAGAATTGCAAGTTAGCAGGTTGGTTGATGGTAGTTGGCCAGATGAATTCATCTGATCAAAATTGGGTCTCCCTAGACCCTATCTCCTATAATTTTCACCATATGAAAATTATTCCAAGATAAACGTTACTTTAAATGACATTACAAACAACTTTCATGTTTAAGTCTAGAGCTAATTTTGCTTGGAAAGTCATTTTATATGTTGAAACATTATAGGTCATTTTGTCTAAACCCTAATTTGAAAGTCAACTTCCCAAGGCCATAACTTTCTCAATTTTTATGATATGAAAGATTTACAAGTTGAACAATCAAATTCAAGATGTTTAATTCAACGTTTATGTTTGGAGTGAAAGCTAATTTAACTTTTATGAGCATGTGATATGAGGATACAGTATAGGTCATTTTTGACCTATACCATTGAACAAGTGATTTTCCTCAACTTCAAAAATACATAACTCTATCATTCTAAATTCAATTGGCATGAAATTGGTGACCATTTTGAATGTCTTTTAAAGAGCTACAACTTTGATGAATACACTTTTCTCATTTGGAGCTCACATGAAAAGATAAGTAAGGTGGAACATTGAGGTATATGACTTGACACTTAGAAAAATTTTCAAAATGTTAAAATTTCCAAACTTCCACCTCAAAATTCACCTTTATACAAGTTTCAAATGGAAAAGTATTCAACATAAGAGTTGTTCCCTTTGAT
The DNA here is from genome assembly GCF_024323335.1 of Lathyrus oleraceus. Classification (NCBI taxonomy): domain Eukaryota; kingdom Viridiplantae; phylum Streptophyta; class Magnoliopsida; order Fabales; family Fabaceae; genus Lathyrus; species Lathyrus oleraceus. Next base: position 516,023,148 of record NC_066581.1, read on the forward strand.
CTCAGCTTTCCAAAGAGTCATATTTCATCCATTTTGGACAAGGTTTGCTAGGGATGCGCATGGTCTTAACAAGTCTGCATCAAGTGGAAAGATCAAATGTTCAAAACATCACAGAGCATTGCCTTGCCATTCAAGCTTCATTTCAACTTCATTTCAGATGCATTTGGACCAAAATGGATTGCTTCATGGGCCTGTACATGCCCATGCAAGCATGTGCATGACATTGCTAAATTTGGAAGCAAATTCAAGTGTGCAAATAACATTCCCAATTGCTATAAATACAAGCCCTATGAGCTCATTTGAAGGATCCCTTGCACGCCAGCTTTGCCCCCTCTTTTCAAACCCTCACAATTCAAAGAAAAACTTGAGAATTTTCAATCTGAAAATTGAGTTTGAATCTCACTGTTTAGAGATTCAAAAACTCTAGGATCCAAAGCTTTGTTCCATTTCCAAACCACTTCTGCGAGTTCCCTGAGTGTGATCAAGCAAGGTTTGAAGCAAGCAAGATCAAGTTCTGCACAACATTGAAGGTATTTTTCTGAAATTTTCTTCTCTTCGATTCTCACTCAATTCTCATCAACTCTCTTGGATCTTTGGTTGTCTGAAGTCCTACCAATATAGGCAAGAAGATTGAGTTGCTTTGAGGTCAAATCGAAGCAACTCAGTTGACACACCTCAAAATTCAACTCCTCATATCTTTCTATATATGTGGAGTTAGTTAAAATTGAGGTCAGATTCGTGCTCTACGCCATTTTTTTCTTTTAGATCATGTCCTCCTTTTTCATTTATGTGATGGTGATGACTGAACCAGTCTGGCGAGGTTTGCCTGAGAAGGTGATCAGAGGTTTAGCGCCGGTGATGTGTTGGACAGGTTCTGAGCCACATGATCAATTCAAATTGTTTTAATCTCACGCGTTGGTTTTGATTACCATCCCTGTGGCGCATTGACTTAAGTCCATGGTGGAAAGCGCGTTGATGACCACTTGATCTGCCACCTCAATTAATGAGGGAGATCAAGTGGTCCACGTTTTTTTGTATTTTCTGATTTTCATTTTATTCTTTTGATTTTCATTAATTCATATTAATTTTAATATTGATCCAAAAAATATGAGAGTTTCACCAAATTTTTTTAAATAAAATCCTCTTTCATATTTTGAATTAAAATTATTTTTTGGATCATTATTAATATTTTTCATGATTTAATTGATTTTGTGAATATTTTTAATTGTTTAAAAATACTTTTAAGTCTCTAAAAATTCTGAATTTTTTTCTCTAAGGTCATTTGACCTTGTTTGACCTATGATAAATCTCATGGCCATTTCTTTGGTGTTTTGATGAGAGTTTAGGAATTTGACAAACCATATTTAATTTAATGCATTATTTTTAGTATTTTTAAATTGAATAAATGCCAAATAATTGTGTTGAGTCATTTTGAATGTTTGTATGAGTTTGACTTGTGTTGTTGGGCCTTGGTCAAGGTTGGTTCGACTTTGTTAGGTTAAGATCATTGGATTTAGGGGATTGATGGAATGTACATTCCATCTCCTAAAATGAATGAATGATCTTAATTTGGTAAAATTCCTCCTTTGTCCAATTTGAGTTTTGATCTATTCCCCTCCCTCTTCATCTTATTTCCCTTCTTTATGCATTCATGTCATGGTCCTATGATATCTCAATGTCCTAAGGCTAGTTGAATGAAAATCAACATAAGTATGGATGAGATTAGGCCACCTCTTTTGCATATTCTTTTTGTGTGTGGTATGTTTCATGAGCGTAGTCCATTATACTATGTCTTTAACATACATTAACACCAAAATTTTGTTGCCCGACCTCAAATAGTTGTGACTTCTACTTAAGTCCAATTACGATTGCTTAACATAGCGCTAAATTGTTGACACAAAAGGCATATCATTCTAGTTAGTGAGATTGTAAGTCTCCCTTCTTTCTTGGTATTGTGTGGAAACTTGGTCTTTTTTCCTTCCTTTGGAAGATGTCTTGGTTCAAGGATCCATGCTTATGATAAGTGGGTTGAGTGTTCTCCAAAGAATGACTTAAAACAAAAAGCAAAAACAATACTAACGTCTAACTCATTAACAACTAACATTTACTTTCAAGTTATTTACTTTAATGCACTTTATTTTTAAGCCCTATTCATTTGCCATTATTCATACCATTCTAATTGTTTATGTTAATGTCATTTTCACTTTGTCCATTTGGACCATATTTTGTGATATATTTTTCTTGTGTATATTTGTGTATGTTTGTGTGGTCTTTGGCCATTAATGAACATAATCAAAACAAAAACCCTAAAAAACATCTTGTGTGGACTGTTGGTTTGATCAGAGACAATTGGGCTTAGAATTTAGGCAACACTCCCTATGCAAAGGACTTGGCCAATGCCAACTTTCATGTAACCAAGTGCTTGTGATCTGAAACTTCATCTGATACATCCTTGAAAGATTCATTTGAGCTCATCTACAACTTGATCATTATGAAGCTGTTATTTTGAACCTGTGACTTATGGCATTATGGAATTCATCTGCTACATGGGCAAATTTGAAGAAGATCATGGAATGGCTAAGCTTGGACATGGCTATATTTATTTGATATCTTGCTCTTCAAGTTAATATTGTGTGCCATGTTTGTTGCTTGATTCTAATGTCCAAGGGAATTTGGGTTTCTATATGACATTCTTGTCTATTGGATTGCAGCTGTCATACCCCAAAATTTGCCTGTTAATTTTTATGATAAATTGATTCGTGCATGGCATTCATTTCATATTTGCACTCATTCATTAGCATACATTCTCATATAAATTATAAATTTTAATTTATTTATTATGTGATACAGATATAAAAAATAATAATAGTTTTGGTTATCTGTATGATATAAATAAATTATATATATATATATAAATAAAATAGTTTTAATTTAATGATAAATAAAAATAAATTTGAATTTTAATTGTATAATTAAAATTTTAAATTAATTTTATTTGTTAAAGCTCATTAAATTATAATAACTATTTTTTATAATTTAGTGACTCATGTTCCATTTATTCATTATTTATAAATAGTATTTATTTAGTAATTCACGTTTTTTACTTAAAATTTATTTATAAGAGTAACATTTTTTTTAAAAAGCCCATAAATTATAAAATAATTTTGGTTGATATAAGTAAGAATAATTTTGATTTTTTTTAAATGCAAAATGTTAGAGCTAACTCTCCTAAATTATATGGTGAGATCCTAAAATATAGGAAGGGGTCCAAATATTTAGCAAGGTTAAACCCTAATCCACACCATTATAAATACTTCATATGGCTGCAGCGAGAGGGGACGGAAAAGAGGAGAGATACAACAGAAGAAGATACACAAGGCAAGGCAGAAGCAAGAAGATTCACAGGTAGGGAAAAGGGAAGCAACCATAAAGCACTCATAACCTGAATAAGAACAACACACATACAGTGAGCAAGCTAGAAGAATCAAATCCCCAATAAGTGTTCATTATGGAATTTGCATCCAGCATGATTATCTTGCAATACTCCTTAATTCATGCATGAATAATATTGGTTTAATATATATATTGAGATGATGTATTCATGGTTTGGTGGATGTTGATATTGCTTTATTCAAGTATGCATCTGTTCTTGATATGTCATAGCATGTTGGAGAAATTCTGTTTGCATGATTAAAGAATTATATCTGGCATTTAATTATTATTATATGAGTGTTGTTTCTAGCATGATTATGTTTATTTCACATGCTGTTATTACATAATAATGGTGATGATGATATAATGGTGATAATATAAATCATTGGTTGTCTTTAACATGTATGTGTAAGGTTTGTTTTATCATTATCACTTGCAGTAAAGAGAACTAATACATGAGTAAAATAATATAAGCTTTTGTGCATGGCTATTTTTATTATTGCATGATGATTACATATGATCTTATTTTATGTGTGTGGTTTGATATAAGATGAAGTTACAGGTTTGTTGTATTCACATGAAAGAAACAGCATGAGAAAAAAATAAAATAGCTTGTCGTAAGAGAGAAAACTGTAACATGCATGGTGGTGTTGTGTCAAAATGGAAAAATCCCTGTAGGATTAATATATATTTTAATGAAGGCGAATAAATAACGAATGGACCAACATGGCTCGTTGGTAGCTCCCCCCTCATTGCAACGTAGAGGTCCTTTTCAGTTGTTTTTACTATGTTTACTCCCTTTCCACTATAGTTTATTAATTAAATTTTCTTAATTCATTCATAAAAATTTCTATCAATTTAGTCTAAGTTTTTCCATAAATTCATAATAAAAAAAAATTCTATTATTATAGACTAAAAATATTCTTAATTCATTCTTAAATTTAGTTTATTTGTTTCATTTGTCATGAACTTTCTATGTAATAGATTTAATTAGGATTTTTTTTTATTTCTTTCTTTTTAGTTTAATTAGGTTTTATTATTTTGTATGCCCTTTTAATTTTGTACTCGTTAATTAAGATTTAGATATTTTATATCCCCTTTTAAATTATGTACCCCCATCCCGAAGCCATGTAATAGCGTAGTCTTATTTTTTGCACTTTAATTTTTCCATACTGTGAATATAACTGTCTAGATGTATGCTAATAGGATTGCATGGAAAGATAAATAATCGAACTTAGATAAATTAATTCAAGATAATACATCTGAATCCAATCATTTCCACACTTGAACCTCTAGGGTAACCCTCTCTTTGTTGACCAACATGGCTCGTTGGTAGCTCCCCCCTCACTGCAACGTAGAGGTCCTGGGTTCAAGCCCCCAGGACCTATTTTTTAGCTTTTTCAGTTGTTTTTACTATGTTTACTCCCTTTCCACTATAGTTTATTAATTAAATTTTCTTAATTCATTCATAAAAATTTCTATCAATTTAGTCTAAGTTTTTCCATAAATTCATAATAAAAAAAAATTCTATTATTATAGACTAAAAATATTCTTAATTCATTCTTAAATTTAGTTTATTTGTTTCATTTGTCATGAACTTTCTATGTAATAGATTTAATTAGGATTTTTTTTATTTCTTTCTTTTTAGTTTAATTAGGTTTTATTATTTTGTATGCCCTTTTAATTTTGTACTCGTTAATTAAGATTTAGATATTTTATATCCCCTTTTAAATTATGTACCCCCATCCCGAAGCCATGTAATAGCGTAGTCTTATTTTTTGCACTTTAATTTTTCCATACTGTGAATATAACTGTCTAGATGTATGCTAATAGGATTGCATGGAAAGATAAATAATCGAACTTAGATAAATTAATTCAAGATAATACATCTGAATCCAATCATTTCCACACTTGCACCTCTAGGGTAACCCTCTCTTTGTTGCCTTACGATATTACGGTCATGTCCCGCGAATGTGGGGATACCCTTAGCAAAGACCCTTTCGATTAAATCATCATCATCCCTCAACAGATGAGTCATAGTCCCTTCGATCAAAAGGTCAATGTCCTTACAAGATAAATCATAGTCCCTCGAACGTTGCCTTCGAATATATGACCTTGTCCCTCGAACGTTGCCTTCGAATATATGACTTTGTCCCTCGATGACCCTTCGTTGTAGCCTACGATTAAATGATGATCGTCCCTTCGAATGCTAAGGTATCCTTACAAATGTTGCCTTCAATGATCAATCGACGACCCCACGATGTCCCTTTACATCTAAAGGATAAGACTACTTACTTCTCAATAGTAAGGACAGTTTTACGCTCCTAAGGATAGGAAATACCTATAAAGACTTTGGTTAGGTATAACTCTTAAATGCTTGCTCACAGCTTAAAATACTTTTCACACCTCACACTTTTCAAAACATCTTTTAGAAAATCACCACTTGGTATACATTCGCACCAGAATCATCGCCGAGTTATATTTTTCTAAACATCTTTCGAAATCAAACGAGATAAACACTTTGTATACATTCGTACAAGAATCATTACAAAGTTAAATCCTCCTTTCAAAATATTTTCTAAACACACCATATTTCTCAAACACTTTCTCAAACAAGGAAAACATAAGTGAGTTAAGCGATTAAGAGCCCATGGATAACCATGGATACAAAGGGTGCTAACACCTTCCCTTTGTATAATGTACCTCCCGAACTCAAAATCTAATCAAGGTATTTCCTGTTCTTTTCCGCCTTTCCTTATTGGATAAAAGAAAAGTCGGTGGCGACTCTTGCTATCCGCAACATTGCTTTTCAAAGCAAAAACACAAAGTCAGTTCACCGTATCACAGCAGCCCATTGGTCAGATCTTTTCAACTCTTAACTTTTAATTTTGTGCTTAGGATTAGTCTCTTCATCTCCTCCTTATCTCTTTAATTTCAAATCTCTCCCTCCTTTTAAAAAACTTCTTTGTTTGTACTTGTTCTTTTTTTTAAACTTAGACCCTTTGCAAATTAGAAACTTTGGCCTTATGCCATTGCAGTTTCAAACTTCTTTTCTTAAATCAAACTTGTAAATAAACTTAACTATACTTGACTTAAAATTTTCAAAAGTAAAAAAGAACTAACTCATTCAAACCATTTTCTAGGCCTTTGTGCCTTTCAAACCTAATTTTTTACTAAAAGTAATGCATCCACTTTGAAATTTGTATCATGAACTACGAGGTTTTGATCCCTCATTTTTACGTTGGTACGTAGGCACAAAGTCCGAAGGTCTTGTCAAACACAAAAATATAATTAATGAGTTCTTTTCTCATCCCCCCATTCTATTTGTTTGTAAACATCATTTTATACAAAATACATATGCACACAAGAAAGGGCTCCCTAGGAGTACCTATGACACTTTGGGTGCTGTCATACCCTGATTTTGGCCTTGAAATTTTTTCCATCATCGTTCATATGCATTTTTTCTCATTCGTTCATGATTCAAAGAAATTTTTATTTCTTCATTCACATTGGAAAATTTTCCATTCATATTCAAGGAATTCCACGTATTCATTCATCCATTCAATCATAATCATCCATTTACATGGCATGTGGATAAAGTGTCTCATCACCTAAATATCAGGAAGCTCTAAGATCCACCAAAACACTGTTGAAGAAAACAACGCACTATGTTTTGCTAAAGACCTTTTTGCATTCACAACCAAGATCTTCGATTTGGGTCTTACACCATTCTTCCTATGGATATTGCACTTCCTCCGCCGCTGCAATTCAAGCTGAGAAAACCATTCAACATGGGCCCAGAAACGATTGGACTAAAGAAGAAGCCAAATCCACCTACGACACTCCCATTCTCGATCTTCTCTTCCATGGGGCTCAGGTTCACAGACATGCTCATAACTTTAGAGAAGTGCAACATTGTACACTTCTATCTGTGAAAATAGGTGGGTGCAATGAGGATTGTTCTTATTGTCCTCAATCCTCTAGATATGGTACAGGGCTCAATGGTCAAATCCTAGGAGTTACAGAGTTTGACAACACATTTGGTTGGGATAACAAACATGTTGGAGCAAGGATACTTCTTTCAAAGGAATTTCTAGTTCAAAATGTAAAATCCCTCCATGACTACATGGGCCATTCAGACAATTTTGTTTGTTCTTTGATTCCTGGAGCTGGTTCCTCATCTACGATATACCCCAGGTGGACTTTTATTCAAGATGAGTGATGTAAGACCCCAATTTTGACCCTAAGATCCCTCATGGCATCATAACATTGCATTTGCACAGCCTCAAGGATCATGAGCATCTTGGTTCCCTTTGCCTTTGGGTGGGACTCCTTGTGATTGGTTTGAGATCACCAAGCATGCTTGAATTATACATCATTGTTTCTCTTACTTTTGTTTACTAAAAAATAAAAAAATAAAAAAAAAATAAAAAAAAATAATAATAATAAAAACGAAAAAAAATTAAAAAATTAAAAAAATTAAAAAAAAAATTAAAAAAAAATTAAAAATAAAAAAATAAAATATAACAAAACTTTTTTTTGGACTTGGGCCTTTCTCATTTGAGCCCATAGGTCCACAAAAACCAGGTTATAAATTCAGAGTTTCAGTGAAACAAAAGGACATTCCATTCCTATTACCCTGGCAGGAAAAAGAAAGTGAGAGAAGAGCTAACAGAGTTCAGAGCAACCTCCAGAGGCTGAAGGGAACTCATCGGCAAAGAACCAATTCCCTCTCATATAAACCCTCAGATTGCTCTGCAAACCTCACGGGTGCAACTCAATTTCAATCGATCCTCCCCAATCAAGTATGCCCTATTTCCACTACTTTATACTTTCAACCTGAAATTTTTTGATACCCTTTTAATGTATGTGTTTGACAAGAGGTTTAGGCCTCCTGCCCTTGGTTGCTTTTTGTGAGTTTTTTTGTGAATTTTAATGGCATGATTCATGTGGTTACATTTTGATTTAGGGGCAACTCTTGATTACCCTATCTTGTTTCTCTAACCTGTTTGTTGAGTTTTTTTGTGAGGGCTCACGTGACTCTTGCAGAGATGGCCTGGTGTTCCACTTTATTTGTGGGGTACCCCCTGGAGGTTTATTCCGATTACCTGTGCTTAATGGCTTGAGATATTTGTTTGTGACTGCTTATTCCAAAGGATGGGAGCTACTTGGATCATCAATATGATCTCAAGAGGGGAACTCCTAATGTGGTTTTATTTTCTTTTCCCTTATCTCTTGTATGTTTAGGAATTTAACCCTTCTTTTTTTTTTCCATTCTAACCCAAGCCAAAACTTTTTGTGCAAACAATAACTTTTGTTTTCAACATTAGAAACCTAAGCCTTATGCTTTTGATTTTCAAAACTTATTTTTCATAACACTTATTCTAAATTGAATCTTTTAATCCACTTTAACCATATTTTTGTAAATACTTTTAATTGGTAAATATAACCCATTCAAATACTTTTTGTGGTTTCAATGGCCACCTTCTTAATCAAACCCTTTTTTTATATAACCATTAGCTATTAGGTTTGAATTATCCTTGAGGTAGATATAATACTCACCTTTATCCTTAGTGATGGACAATGAGTCTTCCATGCTTATTATAAGGTTAACCCCTCACTAGCATGTTGAAGCTATCCTCACATGGTGGATTTGTGGTTTTAGGTTGAGTTTTCTCCCTTTGATAACAAAAGACCTTAAGGTTTTTGGACCAATCAATTCACCAACTTTTTTTTGAATTTTTTTACCCCGAACTACGAGGTTTTGATCCTAATCCTTTTTTAAGATGGTACGTAGGCAATTGGTTCATCCATTCAAACACAAAATGTAAATAAATTTGTATATTCTTTTCTCATCCCTTCAATCATGTTTGCACAAATAAATTTTCAAAAAAAAAACAACAACCTTACAACAAATGTGAAAAGGGCTCCCTAGGAGTACCTAGGATGCTTTGGGTGCCTAACACCTTCCCATTGCATAACCAACCCCCTTACCCAGATCTCTGACATTTTTACTAGTTTTTGATTCGATAAAACTTTTAGGTTTTTGTTCGCTTTCTAACCATTCCTTTGGATAAATAGAAGTGCGGTGGCGACTCGACTTGTATGATTTACCTTGGATTTAGTCAATATCTCTAATGGTAACGAATACCCCGCTACAAGTGATAGTAATATGCAGTATTTCACATCCACTACCTTCTTACTGGTCACATATGCCAAATACTTAACCAAATCACATTCAGTTGTAAATTGTGGTGGTACCACTGTAACACCAAAATATCCTCTAACATTCATATGGCAGATGCAATTTCGTTTGTTTTGAGAAAGGCCCCATATGAGCAACTCAAAATATGAATTAGAAGAGTTATTGCTGAGGCCGTGATGTAGTCGTCTCCATGCTAAGAGTCTGGTGTTGATTTATTGCTTTATAATATCATGAAAGGTTACTCATTAAGGCTCTATTGTTACCGTTATTGACAAGAGAAACAATTCATACCATTGTTGATGGAGTCGACCAAGAGTCAGAAACCATTTAGAACATCATAAAATTTGTGTTTAATAGATTAGGCGAGATAAGGGAGCCCAAAGAGTTGAATTTGGTATGGGTTTGCTTATATAAGGAAGTGCACGAGTGTGTTAGTATTGGAAACACCTGGCATTTAAGACGCATTTTTTTATCGGTGCTTGTATCAGCTGTAAAGGAGCAAAAGGGTGTATGATTATAAGTCTATGCTTGAACTTGTCCTCTTGCTTGCGCGCTCATACATCACGCATTTGGGTGTTGCCAAGTCACAAGAAGACACATGCTTAGTTGTTGATATAGTTTTAGAAATAATATTGGCTGCTCTAAGTTTACTACGTTTCATTGAAAAAACTGCTACAAAAGGATCTCTGTTTACTTGCTTTCAAAAGTAATGTTACAAGTGCCATAAATGAAAAAAACTGCTACACCTATTACAATCCTTCTGTGAGAAAATGCAATTGTATATACAAGACGCAAACTTTGTAGATGGAGAAAGCACAGAAGTATTAGTGTTACAAGGAACTGTCCGTTCTTGGATTGAATAAATAATTGATATTGCAAAGTACGACGTTTCTTGTGAAATTGATGAAAAAAGGTGGCACAATTGTGGCAAGTTGCGAACTTCTATTCTCATATGTCTATTGTTGGTGTCGTTCCATCTATGTTGGTGTATCTTATGGGCGCGATAGATCAGCTTCTAGCCATTGAATCTATCCATATTACCGATACGTCTAAAACATCATGGGAAATCATTATAGGTGCTTCACTAAGTTCCTACAACAGATTATGCAATGCTAGTAACCTCAGCTGAAATTCAACTCAGCGTGATGTATGTCCTGCAAGTATCAGCAACAGATGAAATTAACACGACCAATTATTCCACCAATCCAGATAATTCACAGCATAAGGCCAGTTTCAATTCGTCAAGTTAAGCATTGAAAACATAGATGAGTCAGCAAGAATAGAAAATTTAGCATGCCATGCTAGCACAACATCAGTCTCTTCTAATGGCTGCTGTTTCTAAATCTACTAGGTTTTCCATCCATTCTCATCTCCGCCTCCAGCAGCAGCAGCACTGGTAAAGCATTACAGACCGTCGGGAAGGAAAAAGAGGGAGATGTTGTTAAATTTCTCACCAGGACACAGGCACTCAAGCAACTTCAAATCAGTTTACCCCTATTCAGGAAATTATATTTGGTCATTGGGATGTTGTATACATGAAATGGCAGGACATAAGCCTCCATTCAAAGCATTTGATATACGAGCATTGATTATCAAGATTTGCAAGTATCAACCGTATCTCCACATGTTGATTGTCGGTAGATGTCAGTATCTTGTAGCCAAGGCCCTGCATACCGTAACAAACACAACCAGCGCCCTGTGAATAACAAACCAAACAATACAACAGTCATGCCCGATTCAATAATTACACGAATTGAATCAGATGATGATGCAGACGATGCTCACCTTGAACTGCACTATGTTGAATCGACATTTGTGGATACAATATCACCAAAGAGGAAATATTGAGAAGATACTCATAAACAATTGTGTCAAGACAGATAGATATCATGGGTTCAGATTATTGTTGTTATGGCGGATGATGAGATTGATGCTGCTGGGGATGGTAATGTTTAGCTATATTGGATTCGCGACCCGACGAGTCATTGTTTAAGGCTGGTGCTGCGAGAGAGATTGTTGACAGAGTCCAGAAGTTAAGATGAAGTTTCTCTCAAACCAACTGACACAGTGGAGGTTTACTTTCAATCATTGGATGATGATGCATCAATCTCTGAGAGAGTTTTTCATTCACAGGAGTTCTATATCAGAGAGGCTATCGGTTCTCCATTGCTTCAATTTTCTTTGATGCCTGCGCATGCAGTTATCATTGGTGAAGAGAGTTTTCATGGGATTTCCGGCATGTCGTTTGCTATCACCTTGGCTAGACATGCATTGATGTTCAAAAAAAGGTCATCATTTCACTATTTTTAGGTGAATCCAAATTTGCACACAGTTTGCAAACAGACCTGCATCAAGCAGCAAACCAAATTAAACATTCACAAATTAGTTATCATAAAAATATTGAAATGGTTCCTCTTTTCACATAGATAACATACCTTGCCTTACTGTTGTCTGGTGCAGATGCCACAGCCTCAACCACAGTTTTGAATTTACCGCTCCCATCATTAGCCATGGTTTTACTTGCAGTAACAACACCTGCCACTGCAGCAGCGTTTGGTCCGACAATCACAGCAGACCCTTACGCACCAGTACTACCTGCTACTGCATCTGGACGTGTTTCTATATCTCCCCCCAAGTGGAACCTTTGCAACTCCTACACAAGGGACAATAATATGCAAATGACATTAGTTTATAACCATTTTGGAAAGAGACTTATTCAGAGAAATGCATCGGTGTAAACATGTTTATTTCAATGTGTCAAACAATGATCATACTTACAGGAGGTTGTATTTATGTCGGACACTTAGTTATGAGGGCCCAGTTTCCGGTTACCATAGTGTTTTGAGGACATTCATATCTGCATTTATTGCATCTTATGAGATCAACCTTCAGCCTGAGGACGGTAACTCTGCTTTGATGCCGAATATTATCTACAAGACAGCAATGACTACCCCTTGACAATATCAGTGTTGGACTTCACCATAGAGCTTGTAGAAACAGGAGTAGAGAATGATGTTCACATAGCATTGACCATTTTCTCTTTTCAGTACGTCCTAGTCAATCATGAGTATTGGAAATACAAGATAAAACATGTTAGATGGAAAATAACATTGAAGGTTCTTGAGTTGATGAAAAAATGCATTATATTAATGCCGTATTGTGGAAAATTGGGTGAGATCGTACACAATGTGTTGTTCTCCGATGCTTCCATCCACAACGCGCTTTGCCATATTGCTTGCACTACTGCACATGTTTTGGAGAAATTGAATGCAAGTCGCTTCTTTGATCCAATGGAAATTGAAGGGTTGCAGCTTGCTATAGGTTCTATTTTAGATATTCTTTCAGAGACGACCACCAAACTTGCCAAGATATCCGCCTCTCCAACCTGAACCAATCAGCAATCCGGTCTTACGGCATCGCCAATTCCGCAGCATTTTGCCTCCGAACGAATTGCACCAATGTCATGTGAAAGCCATGCCAAATCATCATTTAATTTCCAAGCAGGACTGCTGCAACACATAACACCCAAATCAGTTGATTCCAAAACAAAATTTTCAGCTAAGTAACTTACAGTGGTGAATTTTTTTTACTAGCGGTGAAGTTTTCGAAATGAAGAGAATTTAGGGAGGGACCACCAAGCTGGGGTGAGGATAAAAAAACCTCCAAGCATCCTCCGTACGAACAGGCTCCACTACACAGCAGGAAACACAGCAGAGGAAAGAGATTAGGCGCATATAAAAGGGAAATTACTATTCATAAAAACCCTAATTTTGTGAAGAGCGGCCGACGGTTCATAAAAAAAATCATATAGAAAAAAGAGAAGGAAAAACTGGAGAGTGTCAATCGAAAATTTAATTACCTGAAGCCATCATTCCATCATTCCGGAATACGAAAGGAAGTGGAAGCAGTTCGAAGAAGGGCCAAACCATTATCACGTTCGCGGTTTCACAGGTTACTACTTTCTCCTTTTGCTTGATGTGTTCGTTGTTTACCGCTGTGTGATGTCGCTATTCAAAAATCCATCGCCGATATCACCCTTGTTACCATTCGCGTTTTATAAAAATTGAAATTTGAAGCGAGAACCTCGTGGTCGTTTCATGATGCTTCTGTTTGGTTTACGTGTGGGGGTCGCGGCCATTTTTATGCTATTCTGAATAGGGGAAGGAATTTGATTTGGGAAAGAAGGAGGCGGTGGGTCAAACGAATCAGTTTAGGGTTTATTTTTTTTACCTGAATCGTTATACCTCTTTTTTTTTCGATCTGTTGGGCTTCGATTTAGAACGGATCAAATTTACCCAGGCCCATGTCGCTATGTCCATTGTGATTTCGTTTCCTTTTGTGTTGATTTAAACACTCATTTCATGTATTACTGACTTCGTTATTCTGGCAAGTGGACGGTCATGGCCTAGTGGTAAAGACTCTTTGTACCCTACCAGATAGTCGTGGGTTTGATCCCTGGCACATACTTTTTTTAATTATTTTTTCAGTTTTAATCTTTTAATGAATTTTATACCAAATTTCTGGTTTTCCTTTATGATAGTTTATTTTTAATCTTTTTTTTATTCTCATTTCTCCAACACTTGCTAATTTTAGCATTTTTCTTTGACTTGATTTATTATTTAAACATCGATTTTAATTTATGGATCCAACAATTCCCATGTTGTTTATCCATGATTATTTTTTATCGATACATCGATAGTATTTCGCCGCGTTTTGATTAACCCCATATGACATTACAATTATTGTCAATATGTGCAAACCGGCTTTGAGCACATTATCTAGATTTCTTGTTTTCTTTTCAATTTCCATCTGCCTTGCACGTCATTGCGTTATACGACTTTGATTCGCATCCTCGCATCCCGATTTTTATCCGTGCACGTCCCGATGTTGTTTCTTTCAATTTAATTTTTAAGTGTCTTGTAAATATAATTTTGTATTTGTTGTTTTCTTCACATGGCTTACTCTTGGGCCTTCTTACAATAAGACAGTTCTCTTGCACTTACACTCATACATCGCATTGCTTGTTGTTTGGGCCCGATTTGATTATTTCATTACTTTGAATCCCCATTCGATAAAATGTACCCCCACTCCCCCGACGTGTAATAATTTTATTGCCTTTTTTATTTCTTTATTTGTTTGACTGTTCAGTTAGCTACTAACACAAGAATAAAATCAACCATTTCCAAAAGATCAAAAATAAAAACTTGACCCAACGTCGAGTATTTTCTCAATAAACAAATCAATCCATTTCTCCCTCCCATTCTATTCCATTTCTTTCGAACCCTCATCAAATGCTTGATCCAACGTCAAGCCATTTTCATAATAAAAACTCAAAAAATATTAATTCATATTTAAGACCTTTTCAATAAAGATGGAAATGGAACGTGGTGGATACCACGCACTCCTGAGATTAAGATTCGAGGTGGATGCCTCGCCTATCTTAGCTCTCGCCATCATCCAAATTTATCTATTTTGTTTCTCTCAAACACTCATTCAAATCTTTCTCAATCGCTCATCATATGCTTGATCCAACATCGAGCCATTTTCATAATAAAACCCAAAACATTTAACTCTTATGTAACACTTTTCCAATAAAGATCGAAATGGAACATGGTGGGTACCGTGCACTCCTGAGATTAAGACTCGAGGTGGATGCCTCGCTTATCTTAGCTCTCGCCATCATCCAAAATTATCAATGCGGTTTCTTCAACCCCTTTCTCAATCAAACCTCAAAAACACTTAATTCTTATTAAACATTTTTTGTGTGCAAATAAGATGGAAATGGAACGTGGTGGATACCACGCACTCCTGAGACTAGGATTCGAGATGGATATCTCGCTCATCCAAGTTCTCGCCATTACTCAAAACACATTAAACCAATCAATTTCTTTTCTCGCCGCTGTGTGATTGACCCCCTTCAAACCCTTTCTCAAACGAAAGGTACTTTGTTTCAAAACAATGCAAGGCAATGTTTCTCCACCTGTTTTGGGTAGTCCAACAATGTTTTCGTCGATTCGACACAAAGTAGCTTTCGCTAAAATCGACCAACAAACAAACATTTTCTATCCAGAACTACGTAAGCCTTGAGTTCTCTATTGAGATGCGTAGGAGCAGGATTGCGAAATCTTGTCAGGCCCATTAATAAAAAACTTAGGTTTAGTCCCCTTCGTTGCAAAAAAAAATCCAAAAACATCTTCTCTTTTCTTTTGATCCTATTATTCTTTCCCTCATAATAACTTGAGAAGCCTAACATTTCAAGCTAACACTAACGCACACAATTAACCTAATGGTTCCCGTTGAGTACAACGGACGTGAAGGGTGCTAATACCTTCCCCTTGCGTAATCGACTCCCGAACCCTGATATTGGTTGCGATGACCATATCTTATCCTTTCTTTTAGAGGTTTTATCAATATTTCTCCTTTCCCTATTTGGTAATAAATAAAGTTCGGTGGCGACTCTGTTCAGTCCATCATGCGAGTGTGCGATTGCGCTTTGCTAGATCGTATTCCCATTTTTCCTGAGGTACGACAGGTGCTAACACCTTCCCTTTGTGTAACCAACCCCCTTACCCGTAATCTCTGGCATTTTATTAGTTTTGATTTGAAAACTTCTTATTTTTGGGTTTTATTCGTACTTTTCCCTTTTCCATTGGAAACAATAAAAGCGCGGTGGAGACTCTTGTTATTTAATGTCTTGCTTATCCATAGCTTGATGATCATGGATTTACCTCTACACCCCCCCCCTCCCCCTTTATCATCAATCAAAGAGAATAAGAATTGATTTTTGAAAGATACAAAAAAAATTAACTAAGGGGTGTCAGAACATAATTTTTGTTTTACCCCAAATAAAATAACTCCCAAGGTTTATTCAAGTGTTTTACTGATTAACAATTAGTTATACATGTGACAACATAGTTCTTAGCCACAATGAAAGTGCATGAATTAAACACATTAATATCATTCAGAGTCTGGATGACAGAAATTCCCATAGGGATTCTGCCTAGGACAAATTGACTTGCCTTTACTTATCTTATCCTTTTCCATAATGCAAGTTGAAATTCTAGTTAACAGACTTTCGATGTCACACTAGATGTTATGACATCCAATTCTGCGCAGACAAGAATTATGCAGAACTTAAAAGTAAAGTGCAGTAAATAACACAAGTAATTGTTTACCCAGTTCGGTGTCACACACACCTACGTCTGGGGGCTACCAAGCCAGGGAGGAAATCCACTATTAGCAGTATTAATTCAGGCCTTAAACCACCTGTTTAATCCTATCACTTAATACCTACCCAATGCAATTTCAATCTTAAACTAAGACCAGAGTTCCTACTCACTCCCCCTCAATCACCACAGTGATTACAATCTTTAATTAGTTTAAAGTTAAATGGCAAAGTTATACTTCAAACAACTCTTGATTGTGCTTAACAGCTTTAATCAAGAAACACAACACTCACGCTTAAAAGCTTAGAGTGACACAACACTTACAACTCAATGAACACCCTAGTCCAATGCAATCATCTAGGTGATAATTGCTTGGCTCACAAGTACAACTTAATACAAAACACAATTAAAATACAACTATGAAATACAGTGATGTATTCAATGCTTCACACGTCGAAATCCCTGAGTTGCTGAAAGTAGGATTGTCATCCTTTTATATTGCAGCACTTGGGCCTTGTACTTGTATTTCCTAAAATTAAGGTTAAGCAAGTTAACCTAATTTCCACATATTAGGGTGCTAATAAATAGGCTATTTGTTAGGTCCATTAATTGTAGCTTAGTTGTTAGTTTCCTGGATTTTAACTCAGCTGTTGGATTCCTGAAAAATAGCCTGATAAAATACTGAGACAGAAAAACTAACTAGCCTACACTTTAGCATATGCTGTCAGGAATGAATGTCATAACATTCAGTTTGACATCCAAAACATAGGCCATATGCTAGCTCTGTTATTCTCTTGAAAACCAGTCTGAAAGAAATACTGAGCTGTAATAAATACTGAACTATACCAGAAAAACTAACTGGCCTATAAGTCAGTATCTGCTGTCAGGAATGAATGTCATAACATTCAGTTTGACATCCAGACAATAGGCTATGTGCTAGGTCTGTTATTCTCCTGAAAAACAACCTGAAATAAATACTGAACTATAACAGAAAAACCAAGTAGCCTATAGTTCAGTTTCTACTGTCAGGAATGAATGTCATAACATTCATTTTGACATCCAGTTCACTAAGGAAGTATGTGTGACATTCAGTATCTACTGTCAGGAATGAATGTCACACATACTTCCTTAGTGAACTGTACATAGCCTTGATCACATTATTCAGTTCTGGAACTCCAAGACTGTTCAGCTTACCAACATCTTTGATTTTTCCTTTAGCTCCATCACCAAAGGTCACATAACCGGTAGCATGAGGTTGTCTATCTACCAATAAGTTCTCCATCCCAGTCATATGTCTTGAGCAACCAATGTCAAAATACCAGTCTTCTCTGGTAGATGCCCTTAGAGATGTGTAAGCTAATCTAGCAACCCATTGTTGTTTCTTGATGGGGGCATTATGCTTAGATGCCTTCTGCTTAGGTCTGACTTGAGGGGTCTGGTTAGGATAACCATGCAACCTGTAACAAAAGGGTGTTATGTGACCAAATCTACCACAGTAGTGGCATCTCCATCTTTGAAATTTATTCTTTTGATGGTTAAACCTCCTGCTTCCATGATGTTGTGACATTGGTTGTGACTTTTGCTTGGTTTCCTGAACTTCAGCCTTTGAGTTGTTGAATTTAGATGGGGATTCCTTAACAAAGCCTAAACCAGACATGGTTCCTGATTTCTGTCCCACCTTTAGAATTTCTTCCAAAGTGTCAGTTCCTTTATTCAACATTCTGATGGATTTTGTCATGTGGTCTAGCTTAGAGGACAACAAGGTTATCTCACCATTTAGACCATCTATGACTGTCAGATGCTTCTTCTTCTCAGCCTCCAGCTCCTTGATGAGTTTCTTCTGCTTTTCTCCTTGAATACACACTTCTGCACTTTTGACACATAACTCTTTATATGAAGCAGCAAGTTCATCAAATGTAAGTTCATCTCCACTTGAGTCATCATCAGAGGTACAGACACTAGTTAGTGCAGTGGCATGTTTTGCAGATTCTCCTTCTGATTCACTCTCAGAGTCTCCCTCAGACCAGGTGACAGATAGTCCCTTCTTTTGCATCTTGAGGAAGGTAGGACATTCAGCTCTAGTGTGTCCAAAACCTTCACATCCATGACACTGGATTCCCTTGCCTTGGTTGAACTTTTCTTCAGATTTTGATCTTCTACTGATGTCAGATGAAGAGTTCTTGACATTTGGTCTACCTTTTTGATCAACCTTCTTTATGAACTTGTTGAACTGTCTTCCCAGCATGGCTATAGCTTCTGATATGCTTTCATCACCACCAATATCTCCTTCTTCTGAATCCTCTTCAGTATTTGATACAAAAGCAATGCTCTTGTTTTTCTTTTCAACATTTTCACACAAGCCCATTTCAAAAGTTTGGAGAGAACTAATAAGCTCATCAACCTTCATATTGCAGATATCTTGAGCCTCTTCTATAGCAGTGACCTTCATGGCAAATCTCTTGGGCAAGGATCTGAGAATCTTTCTTACAAGTTTTTCTTCAGACATTTTCTCTCCTAAGCCACCAAAAGTGTTGGCAATTTCAAGAATATTCATGTGGAAGTCATGAATAGTCTCATCCTCTTTCATCCTCAGATTTTCAAACTTGGTAGTCAGCATCTGAAGTTTAGACATCCTCACCTTGGAGGTACCTTCATGAGTTGTTTTGAGAGTATCCCAAACTTCTTTAGCCAGCTCACAGTGATGCACCAGTCTGAAGATGTTCTTATTTATCCCATTGAACAGTGCATTCAAGGCCTTAGAGTTTCCAAGGGCTAATGCCTCTTGCTCCTTGTCCCACTCTTCTTCAGGAATTTGCATAATGATTCCATCTTTACCTGTCTTCGTTGGATGTTCCCATCCTTTGTTGACAGCTCTTCAGACCTTGCTATCCAGAGACCTCAAGAAGGCTATCATACGAGGTTTCCAGTCATCATAGTTAGAACCATCCAGCATGGGTGGTCTATTTGAGTATCCTACATCCTTGTCCATGGTACTAGAAAGTAACGTCCCTAGATCTCACCCAGAAATTAACAGGCAGGGTGCCTGCTCTGATGCCAATTGAAATTCTAGTTAACAAACTTTCGATGTCACATTGGATGTTATGACATCCAATTCTATGCAGACAAGAATTATGCAGAACTTAAAAGTAAAGTGCAGTAAATAACACAAGTAATTGCTTACCCAGTTCGGTGTCACACACACCTACGTCTGAGGGCTACCAAGCCAGGGAGGAAATCCACTATTAGCAGTATTAATTCAGGCCTTAAACCACCTATTTAATCATATCACTTAATACCTACCCAATGCAATTTCAATCTTAAATTAAGACCAGAGTTCCTACTCACTCCCCCTCAATCACCACAGTGATTACAACCTTTAATTAGTTTAAAGTTAAATGGCGAAGTTATACTTCAAACAAATCTTGATTGTGCTTAACAACTTTAATCAAGAAACACAGCACTCACGCTTAAAAGCTTAGAGTGACACAACACTTACAACTCAATGAACACCCTAGTCCAATGCAATCATCTAGGTGATAATTGCTTGGCTCACAAGTACAACCTAATACAAAACACAATTAAAATCCAGCTATGAAATACAATGATGTATTCAATGCTTCACACGTCGAAATCTCTGAGTTGCTGAAAGTAGGATTGCCATCCTTTTATATTGAAGCACTTGGGCCTTGTACTTGTATTTCCTAAAATTAAGGTTAAGCAAGTTAACCTAATTTCCACATATTAGGGTGTTAACAAATAGGCTATTTGTTAGGTCCATTAATTGTAGCTCAGTTGTTAGTTTCCTGGATTTTAGCTCAGCTGTTGGATTCCTGAAAAATAGCCTGAGAAAAATACTGAAACAGAAAAACTAACTAGCCTACACTTTAGCATATGCTGTCAGGAATGAATGTCATAACATTCAGTTTGACGTCCAAAACATAGGCCATATGCTAGCTTTGTTATTCTCTTGAAAACCAGTCTGAAAGAAATACCGAGCTGTAATAAATACTGAACTATACCAGAAAAACTAATTGGCCTATAAGTCAATATCTGCTATCAGGAATGAATGTCATAACATTCAGTTTGACATCCAGACAATAGGCTATGTGCTAGGTCTGTTATTCTCCTGAAAAATAGCCTGAAATAAATACTGAACTATAACAGAAAAACCAACTAGCCTATAGTTCAGTATCTGCTGTCAGGAATGAATGTCATAACATTCATTTTGACATCCAGACAATAGGTTGTGTGCTAGGTCTGTTATTCTCCTGAAAAACAGCCTGAGATAAGTACTGAACCATAACAGAAAAACCAACTAGCCTATAGTTCAGTATCTGTTGTCAGGGATGAATGTCATAACATCCAGTTTGACATTCAGTAAGTCCTGTATTGAATGACTGTCGTAATAGAACAGAAAATCAGCCTGCTGTTAGTTTCCTGAAAATCAGCCTGAGATAAATAACAGAAAAACTAACTGGCCTGTCAGGAATGAATGTCATAACATTCAGTTTGACATTCAGAGAATGCTGTCATGAATGACTGTCATAACAGAACAGAAAATCAGCCTGAAATAAATGCTGAATTATAACAGAAAAACTGATTAGTCTATAATTCAGTATCTGCTGTCAGAGATGAATGTCATAACATTCAGTTTGACATTCAGTAAATCTTGTATTAGCTAATCCTGCAGCATACTACTTAAGCATGTCATGACATCAGTCAAGACATCTAAGTACAGTAAGTGTTTTAACACAAAATGCAGCCAATCAAAAACATCTACACAAGTTGAATGCTTTTTAGTTTTAAAGAGCTTCATCATAGGATGTTGGTTCTATGGTAAACACCAACCCTAGAAGCGTCTCTTTATGTTGTCTGAATGATGATCTGGTTCTGACAGGTCTTTGATAGGCTCTACCTTATCACCCAAAATCAGATCTTTAGAATGATATAGTCTTTTCTTGAACTTCCTTAGAGGTTCTGATGTGTCAGCATATTCTGGTCTTGACTTTTACTTTCTCATCGAGTGTATCAGAAGTTATGTCCTCAAAGTCAGAATAAATAGTCTTCAATTTGGCAGATTGTTAAAAAACTAGCTTTGACCTTTTTTGAGTCAAGCTTATCATCAAACTCAACATGAGTTGATTCCTTAATAATGTTAATTTCAGTGTTACATACTCAATAGCTTTTTGAGCAGGTTAGAGTATCTTAACATGATACATTCTTGAATTTTAGAATAAAAAATGTTATAGTTAAGCATAAAATACAAAATTAGAGGTAGAGAGAAGAAGGTCATTACCAATAGTTTCCGAACCATTTATCTTACCCTTCTGACCTCCTTCCAAGCCTACATAGCCACTCGGCTTAAGTTCCAAATCTTGGAACATATCCCTTCTTCTCTCCAAGTGTTTAGAGCATTCAATGTCCAAACGCCATGATTGGTGATTCAACTTTGCTACTAAGGATGTCTACAACAAAAATATTTTTTTCTTTTGGTACCTGAAGCTAGCGGAAATATACCCGAACGTATCGCACGCTCGAACATACAACAGAGTCGCCATCGAACTTTATTTATTCCATACGGAAAGGGAAAACATAGATAAAACCCGGGGGGAAAGAGATATGCTAGGTAAGTCGGTTATGCAAGGGGAAGGTAATAGCACCCCAAACATCCATGGTACTCCATGGGAACCATTTTGATTGTTCCCGCTCGAATAGGTGTGATATCTAATGATTACTCGTGAAAAGATGGAAAAAGGAAAAGAAATTAGATAAAGTGCTCGGTGACGATTGGGGCCCTCATGCCTACATATCCTCATAGTACAATGAGGAATTCAGAGCTCCGTAGTTCAGAGAACAAGTGGCGGGAGATGAAAAGAATTGTGATCAAAGTATGGTCTAAACCAAAGGATAATATGATTTGAACTCCAACAAGGGGTGAAAACATGAACCCAAGAGTAAAACTAGTATGAACCAACACGTGACGGCCTACAACACTGTATTGGAACAACCGAAAAAAGATTGAATTAAATGTTTCGTTTCATAGCACAAACAACTCTTGGTTCACAAAGAGATACAAGATGGAGCCCTAAGGTATAATGTATTTGGCTAAAAGAATAGGGTATATCATATGACGTGAATGAAGATAGAATATGAATGTATCATGAAGGTGAATGGAATGACATGACCAAAGTCACAGAATAGAGTATTTGGTAACAAGTGACTGAAAAGGTATAGTTTAAAACCAAAGGGAGGGGTATACTGAAATCCATAAGAGAAACGGGATTCGTACCATTGAGGGAAACATGCAGCTGGGCCAAAAAAGAAGGAATTAAATGTCTGGGGAAAATCCAAACAACTCTTGGTACGAAGGCAGACTTTTCATTAGGCGTCCTAAAAGGATGTATATGGGTATCCAAAGAAAGTGTATTTCGATGTCAAAGGAATCATATGTAACTGGGTGAATGATTTATGATCGAAGATAGATAATGGATCATGAAAGATATGGATGGTGCCCTAAGGAGGGGGAGGAATAATTAGAAGTATTCTCGCCAAGGATTCGCATCCTCGTGCCTACGTATTTTAATTATGTAATTAGAAAATCAGAGTAATTGTAGTTCGAAACTACGAGACTAATGAGGGAGAGATATACAGTGATGAAAAGTATAACTTGCACCAACAGAATGGTATCAATGGGACTCACAAAGATAACTGGCTTCGAACCCAAGAGTAAAACTGGTATGAACCAACAAGTGAGGGCCTACAACACTATATTGGAACGACAAAAAAAGATGTAATTAAGTGTTTGATTGCATAGCACAAACAGATATTGGTTCACAAGGCGGACTATTCATTAGGCGTCCTAAAAGGATGAGTATGAGACCCACAAAAGAGTATTGTTGGGTGCAAGGAAGAATATATCACTTGTTGGGGTACAAATAATTCGAGATTAAAGGAGAATAATATCTTGGATCCATGAAGGAATAAACTTTGAACCGAAGAGCGAAGAGAAGTATCAACTAGGATGTGGAGGAAACTAGGCATACCCATTCCTGTCACATCAAATTAAATGTTTGGGGACAATCCAAACAGCTCTTGGTTCACAAGGCGGACTATTCATTAGGCGTCCTAAAAAGATGAACATGAAAAATAAAGAGAAGTGATATTTGATCTCAAAAAGATGGTATTGATTGAGGAATGAAGAATGATTGATTAATAAATAGGGTAGCTCGCGAAGAATTTGGATTCTCCTGCCTACGTATCCTTATAGTGCAATAAGGAAATCAGAGCTTTCGTAGTTCAGCCCACTAGGGTTGAAACCAAGGATGATTAGAAGCAAAAGAAAGTGATTGAATGATCAAATAGAAGTGAATAGAAATGGAGAGATGAATTAAGAAGAGACTTGACAGTCGATTGATAGCAATAACACTAAAGTATATGAATAAGGGCGAGCACTTTGAAAATTTAGGGCATATGCCTCATCCACAAAGTTGCTCTAGACAAGGATAGGAGAAACTCCATCTCATCATTCCCTATTACTTAAGGCTTGTAGCGCATGATACTTCTCTTAACTGACAAGTTGTTGGTGGAGAATCTTCATTGTTGATCCTTGTGTTGATGTTGATTTTGTATGAAGAAGACTTGGTAGTTTATTCGATTCGAATTGCACTAAAGTCTATGAATAAGGGGGAACTCTTTGAATATTTGGGGCCTATGCCCCATACACAAAGTCACTCCAGACGAGGATAGGAGAGACTCCGTCTCGTCATTCCCTATTACTTAAGGCTCATTTCATACGATTTGAATCATGTTTACGAAGTGTTGACCTTTGATTTATCTTGTATAATATGCTGCTTGATGTGACTGAGGATGTCTTGATTGGGAATCTTGGCTTGAGGCTTCGGGCTCCACAGTTTAGAATAAAAGTCTTATTAAGTGACCAAGGGTCTTTTGGTCACTAAAATTAGACTGTGGGATTGAAATTCTGGTATCAGATATGAGATGTCGAAGGTAATGTCACGACACTAATATCTGACTTATGCAAACAGGATAAAGATAAAGAATTGTAATGCGAGAGACACGAGCAATTGTTAACCCAGTTCGGTCCAACTCACCTACATCTGGGGGCTACCAAGCCAAGAAGGAAATCCACTAAAATAGAATCAGTTAAAAGATTCTCCGTACACTTCAACAAGTTACAGTCTTTCTCACCTAATCTCTACCCGTGCAATTTCTACCTAAGCACTCTTAGATACGAGAACCCACTCACTTCCCTACAATCACACCTGTGATTTTAAACAACAATTCCTTGTGAAAAAAAACACTTTTCAATAACACACTCTTGATTTTACTTCACAATTTTAATCAAGTAGACACACTCTTGATCTTGCTTAACAACTTTGATCAAGATGACACACACTTGATCTTGCTTAACAGCTTTGATCAAGTAGACACACACTCTTGCTTACAAGCTTTGAGTGACAAATTACAACCACAAATCAGACCAATTCAATCATCTATGGATGACTTGAATGGCTTACAAGTCTCACAACTAAACAAGACACAAACCCTAGCTCTCTCTCAATATTTCGCTCAGTATTGGTTGTGTGTCAAAACAGGTTTTCCAAGTCCCTTTTTATAGAAGCTTTCAGCTGGGCTTGGACATCTTGAAAACCCTAAACTATTTTCCAATTAAATCTTCTCATGACAATTAGTTAGATCGCCTTGGAAAATAAGTAAATCTGGTTGTAATCAATGATTGAATGCGCCTGCAAATCAGATCTTCAATCATACATAGATTGCCATTAAATGCGCAATCACATAACACCAAACATTCATACTGAATGTTTTGTGTACAGGATGTCATGACATCGGGTCTGACATCCTGGAACAATCCTGCATAATTCCATAATTCCATTTATAATTTCCAGCAGGTACAAACATATCAGATGCCATGACATTGTGTATGACATCCTGAAACAATCCTGCATAATTATATTTCTTAAACTCTAGCAAGTACATAGTATCAGATGCCATGTCATGGTGTATGACATTCTGAAGCAATCCTGCATAATTATGTTTTCCATTTAAACTCCAGCAGGTACGCAGATATCTTATGTTAAGACATCACATACAACATCTTGTGAACACTCTCTGTTTTACCAAAGTTGCTGCCAACACTTAGAACCAACAGGTATTATACAAGTTCAAAGGGTTTAATCGATCTAAATTAGTTTTGATCAATTTAAGTCGGAGGGTTAAGATTGATTAGAAAACTAGGTTAGAACCTAATCTAATGGTTAGAAATTAATCAAGCTATCCTAAGGGAACATGTTATGGTTAATTCCAAATTTTGATTAAAATTTTATGGAAACATTCCTAGAGGAACATGTGATTATACGACTAAAACACCAAAATCACCCATAAAGGATAAAATGGTCAATTATAAATTTTTTACAAGTCCTAAAACAAGGGAAACATGCAAAAATTGGACTATTTCTAACCTAGGGGTAAAACAATCATTATTCACAATTATGGTTATTGAATTAAAATCCTAATCATGAAATTTCTAATGGAAAATCAATTAGGTTCTGAACTATTCTATTTCTAAACCAAAGTTAATAAAATTCTAAAAATATTCTAATTTCTAAAATTAAATTCTAAAATTAATCCAATTCCTAATCAAAAATTAATATTTCTAAAAATTCTAATTGAATCAAATTTATAAAATTTCTAATCTAATCTGAAATTTTTAATGAGCCTAATTAAATCCTAATATCTAATTCCTAGTTACTTCTAACGTCCCAATTATCCTTTTAATCTCATAAAGCTCTAATCAATACCTAATTAATCCTAGGAATATTCTACTTCAAATTCTAAACTAATTGTTTCAAGATCCCTAAGTTTTAATTAAACTAAACAGACTGATTAACAAGGATAAATCTTGATTAAAGCCTAATTAAGTTAAAACAACCACAATGAACCTAGGGTGAAAAGCTTGGAAAGGTGGTGTACAAAACGTGCTTCAGCCATTAAATTCTTGGAGAAGACAAAAAGACCCAATTTTTTACACTTCACGACCCGGACCGCATGATTCTAGGGTTTACTATCCACATTTAAGCCAAACGAAGCTCCGAAACATCCACCGCAAGCGGCAAAACGAGATCGGTGAACTCGCCGCACAAACAATCATGACCACGGCGTCGCCTCCTCTGCGGCACTCCAAATCTTGTGCTCCCAACGAAAGACTTGATGAACATATCAAAAATCGATCTCTCCCATCAGAGAAGGACCAAGAACAACAACGGATTCATGTCGACGCCGGAGTGCAATAAGTCTGGAATTAAACACGAAAGTGGGGAAAGGTGAAGGAAGCAACACTTACCGGATTCGACACGGGTTCCAGGTGATCACTCTTCGATCCTCTTCACTAGATCATGCTCGCGTTTCTTTCCGCTTTCTTCTTCTGTTACGATACTCTCCTTCCTCCTTCCTGTTTCTGATTTCTCTTCTTCTTCTTCTATTATCTGTTATCCTTTTCTTTCAATTCTTCTTCTGTTTCTGTTATGGAGAGGTTGCGATTCCGATGGTTTTGTGAGCTGCGAACTGTCACGAAACGTATCGGCGCTTTCTGCGTTGTTATGGTTGTGTCGCGGGAAATTCATGATCATCAAGTTATGGATAAGCTAGAGATCAAATAACAAGAGTCGCCACCGCGCTTTTATTGTTTCCAAAGGAAAAGGAAAAAAGTACGTACAAAACCCAAAAAGTAAGAAGTTTTCAAATCAAAACTAATAAAATGTCAGAGATTTCAGGTAAGGGGGTTGGTTACACAGAGGAAAGGTGTTAGCACCCAAAGTGTCCTAGGTACTCCTAGGGAGCCCTTTTTGTGTGCATATGTATTTGGTACAAAGTGATGTTTACAAACAAATAGAATGGGGGGATGAGAAAAGAATTCACTAATTATATTTTTGTGTTTGACAAGACCTTCGGTCTTGTGCCTACATACCAACATAAAAATGAGGGATCAAAACCTTGTAGTTCGTGATACAAATTTCAAAGTGGATGCATTGTGTCATACCCCAAAATTTGTCCGTTAAGTTTTCAAGACACTTTCAAGGCACTCCAACTCATTATTCAAGACATTGATCTTAAAGGAACAAAGACCCAACTCACAGGTGGCCAAATCCAGAAAATGACTCAAACTGGCATGCTCGCTAGGCGAGCAAAACCATTCGCCTAGCGAACTCTTCGCTGCACCACTCGCCTAGCGAAGCTTGCGAATACCAGAAATTTTGGGCTTCATTCTGAGCCCTTCAGGTCACAAAAAAAAACTATTATAAATACCAAGACCTCATTCAGAAAAAAGGAGGACAAGGACAGAGGAGAAAAGGAGAAACACAAACATACACAGAGAGCAAACCCTGGAGGCTAACCAAAAGAATTCAGAGCAACCCTAAAGGAAACCCTGAAGGAAACTCATTTGCACAAAGGTTACCTCCGCCCAACTTAATCCGGTACAAACCCTAAGAGTGATCTGCCAATTTACCGGTGCAATTCAATTGCAAACAGGTTTGCACATCACTACCGTTTTATGCTTCCAATTTGTAATCTCTAAATACATGATGCATTATGATTGAATTTTTGGATATGTAACTAGATTTTGCATGTGGGTTTAAGTATGCATGAATATCCTGAATGTTTAACCGTGTAATTTTTGTAATGGATGCCATAGGGTTCGGAGTTCCGGAAATCGTACTGTTATCAAACTCAAAACCCGCAGCCGTTCGCTAGCACCTCGCTCAGCGAACATGTAGCGAGTGTTCGCCAAGCCTTCGCTAGGCGAGGCAGTAGCGAACATGACAGTCGCTGATTTTGCTGTTCTGTTCTGTGCTTATCTGACATGTTTTATTATAACCGTGTATTATTTGCCTGATATTCTTACTACTGTGATTCTTTTGTTTGGTGCAACTCTCGATTGCACCCCGTTTTGGTATTCTAACCCGTTTGTTGACTTTTGTGAGGGTTCACATGCTCCCGAAGAAGGTAGCTTGCTAGGTATTCCACTTTATTTGTGGGATACCCTTGTGGAGATCTATTCTAATTACCTAACTAATTACAAATGTTGCCTTTAAATACATGTGATCTTGGCCCTCTCTTTGTTGCCTTACGGTATTACGGTCATGTCCCGCGAATGTGGGGATACACTTAGCAAAGACCCTTCGATTAAATCATCATGTCCCTATAAGATAAATCATAGTCCCTCGGATGTTGCCTTCGAATATATGATTTTGTCCCTCAATGGCCCGTCGTTGTAGCCTACGGTTAAATGATGATCGTCCCTTCGAATGCTAAGGTATCCTTACAAATGTTGCCTTCTATGACCAATCGATGACCCTACGATGCCCCTTTACATCCAAAGGATAAGCCTACTTACTTCTCAATAGTAAGGACAGTTTTACCCTCATAAGGATAGGAAATACCTATAAAGACCTCGGGTAGGTATAACTCTTAAATGCTTACTCACAACTTAAAATACTTTTCACACCTCACACCTTTCAAAACATCTTTTAGAAAATCACCACTTGGTATACATTCATACTAGAATCATTACCGAGTTATATTTTTCTAAACAACTGTCAAAGTTAAACGAGATAAACGCTTTGTATACATTCGTACAAGAATCATTACAAAGTTAAAATCTCTTTTCAAAGCATTTTCTAAACATTTCTCAAACACTTTTTCAAACAAGAAAAACATAAGTGATTAAGCAATTAAGAACCCATGGATAACCATGGATACAAAGGGTGCTAACACCTTCCCTTTGTATAATGTACCTCCCGAACCCAAAATCTAATCAAGGTCTTTCCTGTTTTTTTCCGCCTTTCCTTATTGGATAAAAGAAAAGTCGGTGGCGACTCTTGCTATCCGCGACATTTGCTTTCCAAAGCAAAAACACACAAAGTGAGTTCACCGTATGACACATTGCTTTTAACAAAAATTAAGTTTGAAAGGCACAAAGGCCTAAAAATGGTTTGAAATAGTTAGTTATTTTTGGCTTTTTGAAAGTTTAAGTCAAGTATAGTTAAGTCTATTTACAAGTTTGATTTAAGAAAAAAAGTTTGAAAATGCAATGGCCTAAGGCCAAAGTTTCTATCTTTTTGCAAAAGTGGTCAAAGTTTAGAACAAAAGTAGTTCACACAAAGAAGATTTTGAAAAATGGAGGGAGAGATTTTGAAATTAAAGAAATGGGGATAAGATGAAGAGACTATCCTATGTACAAAATTAAAAGTTTAGAGTTGAAAAGATCTGACCAAATGGGTAGCAATCCAATAGACAAGAATGTCAATAGAAACAAAGAATTCCCTTGGACTTTTAGAATCAAGCAACACACAAATTCACAATTATATTATCTTGATGAGCAAGGCATCAAATAAAGATGGCCACATCCAAGCTTATCCATTCCACGATATTCTTCAAAGTAGCCCATGTAATAGATGAATTCCACAAGTCACTGGTTCAAAATAACAACTTCACAATGATCATGTTGCAGATGAACTCAAAAGGATCTTGAATGATGTATCAGATGAAGTTTCAGATTGCAAGCATTTGGTTCTTCAACAAGTTGGCATTAGCCAAGTCCTTTAGCATAGGAGTATTGCCTAAGTTCTAAGTCCATTTGTCCAAGATCAAGCCAACAGTCCACACAAAAGTCTTTTAGGTTTTTTTTGTTATTATGTACATTAATGGTCAAAGACCACACAAACAAGCAAAGTATGTACAAACAAAATATATCACACAATATGGTCCAAATGGACAAAGTGAAAATTGCATTAATATAAACAATTAGAATGATATGAATAATGGCAAATGTATAAAAGCTAGAATTAAATGGCATTAAAGTAAAGGGCTTGAATTTAAAAGTTAGTAGTTAATAGGTTAGAAGTTAGTATTGTTTTGCTTTTGCTTTTTAATTGAAGTCATTCTTTGGAGAACACTCAACCCATTTATCACAAGCATGGATCCTTGAACCAAGACATCTTCTAAAGGAAGGAAAAAAGGTCAAGTTTCCACACAATACCATGAAAGAGGGGAGACTTACAATCTCACTAACTAGAATGCTTATGCCTTTTATGTCACAAATTTAGCGCTATGTTAAGCAATCGTAATTGGACTTATGTAGAAGTCACAACTATTTGGGGTCGGACAATAAAATTTTGGGGTTAATACATGTTAGAGACATAGTATAATGGACTATGCTCATGAAACATACCACACACAAAAAGAATATGCAAAAGGTGTGGCCTAATCTCATCCATACTCATGTCAATTTTTCAATCAACTAGCCTTAGGATTATGAGATATCATAGGCCAAAAAATGGAATGAATGAATGAAGATAGAGAATAAGATGAAGTGGGAGGGGAATGGATCAAAACACAAATTGGTCAAAGGAAGAGTTTTACTAAATTAATATCACCCATTCATTTTGGGAGATGGAATGTACATTTCATCAATCCCCTAAATCCAATGAAATTAATTTGACAAAGTCAAATCAACCTTGACCAAGGCCCAACAACAAGAGTGAAACATAAACAAGTCATCACAATTGGTCAACAAATTTATTTGGCATTTATTCAAATTAAAATACTAAAATAGTGTATTTAAATTAAATATGGTTTGTCCAATTCCTAAAATCTCATCAAAACACCAAAGCAATGGCCATGAGATTTATCATAGGTCAAACAAGGTCAAAGGACCTTGGAGAAAAAATTTCAAATTTTTTGGACATTTAAAAATATTTTTAAACAATTAAAAACAAATGCAAAATCAATTAATTCTTGAAAAATATTAATAATGATCGAAAAAATAATTTTAATTCAGAATATGAAAGAGGAAAATATTTGGAAATTTTAGGTGAAAGTCCCATATTTTTTGGATCAATATTAAATATAATATGAATTATTGAAAATAATGCAATTAAAATGAAAATTAAAATATCAGAAAAAACGTGGACCACTTGATCTCCCTCATTAATTGAGGTGGCAGATCAAGTGGTGGAAAATGCGCTATCCATGATTGACATTAGTCAGCGTGTAATACCCCAAAATTTACCCTTCATTTTTCCTGGAAGCATACGCTTTACACCTCATGCATGCATTTATTTTTTAGGTCATTTAGCATTTGCATTTCATCATGGCAATCGGAATCGGATCCAAGAAGCTTGAACATCATCCAGACACTTTGTGGGCTCTATTTAGATGATCAGTCAACACAAGGGAAAGACTTGAGTTACTTCCAACAGAGGTCTATTCGTCAGTCAAAACGTTAATCTTGAAGGAGCAAAGGTTTGTTCATGAGCTGTCATGCTCGCTAGGCGAAGCCCACGTGTTTTGAAAAAAAAACGAAAAACGAAAAAAAAAAATTTAAATAAATAATTAAATAAATAAATAATTAAATAAATAAATAAATAAAAGAAAAACTCTCAAACTTGGACCTCTCTCAAAAGCCCACTAAGCTACCAATATTAGCCTATAAATACTAGAGTTTCATTGAAACAAAACAGGGAGAAAAAGGAAGAGAAGCAAAATACTCTGAGGTTTCCTTGGAACAAAACCCTGGACAAAACCTAGAGAGAGACTACCTGACAGAGAACTCAGAGCAGCGTCCAAACCCTGAAGGGAACTCAACTGCACAGAATCACCTCTGCCTCACATAAACCCTAAAGATTGTTTTGTAAACCTCACGGGTGCAACTCAATTTCAATTAAGCTCTCCAATCAGGTTTGCCATATTCCCATTATTTTACTCCTTCAATTTGAATGTTCTAAATGTGTGATGTGTTATGTATGAATGTATAAATAATGCCTTGAATGCTTAATCGTTTAATTTCTGAAGAGTATGCCACAGGGTTTGAGGTTTCTGAAACCATACTGTTATCCATGAAAAAAATGCTTATCTTGTTTCACTAGCCCTTTTGTTGAGTTTTTGTGAAGCCTCACATGACTTTTGCAGAGATGGTTTGCCTGGTGTTCCACTTTATTTGTGGGATACCCCCTGGAGGTTCATTCCGATTACCTGTACTGACCCACTTTCTTTAATGATGTTAGCTTGGAAGGATCTCAGGGTTTATCGTTCCTTTAATTGTTGTTACCTCGGATCTTCATCCGTGTGGTACTTTTACATTTTTCCCGCATTTTACTGCTTTCCTAGCTGGAAGACCTCGATAGGAGGCAATGTTTTGTGTTTACTTTATGCAGGTTCCTTCGTCAAGGACTGCCTTTTTGCATGAGCATCCCAAACCCTAACCTTTCATTGATTTTTCTTCTCCTAAACACACGTCTACTCCTTCTACTACAGGCGAGTAAGTCTCCAAAGGTCGAGCATCCGGTAGATTGCGCAGTAACATCGTTCGTCCAAAACCCAATCCATAACCCCGTAGTTAGCCGAACTACGGCTTGCTCTGATTCTCATTATAGATGAGATACGTAGGCATAAGACGCGATGTCTTAGCGAGCACACATCCCCCCAAGCTACGATGACTCTGATTCTCATATTCAGATGATATATGTATGCAGTGGATGTGACATCCGCGCGAGTCATTTTCATTTAACCCTTTTTTTAGTAAACAGCACAAGATAAACTCACACCCTTTAGACAAGAACTACAAAAGTGGATCCCGTAGAGTACTACGGATGCGTAGGGGTGCTAATACCTTCCCTTCGCATAACCGACTCCCGAACCCAAGATTTGGTTGCGAGACCTTGTCTTTTCCTTTCCTCTTTTCAGGTTTACTTCGAGCGTTTCCTTTCCCTCCTTTGGGATAAATAACGCACGGTGGCGACTCTTTTGTCATTTTCTTTCGCCGGTTGTTTTTTCGCACACTGTATTTTTTCAGGTTGCGACAGCTGGCGACTCTGCTGGGGACCCGATTTCCCTAAGCGAGTCCCTCCTAGCTTTTGTAGTTTGTTTGTTTATTGGGTGTTCATGCTTTTGTACAGTTATTTACCTGCTTTACCTTATTGCATTGTGTACATATCATTGTTGTATCTGTTGGCTGGCTATGGCTGCTTGGTGATCTTTGTGAGATGAGTTCTATACCCAAACTCGAGTGCACTTAGGATAGGAGAATGGCATAGTCTTGTCGACTTGTGTGGAGTTATTCCTTAGCAAGTTGACTTGCAAGCCCATTCACTTGGTGGAGGTCATGTTGAGATCAATAATGTCACACAAGTAAGTTGTGGTTAGACATTACTTTTTCCAATATAGACCTTAGAAGCCGAGGACCTTAATTTACCAAACCCATCTTGGCCTATTCGTAGGACGTAGTGCGAAAGTCGTTCAAGTGTAAGATTTGATATGATTGTTACGCGATACTACACTCATAAGAGTCTCTCTTGAGAATATTTCTGGAATACGAGTAGTCGTTCCTCCGATAATATCCGAAAGATGGGATTATGACTATGGGAACCTTTTGTAGAACATGTTTGGCAGGTTTAAACCTTAGTACACTCCTTTTGGGTGGTTCTTAACCTAAACTCCATGCTCGTGACTTGCAACAAACCCTTGATTCATGGTTGATCCGATCAGGTATCCTTAATATTAATGAAACTTGGGTGTTGATAAGGTGTAAACCATAATCCACCAAAATGGGTGGTTGATATTAAGGATAACATGATCCATCCCATGACCTTTGTTTGGTGTGCTCTTAATTTCTCTCCAGACAGTGCAACCTGACAGATGTTCAAGCAGATACAGCGATCCTGATTCCCATGACACTGCACTGCATTCATATCATTTTGCATCACATCATTTTGCATTCATAATCATTCACACATGTTTATGATTCCCATGACACTACTTGATTCTAGTCGGAATTTTCTTGGTTCTCATCAACGGCTTAGTCTTTTTTTTTACATCGTTTATCTATTGAGAGACTGGAATCAAGGGGGTAGAATACCTTTGGAATTGATAAACATGTCATTCCATTTACATATTCATTAGCATGTCTTGCATAACAGGTACCGCCACAGTGTTCTCAGTTTGTTTGGTGTTCCATTATCAGGATAGCTGACCCAGGCATTCACCGGTACGGTACACGCAGAAACCAACATAGAGTAATGGAAAGCGTACAGGCAGAGTTCGCCGAGAGGAAAATCCGCATGAATCAATTCATGGATGTGGTTCAAGGGGTGGCTCAGGGACAGCAAGAGCTCAGGCAGATGATACAGAGGAATCCCCCTGCTCAACCAGAGACGGTGACTGATCCTCCAACTGGAGAGGCTAATGGACCCAATGGACTGGGGCCTATCCCAATCCTACATGTCACCTCCGGTCAACAGCCCATTCATGATGATCAGGACGATCAGTTCCCCCTGCTGCATGAAGACTTTGGTATGGGTCATGGTGTGGACCCCATGTTTAGAAGATTAGAAGAGAGGTTGAAGGCAGTGGAAGGACAGAATCCTCTGGGAGTAGATGTTGCTGACTTGGGGCTGGTCCCAGGTGTGAGAGTGCCACCGAAATTCAAGGTCCCGATATTTGACAAATACAATGGCAACTCTTGCTCGAAGACCCATGTGCAAGCCTATTTCCGTAAAATGGTTGCATACTCCGATGACGAAAAGTTGTTTATGTACTTTTTCCAGGACAGCCTAGCTGGGGCATCCCTGGAATGGTATATGAGTTTGGACAGAGCCCACATCCGTTGCTGGAGGGATTTGGCTGAGGCTTTCGTGAAGCAGTATCAGTATAATGCAGACATGGCTCCGGACAGAACTCAACTTCAAAATCTGTCTCTTAAAAGTAATGAGTGCTTCAGAGAATACGCTCAACGCTGGAGAGAAACAGCTTCCCGTGTTCAACCTCCTATGTTGGAGAAGGAAATGGCTAACATGTTCATGAACACTCTGCCAGGACCTTATTTGGAGCGCCTGGTGGGTTGCAATGCCTCCAATTTTGCTGATGTAGTCTCTACCGGAGAGAGGGTGGAGAATTACCTGAGGACATACAAGACCCAGAGTGGAGGTGGATCCTCATTAGGGGTGAAGAAGTCATTCATTCAGGGACAAAAGGGGAGAGAAGGGGATGCAAGTGCCATATCTTCTTATCAGAACAGGGATAACCGGAGGAATAAATTTCAGAACTATCATCAGCAACTGTATGTTGCGGCTGTGACCATTCCAGCAGCACCACCACTACAACAACAACAACCACAACGTCAACCAGCTCAGTACCAACCACAACAACCGGGTAACAGACCCGCCTATCAACCGAGGCCAAGGACGATGGACCGGCATTTCGACACTCTTCCAATGTCGTACGCTCAGTTGCTTTCTAGTCTTCAACAACTACAACTTGTGCAGTTGCGCACTCTGGCTCCTCCCGTTGGTAGGCTTCCGGTGGGTTATGACGCCAACGGTAGGTGTAGCTTCCACTCTGGGGCACCTGGCCACAATATTGAGAACTGCAAAGCTTTTAAGCACGTAGTTCAGGACCTCATTGATTCAAAGGCCATTAACTTTGCACCAGCTCCTAATGTCGTCAACAATCCCATGCCCCATCATGGTGGAGCCAACATTAACATGGTTGAAGGAGAAGTCAAATTAGTCTCTGCGGTCAACAATGAAGATGGGGATAGTGATTGCGACATCGATAACTGGGTGCGTCCGAGGATCCCGGGTGAAGTTCTCAACAATTGGTCTTCTGAGGAGATTGTCCAAGCCACTTGTCTGGAGGAGTAATTTTCTTTGTTTATTCATGCATATCCAAGTCTTACGTTCCGCCAGGGCGTAATGACTCATTGTAGGGCTCATCTATGTGACACTTGCATTTTTTATCATAAATAAAGGACATCTTTTTGCATTCAAATATTTCGTTCCATGTCTTTCTATTTTTGCAGTTTTTCAAAAAAAAATGGCAATGTTTTGTTTAGTTTCCACTTTTTTTCTTTTTTTTTCACACTCATAAGCACATACCATCACTCATGCAGATGCACATCACTGGATCCTATTGATAATGGTTCTGCTATGGCTCGCTTCGACTTTGAAAATCCAATCTTTCAAGCTGAAGAAGAGGGTGATGAAGACTGTGAACTCCCTGAAGAACTTACCAGGTTATTAAAACAAGAGGAAAGGGTCATTCAACCGCATCAAGAGTCTGTTGAAGTGATTAATCTCGGCACTGAGGACGCCAAGAGAGAAATCAAGATAGGGGTTGCTTTGGAAGACAATGTGAAGAAGGGGTTGATTGAATTGCTGCAAGAGTATGTTGACATCTTCGTTTGGTCTTATCAGGACATGCCAGGGCTTGACACAGACATCGTGGTACATCGCTTGCCGCTCAAAGAAGGTTGTCCTCCGGTCAAGCAGAAGCTCAGAAGAACAAGACCAGAGATGGTTGTCAAGATAAAGGAAGAAGTGCAAAAACAGTTGGATGCAGGGTTTCTAGCAGTCACAAATTATCCGCCATGGGTTACAAATATCGTTCCGGTACCTAAGAAGGATGGAAAGGTACGGATCTGTGTTGACTATCGGGATCTGAACAGGGCTAGTCCTAAAGATGATTTCCCCTTACCTCACATTGACGTTTTGGTGGATAACACGACTCAGTTCTCGGTATTCTCCTTCATGGATGGCTTTTCTGGCTATAATCAAATTAAGATGGCACCAGAAGACATGGAGAAGACAACATTCATAACCCCATGGGGCACCTTCTGTTACAAGGTGATGTCGTTTGGTCTGAAAAATGCCGGAGCAACATATCAGCGAGCGATGGTGACTCTGTTCCATGATATGATTCATCATGAAATCGAGGTTTATGTTGATGATATGATTGCCAAATCTCAGACAGAAGAAGAACATTTGGTGAATTTGCAGAAACTGTTTGAGCGTTTGAGGAAATTCAAGCTGAGGCTTAATCCGAACAAGTGTACTTTTGGGGTGAGATCTGGAAAACTACTAGGTTTTGTTGTTAGCGGAAAAGGGATTGAGGTGGATCCGGCCAAAGTGAAAGCGAAACAGGAAATGCCTGAGCCAAGAACAGAGAAACAAGTCCGTGGTTTCTTAGGGAGGTTGAACTACATTGCAAGGTTCATCTCTCACCTAATAGCCACGTGTAAGTCAATATTCAAATTGTTGAGAAAAGATCAGGCTATCAGGTGGAATGATGATTGTCAAAGGGCGTTCGAGAAGATAAAAGAGTATTTGCAGAATCCTCCTATCCTTGTGCCTCCGGTCCCAGGGAGACCGCTGATTATGTATTTGACAATACTAGACAATTCCATGGGTTGTGTTCTCGGTCAACACGACGAGACAGGTAGGAAAGAGCATGCCATCTACTACCTGAGTAAGAAATTCACAGATTGTGAGTCGAGATACTCAATGCTTGAAAAAACATGTTGTGCACTTGCATGGGCTGCTAAGCGATTGAGACAATACATGTTGTCTCACACAACCTTACTGATCTCCAAAATGGATCCAGTCAAGTATATATTTGAGAAGTCAACTTTCACCGGAAGAGTTGCTCGTTGGCAAATGGTACTGACAGAGTACGACATCCAGTATACTTTCCAGAAAGCCATCAGGGGAGTATTCTGTCAGACTATCTTGCTCAACAGCCGGTTGAAGATTATGAGCCGATGAAGTTTGATTTTCCAGATGAAGACATCATGTTCCTCAAGATGAAAGACTATGAAGAGCCAGTTGTTGAAGAGGGACCTGATCCAGACGAAAAGTGGACTTTAATGTTTGATGGGGCCGTCAATGCCAGAGGAAGTGGAATTGGTGCTGTCATTATAACTCCGAAAGGTGCCCACATGCCTTTCACCGCTCGTCTGACTTTTGAGTGCACCAATAATGAAGCTGAGTATGAAGCCTGTATCTGGGGTATTGAGCAAGCCATTGATTTGAGAATCAAGACTTTGGACATCTTTGGAGATTCAGCTCTGGTAATCAATCAAGTGAATGGTGATTGGAACACTCTCCAGCCTACTCTGGTCCCCTATAGAGATTACACGAGAAGACTGTTGACTTTCTTCACAACAGTAAAGTTGTACCATATACCTCATGATGAGAACCAGATGGCAGATGCTCTTGCTACTCTATCCTCCATGATCACGGTGATCCATTGGAACCATGCTCCCAAGATCGACGTGATGCGCCTTGATAGGGCCTCGTATGTGTTTGCTGCTGAACTGGTAGTTGATGACAAGCCCTGGTATCACGACATCAAGTGCTTTCTGAAGAATCAAGAGTACCCTGCAGGGGCATCCAACAATGATAGAAAGACTTTGAGAAGATTGGTAGGCAGTTTCTTCTTGAACAAAGACGATGTTCTGTATAAGAGGAACTTCAACATAGTTTTGCTCAGATGCATGGATAGACACGAAGCAGACATGTTGATGCAGGAAGTTCATGAAGGCTCCTTCGGTACTCATGCCGACGGACATGCAACGGATAAGAAATTGTTGAGAGCAGGTTATTACTAGATGACCATGGAATCTGATTGTTTCAAATATGCTCGGTAGTGTCATAAATGCCAGATTTATGCTGATAAGGTGCATGTGCCGCCGAATCCTTTGAATGTGATGTCTTCGCCATGGCCCTTTGCTATGTGGGGCATTGATATGATTGGAAAGATTGAGTCGACTGCCTCCAATGGGCATTACTTCATCCTTGTTGCCATCGACTATTTTACCAAGTGGGTCGAAGCAGCATCGTTTGCGAATGTCACCAGACATGTGGTTGCCCGATTCATCAAGAAAGAAATCATTTGTCGCTATGGGATTCCCGAAAGAATCATTATTGATAATGGTTCTAATCTCAACAACAAAATGATGAAGGAGTTATGCCAGAACTTCAACATTCAGCATCACAATTCTTCCCCTTACCGCCCTAAGATGAACGGTGTTGTTGAAGCGACAAATAAGAACATAAAGAAGATTGTGCAGAAGATGGTCGTTACATACAGAGATTGGCATGAGATGCTACCCTTCGCCTTGCATGGGTACCGTACTTCAGTACGTACATCGACCGGGGCAACCCCTTACTCCCTTGTGTATGGTATGGAAGCAGTCCTACCTGTTGAAGGTCAAGTTAGACGAAGCTGAATGGATTCGGACAAGGTTCAATGAGTTGAGTCTTATCGAAGAGAAGCGAATGGCAGCCATTTGTCATGGGCAGTTGTATCAAAGTCGGATGAAGAGAGCCTTTGATCAGAAAGTGCATCCTCGATGCTTCCAGGTCGGAGATTTGGTGTTGAAAAGGATCCTTCCTCCTCAGACAGATCACATGGGCAAGTGGACTCCTAACTATGATGGACCGTATATTGTCACCAAGGTTTTTGATGGTGGGGCCTTAATGCTTGCAATGATGGATGGTGAAAACTTCACTTCCCCGGTGAACTCAGACGCAGTTAAAAAATACTTCGCATGAAATAGACCCGCTGGACAATAAAAAGAGTAGTCCAGGCAAAAATGGTGTCATACGGTGAACTGACTTTGTGTGTTTTTGCTTTGGAAAGCAAATGTCGCGGATAGTAAGAGTCGCCACCGACTTTTCTTTTATCCAATAAGGAAAGGCGGAAAATAACAGGAAAGACCTTGATTAGATTTTGGGTTCGGGAGGTACATTATACAAAGGGAAGGTGTTAGCACCCTTTGTATCCATGGTTATCCATGGGCTCTTAATTGCTTAATCACTTATGTTTTTCTTGTTTGAAAAAGTGTTTAAGAAATGTTTCGAAAATGTTTTGAAAAGAGAGTTTAACTTTGTAATGATTCTTGTATACAAAGTGTTTATCTCGTTTAACTTTGAAAGTTATTTAGAAAAATATAACTCGGTAATGATTCTAGTACGAATGTATACCAAGTGGTGATTTTCTGAAAGATGTTTTGAAAGGTGTGAGGTGTGGAAAGTATTTTAAGTTGTGAGTAAGCATTTAAGAGTTATACCTACCCGAGGTCTTTATAGGTATTTCCTATCCTTATGAGGGTAAAACTGTCCTTACTATTGAGAAGTAAGTAGTCTTATCCTTTGGATGTAAAGGGACATCGTAGGGTCATCGATTGGTCATTGGAGGCAACATTTGTAAGGATACCTTAGCATTCGAAGGGACAATCATCATTAACTCGTAGGCTACAACGAAGGGTCATCGAGGGACAAAGTCATATATTCGAAGGCAACATCCGAGGGACTATGATTTATCTTATAGGGACATGATGATTTAATCGAAGGGTCTTTGCTAAGTGTATCCCCACTTTCGCGGGACATGAACGTAATACCGTAATACCATAAGGC
Source organism: Lathyrus oleraceus (assembly GCF_024323335.1). NCBI lineage: Eukaryota > Viridiplantae > Streptophyta > Magnoliopsida > Fabales > Fabaceae > Lathyrus > Lathyrus oleraceus. Next base: position 516,064,241 of record NC_066581.1, read on the forward strand.
AACAAAGAGAGGGCCAAGATCACATGTATTCAAAGGAAATATTTTACAATCAATTAGGTAATTAGGTAATTAGGATGAATCTCCACAAGGGTATCCCGCAAATAAAGTGGAATACCTAGCAAGCTACCTCTTCCGGGAGTATGTGAACCCTTACAAAATTCAGCAAACAGGTCAGAATACCAAATCAGGGTGCAATCGAGAATTGCACCAAACAAAAGGAATCACAACAGTAACAGTGTTAGGTAAACAATGCATGGTTACAATAAAACATGTCAGATGAGCGAAAATCAAAACAGAAAAATGAGCAACTGTCATGTTCGCTGTTGCCTCGCCTAGCGAAGGCCTGGCGAACACTCGCTACATGTTCACTTAGCGATGTGCTAGCGAACGGCTGCGGGTTTTGAATTTAAGAACAGTACGATTTCAGCAAGCTCCAAACCCTATGGCATCCATTACAGAAATTACATGGTTAAATATTCAAGATATCCATGCATAGTTAAATCCACATGCAAAAACTCAAATACATTTATGAATTCAATTATAATATCACATGTAAATTGAGAGCATAAAGCGGTAATGGTAGTGCAAACTTGTTTGCAATTGAATTGCAATGTTGAATTGGCAGATCACCCTTAGGGTTGGTGCCGGTTTCAGCTGGGCGGAGGTAACCTTTGTGCAGATGAGTTTCCTTCAGGGTTTCCTTTAGGGTTGCTCTGAATTCTCTTGGTTAGCCTCCAGGGTTTGCTGTCTATGCGAGGGTTTTTGTCCGTCTCCTCTGTCTTCGTTTTGTTCTCCCCTTTTTCTGAATGAGGTCTTGGTATTTATAATGATTTTTGTGACCTAATGGGCTCAGAATGAAGCCCAAAATTTCTGGTATTCGCAAGCTTCGCTAGGCGAGTGGTGTAGCGAAGGGTTCGCTAGGCGAAGGTTTTACTCGCCTAGCGAGCATGCCAGTTTGAGCCATTTTCTGGATTTGGCCACCTGTGAGCTGGGTCTTTGTTCCTTTAAGATCAGTGTCTTGAACAATGAGTTGGAGTGCCTTGAAGAATGTCTTGAAAGATTAACGGGCAAATTTTGGGGTATGACAGCTGCCCCTGTTCAATATTCTTGAACCGAGAGAGTTAGAATGGTATGTACGCCATTCGTGGTCTGGAGGTGGAAGATTATTGAACACTAGAATGCCCCAAAAATTTGCACTTATTAATTGAGATGGTCTTGGCGGAGATGGGCTTAGAAATGCCATCCGGGAAGTTTGATGATGAAAGATCAGGATGGATCATACGCTGCTGGGGATAAAGGATAAGAATGGACCATACACTAGATCGTATCTGAATTGCAGAATGAACCGTCTATTAGGCTGTATCTGACGAAAGTAGAATCAGAATGGATCGTACGTTAGATCGTATCTGAGTTGCAGAATAAGCCGTACGTTAGGCTGTATCTGAAGAAAGTAGTCGTACGCTAGACTACACCTCGGAATGTACCGTACGCTAGGTAGTATCTGAGGAATGAAGATCCAAATGGGTCGTACGTTAGACCGTATTGGAGTTGCAGAATGAGCGGTACGTTAGGCTGTATCTGAAGAAAGTAGTCGTACGCCAGACTACACCTCGGAATGTACCGTACGCTAGGTAGTATCTGAGGAATGAAGATCCAAATGGGTCGTACGTTAGACCGTATTGGAGTTGCAGAATGAGCCGTACGTTAGGCTGTATCTGAAGAAAGTAGTTGTACGCCAGACTACACCTCGGAATGTACCGTACGCTAGGTAGTATCTGAGGAATGAAGATCCAAATGGGTCGTACATTAGACCGTATTGGAGTTGCTGAAGAAATCATATGTTGGGATGAATCAGAATGAACCGTACGTTAGGTTGTATCTGATAATATTTGTATACGTTGTATTTGCAATAAATGTCCGGGATGGGCTTAAAGATGCCATCATTAGGAGGATATCAGGATGCTTGTCAGAATGAATGTTCATATGGATTATATCTGAAAGACGTATCCGAATCTGGAATGTAATTGATAAAGGTGTCTGCCTGAATGAACCTTTTATTTTGACTATATCAGGAGGATAACTAACCTGAAAAGAAAAGTTAGCTTCATGCCATGTCATGATGCATGAGATGTTTTATGCTTGCGAACATTGTATGCATGCGTATGCTGTGAAATGATGTAATGAATGAATTATGCGTCTGAGAAGTTCTGCCAGGGGACAATAAATCCCGAGATTCCGGTCGGAGACATTTGTGTTGATGACCCTTTCTCAGCTGGGTGTATTTGATTTCTGTCTGATGGTAGAAATATTCACCAGAAGCCTGGCTGGGGATGGAAGAGATGACTAGTCTTTCTAGTAATGCCAATTTCTTCTGGGGAATAGAATTGGCAACGGATTCATTGGAAAGCCTGGTTAGACCTCCTCCTCGATCCTGAAGTCTTATAGTAATCGCTATTTCTATTTTATGCGTGCATTTTTGGTAAACATCGATCATATTCAAATGCATATATTAATTCAAATTAAATCAATGGACGTTTACGCAAACAAAACAGAAAAAGTAAAACAAAAGCATCTTTTTGGAAATAAAATTGTATTGATTCTGAAAGAGGGCCTATAAACAGGCAATTTGAGCACAGGGAGACAGAAATCCTAGTAAGAGGAAATTGTCGAGAAAACAAAGAAAAGCTATGAAGAAAAAGTCCTATTGATTTTAGTTCTGTCACTGTCATTATGTCTTCAAGCATCTCATCTCCTGTTGTCGGACAGAAGTGATTGGCTTGTTCAGTCCCTTTGACTTGGGTGAAGGCTAACTGAGAACGGGACATAGTCATACGCTTTAATCCCTAATTTTTGCCTGGACCGCCTTTTCAGGTTTTCAGTCCACCAGGATACCCTTTTTTGCTCAAGCCGCCTTTTCAGGTTTTCGACTTGTCGGGTGTACATCCCTAATTTTTGCCCGAACCCTTTTGGTTCGCCGGGATGCCCTTACTTTTGCCTAGATACGTCGACCTAGCGGGTCTCTTTTATGCATAGTATCTTTTAACTATGTCTGCGTCCACGGGATGTGGGAAGTCTTCGCCATCCATTGTAGCAAGTATCATGGCTCCACCAGAGAATACCTTCTTAACTACAAATGGTCCTTCGTATGTGGGAGTCCATTTGCCTCTGGGATCACCTTGTGGTAGAATGATACGCTTGATCACCAAGTCGCCAATTTGATACACCTGTCTCTTGACCTTTTTATTAAATGCCTGGGTCATGCGCTTCTGATATATCTGCCCATGACAAACAGCCGCGAGTCTCTTCTCATCAATCAAATTTACCTGATCGAGTCGAGTCTGAATCCATTCATCCTCATCTAGGTCTGCCTCTTTCATGATTCTTAGAGAGGGAATCTGAACTTCCACTGGTAAAACGGCTTCCATTCCGTAGACTAAAGAGAAAGGAGTTGCCCCGGTCGAAGTGCGTACTGAAGTGCGATAACCATGAAGAGCAAACGGTAACATCTCATGCCAGTCTTTGTATGTTACTGTCATCTTTTGTATAATCTTCTTAATATTCGTATTAGCAGCTTCTACAGCGCCATTCATCTTTGGCCGGTACGGAGAAGAGTTATGGTGTTTTATCTTGAACTGCGTGCAGAGTTCAGTAATCATCTTGTTGTTCAAATTAGTGCCATTGTCAGTGATAACTCTTTCAGGGATGCCATATCGACAAATGAAATTATTCTTGATGAATCGTGCCACCACATTCTTGGTGACAGAAGCAAATGAGGCTGCCTCTACCCACTTTGTAAAGTAATCAATAGCAACAAGGATGAAACGATGTCCATTGGAAGCAGTAGGTTTAATCTCTCCAATCATATCAATGCCCCACATGGCAAAGAGCCAAGGTGCTGTCAACACGTTCAATGGAGCAGGAGGTACATGTACTTTGTCCGCATAGATCTGGCACTTGTGACAAATTCTAGAGTGATGGTGGCAATCAGCTTCCATGGTAGACCAATAATACCCTGATCTCAGAATCTTCTTAGCCATCGTATGTCCACTAGAATGAGTCCCAAAAACACCGTCATGTATGTCTTCCATAATCTTTTCTGCTTCCCTTTTATCCACATAGCGTAGCAAAGTCGAATCATGATTACGTTTGTATAATACTCCATTACTCAAAAAGAATTTAGCGGAGAACCTCCTCAGAAATGTTTTCTCATTGATGGATGCCCCTTCAGGGTATTCCTGAGTTTCTAAATATCTTTTTACTTCGTGGAACCAAGGTTTCTCTACTTCATCAGCGTTAAGTTCATAACAGTATGCTGGTTCATCTAATCGTTCAATGGTGATCATGGGAGCTTCATTGTCCCATCTGACTCTGAACATAGATAACATGGTAGCCAATGCGTCTGCCAACTGATTCTCTTCTCGTGGAATATGTTCGAATGTAATCTTTTCAAAGTATGGGATTAATGTCATCACCCGCTCTCGATAAGGGATGAGATTCAGATGTTTAGTGTCCCATTCTCCTTTGATCTGACTGATTACCAAGGCTGAGTCTCCGTACACCCTCAAAAACTTGATTCTTAGGTCTATAGCAGCTCTGAGTCCCAAAATACATGCTTCATACTCAGCCATATTATTGGTACAATCAAAACATAGTCTAGCAGTGAAAGGCGTATGGCAACCCTTGGGGGAAATGATTACAACACCAACACCATTGCCCAATGCATTAGAAGATCCATCAAAAACCATAGTCCATCGGGATCCCAGTTCGGGTCCTTCATCCGGTCTAGGTTCTTCATAATCAGTAACAAACATGACATCCTCATCTGGGAACTCAAAATTCATAGATTGGTAATCATCAACTGCTTGATGAGCCAAATGATCCGCTAACACGCTTCCTTTGATTGCTTTCTGGGTAGTATACTGGATATCATACTCTGTTAAAATCATCTGCCATCTTGCTATTCTTCCGGAGAGGGCAGGTTTCTCGAATATATATTTGATAGGATCCATCTTAGAAATCAATAAAGTGGTATGATTCAACATATACTGTCTTAGTCGGCGAGCAGCCCAAGCCAAAGCACAACAAGTTTTCTCGAGAAATGAGTATCTTGTTTCACAATCGGTAAACTTTTTGCTAAGGTAGTATATGGCATGCTCTTTTCGACCAGACTCGTCACGTTGCCCCAACACACACCCCATCGAATTTTCCAACACGGTCAAATACATGATTAGAGGTCTTCCTTCAACTGGTGGCATCAGAATTGGAGGTTCTTGGAGATACTTATTGATTTTGTCAAAAGCTTCTTGACATTCATCATTTCATATCATCTCTTGATTTTTCCTCAGTAATTTGAAGATGGGTTTGCAAGTAGCAGTCAAATGGGAGATAGATCGGGCAATGTAATTCAAACGTCCCAAGAAACCTCTGACTTCTTTATCTGTACGGGGAACTGGCATTTCTTGAATAGCTCTCACCTTGGTTGGGTCAACCTCAATTCCTTTACCACTGACAATAAAGCCCAAGAGTTTACCGGACCTTACTCCAAAGGTGCATTTGTTCGGGTTCAATCTCAACTTGTATTTCTTCAACCTCTCAAACAGTTTGTATAAATGATTGAGATGTTCTTCTTCAGTATGAGATCTGGCTATCATGTCATCCACATATACTTCTATTTCATGATGGATCATGTCATGGAACAAAACCACCATAGCACGCTGGTATGTTGCCCCTGCATTCTTTAAACCGAATGGCATTACTTTGTAACAGAAAGTGCCCCATTACGTCACAAACGTAGTTTTCTCCATGTCCTCAGGTGCCATCTTAATCTAGTTATAACCTAAGAATCCATCCATGAATGAGAATACCTTGTGTTGAGCGGTGTTATCTACCAGAACATCAATGTGCGGAAGTGGAAAGTCATCTTTGGTACTCGCTTTATTCAAATCCCTGTAATCTACACACATTCGCACCTTACCATCCTTCTTCGGCACCGGTACCACATTAGCAACCCATTGAGGATAAGAAGTAACAGCTAGAAAACCGGCATTGAACTGTTTCATAACTTCGGCTTTGATTTTTCGGACATTTCAGGACGCATGCGACGAACCTTTTGCTTAACAGGATGACAATCTTCCTTCATCGGCAAACGATATACTACTATATCAGTATCCAGTCCTGGCATGTCTTCATAAGACCAAGCAAAATCTCAATATAGTCATGTAACATCTGAATCAATCTTTTCTTGATACTGTCTCCCAAGCCTGCTCCTATTTTGACTTCTTTCTTGTCTACTTCAGTACCCAGATTTACAATTTCGATTGATTCCTCATGCGACTGTATAGTCTTTTCTTCTTGCAGTACCAGTCTGGCAAGCTCTTCAGGTACTTCACAATCTTCCTCACTTCCATCCTCGGCTTGGTAGATCGGATTTTCAAAGTCATAATTAACAGTAGCAGAACTATTATCAACAGGATCCAGGGTGGATATGGATCTGCAATTCGTTACGTGAGTGTGTGTAAGAAAACATAGCTTGTTTGAAAGATGACAGGAAAGATAAAGAGCGCAATATTTGAATGCAAAACGTCCATTGATTTATTGAATGTGAATATGCTTATGAAGATGACAAAACCCTTAACAAATTAGCTATTGTGCCCGGGGCATAGACACAATGCTTTTAGAAGTTCAATCGTAAAAATTAAAAATTTGCAATACTAAAATAGACAATAACAATTACTCCTGACTAAAGGAAATCAAGATAGTGTCTTCAGCCTCCCAATTATTGAGTCCGTCACCAATTGTTGGGAAAATACAGCTATCCAGGTCGCAATCGCTATCAGCATCTTCTACAGCATTAATCTGATTTTTGACTATGTCTTCAGAGCTAAACCCCAGGCCAAATCTACCAGACTTGTACGGTACATTGATCATTTGACCCCAGCCAGTACGACCACCATCTTCAACCACGGCTTGAGCATCTTTCAGAGAAATCATAGCAGGAGGAGCACGAATAACCTTGGGCACCAGGGGAGTTGGCTTAAGGACAGGACTGGGCGGAGGAACCACTTCAAATGACTGAGAAGGAGTCTCGAAGAATTCGCCATCCATCTCGACGTATCTGAAGGCCTGCACACTACTGACAATATACTCTTCTTCTCCATGCACAGTGACAATCTTGCCCTCTATTAGATACCTCAGCTTTTGATGGAGAGACGAAGCTACAACACTTGCCCCATGAATCCAAGGGCGTCCCAGCAAGCAGGAATAGGCAGGACGAATGTTCATTACGTGAAAGGTAGTGTTGAAGACTTGAGGTCCTATCTTGATAGGGAGAACTACTTCACCATGGACAACACTCTTCGCACCATCGTAAGCACGTACCACAACGTCACTAGGTTTCAGCTCAATGCTTTTATAGTCCAGTTTATCGAACACAACTGTCGGTAGCACATTCAAAGAAGAGCCATTGTCGATCAATACGTGAGACAAGGTGATCCCCTTACACTCAATGGAGATATGCAGCGCTTTATTGTGATTCTTTCCTGCCGGTGTCAGGTCAGCATCGGAAAAGCCTAGGCCATTGTCAACAGCCAAGTGAGCGACATAATTTTCGAACTGATCGACGGATGTCTCCTGAGGTACATGAGCGGTCTTCAAGAATTTTGTGAATGCATTGGCATGAGATTCAGAAGATAACAACAAGGATAACATCGAAATTTTAGACGGAGTATGCCCCAGCTGTTCTACCACATCAAAATCACTCTTGCGGATGATTTTCAGCATTTCTTCCATTTCCTGTTTGGCAACATCTTCGGTAATAACTTCGACCGGTGTCCTTGACTGAGAAGGATTGATTACTGGTTCCTTTCCTCGAGTTTCAGGGGCGGGAGGTGAGATCTCTGGAGAGAAGATCCTTCCACTTCGAGTAATTTTACTAGTCCCAACAGTGTCATTAGGATTAGCAGAATTATCAACTTGCTTTATGCCGTGGATGTAAACATCACCTCCATAATTCCATGGAATGGCTTTGCTTGAGGAATACGGTATTGGGCCAGGTGCAGTAATAATTAGGGGAGCTACCTTGGGCTCAGCAGTAATCTTCACAGGCACTCTAGTAGCGGTAATCTTCACTGGAACTTTGGACCTAGCAATCACAGATATTTCTTCAACAGGGTTTTCCACCTTAGGAATCTTTTCAAAGAGAATTGTACGATCGTCCATCAGCCGTTGAATACCACTCCTCAATTTCAGGCAATCATTGGGTCGGAGTATACAGAGATCGCAATCTTCAACACAACCTGGAAATAAACCAGCTTGCAATAAATTCCTCTTGATGACCAGGAGAGGAGATGTTAAGTCGGCCACATTAGTAATGTGAGAATTGTCATCCACAACATTAACAGTCTTGTCATGATTAGGCATAGGTGCAGTGATGACATTGGGAGTTTCCGGAGGATCAAATTCGATTTCTCCCGCGTCGATCATATCCTGAATCTTATTCTTCAACAACCAGCAATCGTTTGTATCATGCCCGGGGCTATCAGAGTGATATGCACACCTGGCATTGGGATTATAACGAGGAGAAGTAGTGTTGAGATTTGCAGGAGGGCCTCTGAGGGTAATTAAATTTGCCTTTAGCATACCCTGCAGTGCTTGTGCTAAAGTCATATTGATCTTGGTAAACTGCCTTCTTGGCCTGTCTTGTCTGTGCTGGAAGTTTTGAGATGGCGGTGCTGCGATCGTAACTGCTCCAACGGTATGGTTATGGTTTTTCTTGTTATGACCCCTTTCACCGTACACAGCATTTGATTCATTCTTTCCCTGATAGGACTTTTTGGTGCTTGCAGAGGTAGCTGCCTGTATTTTTCCACTTCGAATGCCGCTTTCAACACGTTCACCCGTCAATATAAGTTCAGTGAAACCCGATGAGGAACTTCCCAATAGATGGCTGTAGAATGGGCCAGTCAGTGTACCCATGAACATGTCCACTAATTCTCGATCAGTCATAGGGGGTTTGACTCGGCCAGCCAAATCTCTCCATTTTTGAGCATATTCTTTGAAGCCTTCTTTAGATCCCATAGTCATATTCTGCAACTGTAGCCGAGTAGGCGCTAGTTCAGAATTATACTGGTAGTGCTTGTAGAAAGCTGTCGCTAGATCAGTCCAGGTGCGGATGTTAGAGCTCTCGAGCTGATAATACCACTCCAACTGTGTGCCAGATAGACTCTCTTGGAAGAAATGGATCCATAGCTTCCTATCAGTGGTATATGGCTGAATCTTTCTCACATAAGCTCTCAGATGCATCTGAGGACAAGACGCACCATCATACTTAGTGAAAGCGGGAATCTTGAATTTGCGAGGAATGACCACATCAGAGACCAGCCCCAAGCTTTCGAAATCCAGACCGGGCGCCTTCTGACCCTCCATAGCTAGCTTACGTTCTTCCAGCAACTTGTACTTATCATCCTTCGGAGAGTACTGTTCATCTTCATAACCTTCATCGCCGTCCTCGTGGTTGAAAGGATCAGCATCCTCATCTTCCGAATCATTTTCTGTCTCCTCTTCTTGATCCTTCGGAAGTCTAATCTTGACTCCTGCAGCCTGTCCTTTAAGCCTTCTCCCCGGGTTAATGTAACTCACAGGTTTCTTGTCTTTCTTCTTCTCGAGCAAGAGAGCCTTCAGTTCCTCCTGCCCCTTGGATAAGTTCAGGATCAACTCCTGGAATTGAGCATTTTGAGCCTGGAGATCTTTGACAGTTTGTTCGAGGGCCATTTTTCTGTTTAATAGGAAGACCGTGAGAATATTGATCCTTTAGAATACCTGTTATGCGATGTTATGTTATGCAATGCAATGTATGAAATGTTTTCAAGGACTTTTGGAATTTAACTTTGCGTAAACCAACAAAAAAAGAAACTTTTATTAATAATTTTTAAATTACAATAAATAATAAAATACAATAAAAGATCAAGTCTCCCAGGGGCGACTTCTTTTTGGGCGAAGATACGCGTTGAGTCTTCGTTCCTCATTAAGCTGGCTGGTGAGCTCCAACACTTTCTTCCTTTCAGCACAGAACTGAGCTTCAAAAGTATCCCTTTCCTCTCTCAACTGGATCCAGGATTTCTTTAACTCTTCAACATCGGTAGGCATATCTGGATAAGGAATGATCTGAGGAGTACCTCCTTCAACTTCTGGTTCAACAACCAGCGGTCCGACTGCAAGATATGGCATGACAAGTTCACGAGCTCTGGCGCATACCCATCTGAGGTAAGGTTCCATAGGAATAGAGTTTTTTTGTCCTAAAGTGCTTATTTTCACCATGCCCCAAGCTCGTACAAACCTTTGACGGAGACATTGGGAATCGTTGTCATAGTCAAACACAGTGCCTTGGACGATTATTTCATGTGGACCATCTCTTCGAGCACAACCGAACTAACGTAGGGCTAAAGCAGGATTATAAGTAATACCTCCTCTTATCCCCATGAGTGGTACATTAGAGAATTCTCCACAACGGTCGATGAGGATAATATTTTCTTCGAGATGAGGACACCAACGGATGTCTGAATGGGAGAGCGACATTATCCTTTGAGACCATTTCAAATTTTGCTCATTCTTCAAGACTGATCGAGGGAGGTGCGAAATAAACCACCTAGATAATAAAGGTATGCAGCACATGAGAGTCCCTTGCCTTTTCACAGTACGGGTGTGAAGGGAATGCAAAATGTCTTCAAGCAAGGTGGGCACCGGGTTATGAGTGAGAAATATCTTAACAGCATTCATGTCTATGAATTGATCCGGGTTAGGAAATAGCACCAAACCATAGATTAGTAGTGCTAGAACATCTTTGAAAGCATGGACATTCATAATTTTTAGGAATTCTCGGGCCTTATTTATCAGAAATTTAGCAAGTAAACCCTTAACTCCACTTCTTGTTACCCAATTGGTTTCAATGTCCGACTTTGTCATGTGTAAAGTTGCGGCAACTTCTTCAGACTTCGGAATCTTTTCTAAACCACTGAAAGGTATTTGATCAAGGATAGGTATCCCAAGCAGCCTGGAAAATTCTTCTAGTGTGGGTACCAACTGATAATCCGGGAATATGAAGCAATGATGTTTAGGATCGAAGAACTGGAATAGGACTCTCATCATATCTTCTTTGAAACCAGTGGTAACCAAATTGAGGAGAGAACCATGTTTCTTGATGAACTGAGCCTGATCGGGAAGTTCTGACACTAAATCCTTGAGTTGAGGAGAGATGGCTACAAAATTGATCAGGATGGTCTTCCTGGGAGCCATAGCCTTACAAAACAGAGCAACGTTAAATCCCTAAGTCCTTGAAATGGTTAGTACAATGCCATGATGTTATGATGTTATGATGCTAAATAAGTAACAAGCACAAACAAGTCACACAACAATCATTCCTAGGTTTTAAGGCCTGCATGAGTTCCATAGGTAAGTACCCTCCCCACTGAAGTTTGGTTGGTTCAACCTGTCCTAGAATAGTAACCGGGTTCTAGAAGGATCTCAAATCATTGACCTTTCCTTAAGTCCACTTCAGTGCAACACCAAGTGGTTGACCAAAGCTTCCCTAAAGTCCAATCTCAAAGAGTGTAGTATCGAGTCTCAACCAACCCTAGTCGGAACCGAAGTCAGTTATCTCACTACTTTCTAATGGCTAGGATGAGTCAATTAGGGTTCTAAAGGTCTGGTTAACGCTTTGATGACACCACGCGGATGCCAAATTTTTTCTCAAGTAAACATGAGGAACATCAGGGCATCCAAAGTGTCACGTTAACCGTAGCCATCATTTTAACCATTCCAGTATACGCCGGATAGTCGCGATGATCTCTTGCTACTTACCTAAGGTACACTAGATCCGGGTGTAGGATCTTTCACTCAAGCATAAAATACCCAAGCAATCCCTTAAAAGTAAATCAGACAATTCAAATACATGAGTGATCTTGTTTTTTAAGGTAACCTCTCTTTTTAATATCCCCAGCAGAGTCGCCAGTTCTGTCATACGGTGAACTGACTTTGTGTGTTTTTGCTTTGGAAAGCAAATGTCGCGGATAGCAAGAGTCGCTGTAACACCTCAAAATTTGCCCTCCTCTCTTGGGACTGGCTTAACATATTGCATTTACATTTTTAGGACATTAGTCATTGCATCTTTGCATATCATGTGGAAATAATAAGCAAGTCATCCTCCTAAGCCTTTCTCAGAAGATAGAGAGGTTAAAAGATTCGAGCTTGAGGGTCTTATTGAATTGATCACTAGCCATCTGAGGGTTTGTGCTTCAATTAGGGTTTCTTGGTTCCTCAAGGAGATTGGGTATTATCTTGGTTGAAGTGGTACATCACCATCATCATGGTCTTATCATCACCAAGAGGTTCATTGTGCCTGATCAGATTCCTTGAGATTAGAGTTTTGACCTCTGGTCAACCCTAATCAGTTGCATTATGCCAGTCAGGGTTTTTCAAGGAGATGAGGTCTTCATTGAGATGGGGATCATCCTATGGTTTGGTTGAGCTTGTATAAGCTAGGGTTTCATCTTGGAGCCATTTCATCAAGGGATTGAGGCTTAAATTCATCTGTGCATGACCAAGTCATCTATCAACTGAAAAAGTCAACCACAAGTCAACTGTTGGATTTGGAGGTGGGAAATGGTTAGAAATACTTCATTCATGTTCAAACAAGTCTCATTTGACATTTCAAACATCAACATTGAAGAAAATAAAGTCAGGACAAAACTTTCCAAAAATAGAAAGTGACTTATAATTTGAAATTGCCAAAAATGGAAAGGTTTTCTCCTCAAGATTACATCATCAAAAAAGCTTCAAATGAAATTGTGTTGAACATGAAAGTTGTAGATATTTCTCTCCCATTTCCAAAAAGTCCAAGATCATCAATTTATAATGTGTGGTTGAAGAGATATGATCAAAACTTGGTCAAGTGAACATGGAACTTCAAAGGGGCATAACTTTCAAACCATAAGTCCAAATCAAGTGGCTCTTTTTGCAACATTCTTGTTTTAACCTCTAGTTTCCAAATTTGGCATTACATGGCATGCATTACATTCACATAAATATTTGAAAATTCAATTGATTTTTGGAGGGAAAAATGAAATTCAAAATGTGTGCATTATTTGAACATGGCATTACTTCCATTGGCTCCAAAACATCATTTGAAGTGAAAATAAGTGCAAATTCGTACTGTTCATCCATGCATTTTCATGCATAAGGTGAAATTCCAATTTTGCAAAAACACCTCTAAACTCATTCATTTCATTAGCATGTGGTTTAAACTTAATTAATCATGTTTAGCATAGCATATAAATAGAAAATCCTAACAGAATTCATCATTTTTCCCAATTCTAGATCTAGATTTCTCAAAGTCTCTCAAAATTCTCTCTCATTTTTTCTCAAAATTTCTTCACATCTCATGCATTTTTCTTGATCAATTCTTCATCTGGAAGCATCATGAAGCAAGATTGAACCAAGATCCAAGTGAATTCGTGCAATTTGAAGCAGCTCAAGCTTGAAGTTCATCAATGGTGAAATCCAAATTCTGTTGAATCAAGACCAATTGAACCTCAAGCCTTCATCCAAACACCTCTACAAGCTTGCTAGAAGACATTTGAAGCATTGCCAGGCCTGGATTCAGCAAATTCCAAAGCTGCACTTCAAGAGGTCACTTTTTCGACTTCCTTAATTCATGAAATTGTTGATATAATCTTGTAGATCTCGTAATGCTGAATAATCTGCACTTTGAATCATGCAAATTGGTGTTGTTTTGAGTGAGATATATGCATTTGAAGTTTGGTGATTGAACTTTGATTTGCTCGATCTGTTCTTGTTTTGATGTTATATGCTTAACCGATAGTAGATTCATGATCTCCATTGAAAGATCTACCTATCCATGTGCTCAATTTCAAAAACTGAGAAAATTGTTCTTGATGATGGTGATGATGTTACTGTGCGCGCATGAACGTTGAAGAAGATGGTTGCAGGGCTTTAGGCAACGGTTTTTGCTTTTCAAATGCCACGAAATAGTGTTCCCTTAGGTTGGCGCTAGGGCGGCAACCTGATTGGCTGCATGTCATTCCCATGCAGCGCGCCTTGTGTGTGTTTGAAATGGTACCGAGTTCGACTCCAGTCCAGGCCATTTTCAAATGTTTCATTTCATTTTTCTCCAAATATGTTCATACTTGCTCCTTCATGCATTTTTATTTTTTCTTCACCTTTCAAAATTCATAACTAAATAAATAATGATCCAAAAAATACCAGGACTTTTTCATTGTGTCACATTTTTTGTCTAGTTTTTTATGAATATTATTTTGCAAATTGTGCTTGGCTGGTTTGTTTTTTGCCCTAGGGTTTGTGTACATGTATGCATTCTGACATTGCCTTGCTTTATCATTTGTGAAATGCTCAATTTTAAACCAATGCTCATGAAATTTTACATGTTGAAACTAGACATCTTGCTGGACATTTTGGTGTTGAGTTTGCATTTTTATCAATTGCCATTGCTGAGTTATGATTTTTCTAAGTTAGGTGTGACAATGTGTGTCACACCTTATGATGTCCAACATGATTGATGAATTTGCCATGCCAAATGAATTCCAATTTATGTGATTTTTTGTATGAAGCTTCTTGTGGATGTTGTGAATGCTCATGTTTTTTGTGGAATTTTTGGATTGATTTCTGATTTGATTGAGATTTTTCTAGCTGGATTGTCATATGTGAGCTTTTGAATTGCTTTGAACTTCAATTGTGTGTGAAATGCTTATGCTTTATCCTATGGATGTGAAATTTTTCACACTCTTTCTAGACATGCTAGAGGTTGTTTTGGCTTTGGTTTGAGGTTTTTAACTTTTACCATTTCTGTTGTAGGCTTGTGCTAAGTTGATGCGCCAAGTTGTGTCCTATTTGAGCTTATTTTGCTTGCCTGGACTTATGCAATTTGATTACCATGCCTAATGTTGTCCAAATGTTCTAATTTTTTGTGTGATGATCATGTTGTGTGTTCTGTTTACCCATGATTTTTGCCAAGATTATTTGAATCATTTTTGATTTAATGTGCATTTGTTCATTCTGATGTCACAATGTGGTTACAATGTGCATACCTTGCCATGATTGGTTTATGAAATGAAATTGGTAATTGATATTGATGTGGGATTTTTCGGATGATGTTCTTAATTGATTGAAGTTGATTCATGTCAATTTTCATGTTCTGTTTTGAATTTTTTCTCCCTCTTTGACCCTAGGCCTTGACCTAGTGGTTTGTCTCATCTTTGAGCTTTGATTTCAGGTTGAACATCCAGGTTATATGGTTCATGATGCAACCTCACTTGAGCATTTGATGCTCGCTTTTGACTGCTAACATTGTGTATTTTGTAGGGTTGTTAACTCATTTGAATTTGACTTGTTGGCTTATGCCTTTGCTCATTGGGTTTGACTGTTTGATATTCATGATTGTCTGTTTGTCTGTATAGTTGAACTGACTTGTGTGATGTTTCAACAGGTACATAAGTTGCTTAAGTTCAATTTGAACTTGCTTTTGCTTGGTTGCTTAACCACATAGGTATAACCTTTTGACTTCATGTAGTCTGGAAGACCTGTCTTGTTACTTGGGCAGGCACCTGTCTGAAGCCCTCCTTAAGAGGCAATGCTTGTGTTTGTTTATCTTTGTGCCAAGTAGGAAAAGCCCTCTTTTGAGGCAATTGGCAGATAAAAGAGATGTGCAATCCATCTCCTGCTACTCAGTGTGTCATCCACTTTGCTCACACACCTTGTGTTGATGCATTGTGGATATTAACCCAAGATCTTTGTTGTGTCAGTCATATGTGGATAGAAGAGTTCCCACTTTCTGAACTCCCACTTTCATTTGTCTGAAGCTCTCCCAGGCCAGGGATAAGAGCTGTGAGGTCTTACCCTCACTTCCCATTTCATCTGCTTCACCCTAACTCTCAATGTTAGGGTTAAGAGCTAACTACACCTGTTACAGTGGCTTGTTTGTCGAGGTTGACATGACCCCTTTACTAAAGCCTAACCCTGTGTGAGCCCATTTTGTTTGTATATAATGTGTGCTAACTGTGTGTATGCTTGCTCTTGTGTTTGACTGTGCTGTTTAGGATAGCTTGCTGCCTGTGCAAGTTAGATAGAAACCTCAACCTAGGGCCATTGTGGAATACATGATAACTATTAGGCTCGAGTCAGGCTCCCTTCTAGTTTGTCATTTCCCAGTCTCTGGTTAGGTTAGAAGTTTCTTCCCTGTTAAGGGGAACTACGTCGCCCTGATCCTCATACCAGATGAGGTACATAGGCAGGAGATCGTACGAGGTCTCTCCGGGCAACCCTTTTCCTTTTTTGTGTGTGTTTGCTTGACAACTAGCAGGCTTGAGTACCAGACTCCCTGTTAGCTTGTTTGTTCAACCTTTTTATTGCTTTTGACGACTCAGCATCCGGTTGCCCCTTTTATGTGTGTTTGGAGTCCGACATAAGTCCAGCGATTGGCAGTTGGTTTCCTGAGGGTGTTTGTTGGTTCAGAGTCTGATGTAAGTCCAGCGATTGGCATTCGGTTTCCATGTTTACCTGTTTGTGTGGAGTCTGACATAAGTCCAGCGATTGGCAGTCGGTTTCCTGTGTTTGTTTTATTTAGCGTGCGTGAGCCGAACTACGCTAGCTCTGATTCTCATTCCAGATGAGATACGTAGGCATATGATGCGATATCCTAGCGAGCCCTTTCCCCTCTTCTTCCACCTGTGTTTCTAGTGTGAGTGTACATTCTTTTGAGCAGCGTTTAGCAACCTTTCTTCTTTCCTTCTGAGCGTGGATCCCGTCGAGTACGACGGATGCGTAGGGGTGCTAATACCTTCCCTTCGCATAACCGACTCCCGATCCCATCTCTCTTTGGTCGCGAGACCGTGTCTTTTCCAGGTTTACTTCGAGTGTTTCCTTTCCCTCTTTTGGGATAAATAACGCACGGTGGCGGCTCTGTTTGTTTTGTTTTAGCCCGCCGGTTGTTTTTCGCGGATGCGACAGCTGGCGACTCTGCTGGGGACTTAAGAAGTTGACCTCTTGCTGGTCCATCTTCCCTAAGCGAGTCACTCCTAGCGCTCTCTAGGATAGTTAGGTTGCTTGTATTGTTCTATTTATTGCATTTATGATTATTATGTTGTGTATATATTTGCATAAATGTTTGCATGCATCATACTATCATTGTGCTGTCTTCTGTACAGGTGGTTCCTCTGATTTGGGGGGGGGGTGTTCTGAGTGGGGCTAAAACCCAGGCCCGAGTATACACCTAGGATTAGTGTGGTCTCACGTTCCTCACATGTTGGTTGGGCATGTTGTTGCAACGTGACATACCACAAGCCGGACGAGGTTCATCTGAGAGAGCTCTTCCATTGTGGAGTATTCCACTTTGGTCTAGTTACCTCTTTTGAGCTATTGACTTCGGTGACCGTGCTTTCCCGGATCTTTGGTTTAGACGATCTTAAGAGATCTGCAACGGCACACCCGAAAGGGCAAACCCGTTGAGTATTTTTGCCCGATTGTCGAGACCATTATCCTCCTTAGGATGACCTGATTAGAATTCACCTGTGAGGGGAGGGTTGATTCTTACAGATGCATGTTCTGATGGTGACTTTGATAGTGACTAATGGTTCAGTTATTGATCAGAGTTCTATTTATGAGTCAGATTTATGGATTTATTTCCGAGACGCCGGAATGCTGTCCGCGGTATTTATCAGTGGGGATCCGTTTATTTCAGGATTCCCTGGGCTGGTTCAGAGGGTCTTATGGTTATCTGTTCAGAGGACTTTCTAGTGATGATGGTGATGTATCATTCCGTTCCGTTTATTTCGGAACCCCAAGTCGGATCTGTGGTTGCTCAGTACCTCAGATGGTTGTGATCAAGTTCAGAGGCCGTAACTCAGTGCAGTAAATGTTCAGATGACTTGGAGGATGGCACAGTGCATTGCATTCACGCATCAGCATCATCCACATTTTACATTCATCGGCATCTAACTCATGTCTATCCACACTAAGGGTACATTCTCGATTGAGATTCTGGTTGAGAGACATCCTGATGTCAGGACGTTATTGTCGAACTTTTTATCCGTCTCGATGAAGCCAGAATCGAAGGAAAGAGTATTCCTCATATGGATAAACATTGCATTCATGTGTGAGTCATAATAACCTGTCTTCTGTTTTGCAGGTATCAGTTTCTAACATGTTTGGGTTTACTCAGGAATCATTGCTCGCGCACGCCGAATCATTCCCTTGCACACAACCCGTCCGCACAGATACTTTACCAGACGCAACACACCCAAACTGATGGATACTTCCAACACAGACATTCTCGAGCTGAAAGAGAAAATGGGAGAGCTGATCAATATTATGCAAGGGTTCTCCTTGGGGCAAAAGGCGTTGGTTGAGAAAGTGGAAAAGCTCGAGCGGGCTTCGGCTGCCAACAGTGGTAACAACCTTGAGGGGGTCTCCAACAGTGGTCTTGGTGGTTCTAGGGATGGTGGTGATCCCAGGAGGAAGGCTGTTGATGATGTGGTAATCAATAATGCTGGAGGCTTTGGTTTCGCTGCAGGTGGTGGACCCGGTAATATGGGCAATAATGTGAAGGTTAATCAGTTCCCTCCTTTCCTGGAAGCCCTGGAAGATAAAGAAGCGGATCAATTCTCCATGCTTAATGAACCATTTGGCCAGTACGGTGCCCAACCGCCAAACAAGGAAACTCAGGTGCTGGCAGAAAAGATCAGGGCTCTGGAAAGCCATGCTACTCCAGGGGTTGTCAATATGTCGAACATGGGGCTGGTAGAGGGGATTGTGATCCCACAAAAGTTCAAAGCGCCTGCGTTTGATAAATATAATGGGAGTTCTTGCCCGGAAACTCATCTCCAGGCCTTTGTCCGGAAAATTTCTGCCTATACAACAGATCAGAAGCTCTGGATGTACTTCTTCCAGGACAGTCTGTCCAGAGGATCCTTGGAATGGTACATCAAGCTGAAGTCTTCTGACATCAAGAGCTGGCAGGATCTTGGAGATGCATTCTTTAAACAGTACCAGTTCAATGCTGACATGGCTCCTAGCCGTACCCAGCTGCAGGGTATGTCTCAGAAGCCGAACGAAGGGTTTAAAGAATATGCCCAAAGATGGAGGGAGTTGGCTGCCAGAGTTCAACCTCCGCTGGTGGATCGGGAGATGTCTGATCTATTCATGGGTACCCTGCAGGGGGTTTTTGCTGAAAGGATGGTGGGTTGTCCCGTCACTGGCTTTGCAGACATAGTAGTGGCTGGTGAGAGAATTGAAAGTTGGCTGAGAATGGGGAAAATACAGGGAAATGCTCCGTCATCTGGAGTAAAGAAGCCATTTGGGAACGGTCAGCGCAAAAAAGAGGGTGAATCGAGTGTTGCGTATGCCCAAAGAGGACACGGTAGGGATCGTTACTACCAGCACACTGCTGCGGTAACCACCCCTGCTGGTAATCAGTCAGTACGACAGCAACATCAGCCACCTCAACAGAGAGCATAGAGAGCCGGGTACCAAGTGAGGGGAAAAGGGATTGATCGTCAGTTCGATAAGCCGCCAGTGACATATGTTGTTCTGTTTAAAAAGTTGATGGATCTTGGGTTGGTGCAGCCGAGGACGATGGCTCCAGTAAGATCATATCAGAGGCCTCCTAATTATGATGAGAACGCCGAGTGTGAATTCCATTCTGGAACACCAGGGCATAACATTGAGGGCTGTAGAGCTTTTAAGCATGTTGTCCAGGATTTGGTAGACTCCAAGGCCATCAATTTTGCACCATCACCGAATGTTAATGCTAATCCCATGTCGGCGCATGGTCAGGCGATGGTGAGTGCAATTGCTGAAGATTCGGATCACGCTTGTGCGATAGGTGAAGAGACTGACAGTGACTGCGAGTTTGATGGTTGGATAAAACCGTGCGTACCAGGGATGGAAGTCCAGAACTGGAAGGCCTCAAAGATCATCACTGTCACTCATCATGAAGATTAATATTTTTCAATTCTGTTTGCATGAAAGCCATACATTTTGCCCGAAACGTAATGGTCCATTGTAAGGGCCACCTCGTGTGTTTCATTTTGCATCAGTAATAAATGGATGTTTTTCAATTAAAAGCGGTGTTCCCTGTTTTTCGTTTATTTTTACAGTTTAAAAATAATAAAAATGGCAATGTTTTTCTTTCCTTCTGATTGGTCTCGTTCCGACTTCGAAAAATAATTCTCTGGATCTCATTGATAACAATTCGGTTACACCTTTGTATGACTTCGACAATCCGATCTATCATGCCGAAGAAGAAGGCGAAGAAGACTGTGATCTGCTGGAATTAGCCAGGTTATTGAAACAAGAGGAGAAGGTGATTCAACCGCGTGAGGAGCGAGCAGAGATTGTCAATCCAGGCACCGAGGAGGTCAAAAAATGCAAGTTAGGGCCGCTTCAGGGGCTGATATAAAGAGCAGAATGGTAGCACTGTTAAAAGAGCATGTGGATATCTTCGCCTGGTCGTATCAGGATATGCCAGGGTCGGATACTAATGTCGTTGTGCACAAGCTACCATTGAGAGAAGACTGTCCTCTAGTGAAGCAAAACGCCGGTGCCACGTATCAGAGTGACTTTGTTTCATGATGTGATTCATCGTGGAACCAAATGCTGTGTTGATGACATGATAGCAGAGTCCCAAGCAGAAGAGGGGCATCTGGTGGATCCGGGACAAGTTGTTTGACCGGATCGAGACAACTCAAACTGAGGTTGAATCCGAATAAGTGCACTATTAGAGTGCGGTCCGGTAAGCTGCTGGGGTTCATTGTAAGTAAAAGAGGAATCGAGGTTGATCCTGCTAAAAAAAAAGAAGGAAAAAGTAATACAAGAAATGCCTGAACCGAAAACAAAAAAAGAGGTTCGTGGTTTCTTAGGCAGATTGAACTACATTTCATGGTTCACATCTCATCTAACAGCCACGTGTGAGCCCGTTCAAGTTGAAAAAAGAAAAAGAAAAAGATCAAATGGTCAGGTGAAATAATGATTGCCAAGGGGCATTGAAAGATAAAAGAATAAGTTGCAGGAGCCTCCGATTCTGATGCCTCTCTGTGGAGGGAGACCGTAAAACCTGTACTTGACAGCCCTCGAGGGATTTATGGGGTGGTACTGGGGCAGCATGACTAGTCTGGTCGAAAAGAGCATGCAATTTACCTTAGCAAAAAGTTTATCGACTGTGAAACAATACATTCACTGCTCGAAAAAACTTGCTGTACTTTGGCATAGGCTGCTCGCCGACTGAGACAGTGTATGCTGGTTCATACCACTTTGTGGATTTCAAGATGGATTTGATCAAGTACATATCTGAGAAGCCAGCATTGACCGGACGGGTTGTGAGGTCGTAAACGATTTTTGACTAATGGGATATTCAGTACTCCTCTCAGAAGGTAATCGAGGGGAGTGTATGGTCCGATTACATCGCCCTGCAATCCATTAAGGATTATCAACCGATGAAGTTTGAGTTCCCTGATGAGGACATCTCGAGGTGCTCAAATCGAAAGATTGTGAGGAACCGATCCCGGAGAAGGGGCCTGACCCTGAATCCGAACGGATTATGATGTCTGATGGGGTTGTTTATGTGAATGGTAACAGAGTTGGTATCGTTTTGATTGCGCCGAAAGGACCCCACATTACTTGTGCTGCTAGGCTAACATTTGAAGGCGCCGACAATGCGGCAAGTATGAAGCTTGTATCCTGGGTATTGTACCTCGGTGCATCTACTGGGGCAAAGCCTTTCTCGTTGGTATATGGAATGGAAGCTGTGCTACCGGTTGAGGTTCAAATTCCCTCTTTGAGAGTCCTGATGGACATGAAGTTGCAAGAGGCTGAATGGGTAAGGACCCGGTATGAAGAGTTGAGCCTGATTGAGGAAAAGAGGCTGGCGGCCATCTGTCATGGGCAGTTGTATCAGCAGCGGATGAAGCGTGCTTTTGACCGAAAGGTGCGACCTCGTGTGTATCACGTGGGAGAGCTGGTATTGAAAAGGATCCTTCCTCCTCAAAACGATTGTAGGGGCAAATGGACACCCAATTATGAAGGTCCATTCGTGGTCAAGAAGGTTTTCTCTGGCGGAGCCTTGTTGTTGACGACCATGGATGGCGAGGATTTTCCATCCCTTGTGAATGCGGACGCAGTTAAAAAATACTTCGTATAAAGAGACCCGCTGGACGAAAAGAATAAAATAGTCCAGGCAAAAAAGGGCATCCCGGCGAACCGAAAAAAAATGAGAAAAAGGTTCGGGCAAAAATTAGGGATAAAAAGAAAAAAAACTGTACACCCGGCAAGTCGAAAACCTGAAAAGGCGGCTTGGGCAAAAAAGGGTATCCCGGTGGACTGAAAACCCGAAAGGGCGGTCCAGGCAAAAGAGGGATTGAAACAAACAACTGCGTCTAGCATAATCGTTTACTTTGGATATGACATGGATAATCCCCGGTAGGGATCAGTCGGAACATCTTGTTCAGAAGGCAGAAAGCACGGAGAGTCTGAGGACATATGGGGTGTAACCGAGTTGGAACTCGATGAGATCGCGGTTTCGCATTGCCATTAGGATAGATTTTTCCTTTTGTGCGTAATTACCTCTTTTCAGGAATTGCTTCCTTTGTATTGCTCGGTTTTTGAGCCACACCTTCTCAATCAATAAAATGCATATTCAGTCAAATAATTTTGTTTTTGTTTTCATTACCGCTTTGATTGCAAAAACATTTGTTTATTTTGATAAAGAATCTTTGCATTTTAAGACATACAGGCCCCTTCCAATGCATGTTTATAAGATTGAAAGCTTGAAATCTTATTCGGAAGGTTGAGTGACCCAGGTGTTGAAATTTGGCACGCCTGGGGCACGTTTTTATCTAACGATCTTTTTTGCAGGTGCTGTTAGATATTTTCACTCACTTGCAGGTTGTGATGTGAAGCTTTTGGCAAAAGATCCCCGTGGAGTCCTGTAAGACCCCAATTTTGGGCCCTAAGATCCCTCATGGCCCATATCATTTATATCATAACCTCAAGGATCATTGCATGCCTTTGTCCCCTCCTAGTGGGTAGATTGCCTTGTAGGTTTGTTTCTTGATCACCAAGCATACTTTGCATTTGTATATCTTTGCCTTTCATATGTTTATCATTCAAAAAGTACAAAAAAAATATTGTCAGTCTAACCTTGTTGCTTGCAGTTGAAGCAATCATCAGCAATTAGGTCAAAGTCAGTCATTGATCAGTCAAAGCAATGGATGGTGGCCATTCTTGCAGAATTTGGGCACCATGATCAATAATCAAGAGTTCATACATCTTGGGACATCATTTGAAGTCAAGTTCTCAAGGAATTAGGGTTTGGAATTCATCAGAAGTGGTCCAGTCACTCAAAACCCTAGAAAAGTCAAACTTGGTCAACTGTTGATTTAATCAGTGGTTTGATGGATAGAATTGATTTGAAGGAGCTCATTCATGCTTATACAAGCCTCATCTATCATGTCAAACCTCATCATGGAAGAAAATCAAGCCAATCAGAAAATTTCCCAAAATAGAAAGTGGACCTGTAATTTCAACTGCCAAAAATGGAAACTTCTTGATCTTAAACTTACATCATGATACAAGCTTCAAATGAATTTTTGCCCAACATGAAAGTTGAAGATCTTGTTCTCCCATTTTCAAAAAGTCCAAGAACTCCCAAATCCCATGTGTGGTTGTCAAGATATGATCAAATCATTTTCACCAATTTTTGAACTTCAACAAGCCATATCTCTCAAACCATAAGGCCAAATTTGGTGGGGTTTTTTCCTACAAACCACATTTTTCATCCTCTTTCCAAAAATATAAATTTCATTCATCAAAACCCTACCATTCAAAATGGCTTTTTTGGACCTTTTCATTTAAATTCAAAGTTTGACCAAACTTTGACTTTTTGATTTATGGACTTTTTCTTGATTTGGCCAATGGGGAAATGTTCCATATATCATTTGTGATTTGTTCCAAGCCTAAAATCATCATCATACCACCATTACACCTCATTTTGACCAAAGGAACATAACTTGTTATTTTTGCAAATTGAAGTCAAAAGAGCAAAACAAGTTAACAACTCATAAGCAAACCAAAAACAGCAATTTGGTTGGTCATTTGCAGCATGCTAGAAGGCCCATTCGACCAGCACATACACCTCCATTTTCCACATTTTCCAAATTGGCAAATTGTACAATTAGTTTCATTTGAGCAAGGCAATGTTAGTAAACCACAAACAGATGCAAAACAGCAAAAAACCTGGTCATGTACAGCCTGTCCAAGCCCAACTCGGGTACAGTTTTGCACCACCATTTCCATTTGTACACAATTAGCAAATTGGCCATTTGCTCCATTTACACTAAACCAGCTTAACACATCATTAGCAGACCTTAAACAGATGATATAAAACCTTGTTTCTGCACAAATCCAACCCTAGTTTTTGGCAGCCTACCAAACAGAAAATACACTTTCTCTCTTTCTTGCATTTTGCTCGATTTCACTTTTCTGCACAAAAACTTCAAAAGACCTCGAGTTGTCTTCATAGCTCCATCATCTGGACGATATTTGTGAGCTCATTCAAGCAACAAAACCCAGCTGGAACTCCAGCTTTTGTTCTGTTCTTCGAAGCACATCTCCCATGGCAGCTTGGAGCTAGATGCGATTCAAGCAAGTTTGAGCTCAATTCCTTCTGGGATACATCATTTGGGACCATCATCTTCATCTGTTTCAGCTTCAAACCTTCAAATAACCACTGCTCCACACTTTTCTTCAAATCCAAGTAAATTTTCGAAACTCTAATTTCTTAAATCAATGCTATGCCATGTGTAGAGTATGTTCTTGTGGTTACATTAAGCTTGAAATTACTAAAAATGGGTAAGTATCATGCTAGTTATGTTGAAATGAAATTTGGAAATGGTTTATGTTCTTGCTCGATTTGTGACAACCAATGAGTTCTAGTGGAAATGGTTGGTGGATTCATGTTAGTTAGAGCTTGCTGGTCAGTTGTGTGTATTTGATTTTCATTTCTGAAAAAATTATTGTTAAGCTCGATTGAACAAGATGTTGATCCCCTGTAGCTGCAGCCCTAAACTGTCCAGAAATGTTTCAGGCTCGTGTTTTGTTTGTTTATGTTGATGCTACATGTGTACCATTGCCATGCTGCTGTGTGTTTATGCTGGGAATTTATTTTCATAATGATGAACTTGCTTGAAATTCTATGATGCTGTTGTTTTCAAACTTATACCATGCCCATAATTCTCCCATGATTATGCTTATGTTTGTTGTTGGCTAATGATGTTTTGATGTTGGTGTTTTTGAGTTAGTGCTCATTTTGATTGATAATGCTATGCTGATGTTTGAATCATGAGGATTTTCTGCCATGTTGTCTATGTGCTGTTGTTGGATTTCATTGTAATTGCTTGATGATGAATGCACTGCTGATGTTAAACCTTACTCTCACCAGAAGTTCCACTTGTTGTGTTTGGTTTGTTGTTATTTTGATGTTGCATAATAGTGTTCCATGACCATGTTTGTTTATTGTTGCTGTTTACCGGGTGAGGTTTTGGTCGATAACATGAAGCCATGCTGCACATAAACCCTAGGGTTTTTCTTAAACCCAGAATCTTCATCCATTGGCCACGGTACTGTTTTATTGCCAGCCAGCCAATCACAACATTTCCCTGGATGTGCCAAAACGCTGCAGTTTGGTTTAGTGGCGCGCTATTTACAGCTTTGCCATCGGTTGACCACATGTTGACCCCATTCGCCATGCTTTCATGTTCATACTTCATCCATTATTCATTCAACTTAAACAATTCATTTTTGATTCAATTTTCACCCAAAAATTATGAAATTTTTTCCTCATGTTCATGAATGTGTCCTCTATTTTATCATGATTTTTAATTAATTTTCCATTGGCTGGATTTTAAATGATAATTGTTTTTCCAACATGTATGCATAAATGATACCTTGTGCCATTCCTACTGTGAAATTGTCATGTTGCATCCAATGAGCCTGAAATTTTTTGTAGTGAAACTAGACACATTGACCTTCATTTCCATATAAAGTTTGTGCATTTATCATTTGTGGATTGAGAGTTATGATTTTCTGAAGTTATGTGTTACATTTGGTGCTATACCATGATCATGTATTTTCCCATTTTTTGTTCACATGCTTCCTTACATCCAAATGACCCCAAATTTTGCATGAATCATCTATCACATGTCTAATTCATGTATGAATTTTCTTGGAATTAATCTTGCTGTTTTCCATTTAATTGTGAATTTTCTTCCATACTTGGTCATTTGTTGACTTTTTGTGCTATACCTTGCCAAATCTTTTGTGAAATTCTCAAATCTTATTGTATGACCATGAAATTTCATATGTGATAACTAGACACCTCAAGCTTTGCATTGGTGTTAATCTCATTCATTTCTCTTCTGTTTTCAAATTGATATGATTTTTTGAAGTTGACCTATGCTTGTTGACTTTCACCATGCTTACTTGAACTTGGTTTGACTTCATGATTTTACTTGACTGCCTTCCTCTCATCCAAATGCAATGAAATTTTACATGTATACCATGCTAGATGTTAGGATTGAGTGTGATTTATTTCATGATTTTTGAGATTGTTTGAGTTGACTTTTGAATGAAGTCTTTTCTGTTGACTTTTGTATGCTTCTCTTGCCATGCTTTGCATCCTTTTGCATATGAAATGACCATGATGCATGATATAATTATGAATCCAATTGAGAATGCTTCTTGAATGTTTAGACTTGGTTTGGGTTGACTTTTCCTTGCTGCCTTGACTTTTTCTTTCATCTTTGACCCTAGGCTAGTCCTAGTGGTCTTCTAAGCTTATGTTGAGTTCATCTGTTTCAGGTTAAGCACCAATGCCTTGAGGATCATTCAAATGTGTTTTAGTTTGATTGTTAAATGTGCTAACCTTTGTTTTGTAGGTGACTCATATGCTTGAGTCTTTGTGCCTTGCACAATTGGTCCCTCTGTGGTTGACTATTGGGTTATTTCCTTTTGATTTTGACTGTTGAACTGTTTGCTAATAAGTTTGACTTTTTCAGGTACTTTAGTTGCCTAAGTTCTTTGAACTTGCTTGCTTGCTTTGCTATTTAGCATTTGCTTTGAGGTATAAATACTTCTTCTTCATGTAGTCTGGAGACCCGGTCTG
Organism: Lathyrus oleraceus; assembly: GCF_024323335.1. NCBI lineage: Eukaryota > Viridiplantae > Streptophyta > Magnoliopsida > Fabales > Fabaceae > Lathyrus > Lathyrus oleraceus. The sequence goes on from NC_066581.1 coordinate 516,091,479, forward strand.
TTATTTGACCGGGCAAACTGTCTGAAGTCCTCCTTAAGAGGCAATGCCTGTGTTTGTTTAAATTTGTCCTAAGCAGGAAAAGTCCTTCAAGTAAGGCAATTGGTGGAAGGTAGGGATAAGCAATCTATCCCCCACTATTCAGTGTGTCCTCTCTTTGCTCCCATTACATGGTTGAAGCAATGAGATAAATACCCAAGATCTATAGAGTCAATAATGTGGAAAGAGTTCCATCTTTCTGAGCTCCCACACTTTCTTTGATGCTCTCTCTGATCTGAGATAGAAGCAATGAGGCACACCCCTCATTCTCCTTTTCATCTGCTTCACCTTAGCCTCTCAATGGCAAGGTTAAGAGCGACCTTCACCTATTACAGTGGACTTTCAAAGTCAAACCCTCTTGTGTGAGCCCCCATTGTTTGGCTATAGAGTGTGTTGTTTGATATTCATTGATTGATTGATTGCTTCATATGCACTTGTTTGCTTGTATGCTATGCATTTATCATCATCATCGATTGCCATTAGTGCATGATCATCTCATTTGTTTTGTGATGTTATTATTGTTGCTTGCCCATTGAGGACAATTGTAAGTCCATTGCCTTGGCATTTGCTCCTGTGATATGGAAGGATAGAGTGTAAGACCTCATTGGTCACTCATATCTTCTGTTTTATCTGTTTGTATGTGAGGATACAGTTATAAGTCCCTGTAAGTTGGCATCTGTTATCCTGTGATCATAATTTGATCTGTTTGGTTTTGTATGTGAGGTTGCAGTTATAAGTCCCTGTAAGTTGGCATCTGCTTTCCTGTGATCATAGTTTGTTTTATCTGTTTGTATGTGAGGTTGCAATTATAAGTCCCTGTAAGTTGGCATTTGCATTCCTGTGATCATATTTGTTGCTTTTGTTCTTGTATGTGAGGATCCTTGTAAGTCCCTGTGATGTGGCATTGGATTTCCTAGGACCATACTGTGGGGTTAACCTAAGTCCAGATAGATTGGCAGTTAACTTCCATGTTTCATCTTTGTTTTCTTTTGAGGAGATTAGTGTAAGTCCATTGAGTGGCATCTGATATCCTGTTCTGTTTTAGGAGACTGGTGTAAATCCATTTATTGGTATCCGGTATCCGCTTTTTATTTCTTTGCCTGTGGAGGTTAGTGTAAGACCATTGAGTGGCTTCTGATATCCCATTTTGTTTTAGGAGATTGGTATAAGCCCAGTGATTGGCATCCGATATCCGCCTTTTGGATTTCATCTTTGTTTGTTTTCTATTATCCATTGCATTCCAAAGGACACACTTGAATCATCTCCCATATGATTTCAAGAAGTGAACCTTCTAAGAAGTTTTACAATCCACCTTCATCCATTCATCATTCATTATGTCCTAGACTTTTCACACTATACCTTTTAAACTTGACATAAGTGTTGTGCAAACATCTTCATGTTTTTCTAACTAAAAACCTGGACCCAAGTCCTTGACTTTTTTTCAGACTCCATTTCATAAACACTTCTTTTGAATTAATCTTAATCATACTTTGACTTCACTTTCATAATCACAATCAATTAACTTCACTCATTCACTTGTTTTGGCTCTGTCCATTAATCTTTTCATGCATTAGCCATAGGTTTCAATTATCTTTGTGGTTGATGTAAATCTTGCCTATCCTTAGTGAGTCGACAGTAAGACTTCCGTACTTCAAACAGGGCTAACCCCTCTAGTACGTCGAAGCTATCCTCGCATGGTGGATGTTGTTCTTGGTCGAGTGTTCTCCCATTGATAATGAAAAGCCTCAGTGCTATTGTTTAAAACTGAATCCACCAACTTTTGGAAATCTTTTAGCCGAACTACGGCGTTTTGATCCTTACCTTTGATGGAAGGTACGTAGGCAGCGGGTTCATCCGTTCAAACCCAATAACCCAATAAAAAATTGTATATTCTTTTCTCATCATCCCAATCATGTTTGCACAATACTTATGTCATAACAAATAACAATTCTTTACAACAAGTGTGAAAAGGGCTCCCTAGGAGTACCTAGGACGTAGTGGGTGCCTAACACCTTCCCATTGCGTAATTTACCCCTTACCCAGACTCTCTGATCTTTTTATTAGTTTTCTACGTGTAAAACTTCTTAGGCTTTTGTTCGCTTTTTAGCCAGTCCTTTGGATAAATAAAAGTGCGGTGGCGACTCGAAATTTCAATGTATCTCTTAGCTTATGATTTAATCGATAGATCATATAGCGACGAATACACCGCTACAGAAAAGTGGCGACTCTGCTGGGGACTTACACAGAATCCCTGGTGGTATTGCCTACTTTTCACCCTTGTTGTGCTATATTGTTATTCTTTATCTGACATATTTTTGTACAATTTGGGATGAATGTATTGATTGTAATGTGTGAATTGCTTGATATACATATGCTGTTTGCTTTGGTGATCTGTGAGATGAGTTCTATACCCGAACTCGAGTGCTCTCTAGGATAGGAGAATGGCATAGTCTTGTTGACTGGTGTGGAGTAGTCCTTAGCCAGTTGACTTGCGAGTCCATTCACTTGGTGGAGGTCATGTTGAACTAATAATGTCACACAAGTTATTTGTGGTTAGGCATTATTCTTTCAATCATGTTCCGCAGAAGCCAAGGACCTTAGTTTACCAAACCCATCTTGGCCTATTTTTAGGACCGTAGTGCGGAGGTCGTTCAGATGTCAGTTCTGATGCGATTGTTACGCGATACTACACTCATAAGAGTTTCTCTTGAGAATATTCTTGGAATACGAGTATTCGTTCCTCCGATAATATTCGAAAGATGGAACGATGATTATGAGAACCTCTGATAGAACATGTCTGGCAGGTTTAAACCCTAGTACACTCCCTTTGGGTGGTTCTTAACCGAGACTCCATGCTCGTGACTCTCAACAAACCCGTGATTCGTGGTTGAGTCGTTCAAATATTGTTAATATCAATGGATCCCGGATCAGGTGTAAAACCTAAGATCCACCAAAGCGGCTGGTTGATATTAAGAATGTTAGAGCCGGTTCATGTACCGTTAATATCAATGGAACTTGGGTGTCGATAAGGTGAAAACCTAAATCCACCAAAATGGATGATTGATATTAGGGATACATAGAGCTTTCCCACGACCTTTGTTTGGTGTGCTTTGTTTGATCCTTGAGTGTGTTTGTTGCATTCATGCATTCACGCATTCATCCGCATTCATGTCATCAAAAAAGGAAATTTTCAAGGAACTTAAAGGGTTATTTGCAAAATTTTCAGACATGGAAAGACCGAAAAGGCATACAAAGAAGTACAGCTTTAAGCAGCCCGATGTAAAAGAGTTAAGGAATCTGACATCATATGTATTAGATCCCTTGGGTTTCAAGGCTCGCTATGGGAAGCTTCTGCCGCTGTTGACTACTCAAGTGGATGAGGGATTGATGAGCACTCTTGCTCAGTTCTATGATCCGCTCTATCATTGCTTCTTATTTCCGGACTTCCAGTTGTTGCCGACCTTGGAAGAATACTCTCACCTTATTGGGATTCCTATTCTGGACCAAGTGCCGTTCAGTGGCCTAGAGAGTATTCCATCTGCTCGAGAGATTTCCAGTTTGTTGCACATAGATGAAGATCTGATTAGAGCTAATCTGACTACCAAAGGCGGAATTCAGGGTTTTCCTTCCGAGTTCCTCATTGACCAAGCTACCTTTTATGGGAAGGCCATGAGTGAGGATGCCTTTGAGGCTCTATTTGTGTTACTCATCTATGGATTGGTGCTATTTCCCAACTTCGACAAGTTCGTTGACATGAACGCCATTAGGATCTTTTCAGTCCTTAATCCAGTTCCGACCTTGTTGGGTGATGCGTATGTCTCCATGCATCTGAGGAATATGAAGAATGGAGGAGTCATTGTCTGCTGTCTACCCCTGCTGTACAAGTGGTTTATTTCGCACTTGCCGCAGACAGTTGCTTTCAAGGAGAACAAGGGATGTCTACGGTGGTCTCAGAGACTCATGTCTCTCACCAATGATGATATCACCTGGTATGATCGCGTGTATGATACCGTCCAGATCATTAATTCTTGTGGTGAATTCCCTAATGTGCCTCTTCTTGGTACATGTGGTGGGATTACCTACAACCCTACGCTTGCACGTCGTCAGCTTGGGTTCCCCCTAAAGGATAAACCCCATGACATTCTGTTAGAAGATGTATTCTTTCAGGAGGGTAAAGATCCCCAAGGCATGAAAGCCAGATTTGTCCGCGCTTGGCGCAATATTCGCATAAAGAGTAGGAATGAATTGGGTCCAAAGAACTGCATTGCTTTGGAGCCATACACCTCTTGGGTCAGACAGAGGGCTGCTACCTACCTGATGCCGTATGATCATCCAAGACCTACACTGTTGGATGTGGCTGGGCCTTCAACCCTCCCTACCCAACGTGTAGAGGAGTTGAGAGAAGAAGACCTTTCGCGTGCCTGGATCCGCGAGAGGGAGGAATTGCTGCAGCAGCTCAAGGAGAAGGATGATATGATTGAATTTCTCGAGCACCGAGTGATCGACGACCCGAACGACACTTGGACTTCTCTGCTTCCTCAGTCTTCCAAATTCTGGAAAAGGAAGTATGATCAACTTGCAAAAGAGAAAGCTGATATGGAGGCTGCCTATGAGAGAGAGATCAAGAAGTTGTGCACTTCTCGTCTTCCAGCATCCCGAGCTAATAGGGATCCATAGGATGTCATTTACCTTTTCTCTTTGTAATAATTGAATCAAAAATGCTGTATTTCTTTGCTTTGATATATTAAAAGAAATATTTTCCATGAGCAATCAAAATGTTTAATATTCAAAATATTGCAAATGTACCCTAAGGGTTCCTTGAAAACAAAGCATTTGCACAAAGCATTTCATGCATCATTCTTGCATAAACAGGTACCCATTTTTCTGGTCTTCCGGTTCTAACATCTGCTCTTCATTTATTTTGAAGACAAGCTGACTCACCGGTATTATACGAGGGTCAACTCTGCAAGGATTATGGAGCAATTGGAACAAGAGAACCAGACTCTGAGAGATGAAGTCGCCAGACTTGGCGCTCTGATGGAGCAACTTCTTGCTGCCCAGAATCAGCCTGCTCCTCAGCCAGCAACTCCCGTTCAGCGGACGGTCATATCTGAGATAGCTACATCAACGGTGCCTGTCAGTGCCCATCAGCCAAATGCTATGCCTCCCGGTTTTCCTTGGGGGATGCCTCCTGGCTTCATGCCTGATCTGCCAGCTCCTACCTTTGCTCAAATGCCGGCATCTAGCCCGGTCCCTATTCCCGTTCCTCCTGTCGTGCATACCATGCCTAGGGTAGACGACACCATTTATCATTCTGAGGCATCTGAGGGCTCAGATGTTCACGAAAAGATGGATGCTATGAACGATCAATTCCTCGAGCTGAGAAAGGAATTGAGAACTCTTAGAGGCAAAGATCTCTTCGGCAAGTCAGCAGCCGAACTTTGTCTAGTTCCCGGTGTTAAAATACCAGTCAAATTCAAGGTCCCAGACTTTGAGAAGTATAAAGGGAACACTTGTCCTTTGGCACACTTAGTCATGTATGCCAGGAAGATGTCCACGCAGACCGACAACGATCAACTCTTGATCCACTACTTCCAAGATAGTTTGTCTGGTGCTGCTCTCCGTTGGTACATGAGCTTGGACAGTGTCAACATCCGATCTTTCAACGATCTTGGCGAAGCTTTCGTCAAACAATACAAATACAACGTTGACATGGCGCCTGACAGAGATCAGCTCAGGTCTATGTCACAAAAGGACAAAGAGACGTTCAAGGAGTACGCCCAGAGATGGCGTGAGTTGGCAGCTCAAATCACTCCACCATTAGAGGAGAAAGAGATGACCAAGATCTTTCTGAAGACTCTTGGGTCATTTTACTATGAGAGAATGGTGGCCAGCGCTCCCTCTGATTTCACCGAGATGGTGAATATGGGGATGCGTCTCGAAGAAGGTGTCCGTGAAGGACGATTAGCTAAGGATGATGGTTCTTCCTCTAAGCGTTATGGAGCGTTTAAGAGGAAAGAAGGTGAAGCCCATGCTGTGCAGTCTCAGCCCAAACATCGAAGACCCTCTGTTCAGAGGAAGCCTGCACATCGTGCCGGACATCAGCACCAGGTGGCTCATGTAGCACCTGTATTCAAGGATAATGCTCAACAGTATCAGCATCAGCAGCAATATCCACAACCGCAATACCAACAACAGCAGCGTCCACAGCAACAGGCTTACCAGCCTCGTGGAAGTACGACCAATCAAGCAAACATGAACTACGATAGGAAGAAGGTCAGCTTCGACCCTATTCCGATGACATATGCAGAGCTTTATCCCTCCTTGTTGGAGAGGAAGTTGGTTTCTCCCAAGGATCCTCCTGCTATTCCTGCCAACCCGCAATGGTGGTACAAACCAGACCAGCATTGTGTCTACCATTCCGGCGCTCCGGGCCACAACGTTGAGAATTGTTTCCCGCTGAAGAATAAGGTGCAAGACCTTATGAGAAGCGGAATTCTGAGTTTTGAAGACTCCAGTCGAGAATACAAGGTGATGAATCAGAAAAGTCCAGACGAGTCTGGGAGTTCTCAAAATTGGAAAGCTGACAGTGGATTTAGACGGTGAATGCCATGGTTCGACGATTCGACGGGTGTTCTGTGCCAGAATTTCCTTGTTTCCCCAAGCAGAGGTGGAATTGTTATCTCCCAAGCAGATTCAAGGTTTGTGACTTCTTCAAGCAGAGGCGGAATTGTTATCTCCCCAGCAGATTCAAGGTCTGTGTCTTCCCTAGCATGGTAGGGATGGTTATCCCCCAGCGGGTTTGAGATCGATGTTTCCTCAGCAGCCAGGCATGAAGGTTGCTGTTTCCCCAGCGGAGGTGTCCGTTGTTGGCTTTTCCCCAGCATGTCAAAGATTGTTGTTTTCCCCGCAGAATGCGTGGGTGGTTTTTTCCCCAGCGAAGTCCCCTAGCGGGTTGGGTGCAGAGGAGGTTATCCCTAGCGAGGGTGGCCTATTCCCCAGCAGCGATGCTATTCCCCAGCAGGGTGGAGATTGGAGCAATAGCAAGTTCCTCGGCAGAGTGCCTCGAGCTCCCCAGAAGAGTCCCTTGAGGGGGATACTTTTTTATGCATTCATCATGTAGATAAGCATAGCATATTGCATAATAAATTGCGTAGCATTTCCATGGTTATGGAGCATTACGCTGAAAAAAGTCATGCATCATCATTGCAAGCATAAGCTAGTCTCAAGCCGTGGTTACCGTTTGAGATTTGGTTGTGCCAATGGGTGAAGATGCTACTCAAGTCGTGGTTACCGTTTGAGATTTGGTTGTGCCAATGGGTGAAGATGCTTCTTAAGCCGTGGTTACCGTTTGAGACTTGGTTTCGCCAATGGGTGAAGATGCTTCTCAAGCCGTGGTTACCGTTTGAGGAGTGGTTTCACTAGTTGGAAGATCAACGTCAGCATTGCAAGCATCGGTTACTCAAGCCGTGGTTATCGCCTGAGAATCGATTTCGTCGGATGGTGAAGATGTTACTCTGAGGAGTTTAGCATCGTGGTGTTAGGTCAACCGTATTCCCTAGTAGTGCGATGCTGGAGGAGATTTCTGTCGTGCGAGATAGAAGTTGGAAGATGTTGCTCTGAGGAGTTTGGCATCGTGACGTTGGAGTAACAATATTCCCCAGTAGTGCGATATTGGAGGAAGAGTTTCTGTCGGGCGGAGATGGAAATACCCATCAAGAGAAGTTTTGGGGTTCAAGAAAAGCAAAAAAAAAAAAGAGAAAAAAGAGAAAAAGTAAGAAGAGAATAATTCCCAGCTGAGCGCAAATTGTTCGTCTGCTAGGGTTGAATAAAGGATAGCATGCTCATGGCTTGTTATCCCCAGCATGGGTCATTGGCACACGGGCCGCCTCATTTATCACTATTTATTATTTCTGCCGATGCTGACAGGCATGACGAGTTTTCCGGTATTCAGGCCGAGGTGGGTATTCAGACCAGTTTCCGATTTTCAGATCGAAGAAGTTTCCGACGATCAGGTTGAAGTACTTGTGGCATTCAGGCCAGTTTTCCGGTATTCAGGCCGAGGTGGGTATTCAGACCAGTTTCCGATTTTCAGATCGAAGAAGTTTCCGGCGATCAGGTTGAAGCACTTGTGGCATTCAGGCCAGTTTTCCGGTATTCAGGCCGAGGTGGGTATCAGACCAGTTTTCCGGTATTCAGGCCGAGGTGGGTATCAGACCAGTTTCCGATTTTCAGATCGAAGAAGTTTCCGACGATCAGGTTGAAGTACTTGTGGCATTCAGGCCAGTTTTCCGGTATTCAGGCCGAGGTGGGTATTCAGACCAGTTTCTAATTTTCAGATCGAAGAAGTTTCTGACGATCAGGTTGAAGTACTTGTGGCATTCAGGCCAGTTTTTCGGTATTTAGGCCGAGGTGGGTATTCAGACCAGTTTCCGATTTTCAGATCGAAGAAGTTTCTGACGATCAGGTTGAAGTACTTGTGGCATTCAGGCCAGTTTTCCGGTATTCAGGCCGAGGTGGGTATTCAGACCAGTTTCCGATTTTCAGATCGAAGAAGCTTCCGAAGTTCAGATCGATGCAGCTTGCAACACTCAGGCCAGCGTTCTGGTATTCAGGCCGAGGTGGGTATTCAGACCAGTTTCCGATTTTCAGATCGAAGAAGTTTCCGACGATCAGGTTGAAGTACTTGTGGCATTCAGGCCAGTTTTCCGGTATTCAGGCCGAGGTGGGTATCAGACCAGTTTCCGATTTTCAGATCGAAGAAGCTTCCGAAGTTCAGATCGATGCAGCTTGCGGCACTCAGGCCAGCGTTCTGGTATTTAGACCGATACGGCATTCAGGCCAGTTGTTGGGCATTCAGGCCAATCTCCCGGTATTCAGACCAACATTAATACTCTCATGTTCCGATGCTCAGTATTCAGACTGATGAGCGGCGTTCAGGCCATGGTTCTTGTGTTACCATTTATTTTGGTATCCAGGTCAACATTCTGTTCGGTATTCAGGCCGACTTTCTCCGTGCCAGACGGATTCTTCTTTTGAGATTGCTTCTTCGTCGATTCTGACAGGCATTGTTAATTATTTCCCATCAAAGTGCAAATTGTTCGTCTGTTCTTGGTATTCAATCACTCTTCATCCTGATCATCTGAAAGCCGAGGCTATTCATATCGACAGGTTCACAGTGGATTGAATAGGGGCAGCTGTAACACCTCAAAATTTGCCCTCCTCTCTTGGGACTAGCTTAACATATTGCATTTACATTTTTAGGACATTAGTCATTGCATCTTTGCATATCATGTGGAAATAATAAGCAAGTCATCCTCCTAAGCCTTTCTCAGAAGATAGAGAGGTTAAAAGATTCGAGCTTGAGGGTCTTATTGAATTGATCACTAGCCATCTGAGGGTTTGTGCTTCAATTAGGGTTTCTTGGTTCCTCAAGGAGATTGGGTATTATCTTGGTTGAAGTGGTACATCACCATCATCATGGTCTTATCATCACCAAGAGGTTCATTGTGCCTGATCAGATTCCTTGAGATTAGGGTTTTGACCTCTGGTCAACCCTAATCAGTTGCATTATGCCAATCAGGGTTTTTCAAGGAGATGAGGTCTTTATTGAGATGGGGATCATCCTATGGTTTGGTTGAGCTTGTATAAGCTAGGGTTTCATCTTGGAGCCATTTCATCAAGGGATTGAGGCTTAAATTCATCTGTGCATGACCAAGTCATCTATCAACTGAAAAAGTCAACCACAAGTCAACTGTTGGATTTGGAGGTGGGAAATGGTTAGAAATACTTCATTCATGTTCAAACAAGTCTCATTTTACATGTCAAACATCAACATTGAAGAAAATAAAGTCAGGACAAAACTTTCCAAAAATAGAAAGTGACTTATAATTTGAAATTGCCAAAAATGGAAAGGTTTTCTCCTCAAGATTACATCATCAAAAAAGCTTCAAATGAAATTTTGTTGAACATGAAAGTTGTAGATCTTTCTCTCCCATTTCCAAAAAGTCCAAGATCATCAATTTCGCATGTGTGGTTGAAGAGATATGATCAAAACTTGGTCAAGTGAACATGGAACTTCAAAGGGGCATAACTTTCAAACCATAAGTCCAAATCAAGTGGCTCTTTTTGAAACATTCTTGTTTTAACCTCTAGTTTCCAAATTTGGCATTACATGGCATGCATTACATTCACATAAATATTTGAAAATTCAATTGATTTTTGGAGGGAAAAATGAAATTCAAAATGTGTGCATTATTTGAACATGGCATTACTTCCATTGGCTCCAAAACATCATTTGAAGTGAAAATAAGTGCAAATTCGTACTGTTCATCCATGCATTTTCATGCATAAGGTGAAATTCCAAGTTTGCAAAAAACACCTCTAAACTCATTCATTTCATTAGCATGTGGTTTAAACTTAATTAATCATGTTTAGCATAGCATATAAATAGAAAATCCTAACAGAATTCATCATTTTTCCCAATTCTAGATCTAGATTTCTCAAAGTCTCTCAAAATTCTCTCTCATTTTTTCTCAAAATTTCTTCACAAAGCTGCACTTCAAGAGGTCACTTTTTCGACTTCCTTAATTCATGAAATTGTTGATATACTCTTGTAGATCTCGTAATGCTGAATAATCTGCACTTTGAATCGTGCAAATTGGTGTTGTTTTGAGTGAGATATATGCATTTGAAGTTTGGTGATTGAACTTTGATTTGCTCGATCTGTTCTTGTTTTGATGTTATATGCTTAACCGATAGTAGATTCATGATCTCCATTGAAAGATCTACCTATCCATGTGCTCAATTTCAAAAACTGAGAAAATTGTTCTTGATGATGGTGATGATGTTACTGTGCGCGCATGAACGTTGAAGAAGATGGTTGCAGGGCTTTAGGCAACGGTTTTTGCTTTTCAAATGCCACGAAATAGTGTTCCCTTAGGTTGGCGCTAGGGCTGCAACCTGATTGGCTGCATGCCATTCCCATGCAGCGCGCCTTGTGTGTGTTTGAAATGGTACCGAGTTCGACTCCAGTCCAGGCCATTTTCAAATGTTTCATTTCATTTTTCTCCAAATATGTTCATACTTGCTCCTTCATGCATTTTTATTTTTTCTTCACCTTCCAAAATTCATAACTAAATAAATAATGATCCAAAAAATACCAGAATTTTTTCATTGTGTCACATTTTTTGTCTAGTTTTTTATGAATATTATTTTGCAAATTGTGCTTGGCTGGTTTGTTTTTTGCCCTAGGGTTTGTGTACATGTATGCATTCATGACATTGTCTTGCTTTATCATTTGTGAAATGCTCAATTTTAATCCAATGCTCATGAAATTTTACATGTTGAAACTAGATATCTTGCTGGACATTTTGGTGTTGAGTTTGCATTTTTATCAATTGCCATTGCTGAGTTATGATTTTTCTAAGTTAGGTGTGACAATGTGTGTCACACCTAATGATGTCCAACATGATTGATGAATTTGCCATGCCAAATGAATTCCAATTGATGTGATTTTTTGTATGAAGCTTCTTGTGGATGTTGTGAATGCTCATGTTTTTTGTGGAATTTTTGGATTGATTTCTGATTTGATTGAGATTTTTCTTGCTGGATTGTCATATGTGAGCTTTTGAATTGCTTTAAACTTCAATTGTTTGTGAAATGCTTATGCTTTATCCTATGGATGTGAAATTTTTCACACTCTTTCTAGACATGTTAGAGGTTGTTTTGGCTTTGGTTTTAGGTTTTTACCTTTTACCATTTCTGTTGTAGGCTTGTGCTAAGTTGATGTGCCAAGTTGTGTCCTATTTGAGCTTATTTTGCTTGCCTGGACTTATGCAATTTGATTACCATGCCTAATGTTGTCCAAATGTTCTAATTTTTTGTGTGATGATCATGTTGTGTGTTCTGTTTACCCATGATTTTTGCCAAGATTATGTTGATGCATTGTGGATATTAACCCAAGATCTCCTGCTACTCAGTGTGTCATCCATTTTTCTCACACACCTTGTGTTGATGCATTGTGGATATTAACCCAAGATCTTTGTTTTGTCAGTCATATGTGGATAGAAGAGTTCCCACTTTCTGAACTCCCACTTTCATTTGTCTGAAGCTCTCCCAGGCCAGGGATAAGAGCTGTGAGGTCTTACCCTCACTTCCCATTTCATCTGCTTCACCCTAACTCTCAATGTTAGGGTTAAGAGCTAACTACACCTGTTACAGTGGCTTGTTTGTCGAGGTTGACATGACCCCTTTACTAAAGCCTAACCCTGTGTGAGCCCATTTTGTTTGTATATAATGTGTGCTAACTGTGTGTATGCTTGCTCTTGTGTTTGACTGTGCTGTTTAGGATAGCTTGCTGCCTGTGCAAGTTAGATAGAAACCTCAACCTAGGGCCATTGTGGAATACATGATAACTATTAGGCTCGAGTCAGGCTCCCTTCTAGTTTGTCATTTCCCAGTCTCTGGTTAGGTTAGAAGTTTCTTCCCTGTTAAGGGGAACTACGTCGCCCTGATCCTCATACCAGATGAGGTACGTAGGCAGGAGATCGTACAAGGTCTCTCCGGGCAACCCTTTTCCTTTTTTGTGTGTGTTTGCTTGACAACTAGCAGGCTCGAGTACCAGACTCCCTGTTAGCTTGTTTGTTCAACCTTTTTTTTGCTTTTGACGACTCAGCGTCCGATTGCCCCTTTTGTGTATGTTTGGAGTCCGACATAAGTCCAGCGATTGGCAGTTGGTTTCCTGAGGGTGTTTGTTGGTTCGGAGTCTGATGTAAGTCCAGCGATTGGCATTCGGTTTCCATGTTTGCCTGTTTGTGTGGAGTCTGACATAAGTTCAGCGATTGGCAGTCGGTTTCCTGTGTTTGTTTTGTTTGGCGTGCGTGAGCTGAACTACGGTAGCTCTGATTCTCATTCCAGATGACATACGTAGGCATATGATGCGATATCCTAGCGAGCCCTTTCCCCTCTTCTTCCACTTGTGTTTCTAGTGTTAGTGTACATTCTTTTGAGCAGCGTTTAGCAACCTTTCTTCTTTCCTTTCGAGCGTGGATCCCGTCGAGTACGACAGATGCGTAGGGGTGCTAATATCTTCCCTTCGCATAACCGACTCCCGATCCCATCTCTCTTTGGTCGCGAGACCATGTCTTTTCCAGGTTTACTTCGAGCGTTTCCTTTCCCTCTTTTGGGATAAATAACGCACGGTGGCGGCTCTGTTTGTTTTGTTTTAGCTCGCCGGTTGTTTTTCGCGGATGCGACAGTCGCCACCGACTTTTCTTTTATCCAATAAGGAAAGGCGGAAAAGAACAGGAAAGACCTTGATTAGATTTTGGGTTCGGGAGGTACATTATACAAAGGGAAGGTGTTAGCACCCTTTGTATCCATGGTTATCCATGGGCTCTTAATTGCTTAATCACTTATGTTTTTCTTGTTTGAAAAAGTGTTTGAGAAATGTTTCGAAAATGTTTTGAAAAGAGAGTTTAACTTTGTAATGATTCTTGTATACAAAGTGTTTATCTCGTTTAACTTTGAAAGTTATTTAGAAAAATATAACTCGGTAATGATTCTAGTACGAATGTATACCAAGTGGTGATTTTCTGAAAGATGTTTTGAAAGGTGTGAGGTGTGGAAAGTATTTTAAGTTGTGAGTAAGCATTTAAGAGTTATACCTACCCGAGGTCTTTATAGGTATTTCCTATCCTTATGAGGGTAAAACTGTCCTTACTATTGAGAAGTAAGTAGTCTTATCCTTTGGATGTAAAGGGACATCGTAGGGTCATCGATTGGTCATTGGAGGCAACATTTGTAAGGATACCTTAGCATTCGAAGGGACAATCATCATTAACTCGTAGGCTACAACGAAGGGTCATCGAGGGACAAAATCATATATTCGAAGGCAACATCCGAGGGACTATGATTTATCTTATAGGGACATGATGATTTAATCGAAGGGTCTTTGCTAAGTGTATCCCCACTTTCGCGGGACATGACCGTAATACCGTAATACCATAAGGCAACAAAGAGAGGGCCAAGATCACATGTATTCAAAGGCAATATTTTATAATCAATTAGGTAATTAGGTAATTAGGATGAATCTCCACAAGGGTATCCCGCAAATAAAGTGGAATACCTAGCAAGCTACCTCTTCCGGGAGTATGTGAACCCTTACAAAATTCAGCAAACAGGTCAGAATACCAAATCAGGGTGCAATCGAGAATTGCACCAAACAAAAGGAATCACAACAGTAACAGTGTTAGGTAAACAATGCATGGTTACAATAAAACATGTCAGATGAGCGAAAATCAAAACAGAAAAATCAGCGACTGTCATGTTCGCTGCTGCCTCGCCTAGCGAAGGCCTGGCGAACACTCGCTACATGTTCGCTTAGCGATGTGCTAGCGAACGGCTGCGGGTTTTGAATTTAAGAACAATACGATTTCAGCAAGCTCCAAACCCTATGGCATCCATTACAGAAATTACATGGTTAAATATTCAAGATATCCATGCATACTTAAATCCACATGCAAAAACTCAAATACATTTATGAATTCAATTATAATATCACATGTAAATTGAGAGCATAAAGCGGTAATGGTAGTGCAAACCTGTTTGCAATTGAATTGCAATGTTGAATTGACAGATCACCCTTAGGGTTGGTGCCGATTTCAGCTGGGCGGAGGTAACCTTTGTGCAGATGGGTTTCCTTCAGGGTTTCCTTTAGGGTTGCTCTGAATTCTCTTGGTTAGCCTCTAGGGTTTGCTGTCTATGCGAGGGTTTTTGTCCGTCTCCTCTGGCTTCGTTTTGTTCTCCCCTTTTTCTGAATGAGGTCTTGGTATTTATAATGATTTTTGTGACCTAATGGACTCAGAATGAAGCCCAAAATTTCTGGTATTCGCAAGCTTCGCTAGGCGAGTGGTGTAGCGAAGGGTTCGCTAGACGAAGGATTTGCTCGCCTAGCGAGCATGCCAGTTTGAGCCATTTTTTGGATTTGGCCACCTGTGAGCTGGGTCTTTGTTCCTTTAAGATCAGTGTCTTGAACAATGAGTTGGAGTGCCTTGAAGAATGTCTTGAAAGATTAACGGGCAAATTTTGGGGTATGACAAATGGGCATCCCGGCGAACCAAGAAAATGAAAAAGGTTTGGGCAAAAATTAGGGATTAAAAGTGAAAAGATTGTACACCCGGTAAGTTAAAAACCTGAAAAGGCAACTTAGGCAAAAATGGGTATCCCGGTGGATTGAAAACCCGAAAAGGGCGATCCAGGCAAAAGTTAGGGATTAAGCGAATGACTATGTTCTGAGTAGTTCTGAATCTCATCTCGTGTCAATGACTGGAAACTTTTGAAGGATAGGAAACAGTCCAATCACTCTTTCAGAAAGCTGATCATCTGGAGGATCTTGAAGACGAGCAAGTCATAGCAAAATTGGAACCCAATAGAAATCCATTTCACATTGCCATTAGATTAATGTCTGTTTTTATCTGTTGTGCGATTACCTCTTTCCAAGGATTGCTTCCTGATGTAAATGCCTATTCAGAGGCCGTTCAATCAATAAAATCATGTTATTTAGTATATCTCTGTTTTCATTTTCATTTTTCTGTTTTGTTTACAAAAATGACGTCCGAATTTTTTGATAAACATTGCATCATGACACATAAGAGCTTTACAAGTACATGCTTAATAAACATTTAAAATTGCTGTAAATTTTAAGTGCTTTGGATCGTCTATTCAGAACAGGTACCCTCGGGGCATTTCCTTAAAATCCCCTGCAGATGATCGTGAATGTTTTCCACCAACAGACAAATTCGGTATCTTATCCCTGCAGAGCTGATCAGAGCGTTGGATTCTTCAATCCCCAACAGGTTCTCACCACTATACCTCCCCCCAAGCGGTGGTTTCAGATTATACACTCCCTAGTAGAGTTGACAGTGTCAGACTATATACCCCCAGCGGAGTTGATAGTGCCAGACTGTATCTTCCCAGCAGAAGCGGCTGCTCCTCAGAGTTCCAGGCCAGATCGATAATCCCAATGCCAGATCCATGGTTTCTTTCCTTGAAGCAGAACCTCGGTACCGTATCGGTGTTTGCTTCCCCTGCTGAGTTATCTCTCGCAGATCGTGGTTGCCAGAACCACTATCGCTTTCCCCAACAGCAGGTTTTCAATGCCGTTCTCTCCCTAGTCAGAATCTCGGTATTTCGTCATTGCTAGAACACCGTGTGGCGGGTCATTTCCCCATAGAATTCTTTGCGCTGTGCATCTCCAGCAGCCTTGCCAGGGTCCAGAAGATGGTGATCATTTCCCCAGCAGATCCCCTTGCCTCGGCTTGGCATTCTACCCAGCATTTCGCATCCCTGCATGTAGAGTCATATTGCATTGCATCCTCCCAAATCGCGTAGCATTTCCATTTTCATGGAGCATTACGCCATTGAAAAATTCAAACATACGCATGTAAGCATAAAACATTCTCGGTATCCCAAGTGATAAGCCAGAAGTTGTTTCCAATACTCAGACAGAAGATTGTTCATGACTTACCTTTATTATCCCCAGCAAGTGTCATTGGCCCATGCGCCGCCTCTATTATCTTTCCCTATTTCTGCCGATGCTGACAGGCATGAAGTTTCCAGTATTCAGACCGAAGTGGCGTTCAGGCCAGTTTTCCGATGTTCAGATCGAAGAAGTTTCCGACGTTCAGGTCGACGCAACTTGTGGCATTCAGGCCAGTTTCCGGTATTCAGACCGAAGTGGCGTTCAGGCCAGTTTTCCGATGTTCATATCGAAGAAGTTTTCGACGTTCAGGTCGATGCAACTTGTGGCGTTCAGGCCAGTTTTCCGATGTTCAGATCGAAGAAGTTTCCGACGTTCAGGTCGTTGCAACTTGTGGCGTTCAGGCCAGTTTTCCGATGTTCAGATCGAAGAAGTTTCCGACGTTCAGGTCGATGCAACTTGTGGCATTCAGGCCAATTTTCCGATGTTCAGATCGAAGAAGTTTCCGACGTTCAGGTCGACGCAACTTGTGGCATTCAGGCCAGCCCCTCGGTGTTCAGACCGATATTAATAATCTCATATCTCCCAATGTTCAGATCGAAGTCATTTCCAGTATTCAGACTGATGAGCGGCATTCAGGCCATGGTTATTTCTGTGTTACCATTTATTTTGGTATCCAGGTTAACATTCTTTTTCGGTGTTCAGACTGACTCTCACCGTACCAGACGGATTCTTCTTTCAAGACCACCTCTTTGCCGATTCTGACAGGAATTATTACTTCACTTCACTTCAGTGCAAATTTTCGGGCTTTTATTATATTCAATCCCTTGATACCTCGAAAGCACGAAAGCCGCTGCTATCTTCTTTCTAGGTTTCCAGTTGATTGAATAGGGGCAACTATAATACCCCAAAATTTACTCTTCATTTTTCCTGGAAGCATACGCTTTACACCTCATGCATGCATTAATTTTTTAGGTCATTTAGCATTTGCATTTCATCATGGCAATCGGAATCGGATCCAAGAAGCTTGAACATCATCCAGACACTTTGTGGGCTCTATTTAAATGATCAGTCAACACAAGGGAAAGACTTGAGTTACTTCCAACAGGGGTCTATTCGTCAATCAAAACGTTAATCTTGAAGGAGCAAAGGTTTGTTCATGAGCTGTCATGCTCGCTAGGCGAAGCCCATGTGTTTTGAAAAAAAAAAACGAAAAAAAAAAGAAAAAGAAAAAAACGAAAAATGAAAAAAAAAAACACAAAAAAAAACAAAAAAAAAACAAAAATAAATAAATAAATAATTAAATAATTAAATAAATAAATAAATAAAAGAAAAAATCTCAAACTTGGACCTCTCTCAAAAGCCCACTAAGCTACCAATATTAGCATATAAATACTAGAGTTTCATTGAAACAAAATAGGGAGAAAAAGGAAGAGAAGCAAAATACTTTGAGGTTTCCTTGGAACAAAACCCTGGACAAAACCTAGAGAGAGACTACCTGACAGAGAACTCAGAGCAGCCTCCAAACCCTGAAGGGAACTCAACTGCACAGAATCACCTCTGCCTCACATAAACCCTAAAGATTGTTTTGTAAACCTCACGGGTGCAACTCAATTTCAATTAAGCTCTCCAATCAGGTTTGCCCTATTCCCATTATTGTACGCCTTCAATTTGAATGTTCTAAATGTGTGATGTATTATGTATGAATGTATAAATAATGCCTTGAATGCTTAATCGTTTAATTTCTGAAGAATATGCCACAGGGTTTGAGGTTTCTGAAACCATACTGTTATCCATGAAAAAATGCTTATCTTGTTTCACTAACCCTTTTGTTGAGTTTTTGTGAAGGCTCGCATGACTTTTGCAGAGATGGTTTGCCTGGTGTTTGTTAGTTGGTAAATTTACGTGTCGGGTTTTTGTTATCGTATCCACAGGGATTGTAAGATATCACCGCCGTTCGATGGTTGTATTAATTCTAACTCAATGTAACAATAAGGTTTTGGTTGGTTGTCACGTTATCTTGCATAAAAAGGTAATAAATTGCGGTAAAAGTTATGGTTTGAATAAATGAGAAATATTGCCAAAGTTAGGGTTCGATGATCACTTTGCATGTATTTGTTCGGTCAACAATCTTATAAACTCCTTTAGATGATAAATCATTTCACAAAGTCCTCCCAATATGTTTCTCTCGAACACACATTGTGAGTTTTCCCATTTTGATCCATTGTTTCTCTCGAACACAATCTATCAAAATGACAACTTTTTGGTTCAACCTTATAGTGAACAAAATCATTCATTACTATCTCTAGCTAACAAACAAGATTGGATGAAAACCTAGGTCAAGAGTTGGTAAACATCTCTCGATCATAAACCAACACAAAGAGTTTTAAATAGAAACAAAGTTTTCATCATATATTCACCATTAAAGAGTTTACACATGAAGATCCTTACATTTACACACAAAGCTAGTAATCACCTACATCTAACCTTGACAAATGGAGGACTTAGCTACTCATTTTCATGGTAGCTTGGTCGGCAAGTTTCGGAAGAAGGTTGATCAACATCCAAGTCGGATAATCGATATTGGATGGGAATCCACCTTCTTTTTGTGGAAGATGGTTACAAGATGAAGAGAAATGAAAACTAGGGCATAAAAGCTCCCAAGAACAATGCTATAAAAATATCTAACAAAAGTACAAAAGTGGAAAAATGAGGTAAAAACTAGGTATGGCACTCAAAAGTGGCACCTGCTACTTATAGAGTAGTACTGGGCTGTCATGCTCGCTAGGCGAGCAGAATGGCTCGCCTAGCGAGGGTCTAATTGTGGCACCAAAGGCACCTGTGCCCAGAGAAAACAGACTAACTCAAACTGTCATGTTCGCCTAGCGAACACACCTTCGCCTAGCGAAGGACACGCTTCAACCTTCGCCCCAGCGAGGTTGAGAGGTTTTGCTACCGGAATGCTCGCTGGGGACTCGCTAGAGCCTCGCCTAGCGAGTGAGTGCTGGCTGCGCTTTTCACCAAAACTGAACGAACTCGCTACCACCTTCGCTAGCAGCTCGCCTAGCGAATTTATTGACATTTTACTGGAGCTTTTCGCTAGCAGCTCGCCTAGCGAGCAGGTTGATGAATGCTTGTATTCATTGGTTCCTTTGCCAATTTTCTTGTGTCTTCATTTTCAATTAGTTCATGCCTTTTTCCTGCACAATAACACACAAATCAAAGGCACCAAGCTTGTTTATCAATGTAATGCATTTCATCAAAAACAAAGGTGATTTTGACAATTTAGCAAGGAAATAGAGTGAAAGATACCCTTAATTGATGGCTCAAATAAGCACTTTTGGGTATCTAACAACTCTCCCCAACTAGATTCTTGCTTGTCCTCAAGCAAAGTATGCCTCTTGAAGGACAAGAGGATTTGCTTTAAGAAAATGGTTTCTCCGAAGTTGGATAAACGGCTCAAACACAAGCGAAATCATCATATACAAGTTTCCAACGGTTCGAATAAAATAATACACAAGAACTAAAACTTAAATAGCAATGCAAAATATTTATCTATCTACAACAATACTATTCTGAATGAATCATCCTATCTCTCCTCTTCGAATAAGGAATGAAGATTTTACGCGTTTGCAATTGCGGGAATAATCTCACTCTCTAACAAACAATGAAGAAATCAAATAGATTCATACAATGTCTAACAATTATAAATGGTACTGTGGAAGCATAAAGATCACTAAGGGCTTTTCGGTTGAAGCTTGGTTAGGTTAACAAACAAGGGTCATTTCTAAGGCCATTGAAACGAAAGTGCCGATGCAAAAAAGACATTCACAATATTATTCACACATCTCGACTTTGTTTCATTTGTTTCTTATTTGAAACCTTCACAACACATATTCCACAACTCAATTTTTATTTTTCACTATTTTTCTTCCAAGCAAGCATTCATTTTCATTCTTTCTATTTTTGTTCTTTTCTTTCACATCAAATATACAAAACAGATGTTTCTTTTCTATATTTTCTATACATATATTTTTTTATGCTTGCTCCGTTTTTCTTTTCTTTTTCAAGAGTTGTGGTACTTACCGATTCTTTTTCGTTCTCCCCAACTTATTTCTTCCTCACCCTAAGTGAATGCTCTTAACTTTTTACGGCAAAAGAACAATAATCAAGATTTTCCGGGTTGTAAAAAAAAAGATTTTTGAGATCTCGCTTTATTTCAAGCCGAGATTCAACTGTTTAAGCTCAAAGGGGTTAACAAATACTCTCTCTGCTCACAGGTAAGTTGTTTTTGGATGTAGTTGTGCTCGAAAGAAAACAAGTGCCTTGATCATTTCTAATTGCTTCCACAATTTCACAATAATAAAAGACAAAGCATGAATCAAATGAATCAACAAAACTTATTAGAATCCAACATTTAAGTGTACAATGGAGGTTTCCTCACAATTTGTGGTTTTAAGTTCTAGATGAAACATTCATTCAATTATGTTGCAAAAAGACAATATTCAATTTACCAAAAAGAGTAAAGTTCCTAATGCATTCTAAAATTCTAGCCGGAGGTAACCATGTACCTTAGCTTCATTCACTTGTTTATTCTTATCATTGCCATCCAAGCTCGGATGCACCTTCATTGGGTACTTCTTGAGGAGCAACCAATCTAGAAGGTTTGCCACTTAATCACCCAAAAATTTATTAAACAAACAAAATTAAAAACATAAATAAATAACATTACTGAAAATTTAAATTGTTCATGGGGGACAAAACACCCCAAAGGTACAAAACCAAAGTCAAGATACAAAATCCGAAAATACAAATAGAAATAAACATAAAAACTGAAAAATACAAAAACTTAACCCTCTACAGGCTCAGAACTCCTCCTCGCTACTGGCTTCAGAACCGATAGCCTCATCATCAACATCATCATCATCATCATCCTCAGCTGCAACACCTGAAGACGCACCAGCGCCCGCCCCCTCACCATAAACAGGCCTGTCCACAGGCCAGTTGGCGTTAAGCAGAAACTGCTCACGCGTCATCAAAGCATGAGCACCACTTCCCTGCAGCTGTAACCGCTGCATAGAGTCGTGCATATCTATCATGGCTCTCTGGGATGCTGCCATCCATTCAAAACTATAATCACACACAGCCCGCAGGTAAGGATCTAGTCCAGGAGTAGAAGTACCAGGACCATCAGAAGCCCGGGTACTCTCTGCAGCAGCATTGCCTCTAGCATTCTTCGCTCTATAATATTTAGCCACATACCGGTCATCGATAGGTGGCGGGATCCTTACCTGACCCCGAGACGGAAGTCTCACCCTTGCCTGAATGCACAAACTCATGATCAAGCACGGGAAAGCTAGGGGACAATTTACACGAGCCCCCGACTTTAGCCCGCTCTCTATCACGGACTTAAGCTCATTGGCGATGATCCTCGCCACATCGATCTGGACGTTGGTGAGGATAGAATGGACCAAATGTGCCACTGGGATCGGCACTGTAGAGGTGTGGGACTTCGGCTGTATGTTGGTCAGAACCAAAAGCAGTATCAGTTGAGCCATGGGAGTCATGTCCTCCCTGTGATACCTCATTGGAACCCCAGATGGGTTCAGCTCAACAGATTTCCCTGGTAAGAGCAGGGCGGCAGAAATGGCTGGAACATCACAGTGAAGTCGTAGGTCAGTGTGGTATTGGTCCCTCTCTTCATCTCCCAGCTGGAGCGGTTCCCCAAGGACTTGGTTGATGGCATCCCGATCAAATGCTACTGGACGCCCGACCACTTTAGATACCCAAGTAAAGGGCTCGTCGTCGTCAGGCAGTGCGTTAGCATAAAATTCACGCACTGTAGCTATGTCGTAATGCTCTAAGGGATTAATCAACCGATCCCATTTCTTCGCGTCAATCAACCCGGCAAAATTTCCGTTAGTGCCCTGTGGGTTGATCAGGAATCGCTTCTCTGGAAGAATTTTCCGCTTCTCCAGAGAAATGTACCTGGCGGCCTGCTTCGGGCCGACAAACTTATCTTGGTCAAACTGGATAGGCACAGTCCGGGAAGTAGTCGCTCCCTTTCTTTTCTTAGACACTCCAGACCTTGACTCCATCTGCAAAATATGAGAGGAAACAACACACACCAAACAAACAGATTAGACATTAAAGCAATATTCAAAAGACTGACATGCTCGTTGCTGCTTCGCCTAGCGAAGTGGCAGCGAACGCTCGCCCCAGGTTCGCCTAGCGAGTGCTAGCGAACCTTACGGGATTTGGGGTTTTTCAGCATGTTCAGAGATTCTCCCCCAAAACCCATACTCAAATGGTTCCAACATCAGAACCTAATGATTTATCAAGTAAATAACCGTTCTATGCTATTGGGGATAACATATTTGCATTCAAAACCTAAAATCCCCAATTCTAAAACCTAAAATCCCAATTTGCAAAACCCTAAATACCACATGCAGACCTAAAGTTTCCCATACCACACTCATCCTAATTGACATTCAAATTGGAAATATAGAGTTCAGCATAAAGAAAATGTAGTAGGGCAAACCTTAGTTACAGTGATAGGTTGAAAATGTGAAGTGAGTAGGATTTGCAATCGACCGAGTAGGAAGAGAGTGTTAGTGAGAGAGATGCAAATGAGAGATTGTGGAGAGCTCTGTAAAAAATGTTCTCAGCAGGGTTGCAAGACAGCAAAGTTGTGTTAGGGCAAAAATGAGTCCCCTGCTGAGTTTTTAAATAAGTGCTGTCATGCAGCGCTCGCTGCTGCTTCGCCTAGCGAGCAGCTAGCGAATCAGCTCGCTACTGCCTCGCCTAGCGAACAGCAAGCGAGCATGACAGCAATTGCCTTTTCAAAGGCAGCAATTCATGTTCATACAGCATGGTTTAAGCACAAAGAAACCCAACACAACACAACACAAAAAACAGTAAATACTTACAATGTTGGGGCGCCTCCCAACTAGCGCTTGTTTAACGTCGGCTAAGCTCGACGGTGCGATGCTCACAGAGGAGTATCAAGCGGTAAAGCACAGCTCTCGCGATCTACTTTGTTGTTTGAGCTACCGGGATCCATTTTCTTGAGCAACTTTCTCAAGGGCTTTGTTTTCTTCACGAGGTTCTTGATGAACCTTCGATAAAATCTAATACCACCCTTTTTCGGAACTATTTGCACAACGCTCACCCATTCACCGTCGGCGATAGAATAATTCATCCCGGCCTCTACCAGTTTGACAACCTCTTTCTTCTTCAGCACCCGCATCAATTGATTCTCTTCGTTTGTGGATAAATTATTGCTGATGATCACGGGTTTAGTACAGTTATCATCAAGGTACACATATTTCAAATGTGGCTCCAGTTTTGGTTCCTCCACTATATTGGTCATATCCACGCCTTCCCTTGTCTCATCATGATAGAAAAGTTCTCCGTAAGCCTCTAATTCATGCAACCATGCTTCCATCTTTTTTTCTTTAGTTTTGGTCGAAACTTGGTAGACTCCTATAAGAGGTCTTTCGGAAGGATTAGAAATATGAACCTGGTTTGCGACCTCCACTAGCTTCTCCTCTGTGGCATCGATTCGGAAAGAATCATGTTTATCATTGAGATGCTTTTTGGCTTCAAAAAGATGGAAGGCTACCTCTTCATTTTGGACCCTTACCTTCATCAAACCGTTATCTACGTCTATCATCATTCGCGCGGTTTTCATGAATGGTCGGCCCAGGATGAGCGGAGCATCATCATCCTCTTCCATATCAATAATAATAAAATCAACCGGGAAGAAGAATTTATCAACTTTGACTAACATGTCTTGAGCCACTCCATATGGTGCAGTGGTAGATTTATCAGCAAGTTGCAAAGTCATCTTCGCAGGTTTGATATCAACATTTCCCAATCTTTTGATAATGGACAGGGGAATTAAATTGATGCTAGATCCCAAGTCAATCAAGCCATTACCCATGTAGGTGTCTCCGATGGTTACCGGTAAAGCGACTCGTCCCGGATCGGATTCCTTCCTTGGGAGAGTTTTCTGAATGATGGCACTACATCGTGCATCAAGCAAGATTGTCTCTGGTTCCGTGTACCTTCGTTTTTTTGTAATTATGTCCTTCATGAATTTGGCATACTTTGGCATTTGCTCCAAGGCTTCAGCAAACGGAATGTTCACTTTCAATTGTTTAAAAATATCCATGAACCGGGCGTAATGCCGTTCATTCTCCCTTTTGGACGGAGCATGAGGATAAGGAAGGTTTTGGATTGGAGTAGCGCTCACTACCTCCTTTCCTTTTGCAATTCTCGAACTCCTCCATCTAGGTTTTTTCACTGGCTCCACCACTACTTCATCATTTGTATTTTTCTCAATCTCCACACTTTTTTTCTTTTCAACTTCACCATTCGTTTTGTTCTTTTCAACTTCTTCCTTTTCACTCCACTCCCCCACTTCACCATCAATATTTTCCTCAACTATTTCCTCCTCATTTTCTCTCTCAACTCTTTTTTTATTCTCACTCATCAACTCCCTCCCACTTCTCGTTGTGATCGCCTTACAATACTCCTTAGGATTTGTTTGCGTGTTTGCCGAAAAGGAAGGACCGGTTTGTTGTTCCGCGAGTTGCTTAGCAAGTTGCCCAACTTGAGTCTCGAGATTTTTTATAGCCGCGTCGTTTCTTTTTTGATTTGCCATTGACATTTGCATGAATTGCGTCAATGTCTCTTCCAACTTCGAAGTTACGACCGACGGTTGTTGAGGTATATAAGGATTTTGAGGAGGGTTTTGACGGCTAGAAGAACCACCTCCATAACCTTGGTTTTGGTAATAGTTACTTCTAGGTTGGAACCCTTGGTTCCCTTGGAAATGTTGTTGTTGATTTTGAGGGTTTGGTTGATAAGGTTGTTGTTGTTGTTGTTGTGGTCTCGGTTGGTAGTCCCTTTGGTTTGCCATGTAGTTTACTTCTTCAAACCCAGGAGGTGGACAGAATCCGGTGTCATGCTCACCTTTACAAAGCTCACAACAAGCTATTTGTTTAGCTTTAGACGGTTCTCTCAACTCTTTAATTTGTTGCGTTAAGAGTTCCACTTGTTGTGAGATGAGCTTGTTTTGGGCAAGGATGGCATCGTTCGTCCCTAGCTCAAGCACTCCCGGCTTTTTCAAAGAGTTGCCTCGACTTTGACTCTGAAGATCATTTAGAGCCATTCGATTTATAATGTCTGTAGCTTCTTCGGCACTTTTTGACAATAAAGAGCCACCCGAGGTCGCATCCAACAACGTCTTGCAGTTTGGTTGAAGTCCATTTTTGAAGATATGGATTTGAGTCAATTCATCAAATCCATGCCCTTTACATTTCCGAAGCATGGACTTGAATCTTTCCCACGCTTCATTTAATGATTCACTGGTTCCTTGTGAAAACACCGAGATGGCCGTCTTGGATTCCATGAATCGGTTATGGGAGAAAAATCTTTCGATGAATTTCTCTTCTAACACGTTCCAGTCTGTCATTACGGCTGGTGTTTGATCTAGGTACCAATCCTTTGCTTTACCGAGCAAAGCGTGGGGGAATAATCGTCTGAACAACGGAAGCTCCTGAGCCTGATCCACTCCGGCAGCCAATGCTATCTCATAAAATTTTGTGAGAAAAGCAAATGGGTCTTCATGGTCCATTCCGGTGAATGGACTTCCATATAAAAGATTTAGAGTTCCCGTTTTCATCTCAGCTTGCCTTCCGGTGTGGTTGGCAAACTGAGCAGTGTTCCTTGGACTGTTTATGCATGGAGTAGAAATAGGTGGTGGTGGTGGTTGCTCCATGTTTAGTATGAATGGTGGTGGATTTGTGGTCGAAGAACTTTCTCCTTGCTCTTGGCGTTGTCTAGCCTGTTGCCTCCTACGTCTCGTTTTGCTATTGAGCCTCCTTGCGGTTCTCTCGATCTCAGGATCAAAAAGAAGTTCGTCCACAGGGATTTGCCCTCGCATAAAACGTAAGTTGCACACTAAACCAAACAGATTACAAGCACAAGTCAAAAATTCACAAGCTAAAACTTAAACAACCATTGCGATGCTCGCAATATCAATTTACAATCCCCGGCAACGGCGCCATTTTGTTAGTTGGTAAATTTACGTGTCGGGTTTTTGTTATCGTATCCACAGGGATTGTAAGATATCACCGCCGTTCGATGGTTGTATTAATTCTAACTCAATGTAACAATAAGGTTTTGGTTGGTTGTCACGTTATCTTGCATAAAAAGGTAATAAATTGCGGTAAAAGTTATGGTTTGAATAAATGAGAAATATTGCCAAAGTTAGGGTTCGATGATCACTTTGCATGTATTTGTTCGGTCAACAATCTTATAAACTCCTTTAGATGATAAATCATTTCACAAAGTCCTCCCAATATGTTTCTCTCGAACACACATTGTGAGTTTTCCCATTTTGATCCATTGTTTCTCTCGAACACAATCTATCAAAATGACAACTTTTTGGTTCAACCTTATAGTGAACAAAATCATTCATTACTATCTCTAGCTAACAAACAAGATTGGATGAAAACCTAGGTCAAGAGTTGGTAAACATCTCTCGATCATAAACCAACACAAAGAGTTTTAAATAGAAACAAAGTTTTCATCATATATTCACCATTAAAGAGTTTACACATGAAGATCCTTACATTTACACACAAAGCTAGTAATCACCTACATCTAACCTTGACAAATGGAGGACTTAGCTACTCATTTTCATGGTAGCTTGGTCGGCAAGTTTCGGAAGAAGGTTGATCAACATCCAAGTCGGATAATCGATATTGGATGGGAATCCACCTTCTTTTTGTGGAAGATGGTTACAAGATGAAGAGAAATGAAAACTAGGGCATAAAAGCTCCCAAGAACAATGCTATAAAAATATCTAACAAAAGTACAAAAGTGGAAAAATGAGGTAAAAACTAGGTATGGCACTCAAAAGTGGCACCTGCTACTTATAGAGTAGTACTGGGCTGTCATGCTCGCTAGGCGAGCAGAATGGCTCGCCTAGCGAGGGTCTAATTGTGGCACCAAAGGCACCTGTGCCCAGAGAAAACAGACTAACTCAAACTGTCATGTTCGCCTAGCGAACACACCTTCGCCTAGCGAAGGACACGCTTCAACCTTCGCCCCAGCGAGGTTGAGAGGTTTTGCTACTGGAATGCTCGCTGGGGACTCGCTAGAGCCTCGCCTAGCGAGTGAGTGCTGGCTGCACTTTTCACCAAAACTGAACGAACTCGCTACCACCTTCGCTAGCAGCTCGCCTAGCGAATTTATTGTCATTTTACTGGAGCTTTTCGCTAGCAGCTCGCCTAGCGAGCAGGTTGATGAATGCTTGTATTCATTGG
Source organism: Lathyrus oleraceus (assembly GCF_024323335.1). Lineage (NCBI taxonomy): Eukaryota > Viridiplantae > Streptophyta > Magnoliopsida > Fabales > Fabaceae > Lathyrus > Lathyrus oleraceus. Next base: position 516,119,334 of record NC_066581.1, read on the forward strand.
TTCCTTTGCCAATTTTCTTGTGTCTTCATTTTCAATTAGTTCATGCCTTTTTCCTGCACAATAACACACAAATCAAAGGCACCAAGCTTGTTTATCAATGTAATGCATTTCATCAAAAACAAAGGTGATTTTGACAATTTAGCAAGGAAATAGAGTGAAAGATACCCTTAATTGATGGCTCAAATAAGCACTTTTGGGTATCTAACAGTGTTCCACTTTATTTGTGGGATGCCCCCTAGAGGTTCATTCCGATTACCTGTACTGACCCACTTTCTTTGATAATGTTAGCTTGGAAGGATCTCAGGGTTTATCGTTCCTTTAATTGTTGTTACCTCGGATCTTCATCTGTGTGGTACTTTTACATTTTTCCCGCATTTTACTGCTTTCCTAGCTGGAAGACCTCGATAGGAGGGAATGTTTTGTGTTTACTTTATGCAGGTTCCTTCATCAAGGACTGCCTTTTTGCATGAGCATCCCAAACCCTAACCCTTCATTGATTTTTCTTCTCCTAAACACACGTCTACTCCTTCTACTACAGGCGAGTAAGTCTCCAAAGGTCGAGCATCCGGTAGATTGCGCAGTAACGTCGTTCGTCCAAAACCCAATCCATAACCCCGTAGTTAGCCGAACTACGGCTTGCTCTGATTCTCATTCCAGATGAAATACGTAGGCATAAGACGCGATGTCTTAGCGAGCACACATCCCCCCAACCCATAGGTCAGCCGAGCTACGAAGACTCTGATTCTCATATTCATATGAGATACGTATGCAGTGGATGCGACATCCGTGCGAGTCATTTTCATTTAACCCTTTTTTTAGTAAACAGCACAAGATAAACTCACACCCTTTAGACAAGAACTACAAAAGTGGATCCCGTAGAGTACTACGGATGCGTAGGGGTGCTAATACCTTCCCTTCGCATAACCGACTCCCGAACCCAAGATTTGGTTGCGAGACCTTGTCTTTTCCTTTCCTCTTTTCAGGTTTACTTCGAGCGTTTCCTTTCCCTCCTTTGGGATAAATAACGCACAGTGGCGACTCTTCTGTCATTTTCTTTCGCCGGTTGTTTTTTCGCACACTGTATTTTTTCAGGTTGCGACACAGCGCGCCATAACATTGATCATTCAAATGCACGCTACAGATTAAAACAAATCAAGATGATCATGTGGCTCAGAACCATCCAGCACGCAACCGGCATCCAAGGACCGGTTGTCTTCTCCGGCGAACCTCGCCGGACTGGTTCAGTCATAACCATCACCAAAATTAAAAACAAGGACATGATTTCAAAGTAAAAATGGCACTGAGTTCGAATCTAGCCTCAATTCACTCTAACTCCAAGTATATTGAGAGATACATGGAGTTGAAATTTGAGGTACATGAACTGAGTTGCTTCGATTTGGCCTCAAAGAAACTCAATCTTCTTGCCTACATTGGTAGGACTTCAGACAACCAAAGAATCAATAAAATTGAGTAAGAATTAGAGAGAATCGAAGAGATCAAAATTTCTGGAAAACACCTTCAATGGAGGTCTGGATTCAACTGATCTTGCTCTTGCTCATGCTTGATTTTACTCCAAATGCTTGCAGAAGAAGGATTGAATGCTCAAAAGGTTGTGGATTCCTGGAGATTTGAATTTCAAAACAGTGGAAACTCAAACTCAAATTCAAGTGAATTTCTCAGGTTTATCCTTTGCAATGTGAGGGTTAGAGTTGGGGGATCAAAGCTAGCGCGAGTGTGTGTGAAATGCTGAGCATATGAGGCTCTATTTAAAGCTGAATCCATTGCTTTTTGCACACTTGAATTCACTTTCCAAATTTGGTCCATTGATGATCCATTGCTTTTTTCTAAGTGTCAAGCCATATGTCTCAATATTCCACCTTGCTTAACTTTTTATATGAGCTTCAAATGAGAAAAGTGTCTTCATAAAAGTTGTAGCTCTCTCAAAGACCTTAAAAATGGTCTCCAATTTCATGTCATTTGGATTTTAAATGATAGAGTTATGCATTTTTGAAGTTTGGAAAAATCACTTGATCAATGGTATAGGTCAAAAGTGACCTATAATGTAGCCTCATATCACATACTCATAAAAGTTGAATTATCTCTCACTCTAAACATAAAAGTTGAAGTAGAAATCTTGAATTTTATTGTGCAACTTGGAAATCTTTCATCTCATAAAAATTGAGCAAGTTATGGCCTTGGGAAGTTGACTTTCAAATTAGGGTTTAGACAAAATGACCTATAATGTTTCAACATAGAAAATGATTTTCCAAGCAAAACTAGATCTAGGTATCAACATGAAAGTTGTTTGGAATGTCATTTAGAGTAAGTTTTATCTTGGAATAATTTTCATATAGTGAAAATTGTAGCAGATAGGGTCAAGGGAGACCCAGTTTTGATCAGATGAATTCATCTGGCCAACCACCATCAACCAACTTGCTAACTTCCAATTCTCTTGACTTTTTAGGCTCGTGGTAGATCATATATGCATAATATGATGAATTTTGAAGTGTCCCTTGATAGGTTTGATCAATTGGTGAGATAGCTTGTTGGAGAAGTTACTCAAGATACCTAGTCAAACTAGGGTTTTCAAGGCAAATCACCCTCAAACTCTTGAAGAAAACTTGATCAATATAACATGTAGAGAACATTGGGACTCATATATGATGCTTATAACCATTCTTGAATCAAATCTTGGTTGAGCTCTTTGTTCATGAGGGTCTCAAACCCTAGATGTGAACTTCATGAATAAATGGGATCATGCCCTTCCTACAAAGAGTTAGGCAAATGCAAAGACATATTTTTGGTATTTTGGTTAGTGAAATGATAAAATACAAGTATGATACAATCACAAAGTGCTTGGTGATCTCTCCCAAAACAAACCCAATGAAAGAGGGGTAAGGAGGATGCCAAGGTATGATCCCAATGCTAATGCTTATGATGGAATTGCATGAGGGATCTTAGGGTCAAAATTGGGGTCTTACAGGTTGGTGCCGCTGGATTGCGATGGCGGATTCGTGAGGAGGAGTGATGGTGGCTCGCGAATTGATGAAGAGTGAGCGAGTGCGAAATGTGAATTTGCAGTGGAGATTGCAACTGTGAGTTGCAGGTTTTGGAAGATGAGGGTGAAGAAGTTGGTGGTTAGGGATTGAAAAATGATTTCTGTTAGCACCTGTTAGATTTATAGGGATTAAGAGGGTGAAGTTTTTGATCAGAATTTTGTTAGAAGTTAATTTTTCTGTTATCAATTTTAATTAAGCTATTAGATTCTTTCTTTTTTCTGTTAGACCTTTTATTTCTGTTAGCTTTGCAATGTTTTTCATTGGATTTTATGAAGGTTAGTTTGTTAGTGAAGTTCTAATTTAAAAGGTTAATTTGTGTTTGTAAGAACAAATTTAGTTTCTACAATGTATCTCAAAGATTTTGATGATAACAAAGGATGAAACAAAAATGGTACCCTACAATATGTTAAAAATGATAACAAAGGATGAAACAAAAAATGATAACAAAGTTCTAATTTAAAAGGTTACTTTATCATTCACGACCTTACCATCTATACGGAGACCCAACAATATGTATACGTCCTCAAGTATGACGGTACACTCACCGATAGGAAGGTGAAATGTGTGGTTCTCGGGTCTCTGTCTCTCCAACAAAGCAAGAATGAACTTGTAGTCCACCGAGTACGAGACAATGTTAAGGAGATTTCCAAGTCCACATCCTCTAATATATGGTTCCATCAAAGGATCGTGAGGTAAATATTCATGTACACGACATCGAAAGCGCTTTGGGTCCTAATAACACATAAGTAAGAAATACAATAAGAAGTAATATATAATACAAACATAGATAACAAATGTATACGAATTAAATATGGAATAAGTAAAAAGAGAGTGATAACATACAAATGTCGACATATTCTTGAGTGTTCCTATGTGTTCATCACCCATAGTCAACAGAGATATAATTTGATATTGCAAAGCTTGAGTGTGACAGAGAAAGAGTGTGGTAAAGAAAGAGTATAAATGATTAGTGTTGGAGATGATTTAATGTTGTAGAGGTTGAGTGATGCTTCAATGAAATTCATTAGACATGAAGCTGCCAAAGCAAACACACATGTGGTCACGGTGTTTGACCGTACTAAAGGTTGGTATAGTGTTGCCGAGTCCATAGATTACAACGAGGGCATGCCGATGGGACAGTACAAAGTCGAACTAGATAGAGGTTGGTGCGACTGCGGAAAGTTACAAGCCTTTCGTACGCCCTGCTCTCATGTCATTGCGGCATGTTCAAAGGTTCGAATGGATCCATCTTACTTGCTATCTGACATTTACAAAGTCATCAGCCTATCAAATATTCATAAAATTAGTTTTTCCGTAGTAGCAAAAGAGGATTACTGGCTAGAATATCAAGGGGACATCATCTGACACAACGAAGTTATGTGAAGGAAGAAAAAGGATCGCCCAAACAACACCCGCATTCGAACCGAAATGGATACGGCGAACAAAATGGTTAGATTATATAGTTCATGTCGTCAACCAGGTCACAATCGTACTAACTGTCCTAGTGTTGGAACGAGCACAACCAGATAAGTTCACATGTACCTCTGTTGCAATATATGAAAAACTAAATTTATTTCATATTATAAGTTTGTGACGAAAATACCATTACATAAACAATAACACAAACAATTAAAACAACTACAATAGAAGAACTATCCGATTAAAACCATCAAAGTAATTTTGAACATGTAATGCATCATCCTATGAACGTCTCGGTCAGTCTTAATATCCACTCATTCCCACACTTCTCCATTTTGGTTGAACGTGGACACAAGCCATTGGATTCTTCTAATCCTTTCACCATCTCCAATTTCTCCATCTAACTAACTGTTCAACGTCCGATTAAGACGTTCAAACGAATCTATATTCCAGAGTCGAATATTTATCGGAGAGGCAACGACGAAAAATATTAAATCGTCATTTCTCTTGTGAATGTATTCAGACATGGTTAAAACACAAAAACTTGAAGTAGAGTGGGGTTGAATGAAAAAAAATATGGTCGTAGGGGAAGATTTTATGTGAAAAATATTGCATCTAAGGCGAGATATTTATACAAAGGAGAGATAAAATGCATGCGCCAAGAGACTAGGCGCCTAAACATGTCAAGACATGCAGGCGCCATAGGCATTGGCGCCTCCTCATGAGGCACAATGCAGGCGCCATAGGCATTGGCGCATCCTCATGAGACTTCCAATGCAGGCGCAAAGGCCTTAGATGCCTCCTTTTGGTACAAAACGGATGCGCCAATTCATCTGACGCATCTTTTTTTAAAATATGGTTATTTTGAAAAAAAAAATTAAAAATTTTATTATTTTAAAATTATTTTTGAAAATATTGATTATTTTAAAAAAAAATCTCATTTACCTTCCATTTTACCGGTACTAACATTTTATTATTATTTTTTTTTTAATTACTTTTTAACTTGTATATCTATTTTCGGAATAGTTACGTCCATCCTAGACTTATTTCTTAGGCATATTTCATTACTCTTTTTTCATATTAAATTATTTATATATACGAAAAAAATATTATTGTTAAACGAAAACAAATTTAATTGTTTCAAATATTAAAAAATATAAATTTATCGATCATTGTGAAAAGATTAATTAAAAAAATATTATTGTTATAAATATGAACAACTTTATTATATTTTAAAAATCGATATACATATTAATTATAGAAAATAAATTTTAATTAAACTATAATTTATCTTTTTTAAAACATGGAAATAAAATAATTATAACAATAATTTTCATGTTTCTAAAATTATTGATCAAAATATTAAATAATAATGAACAAAAATTCACTATTAATTCTAATATTTTTGTTAAATAATATCAAAATAAAAATAATATTTATATAAAAAATACATATTATTGATTTAAATAACATTGATTTATCATCTCTTTTAAAAGTAATAATAACCTATTATGGTTGAACAATTTTTTAATTTAATTTTTTTTTTAATTATATTTTGAGAAAAATGCAGGTATCATATCAATACGCGTGCAAGCTATATCCAGTTAGCTATACGTTAATCCCACAGAATAAATACAAATGACAATATTTAAAGACTAAGAGACTCTAGAGTCACTGGAAAAACAAAAAACGTGTATATTCTAGAGAGGCACGTGGTCCTATCGAAGAGTATCTTTGTCTTCTCCACTTGTTTTGAAATTAAAAGTACATACGCAACAAACATTCTTTCGTTATTACTTGTCATCATATGATAAGATTAACTGAACCTGCTCTCGGGGTCATTCAAATCTAGACGACTTATTTCTTATAAAAGCATAAACATTAATATCTCACATTTCAACTTATTTCTTAAGAGAAAAAAACGTACATATCACCTACTCAATTTAAAAAGTCGTCTTAAATTTTCTAGCTCTAAACTTCTCAAACTAGTCACAACCACACACATAATTTACAAATGCATGAAATATCGAATATTTTTCAAATAAATATTATTCACAATAACTATCCTTCTAAAAAATCTTGCACTTTAAGATGAGATTTAGATTCATGCTAAAATGGATGAAGAAAGAGGTAGAAGATGAAAGATTTTTTTGTGCAAACACTCAAAACCAAATTCAAAAGTCTTTTGAAAGTTGAGAGAACAAGTGTGTTGTGAAATTTCAAATCAATCATGGATTTTTATGTTTTCTAGATTTGTGAATGGATTTTGAGAGAAATGTTTTTTATATGTGTTGGAGATCTAGCGCAAAAAGTGAGAGAGAAAAGACGTTTGATTCGAGTCATAAGCAAATAGGATGATTCAAGTCAAGAGATGAAGTTATTTGAGTCAAGATCCAATAAGTAATAGAAAAATAATTTTTTGATTAAAGTCACAATATTTGTGATTTGAGTTAAATGATTCGAGTCATGGGAACATGTGATTTGATTCAAGCTTATAGAACCAAATCACAAAAAGTGCACTCTGTGTCTGATTCGAGTAAGGCAGTATGTGATTCGAATCAAACTTTTGTGATTCGAGTCATGGATGTTGTGGTTCAAATCATAACAACATGAGAATAATTCTTGGACACTTTGTAACTCTAATTCTAGTCATGAAAGAATGGGATTCAAATCAAACTTCCATAATCTCAATTTTTTGAAAATTTAACGACTTTTCGATATTTTAACAATGTCATGACTATTGGAATTTTGCCAAATTCCTACTCAAGAATTTCACCAAAAGCTTGATAAATTATGAACTAATCTTGATGAACAAGAATCAATCTTGATGATTTATTACTCCTCTTATTCTTCACTCTTAACTTGAGTGAATCAACCACACCTTGGTTGCAAGATTTCACTGCACAACAATAATGAAAGAAGATTAAAAAATTGAATTTGGGAAGAAAGGGAATTAGGGTTTTGGAGAAAATGAGAAGAAGATGAATATTTCTGCAGAGTTTCTCTCTACACTTCAAACTGAAGTTTAATTCAAAATATGCAATTGTGTTACAATCAATAATATGGTGCATCCCTATTTATAGAATGAGATTTCTTGCACTCCATGCAATCTCTAACAAACTAATTAACTCATCTAAAATTACAAAAATAAACCTGTCAAAATCTATGTCGAGCAACATGCTTCGACACAAGGAATTACAATTCAACACACCACCTAATTCATTGTGTCTAAGTTATCTACATTCATCACAAACCTTAATTTCTTAAACACTTCGATCTACACTCCTTTCATCATAATGTCTGTAATCTGATTCTCAGTTATGCAGTGTTCAAAGTTTAGGTTCCCATCTTCGACTTGCTCTCGAAGATAATGGAATGTCATTTTGATGTTTTTTCTTCCATGTGCTAGCAAAATCTTCACCAGATTGATAGTAGACATGTTGTCAATCTTCATGGTAATTGTGCCATGATTCTTCACAGTAATCTCTTCGACCAGGTTCACCATCCATGTTTCTTGACATGCACAAATAGAAGCATCTATTTACTTTGCTTTACATGATAACAATTCAACTACTGGTTCCTTTATTAAACTCCAAGAAACTGGTGCACCACCTACCATAAACATATAGCCAGCTGTGGATTTTCTATCTCAACATCACTACACCAACTTGAGTCAGTGTATCCAACTAACTTGGATTCTTTTTCTTCATCGGCTGTAGGAAATAAAATGCCGTAGTAGATAGTTCCTTTGAGATACCTTAATATCCTCTTCGTCGCTGCTATGTGTGATACCTTCTGCTTCTGCATGAATCTATTCACCATACCTACACTATACGCTAGATCATGCCATGTGTGACAAAGGTATCAAAGTGATCCAATGAGTCTTCTGTACTGTGTTGGATCAACATCATCTTCATTTGTGTCTTTCAACAATTGCAATATGGGCTCAGTTGGAGTCGAAGTTGGGTTGCAATCTTGCATCTCAAATCTCTTGAGTATTTCACCTGCATATCTTCTTTGGTGCATTATTAAGCCTCTACTACTCTTATATAATTCAATACCAAGGAATTACGAGAGATTTCGTAAGTCGGGAATTTCAAACTCCTCACTTAAGTCATGTTTGAAGTCTTCGATCTCCTTCTTGCAACTTACTATTATCAACAGGTCATTAACATAGAGACATAGTATAAGCAATTTGCTATTGTTTTTTCTTACATATACTCCATGCTTAGTTATGCAGTTCACAAATTCCTTCTCCCTTAAGAAACTATCTATCTTCTTATTCCAAGCTCTTGGAGCATGCTTAAGTCCACACAGGGCTTTATGCAACCTGTATACCTTGCCTTCTTCGCCTTGCTTCACAAAATCCATTGGTTGTGCAACATAAACTTCTTCATCTAAGGGGCCATTCAGGAATGCACATTTCACATCCATCTTACATATGTCCCAGTTGTTCATGTTTGTTATACCAACGACCAACTGATTATTCGATCCTAGCAACAGGTGCAAAAACTTCGTCGAAGTCGATTTATTCTTTCTGAAGAACCCCTTTCTCAAGAAGTTTTACCTTATGTCATGTTACTTTTCCTTTGGGATTCAACTTCACCTCATATACCCACTTCACATGATTTCCTTCTTGCCTTGAGGAAATTCGATAAGCGACCAAATGTTATTGACTTCTATGGACTTTAGTTCTTCATTCACCGCTTTCATCCACTTCGAATCCTTTAATGTCTCAGTTGCATTAACTATTCGACATCTGCATAGAAAGCATAGTGTACTAGCTCACCTTCATGATCAACCGCGTGATCTGATCTAATCACACATTCTTGCAACCATGTAGGCATGTGTCTGGTTCTTTGAGGTATGCTTGTGCTAGCTTGACCTCTGACTTCTTCTTGTCAAACTTCTCTTTCGACTTCACTTGCTGGTTCTTCATATAAGATTCACACTGAATCCTTCTTTACATTTTCAGTCCAATCCCATTTTAGTTGAGTCATATCATATTAGAATCATTTGACTCGACTTATCATCAAGTTTTCTTCTTAACTATTCAGGCACATGTCTATGTGCTATAGATCAAAATACTTTCAGATGACTTAAGTTAGGCTTGACACCAGACCAATATTCTTTTGGCGTGATTCTTTCCATCTTCTTCGTCGGACATCTGTTCAAGATGTATGTTGTAGTCGACACAACTTCTCCTCATAATCCTTTGGTCAAATGCTTGCCTTTTTGTAGTTCCATTTTGTCGTAGAGTGTAGGGTGACGCCACCTCATTCACAATCCATTCTTTCTCACATAATGTTTCAAAGTCTTTTGACACATATTCTCCACCACCGTCAGTCCTTAGAATCTTGAGCTTTTGACCACTTTATCTTTCGACCATAGATTTAAACATGGAAAATACCTCTATCACTTCACTTTTCTTCTCGATCAGGTAAGTCCACAGTTTTCAACTAAAATCATCTATGAATGTGACAAAGTATCTGTTACCTCCAATCGAATCCACCTAGATAGGACCAAATACATCAGAGTATATGATTTCAAGAATTTCCTTCGACTTCCTTCCTACATCCTTGTTGAAGCTGTTTTTGTGTTGCTTTGCCTACATACATTCCTCACATACTTCATTTGGAATGTCGATTTCTAGTAACCCTGAAATCACATTTCTTTTTTTCAGATATTTGATGTCTTTGATATCGAGATGACCAAGTCTATAGTGCCATATCCATTCATCTCTGCTAACTGCAGTTGTAAGGCACTAGTGCTCCATCATATAAAGTTCAATCTTGAGGGTTCTATTATGAGACATTGGAGCCTTCAAGATTACCCTTTCACATGAGTTGAGAAATTTCATCATCTCGTCTTCAATCGACACTTTGTAGTTCTTTTCGACCAACTGCCATATGCTGAGCAAATTACTTTTCATGCCTGGTATGTACAGTACATTGGAAATTAATAATATTTTTGCCATCTTTCCTCATAACCAGAACATCACCAATACCTTTAGCTGCTAGATTATTGTTATTTGTAAATTTTACCATGTTCTTCAGTGAGGGTTTTATTTTGACAAACCAATCGTTCTTACCAATTATGTGTGATGAGCATCTTGAGTCCAAGTACCATTGGTCATGAAATCCTTCTTCATCTCTTGTTCTGACCATCAACAACATCTCTTCTTTTTCATGATTTGCAAACTTTGCATCATTATCTTGATTCTTGTGTTTTCCCTATCAATCACCAGAGTAGTGACCATACTTTTGACAATTGAAATATTGAGTGTGACTTTTGTCATATTTTCTTCCAGCTCCTCATCCTTCAAAATACCACCTCTTTGGTTACTTTTGTATGGGGGTATTCTCTAGTTCGACACATTTCCTTCTTGTTGGTTTCCTCTACCAGTCAAATTGATGTAGCCTCATCTACCTTTGTTGTTGAACAACTTCCCTTTGCATTTCTTTTCTCTTTCTAATTGTGCCTGCAAAGGCATATCACCTATCAAGTTTCTTGCAGCTCTTTCAACCATTCTTCGTTCATGAGATTCAAGTGTCCCTTGAAGCTCTTCCTTTGTCAATGTTGACCTATGTTTCGTCTCGTCTATCGTTACTGTAACACCCCTTTTTATACCCCAAAATACTTAACATATAATCAGAGTGAATAAGCACGCATATACACAAAAGGGCGTCACATCGACGTTTTCAAAAACTAAAAGCTTTCAAAAACCAACATCATTCATCATCAATATACAATACACCTAGTCATTTAAAATAACACACTTCAAATATCATGAATATTCAAGAATATGCGTTCGCAGCGGAAAATAATGAATACTCATGTATTTCATAAAATGATCCATGTCCCATACCATGATCATCTCTCAATAATAACATAATACATATCCAAATAAGACATGAGTTCAATACTACTAATCTACCCCGTGTTACATGACCAGAGCATTGAATCACTACCTAGTCTCTAAACCAAAACACGGAAACTCTCCGGCTAAATCTCGAGTGAGCTACCGTCCACTTACTTCAGCAATACTACTCTGGAGTATCTGCACAATGCCATGTAAAGCAACATTCAAACAGAAGGGTGAGAATTCAAATCATTATGAAGAAGTATAATAAAGCACAATGATTAAATCAACAATTAAAGGAATTCATCACACCTTGTTTAACCATGTAAATAATACTAACCAACATTTATTTCACATATTTCAAGCATACATCGAAACTCAAGGAGTATAATATTAAAATCCAATACTATATTCCCAAATATACACATAACTACAATTATCCCATAATCACGTATTTTGCCAAGTTATGTATCCAAACATCACCAAATTCAATTACCATATCTCATACATACTTCACAATCACATCAATGCATACATTCAATTATCACATAACTCTAATGTGAATCAATGCAAGACATATGACTCTATGCATGTGGTACCGCATGTGAACCCAACGTTTCACCGCTTTCCGATTCAATATCTAGAATCCAAGCCACGCTTCTGATCCGGACAAGATCAAAGCCACTACGTCTATTTCCAATTAAGGATCAACGTCTGCTACGCCTATTTCCATTCAAGGATCAACGTCTATTACCATATGAACCCACAGTTTCACCGCTTCCACCATGAAGCCGACCATGCCATGAATGAATGTACAAATACCAACAATATATGCAATTAAGATCAACTCTACCATCTTAACATTCCACATATCACCATAATTCAACTCTATGAATTATCCACCAATGGTACATATACACATTCATAACAATATATCATTCACAAATATAGGCTAATTATCAAATACGCACACTTAGATTTCATTTCAAACTGAATACAGCCTTTAAAGTCTCAATTTGTCATTTTTCAACAGTGTTAACCGGTTAACGTATTTGGTTAATCGGTTAACACAAAACAGAATGCAATTTATGAGCAGATTTTTAACAAGTAACCGGTTAATGCTTTTGGTTAACCGGTTAACACAAAACAGAATGCAGAATTTTCTGCGTTTTTCATCGTTGGAGGACTTTCGAACCTCCGATTTCGATTCCGTAAAAAGCCAAACGCTCAGAAAATTATAACTCATACAATACTCTAAGTATATAAAGTTAATTTTCAGTTTGAACACAATTAAATCGCCACAAATCAAGAATACTCATCAAAATCTAACAATTCCAAAAAACCATGAAATGTAGGGATTTTAACGTAAACATATTTCTATCCATTGGCCCAATCATACTAACCCATAATAATAAGGATTCTCCCCTTACCTCTTCAATTTTCTGGAAACCTTAGCTTCTCTCTTGTTCTTCCCTTATTCTCCTTATTTTTCCTCTTTTATTTCTCTGTTGCCGTCAATGATCAACTGAATCCTACTTCTCACTCTCCTCACCTCTTACTATTTATATTATTATATTTGGGCTTAAGGAATGATACTTCTAATTTTAATTATTAGGCCCAATAAGACATAGTATTATAATATCTCTATTTAGTTCAAATAAATTAAACCAACAAAACATACACACTAAGGTGATTAATATAATTATTTAATTACATCTCATATAAACTAAATAATTGATTAACACACCAAATTAATTAATATAATCAATTATTATACTACCTAACAACCAATTAATTAATTAACACGCCAATAAATAAAATAAAATATAATAATAATAATATAAGAAATAAATACTAAAATTGGGTTGTTAAAACTCTCCCCCACTTAAAAGATTTTCGGCCTCGAAAATTTACTTCAAACGAACAACTCCGGATACGATTCCTTCATCTTATCCTCGAGCTCCCAAGTAATATTGCCATCGGCGGCTCCGCCCCATATCACTTTCACCAAAGCAATTTCCTTACCACGAAGCTTTTTCACTTCTCGATCTTCAATTCGCATAGGTGATGTATCAACCGTCAAATTATCCCTCACTTGAACATCATCTAATGGAACGACATGCGATGGATCCGCAATATACTTCCTCAATTGAGACACATGGAACACATCATGAAGATTATAAAGTGACGGTGGTAACGCAATCCGATATGCCACTTCACCTACCCTCTCGAAAATCTGATAAGGACCAATGAAACGCGGCGTCAACTTACGCGACTTCAAAGCCCTACCAACACCCGTTATTGGCGTAACTCGAAGAAACACATGCTCATCTTTCTCAAACTCAAGAGATTTCCTCCTCTTATCATGATAACTCTTTTGACGACTCTGATAAGCCTTCGTCTTCTCTTGAATCATCTTAATCTTATCCGTAGTCTCTTGAATCAACTTGGGTCCAACCACAACACTCTCTCCCGATTCGTACCAACACAATGGAGTTCTACACCTTCTACCATAAAGAGCCTCAAAAGGTGCCATTCCAATACTCGAATGGAAACTGTTGTTATACGTAAACTCGATCAAAGGCAAGAAACTATCCTAATTTCCTCCTTGTTCCAAAACACAAGACCTCCAAAGATCTTCAAGTGACTGAATAGTCCTCTCCGTTTGACCATCAGTTTGCGGATGATATGCCGAACTCAAACGCAACTTCGTACCCAAAACACTTTGCAAACCTTCCCAAAATCTCGAAGTGAACCTCGGATCTCTATCCGAAACAATGCTCGTCGGAATACCATGCAAACACACAATCCTCTCGATGTACAACTTAGCAAGTCTCTCCATCGAATAATCCATCCTCGTCGGAATAAAATGAGCACATTTCGTCAACCTGTCCACAACGACCCAAATCGCCTCACAATTACTCAATGTTCTCGGCAAGCCCGAAACAAAATCCATAGAGATACTATCCCACATCCACTCGGGAATAGATAACGGTTGCATCAAACCAGACGACTTTTGATGTTCAATCTTTGACTTTTGACAAGTCAAACATGAGTACACAATTTCCACTACATCCTTCCTTATACCTTGCCACCAAAACATCTTTCTCAAGTCTTGATACATTTTAGTAGCACCAGGATGAATACTCAAACCACTTCTATGCCCTTCCTCAAGAATCCTCTTTCTCAAATCCGCAACATCCGGAACACAAACTCGATCACGACACCTCATGATACCATTCTCATCAATCCGAAAGTCACCACCTTGGTCTTGATTAATCAATGTCATAACATCAACTAATTTCAAATCTGACTTCTGACCTTCTCTAATCTCGTCAATAATGCCACACGTAAGCTTCAACATACCAAGCTTAACACACGAAGGCGTCGCTTCACAAACCAAACTCAAATCTCTAAATTGCTCCAACAATTCAAACTCTCGAATCATCAACATAGACATGTGCAATGACTTCCTACTCAATGCATCGGCTACAACATTCGCCTTTCCAGGATGATAATTCAAACCAAAATCATAATCTTTAAAGAATTCCAACCATCTCCTTTGCCTCATGTTCAATTCTTTCTGATCTAACAAGTACTTCAAACTCTTGTAATCACTAAACACATCAAATCGCGATCCAAACAAATAATGTCTCCAAAGCTTCAATACAAACACAACGAAGGTCAACTCTAAATCATGCGTCGGATAATTCCTCTCATGAACTTTAAGTTGCCTTGAAGCATAAGCTACCACTTGTCCTTTTTGCATCAAAACACCTCCCAAACCCAACCAAGAAGCATCACAATACACAACGAAAGTTTCTAACGGATCTGGTAAAATTAAAATAGGAGCCGTAGTCAATCTTCTCTTAAGCTCTTGAAAATTCGCTTCACACTGCGAAGTCCAAATGAAAACTTGACCTTTCCTAGTCAACTGCGTCAATGGTAACGACAACTTAGAAAATCCTTCAATGAACTTCCTATAATAACCAGCCAAACCAAGGAAACTTCTAATCTCAGCAACAGACTTAGGAGCTTCCCATTAAGATACAACTTTAATCTTCGTAGGATCCACAAAAATACCACCACTCGAAATCACATGTCCAAGAAAACTTACTTCACTCAACCAAAATTCACATTTAGAGAGTTTAGCAAATAACTTCCTCTCTTTCAACACCAATAACACAACCTTCAAATGCTCGGCATGATCTTCTTCACTCTTAGAATAAATCAATATATCATCGATGAACACAACAACAAACTTATCCAGATAATCATGAAAAATTCTATTCATATACTCCATAAATACACCAGGTGCATTAGTCACACCAAAAGGCATCACAGAGTACTCGTAGTGACCGTACCTTGTCCGAAAAGCAGTCTTTTGAATATCCTCAGCCTTTACACGAATCTGATGATACCGAGACCTCAAATCAATTTTGCTAAACACACAAGCTCCAACCAGCTGATCCATCAGATCGTCAATCCTCGAAAATGGATACTTGTTCTTAATCGTCACTTTATTCAGTTGTCTATAATCAACACATAATCTCATAGAACCTTTTTTCTTCTTGACCAACAGAACAGGTGCGCCCCACAACGACACACTAGGACGAATAAACCTCTTCTCAAGCAAGTCTTCAAGTTGACTCTTCAACTCTTTCAACTCAGAAGCAGACATTCTATAGGGAGCCATCGATACAGGACTAGTTCCAGGAACTAAATCAATCGAAAACTCAACCTCACGTTCCGGCGGTAAATCACTTATATCTTTTGGAAATACCTCCGCAAACTCACAGACTATTGGCAATTCTTTAATCGTCTTCTTCTCATGAATATCCAAGGTTGCCAACAACATAAACAACTCGGCACCACCTTTCACCGATTCCTCAACTTGCTTAGCAGACACAAACCAATCTTCCTTAGCACCAACCTCAGGAAAAATAACCGTCTTCTCGAAACAGTTGATATACACCCGATTAAATTCTAACCAATTTATACCCAAAATCACATCAAGTTGCTATAGAGGAAGACAAACTAAATCGATTCCAAAATCCCTACCAAAGATACTCAACGGACAATTCAGACACACATAGGAAGTAGAAACAGAACCCATAGCAGGTGTATCAATAACCATACTTCTACGCATATCAGATAATATAAGATTCAGTCTCTTAGCACAATCCAAAGAAATGAAAGAATGTGTTACACCGGTATCAATAATGGCAGTCAAAGGTGTACCATTAATAAAGCACGTACCTTGGATTAGCCTATCATCGGTAGTGGCCTCCGCACCAGACAATGCAAACACCTTTCCCTTCGCTTGCTCCTTCTTTGGCTTATCACATTTGGTACTAATGTGACCTTTCTCACCACAATTGTAACAAGTCACACTCGAACCAACTCCACACTTGTTTGCTCTGTGACCACTCTTGCCACACTTGAAACACGTCACAGAATCCTTACCACAATCAACAACACGATGACCTTCAACGCCACATTTGAAACACTTAAGTGGAGTAGGAGATCCTCCCCCACTTGGCTTCTTGCCAAAACCAGACTGTCTCCTCTTGTCATCATACGGTTTCCCACGATCCTGGTTTTTCCCCTTCAAACTCTTGTAGAAAGAAGCACTTTCCCTACTATCCTCATCATAAATCCGACTCTTGTTAACCAACTCCGCAAAACGAGTAATCTGTTGGTAACTAATGGCCTTCTTGATATCATGTCTCAAGCCATTCACAAACTTCAAGCATTTAGATCTCTCAGCATTAGCAGTATTGTAATGAGGACAATACTTGATAAGCTCCTGAAATCTAGCAGCATATTCAGCAACAGTACCATTTCCTTGCTTCAATTCAAGGAACTCCACCTCTTTCTTCCCACGACAATCTTCTGGAAAATAGTTCTCCAAGAAGACATCACGGAAAAGAGCCCAAGTAACCTCAATGCTGTCTTCTTCAAACCTCTGAAGAGTGTTATTCCACCAATCTTCAGCTTCCTTCTCAAGCATATGAGTACCAAACTGCACTTTCTGAGCATCAGTACAGTTACTGACTCTGAAGATCTTCTCAATTGCCTTCAGCCAAGCTTGAGCTTTATCAGGTTCATGCTCACCCTCAAAGACAGGAGGATTATTCCTCTGGAATCTCCCCAAAGCACGGAACTCATCATCATCTCCATTTCGGTTACCAGCATTCGCTTGAGGGATCTGACCAATGGAGTCAACCAACATCCTCAGCAATGGCATCATCATTCCTGCCTGCAACCATCGTCCTGAACAGCCCGAACAACCAGACAAATAGTATCGATCGTGTCAGATACACAAATCAAATACAACAGGATGGAAAACATTAACGACTATTGACCAACTGGTCGACCAGGCTCTGATACCACTAATGTAACACCCCTTTTTATACCCCAAAATACTTAACATATAATCAGAATGAATAAGCACGCATATACACAAAAGGGCGTCACATCGACGTTTTCAAAAACTAAAAGCTTTCAAAAACCAACATCATTCATCATCAATATACAATACACCTAGTCATTTAAAATAACACACTTCAAATATCATGAATATTCAAGAATATGCGTTCGCAACGGAAAATAATGAATACTCATGTATTTTATAAAATGATCCATGTCCCATATCATGATCATCTCTCAATAATAACATAATACATATCCAAATAAGACATGAGTTCAATACTACTAATCTACCCCGTGTTACATGACCAGAGCATTGACTCACTACCTAGTCTCTAAACCAAAACACGGAAACTCTCCGGCTAAATCTCGAGTGAGCTACCGTCCACTTACTTCAGCAATACTACTCTAGAGTATCTGCACGATGCCATGTAAAGCAACATTCAAACAGAAGGGTGAGAATTCAAATCATTATGAAGAAGTATAATAAAGCACAATGATTAAATCAACAATTAAAGGAATTCATCACACCTTGTTTAACCATGTAAATAATACTAACCAACATTTATTTCACATATTTCAAACATACATCGAAACTCAAGGAGTATAATATTAAAATCCAATACTATATTCCCAAATATACACATAACTACAATTATCCCATAATCACGTATTTTGCCAAGTTATGTATCCAAACATCACCAAATTCAATTACCATATCTCATACACACTTCACAATCACATCAATGCATACATTCAATTATCACATAACTCTAATGTGACTCAATGCAAGACATGTGACTCTATGCATGTGGTACCGCAATGTGAACCCAATGTTTCACCGCTTTCCGATTCAATATCTAGAATCCAAGCCACGCTTCCGATCCGGACAAGATCAAAGCCACTACGTCTATTTCCAATTAAGGATCAACGTCTGCTACGCCTATTTCCATTCAAGGATCAACGTCTATTACCATGTGAACCCACAGTTTCACCGTTTCCACCATGAAGCCGACCATGCCATGAATGAATGTACAAATACCAACAATATATGCAATTAAGATCAACTCTACCATCTTAATATTCCACATATCACCATAATTCAACTCTATGAATTATCCATCAATGGTACATATACACATTCATAACAATATATCATTCACAAATATAGGCTAATTATCAAATACGCACACTTAGATTTCATTTCAAACTGAATACAGCCTTTAAAGTCTCAATTTGTCATTTTTCAACCGTGTTAACCGGTTAACGTATTTGGTTAATCGATTGACACAAAACAGAATGCAATTTATGAGCAGATTTTTAACAAGTAACCGGTTAACGCTTTTGGTTAACCGGTTAACACAAAACAGAATGCAGAATTTTCTGCATTTTTCATCGTTGGAGGACTTTCGGACCTCCGATTTCGATTCCGTAAAAAGCCAAACACTCAGAAAATTATAACTCATACAACACTCTAAGTATATAAAGTTAATTTTCAGTTTTAACACAATTAAATCGCCACAAATCAAGAATACTCATCAAAACCTAACAATTCCAAAAAACCATGAAATGTAGGGATTTTAACGTAAACATATTTCTATCCATTGACTCAATCATACTAACCCATAATAATAAGGATTCTCCCCTTACCTCTTCAATTTTCTGGAAACCTTAGCTTCTCTCTTGTTCTTCCCCTATTCTCCTTATTTTTCCTCTTTTATTTCTCTGTTGCCGTCAATGATCAACTGAATCCTACTTCTCACTCTCCTTACCTCTTACTATTTATATTATTATATTTGGGCTTAAGGAATGATACTTCTAATTTTAATTATTAGGCCCAATAAGACATAGTATTATAATATCTCTATTTAGTTCAAATAAATTAAACCAACACAACATACACACTAAGGTGATTAATATAATTATTTAATTACATCTCATATAAACTAAATAATTGATTAACACACCAAATTAATTAATATAATCAATTATTATACTACCTAACAACCAATTAATTAATTAACACGCCAATAAATAAAATAAAATAAAATAATAATAATATAAGAAATAAATACTAAAATTGGGTTGTTATAGTTACTACCACGTGGTTGAACTTTGGAGTCAATGACCTCAAGCTCTTTGCAATAATTGATCTTGAAGTAAATACTTCTCCACATACCTTGATTTCATTCACTAGTTTTGTAACCCTCATAAAAAAAATCAGTTACTCTTTCACTTTCTTCCAACTGAAACAATTCATATGACTTTTGTGAGTTTGTAACCTCACCTCATTCACCTTCTCAGCGCATCCATAAAATTAATTTATTATTAAGAAGAAAACTAAAATTGATTTGTAGATATATAAAAAGAAGTGAAATTTGTTTGGAGTAAGAGGGAGATAGAAAAATTAAAGATAATCATAATTCTAATTTAATTAGATATAAAATTTTAATGTTTTATCATTTAAACTTATTAAAATTTGATATTTATCTTTTCGTTAGTTATGTATAGTTTTAGAGTATCAAAATTCTATCTTTTATTTTATAAAACTTCAGAGAGAGAGAGAGAGAGAGAGAGAGAGAGAGAGAGAGAGAGAGAGAGAGAGAGAGAGAGAGGAGAGAGAGAG